>NC_091780.1:45492581-46692581 GCF_029378745.1 Bos indicus
CTTGCATGCTTTCCAGCTTCCTGCTTCTATTACAGTTGTTTCTTCTAAGACATGTCTGAACCTTTTCTCGATTCAGCATACCCTGGTGAATTCTATATTGTCTGTTTCTTTGGTACACCATTTTTTAAAAGTTTGTGTTTGATCATCCTAAAATGCTTTATAATCTATGTTTATCTCAGAGTCTGATCGTTGCTAACCTTCATTTGCTACATTGCTGTTCAGTTAGATGATTTATTTATGTTAAAATGACTGATTAAAAGAATTGAGTCAAGATTAAATTTAGAAAGACTTATTTGAGAGAATAACATTTTTCTTAATGTTACTAATATATTAATATAAGATTATTAAGCTAAAATTTGAAGTAATTAAATGAATGATATCATTTTATAAATCATTATTTGCTACTTTTTGGCCAAAAAAACTAGTGAACTTTGGCTATGGTATGCTCTTTAAATTCTTTTATTAGTTTTTTTTTGGCGGCAACACGCTGATTGCAGGATCTTAGTTCCCCAACCAGAGATTGAACCCAGGCCCTTGGGAGTGAAAGCGCAGAGTCCTAACCACTGAACCACCAGGGAATTCTCTCTTAGTTATTTTTTTATGATAATTTCTAGCAAATAGATTAAAGAATAATGTTAGGAATTTAATTTTTAGGTTAAGAACTTTTTCTAACATAGATTTAAAAATTAAAGGATAATACATGTTTAGAGTTCAAATTTGCACAGTGATGGGTATGAGCTGATAGGCGGCTCAGATGGTAGAGAATCTACCTGCAGTGCAGGAGACCTGGGTTCAATCCTCGGGTTGGAAAGATACCCTGGAAAAGGAAATAGCAACCCGCTCCATTATTCTTGTCTGGAGAATACCATAGACAGAGAGAGGAGCTTGGTTGGCTACAGTCCATGGGTTGCAAAGAGTCAGACACAACTGAGCAAGTAGCTTAGGCTACTTACTTGAACTATCAGCCAAAACCAGAGCCTTAATTTTTAACCAGTTTTTCAGTACTGTTTATTAAATAATCTCTCCTTTGCTTATGTGTATAGAGTAAAATATTAGTGATCATCGTTTCCTCTGGGAGAGATGAAGTGGATAGGGCTGGGGAAGGAAGGATTTGAAATGGTCTCTAATGTTAAATTTACATGTTAGCATTTATTGGGGGGACAATAGATATGTTTTTTTTTCTGTCTTTAAAAAAAAAATAAACACTATTTTAATAAAAAATTTTAAAGAAGTGAAAGTGCTAACAGTTTCACTTCCCGATGACCAGCTTTTAGCAAGTCCATCTGTGCTTTTTTCAGATGTGCTATATATAAACAAATATACAAGAGGTAGATAATTTTAAATTGAAATAGAATCTTTTCATGCTTTGAACCTTGATTGCTTTAGTAGTAGTTATATGGGTTATATAAATTTGTCAAAGCTTATTAAAATGAATACTTAAAATAGTGCATTTTATGTAAACATACTACTATAGACTTGATTAAAAATGGGATCTTATGACAAGATAGTGATTATTCTTGGGAGAGAGTAAAATACTGATTATTTTGTTTTCCTTGGTCTGGGTGTGTTTGCTTTGTGAAAATTTACTGAGTTTAACAATTTGTGCAGCTTTTTCATATGTATGTTATATTTCATTAAAATACATATTATAATAATGGGATCTTAATAATTCTGGACAATATGCTGTTAAAGAGAAATCTTTTTATGAAATCACTGTATTCCATTGTATGCATATATGTAAGTAATCTCTTTATGAACATCTTTGATCCTATTTCTTTATATATTTATGTTTTATTTTAATTGTATCTTTATCATATTTTAAAATAGCTGGTAATGCTAATTTCTTCTTTTTCAACATTTCTTGCCTCTTTCACCTGCTTATTTTCCTGAGTAAATTTTAGTTTTCTTTTTACTTGGAGGAAAATTGCTTTATAATGTTGTGTTGGTTTCTTTAATCAAGTTCCAGAAAGAAAAATCTCCGTAAGATTATGATTAAAACTATATTGAAGCCAATTAATTTAGGGGAGAACTGAAATCTTTACTTATTTGTATAGTTCCATGTAGAAACTTGCTAGGTCTTTTTTGTTAAAAATTTCGCCCTTAAGTATATTAATTTTCCTCTTTTAAGTTTCATATATATTCTTACTCTGTGTATTTCTACTTGATTTTTGTTGTTAATTTAGGGGAAAAACTTTTTGTTAACATTATATATCCTTTCATTTGACAACATTGATCTGTGTTAAAAGTTGCCACTAATCAAAAGAATGCAAACTAAAATGAAATCTTATTTTTTGATTTTCAAGTTGAGTAGAGTTTCGAGGATTATGAAAATATAATAAAATAGCAATGAAATTAAAGTTTTGTGAAGGACATTTTCCTTTTAAAAACCAAAAGCCTCAATGATCAAACCATTTGATCCAAATTCAGCTTGTAGGGGAGTGTATCATAGTTTAGAAGAAACAACATTATATACTATTTATATTGGCTATATTTTTAATACCAGGAAGTTAGAAAACCTTAAATGGCCAACAGTAGGGCATTTATTTAATAAATGATAGCATAGCCATCTGATGGAACGCTATATAACTTAAAAGTCACGTGTTACAGGAATATTTAATGGTTTTAGAAAGTGCTACAGAAGGATGACTGTCATCAAAAAGAACACAAATGACAAATGATCACGAGGATGTGGAGAAAAAGGAATCCTTGTACACTGTGGGAATGTGAATTGGTACCACAGCTGTGGAAAACAGTATGGCAGTTTCTCGAAAAACTGAAAATAGAACTACCATATAACCCAACAGTTCCATTCCTGGGTATATATTTAGGAAGGAAAAAAGACACACTAATTTGAAAAGCAACATTCACTCCAGTCTTCATAGTAGCATTATTTATAATTGCCAAGATATGGAAGCAACTTAAGTGTCCATTAACAGATAAATGAAGAAGATTGAGACACACACACACACACACACACACACACACACACACACACCCTACATACAATGCAGTACTACTCAGATAAAAAGGAATGAAAATTTGCCATTTGCAACAATTTCAGCTGAAAAAAAAAATTGTAACTCACTGTATTGTATAGCTGTAATGTATAGTGTACATCAACTATACTTCATTTAAAAATGCTTTCAAAAGACTGTTCAGTGGAAAAGCATATATGAAACACTATATAATACAAGTTCAGTTATTAAAGAAAATTTTAAAAATTGAGGGATACGCAACTCATTCAGAAAAGATATAAAGCAGGATCATACAGGATTTCATAATTTGGAGACTGGATATTGCTTCATGCTGCTCTTTAAGTGGCTTGTCATATTTAATACTTACTGGATTTTATACTTAATTGAAATTGTGATCAATATGACTTTTTCAGAATAAAGATATACTAGCAATTTCCAAATTACTAGTATTTGAACGTTTTGCTGTTGTGGTTGTTAAATCATTATTTCCATGTTAAATAGCTATACAGAAATGGATCCTGTTATCATTGCCTCTGAAGGAGTGGAAAAATTCAAAAATGAAAACTTTGAAATTATTATTGTTGATACAAGTGGCCGTCATAAACAAGAAGACTCTTTGTTTGAAGAAATGCTTCAAGTTGCTAATGCTATAGTAAGTAGCTTTAATTTAACAACATTATAAGGACTTCAGTTAAAATTTAACTGAGTTTGTGAACCATATAAATTATTTTTTGCCTGTAAGATTCCAAGTAATTTATTTCTATTTTGGGCTCCTTTATCTATATGATAAGGACTTAATCTTCTCTACATTAATATGAAATTTTCATGAGTATTGGAAATTTCATTGCTTAATCATCTTATTAGTATGTATAAGAAAAACTAACAAATTGAGAATAACCGTTAGTAACTATTGCATTTCCTTTCTGTAAATTCTTTAAATTAGAAACATTTGCTTTAGGTGAATTTTGAAAGATATGAAGCATTTAAAAGTATTCATCATCATTCAGTGTCTCTTTAAAATCGTGATGGAGATAAATTGGGGATAAGAAATGGTTTATAGGTAATCTGTAGCACCTATTATGAGCCCATATTTGCCATTGAGGTGCTGGCAGTAATTCTTTGGTTAATGGTTAGTGCTAATAAGTTGGGTTTTAGCCATGCCATTATTTTGACTTAGTGGAGCAGATCTAAGGGAAATAGCCTTACCTCTGTTTTTATCCATTTTGGTTTCAGCCCACACTCTTCTGCTTTTTCTTCTTCTCATTTACATTTGCTGTTCCATTTGCCTGGAGTGTGATTGCTCGAGATTGTTGCTTAACTTTTTCCTCTTTATTCAGATCTCAGCTCAAATTTTACCTCCAGACAGGCCTTCTCTGACCACCCTAAGAAAGAAGCCTTCCACACCTCATAACTGATTTTCTCCATCCCATTTTAATTGTTGTATATTCAAAATGTTTCAGTTCAGTTTAGTTCAGTCTCTCAGTCACGTCCAACTCTTTGCGACCCCATGGACTGCACCACACCAGGCCTCCCTGTCCATCACCAACTCCCAGAGTTTACTCAAACTCACGTCCATTGAGTCGGTGATGTCATCCATCCATCTCATCCTCTATTGTCCCCTTCTCCTGCTTTCAATCTTTCCCAGCATCAGGGTCTTTTCTAATGAGTCAGCTCTTTGTATCAGGTGGCCAAAGTATTGGCGTTTCAGGTTCAGCATCAGTCCTTCCAATGAATATTCAGGATTGATTTCCTTTAGGATGGACTGGTTGGATCTCCTTGCAGTCCAAGGGACTCTGAAGAGTGTTCTCCAACACCACAGTTCAAAAGCATCAATTCTTTTCAACTTTCTTTATAGTCCACCTTTCACATCCATACATGACTACTGGAAAAACCATAGCCTTGACTAGATGAAATGTTTATTTGCCTATTTTTAAATCTGTCTCCAATGACTTCAATTTAGGCCCCATAAAGACAAGGATTTTCTTATTCATCTCTATCTGAGGACCTAAATGGTGCCTAATACATACTACTTCTACAGTAAATGTTTATTGATTGAATAATTATAGTAAATACTTTTTATAGCTTCTATTGATGAAATTTACCTAAGGTCAGTTAAAATACATATCTTTTCTATTTAAATTTTCTAGCAACCAGATAACATTGTTTATGTGATGGATGCCTCCATTGGACAGGCTTGTGAAGCCCAGGCTAAGGCTTTTAAAGATAAAGTAGATGTAGCCTCAGTAATAGTGACAAAACTTGATGGCCATGCAAAAGGAGGTGGTGCTCTTAGTGCGTAAGTATCATTAACACTGTTGTCCTGTGCCTTGGACTTACATGCTATGTGTGTGTGTGTGTGTGTGTGTGTGTATGTTTATGACTTTATTAATCATTAAAAATCTATTCCAATAGTGGACCTAATATAGTCCATGAAGAAAGTGTAAATAGAAACAGAATTTTTGAGTCCCTCTGATATATCTATAGTTCTGTTTTAGCTAGTGAAAAGAAGCTTGAGCTATGTACCTTTGTCTAATAAGCTTTGACATCTAGAAATTTGTTTTCCTTTTTGAGGTTATTTTGTGTTTTCTTTTTCTTTGCAGAGTTGCTGCCACAAAAAGTCCGATTATTTTCATTGGTACAGGGGAACACATAGATGACTTTGAACCTTTCAAAACACAACCTTTCATCAGCAAACTTCTTGGTGTGTACAGTGGTGGGGATATAGACAAATCTCCAAGAAATAGTGTGGCTTTTTAGGACAGATTAGAATTTTAATTCTGCCCTCTCACTGACTAGTTTAGGAAAATAATTTCCTTCTATGATTTATCTTCTTCACCTACAAAATAGGGATGATGGTAACCTGCTTTCCATGTTTAGAGTGGTAATAATGAGCTGTTGGATAGAAAGTTCTTGGGGAAGTTTTAGAGCACAGTATGGAAGTATGTGGTTGTAGTAACAGAAGTGATAATGACAGCAGAACTTTCATGTTTGAGAGCATAGAATTTGAAATTAAACCCTGGACTGCAGTCACTGCTTTGTTACGTAACCTCTCTAGCTTCAATTTCACACCTGTAAAGTGTTGTAGAAATACCTGAGCTGCCTATCTCACAGGTTTATTACTATATGTGCATGCATTTTGCGTAATGTAGCAATATAACAAGTATAAGTTATTAATTTTACTGTTTTGGCTCTTATAGGTATGGGTGACATTGAAGGATTGATAGATAAAGTCAACGAGCTGAAGCTGGATGACAATGAAGCACTTATAGAGAAGTTGAAACATGGTATATGAGTAACAAAAAGCATTTGATCTCAGATGACTTCCCTTGTTTTCTTTTGATAGAGCTACTATAATTTTTTGAAGTGATAAGTCCGTTAAAGTCAGTTCTTCCAGTGTTTATTTTTTAGGTGATTTATATGCAGATCGGTGTAAATCTCAGTCATCTAAGCAGCTGTAGAATTGAGTGTTTTATTTTCTTTCTTATAATCAAATTGCCTTAAGATTAGTATTGAAGCTTTCATTGGGTTCCTTGGAGTAAAACAGGTTAAAAGTAAGCTGAAATACTCTCTTCTGATTTGTTTGTTTACTTATAAGTTTTATATTTATATAATAAAACATAAATTTTAAAGAGATTAAATACACATTTTCTTCACATTGAAGACAACTCCTATGAAAGTATGTTTAAGAGCTTAAGTTTTTTAACCCAACATAGAACTTTTAAAAATAACCTCAGTTTCCTTCTGTGTTAAAAAGTAGATAATACTAAGTATCTTCTTCATAGAGTTGTGACGATGAGCTGATATATATATAAAATGTCTAGCACATCAGGAACATTTAACATATATTATTATTGATCATTTCTGTTTTTCTCAAAATGACATGACTCTTATTAATTTCCATGACCACATACTATCCTACCTCTGCTCCTTCTCACTCATCTTGTCAGGTACCTATGTCTTTCCATCCTAGATGGTGGTGTTTTCTAGTGATCATTTCTAGGTCATCATCTTTCCCTGAGCTTCAGACTCATATCTGTATGTTTGCCAGACCGTGCTTTGATGTTCCTTAGACACTGATTTCAGTTTGTCCTTATCTTCCCATTTCAACCTCCCACCCCAGTGTTGCCATCTATGAAAGTTAACATCATTTGTCTTGTTTCCAAAGTCAGAAACTTGGGTGTTGTCATCCACTCATGTCTTCCTCACTCTGCCCAATCCTTTTCCCAATAATTATTAGTTCTAGTGATTCTACCTCTTAATTATCTCCATTCCATCCCCTACTTCCCAGCAGCTATTTAAATTAATCTCTTCTCTAGATTGTTTATTCTAAGGCTTTTTAACAGGTTTTACAGTTTTTTGGATTATTTCCCTTGGTCCTGTTTTTTTGTTTTTTTTTTTCTTTCTTTTTTTTTTGGTCCTGTTTTTTTAAACTCCAGCCAAAATGATCTTTCAGAAATGCAGATTTGATCCTATTACTACTACTTAAAATCTTTCAGTGTCTTCCCGTTGCCCCTGTAGTGTTTTTGAATGATTCCACCATCTAATCCACATCTTCTGAGTCATGTTTTGACACCGTTGTTCTTAGCATTCCATGGGCCAGTCATGCTGAATTTCTGTCAGTTTCTCAAATGTACACTACAGTCTTTTTTACCTTGCTGGCCCTCTGCCTGTCAGGTAGTTATCCTCTCTTCTTCCTATTTCTGTCCTCCTTTACCCCCAGCCAAACTGGCTCACTCATACTTCCAAGTCTCTACTTAAATATGCTTCAGGAACATACTGCCTTATCCCTAGACTTGGAACCCCTGCTATGTGTTTCCACTGGACCCTGTAATTATTGTATTATTCATCATAATTATTTTGATGTCTGTCTTCGCTGCTTGAAGTTGAAGATTGGTTTCTAATATATTCCCAGACAGCCTGCTTTCGAACGCCTAGGTCTCTCTTTAGGTGTGTGCCCTTGCTTCAGGGGCCTCCTTACTTCCAAATGTAGTGAACTTTCTCTTTTCTCTTGGCTCCCCAAATTTAATAGTGTTATCCGCCTTTTACATTTTCAAACTCTACACTTGTGTTCCATGACTGGACAGTGGACTTCCTCTATTGTCTTAATTTCCATTGTCATTTCTGTATAATGGCCAAATATCTATTTCAGCCTTAACCTGCTCTACCACTGTTTAATTCTATATTTCTAGCTGCCTAGAACATTTCTTTTGATGTATTTTACTGCTCCTTCAAATTCAGAATGCCTAAAACCAAGTACGTTCTTTTTTATATCGTAGCACAAAAATTGAAAATAGTCTTTCTCTAACAAGTTAATTTGCATAATAATGAAATGCTCAGATTCTAAGGATATCATTCCATTAATTTTGACAGATGTTCGTTGGGAAACAGAACATTTCCATTACTCTAGGAAGTTTGCTTATTCCCCTTCCCAGTAAAACTTCATATAGGAATCCTAGAGTATATATATATAAGTTTTTTCCCCACCTGGTTTCCCTGACTCAGCATAATAGTTTTGATATTTATCCAAGTGGTTTTACTTATCTGTACCCTGTTCTTTTATAGCTGAGTAGTATTTCATCCAGAGTTGACCTGTTTTCCAGTTTATTGACAGTTTAGCTGTTTAAGAAGCTCCAAATAATCTAAAACAGTTTTGTCATTTTTACATTCTCATCAGCAATATATGAGAGTTCTGCTTGTTCTATATCCTCTAACTTTTGGTGGTGTCAGATACTTTAATTTCAGTTATCCTAGTATGTATAGATTGTTTCCTTTGTTTTCACATTTCCTGTGTGTATTTATCCATTTTATCAGATAAAATATGAGCTTCTATAGGATAGGATGTCTCCATGGCATTCATCCTGTAATCTTATGTAACTTCTCAGTGAATATTTATTGATTGGCTATGTTATAAGTGTGCTTCAAGATGAGCCCATGATTAAGGAAAATATTAGTTTTATTGAATGGAAATGTCACTCTCTAATGTATTTGCATCATTTATATTGTATTTCAGGTCAGTTTACGTTGCGAGACATGTATGAGCAATTTCAAAATATCATGAAAATGGGCCCCTTCAGTCAGATCTTGGTTAGTTATCCTAAAAAGTTTTTTTCTAACCTCTATTAACTTTGTTATAATTTCTAAGAGTGGATACACTTGCTTTAATTATTTTAATATTTGGGTAAAAATAGTTACTTTTAAAATTTAATATTAAAGCCATTAGTTAAATGTGAACAATTAATCTTAAGCTATTACTGATTTTTATGTTTAAATATATGTTTTAGGGGATGATCCCTGGTTTTGGAACAGATTTCATGAGCAAAGGAAATGAACAAGAGTCTATGGCAAGGCTAAAGAAATTAATGACAATAATGGATAGTATGAATGATCAAGGTAAGATTTCTTGACTTGGAGGACTGTGTTCTCAATATCAGCAAGTTGAGACTTTCACTGTGTTCTTGTGGACAAGATGGGAAAAATTTTAGAACGAGTGATTGTTATTTGGGAGATTTATAGTTGCTTGAAAGCTCTTGCTCAAAAGTTACAATTATTGGGTTGACTTCATCTTTGAGAGAAATGTCTAGTACAGTGCTTCTCCAAATGAGTTCTGTGATGAGAACACCAGTTCTTCAGGGTGTTGATAGAAATAACTTGAAAGGGGAGTCCTGTAGTCAGATAATCTGGGTTTTTTTTTTTTAAAAACTGGTACATTTATTTATTGCATGTCTTCTCAGACCTCTAATATGCTCACAGGAGTTGGGAATCTGTGAGAGAGGGACAGTTTAAGCAATATTGACCAACTTAACTTTGCTCTGAAACTCTAAGGTTTCAGTCTTCTCAAGTATACTGCTCTCTGTAATCCTAGATTATCCCTCCCTCCTATACTTCTGGGTCCTCAGCCCACGAGTATTTCTAGACTCATGACCCCTTTATCTTTTTCCCAGTTTTTAGCACCTTTTCTAATTCAGTGCAGCAAGCATGCCACGTCTTCTACTCTATCATCTGACCTCTGTTTACAAAGAAATACACGTGTTTGGCGTTGAATTTTTTCAGTCTTTGGCTAACTTACTGATGAGGTTGTGACAGCCACAAGCCATTCTTCAAACTTTTTCAAGGACTTTTCTCCATCAGTAAAATCCTCTCCTGTGTCTCCAGTCTCTCCTTACCTACTTATTTTTTTCACCCATCAGCATATAAACATTAGCTTCACAGTTGCACATTTTCTGGGCTTTACTTCTCACTCATACTTTTACTCTGTCTCTTTTCAGTCAAGTTTCTTAAAAAAATGGTTTGTGTCCTCAGACTACTGAAATCTGACTTCTGTACCCACCATTGCTCTGAAATAGATTATACAAAGATTTACAACAACCTTCTACTGGGTCTACTCCAGTAGAGACTTTTCAGTCTTTTTCTTTACCTTTGCAACATTGGATGTTCATTGACGTTTTCTTCTTATTTTCTATTACTTTTTTATTTCCACTTTTACCCTTACTTTTCTTGTTAACTGCAGTCTCTTTCACTGGTCTCATCCTCAATCAGCCTAAAGGAATATATGCTAAAAGGGTCTGTTCTCAGCCAGTATTTATTATTATTGTGTTCCTTTTGTTGAATAATACCACTTCTATATATACTACCTGATTATTTTTTATAGTGTCTACCTCTTTCTTGATCTCTTGGCCTTCATAGTAACCCAGATAAGGTTGTGTCTTTCTCATCTCTTTATCTTCAACACTGCAAAAATTCTTGTGTGTAGAATTAATAACTGCAGCCATATCTAGAGTATTTACTCTATCCCAGGAACTGTCATGAGCACTTTACATACATTGCTGCTACTGCTAAGTCGCTTCAGTCGTGTCCAACTCTGTGTGACCCTATAGATGGCAGCCCACCAGGCTCCCCCATCCCTGGGATTCTCAAGGCAAGAACACTGGAGTGGGTTGCCATTTCCTTCTCCAGTGCATGAAAGTGGAAAGTGAAAGTGAAGTCGCTCAGTCGTGTCCAGCTCGTAGCGACCCCATGGACTGCAGCCAACAACAACTCTTAAGGGACAATTCTGGGTCAAAATCCAATCTAGCTTTTACAGATTAGGATACAGGGAAGTTGAGTAATCTGCCCAAGTCACTAGCTAGGGGATGGAGAGGCTGGGCTTCTGGCTTGAGAGTCTGTACTCTGGATTACTTGCTGTCTAGACGCTCACTAAATGGTGGACAAGTATCTCTATTACATGTTTGAGAGTTTTTTGAGGAGTATAAGTTCCAAAAGGTAGTTTTTCTCCTCTGGTGAGTGACACTTCCATCCATGTACTCAGTCATCCAAGCTAGAAACTGGTGTCAACTTAGATTTACATCCTTGCTGATTTTCTATCTAGTGGTTTTATTGATTATGGATATAGAGGTGTTGAGATGCCTGACTTTTCTCCTTTCAGATGTGTTAGTTTTGCTTCATGTATTTTGAAGTTCTTTTGTTGGGTGCATACACATTTAGGGTTGTTTTGTCTTCTTGGTGAATTGACTTGACTCTTTTATCATTATGTATGTAATGCCCTCCTTTGTCCTGGTCCACTTCATCTGCTATTAATGCAACCACTCCAGCTTTCTTTAATTAGTTGTTTGCATTGTATGTCTTTTTCTATCCCTTTACCTTTAACCTACCTGTTTTATGTTGGAAATGAATTTTGTATCAACAACATGGTAATTTTTTTTTTTAATAATTCTGATAACCTCTTTTAACTGATATTTATATATTAGGATTTAGTTCTGCCATTTTATCTTTGGTTCTGTTTGTTCACTCTGATTTTTGTTCTTCTGTTTTCTTTTTTCTACTTTCCTATGGATTGTTTGAACATTATTTATTATTCTGTTTTATTGTATCTGTATATTTTTTGGTATATTTTACTTTTCTTAGTGGTTGCTCTAGGTATTACAGTATATATACATATTTAACTTATCCCAGTCTATTCATATCAGTATTTTTCGCTTCAGGTAGAATATAGAAACCTTAACATCACCTTAGACTTAGTGAGTTATACTTCCTAAATATTTCTTGTATTTTCTCTCTCCTCTTTGTTACCTGCATTAGTTCATACACATAACATTTCTTACCTGGATTGCTACAGTAGCCTCCTGACATTTCCCTTTCTCTTTTAATCTGTCTCCTCTTTTAATCTGTCTTCTTCACTGCCATAAAAATAATATTTCTAAATATAACAATTCTGGGATCAAAATCTATTGACTTAATGATTAATTTCGAACTCCTCAGCCTGGCATAGGGCTTCCCTGGTGTCTCAGACGGTGAAGAATCTGCCTGCAATGCAGGAGACCTGAGTTCGATACCTAGGTCTAGAAGATTCCCCTGGAGAAGGAGATGGCTACCCACTCCAGTATTCTTGCCTGGAGAATTCCATGGACAGAGGAGCCTGGCAGGCTGTAGTCATGGGGTCACACAGAGTCGGACACTGCTGAGCTACTTCCATAGCCTGGCACACAAGTTCTGTTATAATCTTGTCCTTATTTTTATAACCTCTTAATTTCTCAGCTCTTATCCATGCTTGGTTCCTTCTACACAAAACTATTTTCATTTATTCTGGGAATCCATGTTCTGCTTCCTACAATGTCCCTTGCTCCTTTCCTTCTTTTCTTATCTCATACTCATCCTTCAAGACTACACAGTTTAAGAGAAACCACCAGCATGGAGCCTTTCTTGACTTCCTTTCTTCTTTGAGTTATGTCCCTTCTGCTTTTTGTTAAATTTAGTCATACTGCTTACCAGGATGTGCTGTTATTAGCTTGTTTTCATTCTCTCACTCCATCTGAGCTCTTAGGAGAATATGATATACATTTTCAAAATATTTTATCATAGAGATGTGGCTTAAAACTGCATTTATGAAATGGATTTAGAGGTTTTAATGGACTGTAAGTTTACTGTGAGATAATTTGATCTTTGTTTGTATTGCATTGGTAATCAGTCTTGCCCTGGATTTCAGTTCATTTCTGGACAATATGCTTAGTGGACATAGCTAAATTAGAAGATGTATTTAGGAAATCAGCATGATAAATGGGGTGTTAAACCATATTATAAGAGGAACAGTCAAAAGAGTTGGATATTTGTCACCTAGAGGAAAATTCACAGGAGACATGATGACTCTGAAATAATTTGAAAGCCTTATTCTTTGTGCCTGGCAAGGAGACATCTATGCAAAATAGGAAGAAGTGTCAGACAAACGTATTTCATATTAATATGGGAAAATATTTTCCATAATTACAGGTATAATAGAATGACATAGGTTGAATTATTTTGGATAGTGGGTCATCTCTCCTGTGGTTGTTAAGATCAAGGTTAGGTGATCACTTATTAGGGGATATTGTGGAGAGAATGCAGACATAATAGAAATTTTGTACCTGAGATTGTATGCAACTACCGCCATGAGAAATGGACCTTGTATTCTAAGAGTTACCAAAACAGTGGAGGTGTTTGTGTTACGTTCATTCTTTATGTTACAGAAAGAATTAATTACTAGTAGTAATTACTTGATTATATAGGAAATATAAGTTATTCTGTTGATTATAGATAGAACCTACCTACTTCTACTTGTTTATTTGCCTAAATGTATGATTTAAAAGATAATAGTTATTTAGAGCTAAGGTGAGCACTTTTGTTGCTCTTTGAAATATACCTCTGGTATATATTCTGAGGAGCACTTGGACTTGAAATATGGAAAGGATGGACAGAAAGTTTTTTCAAAGAAAAGACATTTTTCTGTAAGGTGAGTATGTGTGTATTTGCTTTATTGTTTTTATAGCTTATGAATATTATAAATACTCTTTTGAATATATTCCATGTTTAGTTTTTAAAAATCAGAGGCAGACACAGCAGATGATAACAGCATTTGTTAAGTCTGGTTGGTGGTTTGACCATTGTATTTGTTTTTCTGTATGTGAGACATTTAGATGTAAGTGCTTCGACAGTGAATGATAGTTGTGTGTACATGAACGTAACTGACCTTTGCCTGCAGAGCTTGACAGTACTGATGGTGCCAAGGTTTTCAGTAAGCAACCAGGAAGGATCCAGAGAGTAGCAAGAGGATCCGGTGTGTCAACAAGAGATGTCCAAGAACTTCTGACCCAGTATACCAAATTTGCACAGATGGTAAAAAAGATGGGAGGTATCAAAGGACTTTTCAAAGGTAAGAGGAATAATAAGCACATCATTATTTGACACTCTGAAAGGAAAGAAAGAGGTTGAGAAACTAAAAATTAAAGTCAGGAAGAACTGCCAGTATTAGAAAATATACTGCTGAATTTCATGTTTTATTCAAGTCCTTCCAGAATTTATAATGTGATCTGTGATTTATCTGTTTTCAGATTCAAGGTAATAAACACTAATATTTTAAAAAATCACACTTAATGACTTTGTGTGAATTTATATATTAAGGAAAATTTAGAGACTATGAGAAAATGTAAGAAAAAAGTTTAAAACACCCATTACATTCACTGCCCAGTGAATCCCATGGGTCTTACTGCAAATAACACTTGATATAACTAGGGGTTTCTTCTGATCTTAACTTCTTTTCCATATTGTCAAGTATTCTTCAAAGTATACCCTTTAGACAGATAGTAGTTTTCCAGTTATGTATGTATCTTTGTTTAGCACAAGTGCATCTTTGTTGGATGTTTAGGCTGATTGATGTATCACTGTCAGTTCTATATCAGTGTCAGTTCTTGTGTCAGTTTCTGTTCAGTCTCCGATGAAGCCAGGTATTTTTTCTGTTTTGATCAGAAACATAGGAGATGCTGAGTAAGTTTGGTAATAATTCAGTATTTTCCAGTTTAATGGTCAGTTTTTCAATATGTGTTTTAGATTACTCATATTTAACATCTCTTTGTACATTTGCTAGTTTAAATTTTCTTGGTGAATCCCCTCTTTTTTAGGTTTCTTGTCCCATTTGTTTTATTTTTTGCCTTATTGCTTTGTAATAACTCTTTAAAATTCTTGGATTATATCTGCAAATATTTTCCCCAGTTTTTCATTTGCCTTTCATTTTTATATTTTTAGTTAAAACTGAAGTTTTCACTTTTAATGCAGCCAAACCTTTTGGTGTGATTTCTTTTATGCTCGTAAAAGCCTTCCCCATGTTGGTACCACAGTGTGAAAGTGGTAATCACTTAGTCATGTCTGGTTCTTTGCAACCCCATGAACTGTAGCCCCCAGGCTCCTGTGTCTATGGAGCTCTCCAGGCAAGAGAGTGCGTAGCCATTCCCTTCTCCAGCATCTTCCCAACCCAGGAATCAGACCCATGTCTTCTGTATTGCAGGCAGATTCTTTACTGTCTGAGCCACCAGGGAAGCTCTGATACCTATGTTTTCTTCTACTCGTTCTGTTTTTTTTTTTTCTTTTTCTTTTTGATTTTACTTTTTATCCCACTTAGAATGTATTTTGCTGTGTATTATCTAAGGTAAAAAGATAAGTTTGTTTTTCCAAAGAGTTAAAGTCAACTGTCTTAGCCCTGTCTTTAAATTTTTTTCTCTATCTTAAACACTATTAAGTGAATTTATTATCTAAGAAATCCTGATTAGGCAAGCTCCGAAGATGAATAGTATCCCTGAATAGGTTTCTAAAACAGAAGAGTATTTACATATCACCTTTCGTCTTTTGACAGTTTCCTTATTTTTCTTGCCTGCTATATCCTGTTTTCTTCTTTGTGACAAGGGAGAAAAGTTAGACAAACTTGTTTAAAATTGGTTATATTTCCTAACACCACATACTATTTCAGATAGTGATTTATAAATACATTAAGTCAGTTTAACATCTTTCCCAAATGACCCTGACTGTTCATGATAGAACTACTGCAGATCCGTTGGTCAGATCTTAAGTCTGAGCCTTGACTACTCAATAAAGGCACAACCAGATGAAGTGGGCAGTGAATTTGGTGCACATCCTTGTCACACCAAAGCCTTAATAATGTTTTGAAGTTTTAAGTCCTCAGAGACAAAAACTTATAATGACTCACCAGTGGTCATAGAATTCACATCTTACACAGATTTATTAATTATGAAACTTTAAAAAATTTTTATCATGTTTTATAAAAAACATATCTTCTTTCATTCATAGTTCTTAATTCATTTAATTTATTCATATTAGCCAGCTTTGATCAGAGAATCAGGGTCAGCTTTGATTTGAATTTTCACAAATGTTCCTGAGAAGTACCGGAGTTAATGTTTCTTTGAAATAGTTTTGCTGAAGCAAGCTCTACTTATTCACTGCTGTTGCATCAATGATCTCTTTGATTTTCTGTGTATTAAGAGCACAGCAGTTATTCTCTAAAGGATGCTTTTCTCTCTTCTGCCCCAGTGTGCATCTCTTTCAATGGTTGCCTTTTTGCTGTAGAGTCTCACTGAGTGTGTAGAAATTCACTGATAAATGGAGTTTCATTATATTTTTTTCTATTCTCTGAAGCTTTTTATTTATAGTAACTTCTTAGATATATACATCTTGAGGTTCTCTCAGACTCTTTCTTTCATAACCATTTATCAGTAATCCATTCTCGTTCCCAGTTAACCCATATCTTTAAAATTTTTTGTTCAGCATTATACCATATTACTACTGAACAATTGTTACAGCTTACTATTAATAACCATTGGATATGGTTTTGCTTATAGTGGCTCATTTCACAGGTATAAGTAAAAGTGTTAAAAATTTTAGTCCTTAAAAGCCCCTTAAATGTCCCTTAATATTGAATTTCACTTTTTCTTTCTTAAAAATACATATGTAATTGGGACAAAGATTAGAAGGGAATATGTATAAATAGAAATAATTTTGTTAGAGTAAGATTATAGGATTTTTCTTCATATTTACTCAATTTCTATGATATCCTGATTATATTACAGTCTGTACTGACACAAAAATTTTTTTAGGTGGTGACATGTCTAAGAATGTGAGCCAGTCACAGATGGCAAAATTGAATCAACAAATGGCCAAAATGATGGATCCAAGAGTTCTTCATCATATGGGTAATTACAGAGTTGTTGCCAGTTGCTAATACATGGTTTAGTTTATAAGGATTGAGTTTTAATAAGCCTTCTGTTGTTAATCGAAAATCAGATCAAACAGCGTATGGTGGAAAAGGCCCATCTAATTTCTAAGTGGAATGGTTGTAATAGTGTTGTATAAGCTGAGGTTTCATTCACTCCCCTGCTGCTGTTTGTGACTTTTGAGCAAGCTACTTAATCATCTTCTTTTAAAAAATATATATTTGGCTATACACAGGGTCTTAGTTGTAGCATATGGGATCTAGTTCCCTGACCAGGGATCGAACCCATGCCCCCTGCATTGGAAGCACGGAGTCTTAGCCACTGGACTACCAGGGAAGTCCCAAAATTGTATTTTTATTTCTTTTCATTTTATGGCCATGTGGACCACCTTGGACCACCAGAGAAGTCCCTAATCATCTTTTGTTAATGCTTCTTCTGGTGACTTTTTGCCTTAGTTTAGAAACTGGATAGTTTTAGTGATGAGACTTTGAAATTACATAACAATTTTGAAAACCACGTTCCACTTTTACCATGTAACCTATGAAAAGTTCCTTAAACTTTCTGAACCTCACTTTCTCCTGTAAAATCACAGGTCATATCTTAGCAGGAAATTAGTACAGTTCTGGGCATATAGTAGATATTCAATAATGATGAATTGTTTTCTTACTTGAAGCACTGCATTAACTACAGCTCCAATTTATTACTATTTGTAAGACTCAGACTTCCCAGAGGGAAATATTTTTGTTTCAATTTACTGACTCCCTACTGTGTGATAGGTACTGTTTGTTCTAAGATCTTTTCATGTAGTTTGTATTCCTCATAATGAGATGAAGTAAGTTATTTATTCTCTTTTATAGATGAGGATACTGGTGATAATACCAGTTTTTATGTACTTCACGGCTGGTGACCAAATTGCAGTCAGAACCCAGTATATTTTTTAGAAGTTTAACTACTTATTAGGCAAAAGTAGCAGATGTTTCAAGTTCTGTATAATAATTATCTGATTTTATTCCACTCTCACTCTAGGTGGTATGGCAGGACTTCAGTCAATGATGAGGCAATTTCAACAGGGTGCTGCTGGCAATATGAAAGGCATGATGGGATTCAATAACATGTAAAGAAGATGCCTTAATATAAAGTGACTCTGTTGATTACATTATTTGCTGAGACCTCAGAATTTCCCCTCCTTTTTGCAAATGGGAAAAAAAAAGTATTTTTCTTGCCTGTCTTGCCCCCTTTCTTTCTCTTCTTGTCTTTTTCCCCCTCCTTTTCTTTTTCTTTTCTTCCTTTTTCCCTTCCTCCCTTTCATATGGGAGGAATATATGGTTGTTGTGGAAATAATTATATTTTTGCTTTAGATTTTCTTTTCTGTTAGTTTCAACCATCCTAACACTTCTGAAGTTAAATCATGATGTAAAATTTTAGTACTTAAAAGTTTTTAATTGTCTCAAAGGCCAACCATTACCTTTGTAAACAGTCCTGGTCAGTAGTTACATGATGTCTCAATAAAAGTGCTATACAATAAACTTCAAAGTCATTATAAGTTAAGGGGTTGTTAACTTTCTTTATGGTTTGAAATGATCAGTGTATCATGTTAAAAGGCAGACAAAAATAATATTTAAAACTGTTCCCAGAAGTATACCTTTATTGGGACACATGGTAGAGTAACCTAACCATTAGTATTAGGAATTTTTGTTTAACTTGGAATAATGAAGATAATTTTGCCATAGAAAATCTTAACTCTGACATTTAAATTGAAATTGTGAATTTGGTTATAGTTCACAATTTAATGTTTTGTATATAACTTTCATTTTTTTTACCTCATATTTTTGAAGCCTTAATGGCAATATTTGATTTTCTTGCAAAGCCAATTTTGTTATGTTTCTTACATACCAAAAATCTGCTTGAAGAAATTGATATACTTTGGTGATAATAGCTGATGTATAGATCTCCTAATGGGAATATAATTGCAGATATTAGGATGTCATTATTATATATTAAAAATAATGAGACCATAACAAGATTGACTTGGTTGTTGGTTACTTTGGATTGCTGTACAGTTCATTTAGAACAATGGCTTTTAAGTAAGTTATGTAATTAATTTAAAACACTACCATAATTCTTATACCTATTCATTATTCACACCGTGAAGATAATAGATACACTGTTATAACGATGTATTTTGAACTAGGATCAACTGATCTTCTGGAGAAGGAAATGGCAACCCACTCCAGTTCTCTTGCCTGGAAAATCCCATGGATGGAGGAGCCTGATAGGTTACAGTCCATGGGGTCTCAAAGAGTCAGACAACGACTGAATGACTTCACTTCACTCCCTTCACTCACTTCATACTTTATTGCTGGAGAAAGAAATGGCAACCCACTCCAGTGTTCTTGCCTGGAGAATCCCATGGATGGAGGAGCCTGTCGGGCCATGGTCCATGGGGTCGCAGAGAGTCAGATATGACTGAAGTGACTGAGCATACCTGCGCAAACTGATCTTCAGCACAGAAGAGAGTGAAAGAAATAGCTAGTTTTTGTAGTATTAATTTTTTATGTCTCGAGTGTTTTAAAAAGATCTTAAGAGCCACAGTGTCTTCAGAAAATACATAGAGAATGCAACTGATTTTCTTATTTACTTGGGTAAAGATTTTGTATCCCACTAAATCATTTTCACCAGATAAAAACTTTAATATCCCTATGGAATATTTGTATAAACTGTAAGAATTATGTATCTTTTCTTTTGCAGAAATGTCATCACAAGGTCCAGCTACAGAAATTAGACATTATAGAAAATACTGTTCTCCAAATTAGTCTTTAATGCATGCCACCTTTTCTGGGCATGCATTATTGTGATTTCTGTCCTCAGGGACCACGTTTCCATTTTGACCAAAAAAAAAAAATGAGATAGATACTTGGCCAGACTTTATGGATTGGGGCATTGTTTTTAGCATTTTTTGTGTCTGATGCAAATTATCTTTTTCAGAAGCAAAAATAACAGTGGCAAAAGCCAGTAAAAGTCCAGAATGTGTCATTCAGCTTTTGTTTCTCTTTCCTCATCTATAGAACGAGGAAATTGGAGATACTCTGACTCCATTAATGCCTCAACCTGGCATCTTTTTTGTTACAAAAATTATCCTCAGTTCTCAGTTTTTATCAAAGTACTGATTTTTTGAAAGCATGAGTATACTAAAATCCTTTAATAATCTGAACAAATTTCCTTTTATTTTTCACTATTGTTAAAATTAGTTCCTTAGCTTTTTGATATATTTTCTATTACCAACTTAGAGCACTAGCTAGATCTAATATCATACAACATTGGATTCTTCCTGGATTTGATTATAATGTTATGTAAATATGTACAAATGTAAAATTAGGTATAATTTATTTTACTTACAGTGCTTATGTAATTTCATAACGAAAACAATGTAATCAAAAAAATTATAGTACCAAGAAAAGGCAAATTAATAATTTAATGGATGTCAGTGTTCTGAAAGTATCATATTTGTTGGCATGTAGGATATAAGGTATACATACACAATGCATTGAAACTTTATGGAGGCATTTTTTGGGGAAAAAATTACTTTTCATCATATAGTAAAAGTGATTTTTTAAAGTGCGTTACATAAACCATTATATTGTTGAAATAAATATAGTATATCAAAATGTGAGAAGTCCTAAATTCTGATATGCAATAATATTATACTAACCTTGAATAGAAGTATAGTGCACATGTCTAAAAAGAAATGTATTATTATCAGAAATACTGATATAGACAAGGCAACAAAGCCAGAAAATTTACTAGAACTAAAGTCTCATATTAATACTGGTAAAATGAATATATTAATACCTATTATCAGTGAATGTAGAGGTTAAGTAGCTCTAGTACATAAAAACAAATATTTTGAGTAAAAAGTGGAACACAGTGTTTAAATGTGAAGAAATTTCAGCTTACTGATTGTATGCAGTAAAAGCAAGTGTTTTATTATAGTAAAATAACAACCACAGAATTTGAATGAGCTCTAATAAAAACTGTGTCAGTGAGAACCATGGCTAAATAACAATGAAATGTAAGTAAGTTTTGGTCTTCTTAAAACCTGGCAATAATTATTAATAAAGCCAAGTAAGTTATCATATTCAAAACTAGAAAACCATCACCACAGCTCTTATCTCTTCTGTTCATTCCTCGCATTCACTGGATTAGGAACGGAGTCATCTTCAAAACTCTGCTCTAAACTCCAGCTACTATGTTCTGAACATTAAGCTATTGCATTATGGTTGAACCTAATACCTCCTTTGCTTCTGAACCACAAGTTATAAGAATGATGAATCTGTATCTCAAATTTCGGGGTATTAATTTAAATTTTACTTCTAGATCACCTGTATAGTCTATGTCTTGTTATTGATGTGATATGAAATTTTGCTATGACTTTTTCCCCACACTTTGTCATTAGGGGCAGATAACAATTTATTTGTGTTCATTGTTGAGTAATTGCTAACCCAAGACTCTAGTCCCTTCTCTACTGACCTCTTGTTTGTAATATGGGCATACTGCATACAAGGTAATTTTTGGATACTTTGAAAATACAAGTTGTAAGCTAGTGGTACATTTCCTTTGGTAATATTAATTGTAAGCTAATGGAACGTTTCCTTCAGTAATATTAATATGGTACACACAGGCTCTTTAATTTGGCAGGCCTGTGCTCCTGCTTGCAACTCTCGTTACTTTTCTCTTCATTCAGAATCATTATTTGAAGTGCATTTATATCTTTTAGCTTCATTTGGCCTAAAGTGTTCTCTCATTAGCCTTAAAACATGCATTTTTTGGTACCAGTTGGATCATAAATGGAAAAACAATCAAATTGCACATCAGCACCTGTTTGTAGGAGGGATAATGTAGATGAGTCTGACACTAAGAAAACCCCTATGTGAGGCCTGAGCGTCCTCTGACATAAAGAGTTGCTTCTCATCGGAAGCAGAAGTGAGTAATATCTGGTGATTGTGATTTATTTTTCTTAAGAAACACATGAAAAAGTTTTGTGACCTTCCAGGGAAAAGTCCTATATCTATGTCATGAGGAGATGCAATACCTGCATAGCTGCATAATTTAGGAATCATGCTTTTTTGCTTTTTATGATTTTAAAATAGAATGTAAGAAAATAAAGAGGTAACCCAAAATAGGCTAAGAGTTAGGTATATTCATGGACCCATAATTTCTGACTTTGGGAATCAATTAAGGGGTTCAACATTTTATTTCTGGCAGAAGTGGTGTAAGAAATACCCACCTGTTTCTTGACATTCCATTTGACAGGAAATACAGGGAGTGTGAAGCCCATAAGTTGATGTGTCTTTTTTTTTTTTTTTTAAGTTTCTTGTTTCCCAAGAATTTGGATTGGAGGGTAAATTTGTATTTTATATACAATTGGATTATCAAGTTCATCTCATCTGTTACTAGGGAAAGGTATGGTTTTCTTAGTCTAGAAAAAGTACTGTTCTCAGGATTTTTTCCTTTTGACACTGAGCTAATATCAACAAATTTATAGAGAATTCAGCAAAAGTTCAGCATGGGCAGCAAACCTGGATGTCCTCAGTATCAGTCATTTATGCTGTTGTACCTTTTACATTCCCCCCTTTTGCCTATGATTCTTCCTGGAGAAAACATCATGGGAGCAACATCTAGTCCCACAAAACTGGAGTGGCTTGGTTGCCTGCTCAGGATTTATCATATCCCTCAAAGCAGGGGTTGGGTGTAAGAGGCAATAAATGGATCAGGAAAATCATTGGCAGCATTGTGATACTGTGCTGCCTCAAATACAGTGATCTGTGCAATCCTTAACCAAGCAGAAGAATGATTAGGTATAGACGTAAACAATTTAAGCAAGTGCTTTACCAATATACAGAAGCTAAGTTACTAAGAGTAATATCCCAGTTTCCGGAACAGTTCTGAGCCAAGTCCAATATTTAAGGGTGATCAGCTGAACAGATCAAACATTAGGGGAATGTTAAGGGAATCAGAATGAAGCCAAGTGAGTTTCTTTTGTAGGACTTCAATTTGAGTTTCTAGTCGGAGACAACTGAGTGACTGAACTGAACTGATACCAAAAATACTTACCCAAGTATAGCAGGTGGTGTTTAAGATAGCATGGATATTTCCATGTTCTGCCAGAAGGCAGTCCAAGGCAAATCAGTTATCTAATATAACATGTGAGTGAGTTTAGAAAATTTTTTTTGGCTTTTCCGGTAAGCGGCCTGAGGTGACCCCTAAAAATGGTGCGCTATTCACTTGACCCAGAAAACCCCACAAAATCATGCAAATCAAGAGGTTCAAATCTTCGTGTTCACTTTAAGAACACTCGTGAAACTGCCCAGGCCATAAAGGGTATGCATATCCGAAAAGCCACCAAGTACCTGAAGGATGTCACTTTAAAGAAGCAAATGTGTGCCATTCCGTCGTTACAACGGTGGAGTTGGTAGGTGTGCACAGGCCAAACAGTGGGGCTGGACGCAGGGTCGGTGGCCCAGAAAGAGTGCTGAATTTTTACTACACATGCTCAAAAGTGCAGAGAGTCATGCTGAACTTAACGGCTTAGATGTAGATTGTCTGGTCATTGAGCACATCCAAGTGAACAAAGCCCCCAAGATGCGGCGCAGGACTTACAGAGCTCACGGTCGGATCAACCCCTACGTGAGCTCTCCCTGCCACATTGAGATGATCCTTACTGAAAAAGAACAGATTGTTCCTAAACCAGAAGAGGAGGTTGCACAGAAGAAAAAGATATCCCAGAAGAAACTGAAGAAACAAAAACTTATGGCCCGGGAATAAATGCTGCAAAAAATAAATGCAAATAAAAGTAAAAAAAAAAAGAAAATTTTTTTGGTCACTTAATGCTATTAACTATGGCATTAGCTATGCTGCTTTGGCAGAGAAATTTCAAACCATATTCTCAAGGGTTCCAATTCTCAACTTGGGGAATAGAATTCTTAGATAGTTCTGAAATCCCTTAAAAGAGATATCTCAGCAGAGGTGGGAAGTAGAACATGGGTGCTACCTGCTAATTTCTGGAGAACTGAACACAAAGGGGCCAGTAAAAGCCCTGGGGCACATTGAGAACCTGGGGTTGGGCGGTGTTGAGGCAGGACATCTTCCACCCACAAATAGAGACACAGCCAGATGGGGCACAGGGAAAGGAGTCAACGTGAGATTAAATCATGGGTCAGTTATATTTGAGCAGGCTTTTAGAAGCATATTCAAAAGCAGAGACATTACTTAGCCAACAAAGGTCCATCTAGTCAAGGCTATGGTTTTTCCTGTGGTCATGTATGGATGTGAGAGTTGGACTGTGAAGAAAGCTGAGTGCTGAAGAATTGATGCTTTTGAACTGTGGTGTTGGAGAAGACTCTTGAGGGTCCCTTGGACTGCAAGGAGATTCAACCAGTCCATCCTAAAGGAGATCAGCCCTGGAATTTCTTCGGAAGGAATGATGTTGAAGCTGAAACTCCAGTACTTTGGCCACCTCATGCGAAGAGTTGACTCATTGGAAAAGTCTCTGATGCTGGGAGGGATTGGGGGCAGGAGGAAAAGGGGACGACAGAGGATGAGATGGCTGGATGGCATCACCGACTCGATGGACATGAGTCTGAGTGAACTCCGGGAGTTGGTGATGGACAGGGAGGCCTGGCGTGCTGCAATTCATGGGGTCGCAAAGAGTCGGACACGACTGAGCAACTAAACTGAACTGAACTTAGAAGCCTTCCTTGTAGGAACATGGGGATCATCATGAGGATATATTCTGTTGCACAGCAAGGTAAAGATGAGAGCCAGTGTTTCTCGGTTTTATTGGAACAAATGTTCTAAGAACTAATTGAGGTTTTTGTCTGATTCTGTTGACCAAACAGGGAAAAGGAGCTGTGAATTCAAGTAGGCAAACATGGTATACTGGGAAAATAGTTAATTCTATACAGGATATGATGGAGGGATATTAATAAGATTGGAAATAGCTAAGGCAGGGGAATCCCATTGTTTGATGAATGAGTTTGGGGTTCCCATAGTATAGTCAACAATCTGTTGGATTTCCTTCGGGGGCTAGACTGGAAAATGCAGACTAGGGCATTATTCTTCCAGGCATAAAGGTTCTGGATGGGTTTTAAGAAAGAATAATAACAGAAGTAAAAAAACTATCCAAGTAAAATCAGTCATTTTAATATAAAGAGAAGAAATGGTGGCTCATGGCCTTGGTTAAATAAAGAATACTAAGCTGAATAGATTAGTTGAATGGCCAAAAATTGGAGCTAGAGGCTTCTTTCCAGGAGAGTTCTGACAAGATATATGGTTTTCATAGAATTACTACCAATGGAGGATGCTCACTGTATGTAGTAAGGTAAAGAGTATTAATAAACCTGAAGCTACAAGAAGGAGTCCCAAAAGTTCAATTCTCCAGTCCTTCGTAGTCGAATTTAAGGGACCAAAGGACCTGGGTCACTTCCTTTAAACTTTAATTCCAAGCATGCACCCAAGCATGAAGATTTTCACTCCCAGATAATGTGTCTATAAGGAGAAGAGCTGCAAGTTGCTGTTATCAGTTATTACATATTGAAGGAGATAAAGCAACTTTGTGATAGCAATTAGAACAAAGAAAAACAAAGACTTCATTAATAGTGATCGTGGAATATACTGGCCTAACCTGAATCTTGGGAGAGTTGTCTATGTCAGGTGTCATTTGCTTCACTCGGTCAGTTTCAGCTTTAAGTCTCCAACTATTTCAGAAGCCCATTCAGGTAGGGAAGCCTTTTTCAAATGAGAAACATGAATCTAAGAGTCAGTGCCTTTAGGTTTACTGGCACAACTTTGTGCCAGTAAAGAGTACCTGATGGAGTCCCTTCCACCTGGGCTGCAAAGAGTCCTTATAAAAGTTGTCTTTTCCAATAAACATAGTCCCCTGGTTGTAAACTGTGGTATGCGAGTTCTTCATCTCCCGGGAGTGCTTTCCTATGTAAAGGTTTCTCAACCAGGTGCTCATTTTTCTTTAGAGTCTTAATGAGATTTTGGCAATAATGTAAAAGATATCCCTTGACTAGAAGGGGCTTGTATAACTGTGAGTCAAGAATTGTGAGTCATCAAGTAATTATGTCAAATGGTGACAATTTGTGTCTTCCAAAGGGTGTAGATCTTAAGTTTAATAAAACCATGAGTAGTAAATTGGGCCAAGGAGACTGAAAGACACTGAGAGTTTTGCCAATTGTGGTTTTTTACATTTTAATTGGATAATTGCTTTACAATATTGTGTTAGTTTTTGCCATGTATCAGCATGAATCAAAGGTATACATATGTCCCCTCCCTCTTGAACCTGCCTCCCACCTCCCACCCCACCTCTCTAGATTGTCAGAGAACACTGGGTTTGACCTCCCTGTGTCATGTAGCAAATTTCCTTTGGTTATCCATTTTACATATGGTAATGTATATGTTTCAATGTTACTATTTCAGTTTATCCCTCCCTTTCCTTCCCTAACTGTATCCATAAGTCTTTTTCTCTATGGCTGCATCTCCATTGCTACTCTGCACATAGGTTCATCAGGACCATCTTTCTAGATTCCAAATATATGCTTTTATGTGGTATTTTTCTCTTTCTGACTTACTTTACTCCGTATAATAGGCTCTATGTTTATCCACCTCATTAGAAGTGACTCAAATGTGCTCCTTTTTATGGCTGAGTAATATTCCATGTTTTTATTATGCTGTTAGTTCTTTTGGCTTCCTGGTGGCACACAGTGGTAACGACTCCGCCTGCCTAGGCAAAAGACACAAGACATGGGAGTTTGATCCCTGGGTCAGGAAGATCCCCTGGGGGAGGAAATGGCAACCCACTCCAGTATTTTTGCCTGGAAAATTCCATGGACAGGGGCCTGGCAGGCTACAGTCCACGGGGTCACAAAGAGTTGGACATGACAGAGCAACCAAGCACACACGCACACACATGAGTTCTTTCCATTTGACCAGAGGATTGAGGCTGATGGGTACAGCAGAAATGTTGTAGGCTAGACTTCACAAGCAACATTTGGAATTTGTCTAGTGCAATGGTACTTTTATCATGTAATTCCAAGAGAAGTCCCCACGTGAGAATAATTTCTTCCAATAATGTTTTGGCCACTGCAAGGCTGGCTGCCTGTCTGCAAGGGAAGGCTTCCATTCAATGACAATACATACAAACCATCACAAGAACATGTTTGGATCCTTGAGAGGGAGGCAGCTGGCTAAAATTCAGTTGCTGGATAGTAGAGGAACCAGCAGGTAAAGGAAAGTGGCCTTGAGAATATGAATAGGTTTTGGTGGGTTGTACCTCAGACAGATCTGATACTGTTGACATATTTGAGCTGCTACTATGGGAGGTCTCTAAAAGTATTGTTTCCCTCAGGCTATCATTTTATCAATTCTTTAACGAGTTATTGCCTGTATTAACTTTAAAATGGTTTCTTGAGCAACTGCAGAAAGAGCCGGATGGTTGTCTGGCCCATACCAAAGCCAAGGATGTTGGTCAAACGTGCACCCTTCAGAAGCCCATCACTATTCTTTCCTAACTGTAGCATGCGCTTTCCCGTTTCTGATAATATCCTTTAAATCTTGGGTGTCCTTCCAAGTAGTACACAGTTAACTTGGTGTGAACAGTGACCAACAGAAGTTTCTTTATGAAGCCTGAGTCTTGTAATGCTGCGGCCTTAGCAACTCTGTCAGCCAGTCAGTTTCTCTTTCCTTCAGTGCTGTCTTTGGAAGGCCTGGCAACTTACCATTGCCAACTGTCCTGCAGCAAGATGGCATCCAGCAAAGCCTTAACAAAGGGGCCATTTTCAATTTCAATTTCACTTCCCCCTCTCTGTTTCCAAAGCATTTCAAAGTCATGAGATCCTTCAAAAACACAACTGCTATCAGTGTAAATGTTAGCACCTTTGCCAGAGGCTACAGTGTGCAGGTGCAAGTTAGTGTGTATGGTTCAACTTGTTGGGCTGAAGAAAGTAGGGGCAGAGCATTGGATTCTATTATAGTGACGGGAATACTGACAGCGTATCCAGATTTCAGTTGTCCAGCACTACTTCATAGATACAGCAGAAGATGTCAAGCTTGTCTAAAGGCGTTTCTTGCAATCTGGATGCAGACTAGGCAAAATACCAACTGTGGTTATGCAACCATGTGAGGTCTTATCTGTTGCTGATGTTAAGAGGGTAGCAGGATTTAGGGCATTACCATAACACAAAAAGACATTTGGAGAGAAAAGCAAGATGTCATAGAATGTCAGTCAGTGAGCAGATAAGAGTGTGTGGAGTGCCTCAACCAGTTAAGGGACAAAAATCCATAAGGGAGACCTCAAAACTGTCTATTCTAGAACCTGCAGAAGGGCAGTGGTAGCTGCTATTGCTTGGAGGCAAGGTGAAAGATCTTGACCTACAGGCTTCAACTGTTGGCCCTAAAAGCCAATAGTCTCTGTTTCCCCCCATGGGACTGAATGAGCTCTCCAAGCGTGTTTCCTGTTATTAATAACTTCATGAACAAATAGAAGAAAGGGAAGAAAATAGTTAGGGTCCCCTACAGCAGGGGCTGTGGCCAACTGAACATTTAAAGTTTGAAAAGCTGATTCAGCCTCATTATTCCAATCAAGAGGATTGGGCCTCTGCCTTTTAGCAGGGAAAAAGGTTTTGTGCATACAAGCAGAAATTAGGAACCCAACTCTGCAATAGCCTGTTAGTCCAAAGAAGCAACTCAAATGGCACTTGGTGGGAAGAAGTGGGAAACAGATGTGCCCTTGACGCGTGACTCAAGTATCTTACCTGGGTTTGAACAAACTGCAACTTTCTCCTTGAGACTTCTGCCTTTGTGTGCTAGCTGAGTTAGAAGGAATAGGCTCTCCTTGAGGCATGCTTCCTTAGAAGGAGAACATAACAAAGTCATCAACATATGGAAGAAAAGTAGAGCTGTGGGCAAAATTCACACTGGCCAAGTCTCCTCTCAGTATCTGTGAAAAGTAAGTAGGGTTTTCTGTGTAGCCCTGAGGCATAATGATCCAAGTATTTTGATGTCCTTCCCAAGTAAAGACAAACAAGTACTGGCTATCTGGATGGACAGGCAGGCTGAAGAAAGCACTACATAAATCTTTAACTGTAAAGAACTGTGTGCTCAGACGGAGAAGGCAATGGCACCCCACTCCAGTACTTTTGCCTGGAAAATCCCATGGATGGAGGAGCCTGGTAGGCTGCAGTCCATGGGGTCACTAGAGTCGGACACGACTGAGCAACTTCACTTTCACTTTTCCCTTTCATGCATTGGAGAAGGAAATGGGAACCCACTCCAGTGTTCTTGCCTGGAGAATCCCAGGGATGGGGAAGCCTGGTGGGCTGCCGTCTATGGGGTCGCACAGAGTCAGACGCGACTGAATCGACTTAGCAGCAGCAGCAGTGTGCTCAGAGGGATTAAATCGAGGTTGCTGTGAGGTTGGGGGCTATGGGGTGATGTGGTATAACTATACTGTTTATGGCTTAGAGATCCTGAACGAAATACCAACCTCAGGAATGAGACTTGCCTGTGGGAAGGACTGGTGGGCTACAGGGACCAAAGCATGGGATGATGAGTCTCTTCTGGAAGTGTGCCTTGACAGTCAGATGAATTCTTTCTAGGGCCTCAGGCCTGAGAGAGTATTGTCTGAGGTGAGGCAAAGGTTTATTAGAATCTACCTGGATCTTAATTGATAGCACCTAATCAATAAACTTAGTCGTGTCCGACTCTTGGTGACCCCATGGACTCCTCCGTCCATGGGATTTTCTAGGCAAGAGTACTGGAGTGGGTTGCCATTTCCTTCTCCAGGGGATCTTCCCAACCCAGGGATCAAACCCTGGTCTCCT
The DNA here is from genome assembly GCF_029378745.1 of Bos indicus. Taxonomy (NCBI): domain Eukaryota; kingdom Metazoa; phylum Chordata; class Mammalia; order Artiodactyla; family Bovidae; genus Bos; species Bos indicus. Next base: position 45,522,462 of record NC_091780.1, read on the forward strand.
GAATTGTGTAGGCAGACACTTTTACCATCTGAGCCACCAGGGAAGTCCAATCAATAACCTCAGATATGCAGATGACACCACCCTAATGGCAGAAAATGAAGAAGAACTAAGAGCCTCTTGATGAAAGTGAAAGGGGAGAGTGAAAAAGTTGGCTTAAAACTCAACATTCAGAAAACCAAGATCATGGCATCTGGTCCCATCACTTCATGGGAAATAGATGGGGAAACAATGGAAACAGTGACAGACTTTATTTTTTTGGGCTCCAAAATCACAGATGGTGACTGCAGCCATGAAATTAAAAGATGTTTGCTCCTTGGAAGAAAAGTTATGACCATCCTGCTGCTGCTGCTGCTAAGTTGCTTCAGTTGTGTCCAACTCTGTGCAACCCCATAGACGGCAGCTCATTAGGCTCCCCCATCCCTGGGATTCTCCAGGCAAGAACACTAGAGTGGGTTGCCATTTCCTTCTCCAATGCATGAAAGTGAAAAATGAAAGTGAATTCTCTCAGTCGTGTCTGACTCTTAGCGACTCCATGGGCTGCAGCCCACCAGGCTCCTCTGTCCATGGGATTCTCTAGGCAAGAGTGCTGGAGTGGGGTGCCATTGCCTTTTCTTATGACCATCCTAGATAGCATATTAAAAAGCAGAGACATTACTTTGCCAACAAAGGTCTGTCTAGTCAAAGCTTTAGTTTTTCCAGTAGTCATGTACAGATGTGAGAGGTGGACTATAAAGAAAGCTGAGTGCCGAAGAATTGATGCTTTTGAAATGTGGTGTTGGAGAAGACTCTTGAGAGTCCCTTGAACTGCAAGGAGATCCAACCAGTCAATCCTAAAGGAAATCAGTACTGAATATTCATTGGAAGGACTGATGTTGAAGCTGAAACTCCAATACTTTGGCCACCTGATGTGAAGAACTGACTCATCTGAAAAGACCCTGATGCTGAGAATGATTGAAGGTGGGAGCAGAAGGTCACGACAAAGGATGAGATGGTTCGATAGCATCGCCAACTCGATGGACATAAGTTTGAGTAAGCTCCGGGAGTTCATGATGGACAGGAAAGCCTGGTGTACTGCAGTCCATGAGGTGGCAGAGAGTTGGACACAACTGAGTGACTGAACTGAACTGAATGAATGTGTTCAATGTTGTTTGAAGAGGTAGACCATAATGTAGAAGGAACAGAATCTAACAAATCCTTGTGATGGGGAATCTCAATATCAGGACAAGAGTTGGAGGTAGACCCTGAGGAGTCAAAATAAAAGTGTATTTCTCCTTTTAGGGAAAAGGAAATGTAAGTGTGTAATTTTCCCAGGAGGTCTTGGCCCCCCAAAATGTACAGGGACAGAAGTAACTAATGACTTCCCTGAAAAGAACCTATCTCAGAAGGCAAGGGGGTTAACTGACTTACCTTCACAACCGTGTTTGGAACTCACACCATTTGGACCATTCTGGCACTCTAAGGAAGAGGGCCTGAAGGCTGGTGGGGTTCAAGACACAAGAGTGGTATGTCTCTATGTCCACAAGAGTGGTAATAGCCTCAGCTACTATAAAAGAAGGTCCAGCTCTCCCAATGGAAAGACCCCAAACTTTTCTCAGGACTTCATGAGTGTTTGTTTACAAAAGGGAGGTGCATTTCAAATTTCCCAGAATGTTCATGAAAAGGGTCCAAGAGGGTAGCTTTGGGCTGTGAATAAGGCCTTCTTTTGAACTTTGGGTAATTCTTCCAGTGGCCAGGCTGATTATGATAGTGGCAGGGACCTAGCCTTGAAAGGAACCCTGGAGAGAATTTTGGTCTTTCTGTTGAGGTGGCTGCTGAGTGGCAGTGGTCAGATGCTGCAGCTGCAAATTCATGATTTTAGTGGTCTTGCATTTGTGTAGGATTGTTTTAGAGAGATTATTCACTAAATTCACCAAATCAGGAGTGGCCATTGCTTCAAATCAAAAAAGTGCATCTTTAACACCTTTTAAACATTTTTTCTTGTGCATGATTGATTATGAAACTATACCTTGAAATAAATATTCTTTACTAAAATATATATGTACCTATGCCAAAACCATGAAATGTCTTGTTTTTTATCTGATGGACACTCCTGGTTATTGAGTTTTTGTTTTCCCAGCCTTTCATAGAAATAGGCATAACTACATTTACCTTTTTAGCTCTACATGCATCATTAGATAACTAAATTTAAGTAACAGTTACATTTTCAAGTAAATTATAGTAATACCCAAATTTATCTTTTTGTCACAGGTATACAATACAACTTATATTACAAAGTGAAAGAAAGATTTGGCATGTTGTTTTGTTGTCTACTTTTAGTTGACCTGTGACAGTCTGGAGATAAGGACAAAAATGTCAATGCCCCAAATAAAACCATTAGAATCGATGTGCTTTTCTCTTGCTATAAGTTGTTCTTTTGCAAAAGACTGCTCTTCAGTTGCATATTTGTGTTAAAAAGTAACTATTCTAGTTCCTCTTGGAATGTGACTTGCATTTTGAATTTTCAGTAAACTAAGAAATGTACTTGTAAACCATGAAAATAAGTTTTGTGGCAGTGAAAATTATGATTTGATGTTTAATTGCCAATTTGCAAAATAAAATCATGCAATTAAAAACATTCCGCTAATTTTTTTTAACGATATAAGCTGTTGATTACCCTTCTTGCCAGTTAACAGGAAAGGGATTTTTGAATACATGTAACGTAGAACAACTGGCTTGTTTTTGACAGCCAATCCATGGAGCCTTTAACAATTGGTTCTTTATTTTTCTTTTCAACTTATTGCAGTTTGTTTTCGCTGTTTTGGATTGTCTCAACTCCTTCCTATTGCCACTAGACAGCACTTGTGTACCTTAGCAACAATAGAGGATGAATTTCCATCTAATTTAAAAAATAAAGATGGTTGTCAAATAATCAACTTCTGTTTTTAAGGTTTTCAATTTGGTTTTTAGGTCATCATAGTTATATTCAGGATAGAAAGTATACAAGAATATTAAGCAGAAAAAGAATTTTGCATAGGAGAGAAAGGAATAACTAAGATTGTAGCCGTGTTGGGCCTGCAGACACAGAAGATATTGTAGGCCATAACTTTGGGGAGTATTTATGAAATTTGACTGGCTTGAAAATCAAATTCAAAGTATCAAATGAAACTCCTCTTCATGACCAAAATAGTGTATTTTATTTTTGACCTCTACAATTGGTAAAAATTGCATGAAAATTCTCATACTAAAAAACTACAATAAAAGACCACTTACCTGGAAATGCTCCAACTACAGTAATGCAATAATGATTGCAATCATAACTTTTTAATTTGGTTGAACACTGGGAAAAACTGTAAAAGTCTGAAATGTTCCCTCTTACACACACACATACACACCTAAACAGATAATAAATTATTCCTCACATTTGTTATTGTAAAATAGAAGCTTGTTACTGCCCTTTGCTCTTCTTCAGGTCTCACTTTTTTAGTTACATATAAAGTATTTCATATAGGTGGAAACAAAATTCGCCTTCGAGGCTCTTATTTCAAGGTATCTTGGCTAGATCGCCATCCATAAAAGAAATGGAATACGTAGTATGAACCTTTCATTAAAAAATATATTTTCAGCAGTTACATCTCATCATAAGTCTTTGAAGCACACTACGAAGCTGCTCATATTTCAGAAGTACTGAAACCAAGGTCTGGGAATGACTGCCCGGGATGCAGTTGGTGAGCGGCTGCGTGAAGATCCCGAAGTCAGGTTCCCGGTACAGGTACGAGACATGACGTCACTGGTGGTGCCAGGCGGCGAGCTCCGGACCTGGGCCGGACCGGAAACGCTGCAGCATAACGCCCCGCCCCGCAGTTGTGCAGTCTAGGCCGTTTCTGGCAAAGCCCCGGGTGCCGAGCTGGATGGGCGGGGCGCCAGTAGCCCCGCCCCACACAAGCCCCACCCAAGGCCTCCCTGCCCCGCCCCTCCCGCCGAGGCGTGGCGGGGCGCGGCGCTAGGCGGGCCCTGCCGGTGAGTCCCACTTCCTGACCTCTGGCTCGGTCCGCAGCTGGGCGGGGAGGCGGAGGATGGAATTGGGCTTATCGACCATAACCTTGTATCTCGCCAGCGCCAGCAGTCCTGTGGCGGCGACAACGATGGAGGGGGAGCCAGCGAGCCGTGAGGAGGGAGAAGCCGTGAATGCCTCCGGAGCTGCGGCCGCCTCGGCGTTCAGGGAATCGGCACAGCAGGTAGGTGGGGCCGCAGACGATTGCGACAGCCCCGAGGCTGAGTGAGGCCAGAAAGCCCCGCCTCCTGTCTGCCTAGTCCGCCGCCTGCCCTTTCGGCCTGTCCGGCCTTCCTTCGAGCAGGCCGTCCGCTGGAGGTTCCGTATGGAGCTCTTCTTCACGGTGTCCCTGCCTCTCAGCGTCGGCTGGAGGGAAGGGGCGAACGCCCCTTTAGTCGCGGCGCAGCTGGGCAACGCCTCCGCTGACAGCGCCGCAGACTCCAGGGAGGCCTCGAGTGTCGCGGGGTGAGGTTGCGGCTTCGAGTCTGTGATAGCTAGAAGGAAGGCGTGTACCCGAAAGGCTGTCCTTGGAGTAGCAGGAAGCCAGGTGGCGATGGCTACAGTCACTTCTCAGTCTCTCCTTTTGGGAGCGCCTTACTTGGCATCTGCCCTTTAGTTAGCAGATAGCAGCTAGGTAATACGCGTTTACAGGCTTTTCCCCGGCATTTAATCCTTATTACTTGTGCACAAGGTGTACGTTTATCCGCATTTCTCCAACGAGATAACTAAGGCCCAGAGCTGCGCTGTCCAATAGACATAATGCTATCTGCATTGTAAGTTGTATTTTCATTTAAAAACTAAAAAGAAACCAGTGAAATTAATTTTGATATTCTATTTAGCCTAGTTTGTTAAAAAAAAACAACAACTTGCAATTTAGATGACAGTTACCGCTGAGATATTTCATTGTCTCTCTGTGCTAGTCTGAAATCCTTCGTGTAGTTCAACACATCTCCTCTTGAACTAGCCACATTTCAAGAGTCTTAGCCACACGTGGTTAACTTATGTATTGAATAGCATAAGTTTAGAGCATTAGGTAAGGTTTGGAGGTTTGTTTGTTTTGGATTTCGTGTCTAAAATAGTAGTAGTAGGATCTTTGGCTAATGAAGGAATGGCTTTACCTGAAACCAGCTCGTGTGCTCAATCGTGTGCGGAGTCGTGCTTAGCTCTTTGGGACCCCATGGACTCTAGCCCGGCAGGCTCCTCTCTCCATGGAATTTTCCAGGCAAGAATACTGGGGCGGGTTGCCATTTCCCACTTCAGGGGAGAAACCAGCCCAGGAGTATGCAGTTTTGATGTTAAAAACCCTAGTTGCTTCTGTGTAAAATCTTCCCGTCCTCAGTGAGAGGAGAGCTTTTGAGTGGCTTCATTTTTAAGAATAACTACTTGAATGTAAGACATTTCCCCCAAACTCCAGATTCCTGGAGAATGGTGCCCAAATGTTTGTTCTAATATTTTAAGTAGTTTGCATTAAAAAAAAAAAAAGTTGTCCAGAGGCTAGACTATATATGGAGTTGTTTTTTCTCCTGCTTAGGAAGGAGGAAGGTAACCTGCAAGAAGGAATTCAAGGGTAACGCTAAATGGTTACAAAGCCACTTGCCATGTTCAGTTGAGTCCAGACCTCTTGTTGACAGGAGGTATACTTGAGCTGACCCTTTTAGTCCACAGTGTTTGATGTGTTTTCCATTTGATTCTTCCTTCTGTTACTGGAATTGTATCGGTCATGATTTCAGCTTTGAATCTCTCTAGTAGCAAAGTATACATATCTGTACTGATTTACCAGATGAATGTTGGAAGAGAGGCTCTTTGTTGCAACTTAGTACTGTTATGTTATTTTTGCAGTCTTGGTTAAAAAATAATAAAATAAATATTCAAACGTAGAGAAGTCCCATAGAGCAAAGAGGAAAAAATCATAGGGATCCCCCCATCACTCGTTTCTCACATTCACTTTCCCCAAAAGTAACTGTTAGGTTTCTGGTGTATTCTTTCTGGGATTGCCTGTGCATATATAATCCTGTTATACACAAGTGGGTTCATATATACACACAGTTTTCTAACTTTCCCTTTGTGCTTTCTCATGCACATTCCTGTAGCAGAGATGTTTCCGGGAATCCCAGATCTATGCCCAGTTGACCACAGTAAGAGGGGAGAGGCCACTGAGGTGGAGACTTGGGTGGAAGGAGAGCCTGCCATCCTCTGTTTATCAGAACTGAGAAATCCCAAGGGTCATGTCGGGAAGGAAGTAAGAGACAGGAACCTGGGTGTGTGTTTAGAATTAGGCTTCAAACCAGGCCGTTCAGCATCTGCTCCAACTAGACTTTTAAGCAGAATCTCAGCTTCAGTATTATTAAAGGAGTTAAAATTTCAGTACTGCTTGTTCATTTGTTTTATTAGCACGCCTGCACCAAGCACGATGTGCCAGGAGCTGTAGGCTAAAGGATACAGCAGTGAGGGATACACACTGTGCCTGCTTCCATGTTGCTGATCACCTCTCTAGCGAAGATGATGCAGAATAAATTCCAAGCGTAATACATGTTTTTAAGAAGTTCTGGGCACTATGGGAGTATATAAAAAGACAATTGCCGTTGAAAACAGGCCAAAGAAATAAGATAAGCAGATTTAAACAGTACCGTTAACCATGAAAGATAATAAAGTGTTAATTGACATTGCAGTTCATAATTTCCTGGTGTTAGAAAATTGTTTTGTCAGATCATTGGCATTTGTTGAAATGGAGTTTCTGTAGTTGGCAGTGACAGTTTTCTTACCAGCAGATTTATTGTTTATCTGTAAAAATGAAACCTTTGCAAATTCAGAGAATAGCTTTCGTAATTGTTGGAAATTTTGAATCGAATTATTTTCTGGTTGGTTTTACCTATCAGTATCTTCCTTAACTAACTGCCCCCCTACTTCTTGCCAAGCAGAGGTTGGAATCACATGGCATAGGTTCTTTCACAGATTTTTTTTTCTACTTGATAATCTGGTTCCTTAAGATGAGGAACTTAAGGAGCTATTGACTCCTTAAGAGAGATGAAGAGCTATTGACCAACTATAGCCTGTGGGCCAGATCCCACCAGCCACTAACTTGTATAAAGTTTTATTGGAACATAGCCTATTCATTATGTATTGTCCATGGCTGCTTTTGCAGAGTTCAGTAATTGTCACGGAGATTACATGGCCCTCAGAGCCTAAAATAGTTACTCTCTCTCCTTTGTGGGAAAAGTTTACTCATTCCTGTTTAAGCTGCTATACCTAAAGCTTGGGTTTTACTGTATCAAAAATGAATATTAAAAATTTCAAAGAAAACTTAAATGAAAATCTCTTTAGTAAAGATCTTTATATGGAATGTGATGATTAGAATAAATAAAATGCCTTTTGAAATTGCATGTCATGTATAGAGTATTACTCAAAGTTCTGTTTGTACTTAACTAACTTTGGCATTAGAATGAAAAAATGTGAATCATGTTTCAGCCTTCCTCTTTGTAGTTTTTTTTTTTATCTTCTTGAAAAAAATATAGCCAAGAGTCAGTTAATGGAGTTAGTAGGTAAGTTTATACCAGTTGTTATGACCCAGCCAGAATGTTTTTATTCATTAAAGCTGTCTAAAGAAGACAAAATAGTTAAACCAGTGAGAGACACCCTTTCTCCTTTGCCTGTGTCTTAGAAAAGAAAACTTAAACCAATGAGAGATTGCTAGAGGGAGAATGAAAATCTTCTTCAGCTCTGATGGGGGTGGGGTGGGGGTGGAATAAGGCATCATGATGGACTACAGAAGGTCTCAACTCTGTTCATTGATTGGGATTGGTGCTTTAGCATCAGATCCACCCAGTTCATATGATGACTGGAGATCTAACCCAGCTCCTCTGACTTTTCCTTGCCTATAAAGTCTTGGTCCAAAAGGAGACATTGGTGTCAGGACAAGCATAAACCAAATTTGATGTGAAGGGGGAAAAATGAGATTGGGTAGGAACGGCTCACCATGCTTAGGGATTGGTGACAGAAGAATGATGGTGTGGGTGGGCTGTTTGTTGTCCATCTTATTTATGGACACTATAAAGGGGTGGTTTTCCTTTATTAAGGACTAGGATATATTTGAAACCTCAGGACAGCTAGGGAGAATTGTGGTTTTGTTTTTTCAGGTTATTTTATAGATAGGCCATGTTGTCAAGATTTTTATCTCAGTTTGCTCTACATCAGCTATAGTTGCTGTCAGTGATGTTCGCGTGTGTCATGGAACAATGCATGGGTTCTTTGGGTTGGATATACCTGGATTCAAATCCTGGCCTATGACTAAACTTACCTTTGGAAAGTGAAGGAAAGAGAAGAACCATATCTGTTTTCTAAGAAGGACTTTAGAGGGTTAACAGGAAATAATTCATAAGAATAAAGTTACTTATACTTGCATAACTGGGCAATTCTGGGCAAGTCCATTATTTTATCAGTGCAACTCCATATCTTTGCAGGTGCAATTCAAAAAACTTTTCTAGGTTTGAACAACAATCATGGGTTTAAATTATGTGTTGGCATATCTCCAACCGTATCATCGTGCTCAGTCACATATGACTCTTTGCAACCCCGTGGACTGTGACCTGTCCTGAAGTGGGTTGCCATTTCCTCCTCCAGGGAATCTTCTTGATCCAGGGATCAAACTTGTGTCTCCTACATCTCTTGCATTAGTAGATGGAATCCACCTGCCAATGCAGGAAATGTGAGTTTGATCCCTGGGTTGGGAAGCTCCCTTGGAGAAGGAAATGGCAACCCACTCTAGTATTCTTGCCTGGGAAATCCCATGGACAGAAAAGCCTGGCAAGCTGCAGTCCCTGGGGTCACAGAGAATCCTTATAGAGGATGAAATTTTTGAACTCTGGACTCCGTCCTGGACAGTCCCACCAACATGAAGTCTAAGCATGCTAGTCATTTTAGGTTTAGGTTTAAATTTGAACCAGTAATACAGGAACATTCTCATCATGAAAATAAAACAACAACAAAATACACAAAGCATAAAAAGCCCACTTGACCTCTCCTTTACCTGTACCTCCTTCCCCATCTTTGTACCTAACCCGAGGGGTAACCAGTGTTGTCAGATTTTTTTTTCACAATTACTTGTGCTGTGCTTTTTTGAAATCTTCTTATTAAGAAGATACAAGAGAGGCTTTCTTAGGAATTTAAACTTGCGACAAGATGACAAGGAAAAGCTCTTCATCCTCTCCCACAAAATGCGTTTGCTCTAAGTTTTGGAACATTGGCTGTATGTATGCGGTAAACTTAGTGTTTCTTTAGGAATGAAGTTTGGATATAATTAGAATTCCTTAGACTATTATAGTTTTAAAATTTGTAAAAATATTTTTACTATCAGGAAAACTGTTGCCCTGTATGTATTAGTGCCTGAGAAGTCTGGAAGTTCTCATATAGAACACTGATGGCCTGCTTTCCAGATTTGGTTTACAAATGAGTTTTATTTGACCTGCATGGTGCTTTAAAGTTTTTCAATTTTAATGTCTTTAGTTGGGGCATGCTTTTGTTTAAAGCTCTACTCTTCATCGATAGCAGTATTTACTCATTTGTGGTACCTGCTTGGACCTAAAAGGCATTTGCATTTGGGACTTCTGTTTTGAGAAAAGGAGAGGTTCAGAATTAAGCTGAACTGGTTTTGGTTTGCTCACACATAGCTTAACTCAAATCTAAAGACTTACCGTGGTTACCTAATACAAATTGTTTTTTTATACTACATATCTAACATGTATATGTATCTGTATGATTTTCCTTTGATATTACACATTAATTCCTTCATAATTCTTTAAAATTATTGATGTCCAGCATATCTTCACATATTATACAGCATTGGAATGCTGTGACCTAAAGTGTGCTGCTTGATTTCTAAGCTTTTGACTTAAAAAGTTTAATTGGTTAAGTTTTATTTTTTAACCTTGGTGGTGAGTGTGCAGAGGTTTGCTTTGTTATTCAGTTCGTTAAACCCTTCATTTTTGCTGTCGATATTCTTTTGTGTGTGTGACCTGTCTTATTTTTTAAAAAAACTGTTTATAGACTGGCTTGTATTTCTTTATTCCCTAAATAAAGCAACCCCAAATAGTTTTTTTTTTGGTTATATGGAAGAAAATTAATCTCACTTGAAACTCTCCTTTTCCTGATTTATTATTGACATTAGATGAGTAATGAAAGAGGCTTTGAAAATGTAGAACTGGGAGTCATAGGAAAAAAGAAGAAAGTCCCAAGGAGAGTCATCCACTTTGTTAGCGGTGAAACAATGGAAGAGTACAGCACAGACGAAGATGAAGTGGACAGCCTGGAGAAGAAAGACGTTCTGCCTCCTGTTGATCCGGTAGGTGTGAGACTGATGAGCCTTTTGTCAGTGGGTTTTGTTCTAGCTGATTTGTTTCCCTTAATCACTGAATGGAAGGAACCATTTGCTGCTGCTACTGCTGCTAAGTCGCTTCAGTCGTGTCCGACTCTGTGCGACCCCATAGACGGCAGCCCACCAGGCTTCCCCGTCCTTGGGATTCTCCAGGCAAGAACACTGGAGTGGGTTGCCATTTCCTTCTCCAGTGCATGAAAGTGAAAAGTTGTGTCCAACTCTTCGAGACCCCATGGACTGCAGCCTAGCAGGCTCCTCTGTCCATGGGATAGGTTTAAATAAACTATATTCTGGTTATAACATTGTGCTTTGATTTTGATAGAAAGCAGTATTTTTACACAGTATGGATGGACCTCTTCCCTGTCTTGAGTAGCGTGAATGGTTTATTTTTGAGAGTCAGAAGTTTTTTGTCAGCATGGATAAGTTTCTTTCAGATTTACTTCACTAAGCAGAGTGCTTGAATTCCTGTCCCTTTGTATTAAATGTTATATGCCGCTGATGGTTGTCACTTCTTTTTTATATCGCCTCGTTTTGATTAGGAGTGTATAGTTCCTGTGTTCCTCACCAGCTGAACTTAAGAACTTCTAAACTATTAAAGATGTGACTATAAAATTACGATTAGTTGTACATTTTTAAAAAGGGAATGTTGCCCTTCTAAGTAGTCATTCTGAGAGTTCAGTTGCTGAAATATTTACTGACTTTGTAAAAGGTACTGTTTTAGGTGCTGGTGATACAGCAATGGACAGTGTAAATTTATGCTCTTACACCGTAGACAGAAGGGTAATAAACAATATAATTATCAGACTATGGATAGTTCTATGAAGAAAATAAAGCAGAGTAGCAGAATAGAGAATTATTCATTTAGATTTGGTTTAAAAAGTGTTATTACTAGTTTTTCTTCAGATTTGGTTCTAATAAATTTTAGTTATTAAAAAAATCAGATGCACATTCTCTATTGTAGCAAACATTCAAAGGACTGTAAAACTGTACATCGAGGGCAATTCCAAATGCTTGCAGAATACTGTAGAAGTGTCTCCTGCAGTGGTAGAGCTGTTAGGTGGAGTGTTCTACAGGTGTCCGTCAGGTCTGGTTGCTTTATAGTGTTCTTTGTTTTCTGTTGCCTTGTTGATCTGCTGCCTAGTTGCCCTATTCATTATTGAAAATGGAGTGTTGGAGTCTCCAACTGTGATTGTTGAATTGTCTATTTCTCCCCTCATTTCTGTCAGTTTCTTTTTCCGTCTATTAAAATTTTCATTTCAGTTATTGTACTTTTTCAACACCAGAATTTTCATCTGGTTCTATTATATAATTTCTCTTCATTTGATGTGACATTGCTATCATACCTTCCTTTATTTCTTTACACGTGTGTGTGTGTGTGTTTGTGTGTGTGTGTGTCGCTCACTCGTATCTGACTCTTTGTGACCCCATGGACTATATTTCACCAGGCTCCTCTGTCCATGGAATTGTCCAGGCAAGAATACTGGAGCGGGTTGCAATTCCTTTCTCCAGGGGATCTTCCTGACCCAGGAACCTGCGTCTCCCTCCCTGCAGGCAGATTCTTTACCATCTCAGCCACTAGGGAAGCCCTATGGTTTCCTTAATTCTTTGAACATACTTATAAAGGCTACTTTGAGTTTTTCCTGTTAAATCCAACATTTGGTCACTCTCACAAGTAGTTTTGTTGTCTGCTTTTTTAATTTTCTTCCCAGTGTATGGGTCATGCTTTCCTGTCTCTTTGCATGTCTCATACTTTTTTTTTGAAACTAGACATTTTAGATAATATATTGTAACAACTCTGGGTGGGCCCCTCTCCGTCTTCCCAAATCTCCACTACCCAGGATCTTGATTTTGTTGTAATATTTGCTTGTTTATTTGTCTAGTCAGTTGATGGGTTCTTTTAACAAATTCTGTTTCCTCCTCACTTGCTGTTCTCTGCTTCAAACTAGCTGATCAACTACAGTTGATCCTGTATCTTGATAGAATCGAAGAATTTCTTCCCAAGTACCTTTTACCAAAATCTTCACTGATTTTGAGAGTACCCTTAAGCTTGGACTTTTCCACTTCTGTTGCAGATGAAGTCAGTTCACACGGCAGAAATTAGGAGCAATCTGTCTGATGGCCTGCTTTTCCTCCTGGGCAAAATCTCTTAGGTAGAGAGCTCCAGAGTGGGGGTTAGGGATAGTAGTGCATTTCTTCGTGACCCCCCTACTTTAGGAGCTGAATGCTCAGTTGAGGTTGGGAGCAGAAGGAAGCCTTAGGTCATGGCTCATCTCTTCTGGCATGGAACCACTGGCTAATGAACTGGGGTCAGTGTCGCCGTATTCTCACTTGCACCATGCTCAAGGTAGAGCCTCCATTATGTTAGTGGAAGCTGATGGAAGAAGGGAGCCCTCCCCTGTCAACTGCACTCACCTGGGAGTTAGTCTCAGGAATAGATGGCTTCTGGGCAGGTTGAGAAATGCTGATTAATGTCCCATTCTTTCTGGAAAGAAACGCCTCTAGTTGGAAGCTGGGGGTGGAAGGAGCCCTGTGCTCTTAGTTGCACCAGTCTGCAGTGGACTTTCCATTTCACTTTGCTGGGAAGGCCTATGATCTTGGTTCACGTACTGCATACTCATTTTCTTATCACATTTTCCTTTATTTTCTTGATTAGTTATTTACTCATTTGTCATATACCCTTAGGACCATTTCCAGAGGCTTTAAATGTTCATTTAAAATAATTTTCACCAGTTTCACTGGGTTGTGGGTTCTCAGGGTTCCTCCCACTCTTTTGCTGGAAGTCCCTATCCATTCTTAAAATTGTAAGTTACCCTCTATGTAGCATGTTGTCGTTGGAATTTATTTGAATTCTTAAGCCTAAACTAAGACAAGAAACCTGGGTGATAAGAAACCTGTCTGTATTTCCTTCACCGGAAGGCAGCATGCTTAGTCCGAGCTGATTTTCAGGTCTGGCCAGTCGTGGAGTAGTCACCTTGCTGTGGCCAAGACTGGACTCCCACTGCGCTTCCTGTTGTTCCCATACCTTGACTACTGTAAACAATGCTGCAGTGAACATGAGAGTGGAAATACCTCTTTGAGATTCTAATTTCAGTTCTTTTGGGTACTACCCAGAAGTGGGATTGCTAGATCATATGGTATTTCTGTTTTTAATTTTCTGAGCAACCCTCCATACTGTTTTCCATAATGGCTACACCATTTTGCATTCGCACCGACAGCAACTAAGGGTTCCAGTTTCTCTGCATTCCTCACCAACATTTGTTACCTTTTTTAGCAAAGTACCAATTATCCTCTCAGGTGTTAATCACTGAAGACAGATCTAGCTTCACTTAATGTGAAGAGCAGACTGTCCATTTTCTGTTTGTTTCTGCTGCTGCTAAGTCGCTTCAGTCGTGTCCGACTCTGTGCGACCCCATAGACGGCAGCCCAACAGGTTCCCCCGTCCCTCGGATTCTCCGGGCAAGAACACTGGAGTGGGTTGCCATTTCCTTCTCCATCTGTTTGTTTCTATTGCATCATAAATCTGAGAACAAAGAAATTTGGGAAAGGTATTGGCATTGGTATTGGTATGTTTATATAGAAGATTTGTAGAACTGACCCAGTTAAAGATAAGCCCAGATATTTTAAATAAAGATTTAAGAATAATACTCCTGGCATATGGTACCTGATAGAAAGTAAGAAATGGAGACCTAGGTCTTTTTACAATTTTCCTTAGATTTTTTACCTTAGATGTGTCTTAAGAATAGACATATTTCCAGTAATTCCTTTAACCTGTGGTAGTTTTGTTTAGGGTTCCTCAAATATGCATATATATGTGTATTTAACTATACACATTAAAAACTTTGATTATGCACATAATTGCTACCTATATAAATGGATTGATACCTTTCATAATATAGTCAGAACTAAAAATGATCTGGGCTCAGTTTTGCCTATCAAATTTTAAGAAAGGAGAAGGATGTGGGACTTCCCTGGTGGTCCAGTGGTTAGGACTCCACCCTTCCACTACAAGGGGTATGGGTTCAATCCCTGGTTGGGGAACTAAGATCCTGCATGATGCAAGGCATGGCCAAAATAATAAAAATAAATAAAAAGGAAAAGGACAGTATACTGTAGTGAGGGCACAAGGGAATGGACAGTCTCATATATTGCTGGTGAATGTTTATTGGTAAGTTTTCTGTTGTGAAGTTTTACATTGTGAAGGGCGAGCTTTCCAAATGATTATATTTTGGGCCTAGTTTTTCTGCCTGTAGAAATAGAAGCGTTTAAGAAATATGCTTAATATTTTCAATATAGTAAATGGGAAAACCAGCAAGATAGAAAAAGTGTAATAATGTTGTAAAACACATGTATGCTTAGGTTTAAAATTTTTTTTAATATTAATTAATTTTTGACTGTGCTGAGTCTTTGTTGCTGCATGTGGGCTGTCTCTAGTTGCTAAGAGCGGGGTCTACTCTCTCACTGCAGCGCTCAGGCTTCTCATTGCGCAGAGCACAGGCTCTAGGCACGCAGGCTTCAGAAGTTGAGACACACAGGCTTAGTTGCTCTGCGGCATGTGGGATCTTCCTGCGGCATGTGGGATTGAACCTGCCGTGTGCCTGCATGGGCAGGCAGATTCTTAACCACTGGATCACCAGGAAAGTCCCAAAATAGCAAGGCTTAATAGTTTGTTATTAAGGAAGTGAATAATTATTCAGGAAGAAATAGATACTTAAATTTTTGAAGAAATGAATGAACCTACTAGAGTTTGCACCCATAACCTGGAAGTCTTGAAGACTAGATCTTTCAGTTCTCCTGTTAACTGGGACAGTGGGGGCAGTAGTGATGCCGGTAGTGGTGTCAGGGTTCCAGACTCTAGGTCAGCGTCTGAACAAAACACCCCATTCATTCATTCTGTATAATTTTGTGTGATAATGATAGATGGTTTTCAGGAATCCTTATCCAGTGTCTTAGCTCTGGAACAGGTTTGACCCATTGGTAGTTACAATCTGGACGTTAGCAATTATTTTCTGTAGAAACAACCTCAAGAGAATTGTTCCAGTGGGAGTTATGTACTTTCCTTCAAAATCTTGCTGAATCTTTTTCTAAGTAATTTCTTGGCCCTATCACTTACTATGTGTTATAGAAATTGATTCTATTCCCTTTATTTCTGCACTGTCCCACTTGCTGTAAGACATATGTAAACGCTAGTGTTAGAGCATATTAAACAGAGCCCCTGAACTAACCCTTATCCCACATGAGAAATGCCTTCTGCTCTGAATACAGAAGATATAGCAGATTTGATCAGGGAGCCAGAAATATACAGTACTTTCTTGAATGTATTTGTTTGCTTGGACATCCATTCTCGTGTGAAGAGAGACAAAGGAGGTACCTTTCTTGTGTGTCCTTTCAAAAATAGTGTCACCTACTTTTCATTTTGTTTCCTCCTCTGCTTTAGCCTGTCTGCCCAGTCTTAGATATATCCTTTTAAAATAATATTTGAAATATATGATGCTATTTTTTAAAGTAATTTGCATGAGAACTTGATTAGACACATAGTGTCCACTCAAAATGACTTGAAAGCCCTCAGGTGAAAATTTTTCCTTAACCAGGAAGAAAGGAAATAACACTGAAATTGGCAACCTTGTCAGCTTCGGATATCAGGAAAGGACCATACTTCCATTTCACCAACAGAAAAGAAGCAGTTTCTAGTGTCTGTGGTTTTCAGTCTTGCAGATATTCTTGTATTTGGTTTTTTAATGCTCTTGTAATCATCAGCATATCTTATCTAAGAAGATTATGGATTAAGGCTTATCTTTTTCTTCTCTCTGAGAAACCAATATGGAAACAATACTAATGTATTTGATAGAGCCTATGCTCTATAACTGTGTTTTCTTTTCATAAACAAAAATATTGGTATATTGAAGCATGCTCCTATGACTAGTTTCCTCCATAGAGGCAAACTGTCATCCATGTGTCAGGCTTTATAGAAGTCTTCTATGGAATTACAGCACCAAGGTTAACTATGAGGTGTGTAGTGTGGATGGCAGTCTGCCAGTGTTTCTAGCCTGCCAGTTATATGTTAAACTTTTCTTGGGTTGCATGGTCTAGTCCCTTTTTAATCCTTAAATTAACAAAAGAACTCATCTTGCCACTTACTGGTTACTTATTTTCTTACCATTGAAAGTTCATTTGATATGCCCTCACTTATCCTTAATTTCTCTGAACCTCAGTTCACCACTAAACCAGAAGTGTGTTGTATGTATGATTCCTTACAAATCTTTCAATTGACTGTATACACACTGTGATGTGTTTCTGAACAATGAAGACAGAAAAAAAAAAGCAGCAAGACAGGAGAAAGGAAGGCTCTGGATTATCAGTTCGTAAATAATCAAGGTTGTGACTTAACAACTCCATTTCAGTGACTGCCACTTTTTTGGGTTATTCCATGGACTTAAGGTGATGGTAGTTGTATGGGTGAATGTTAAATGTCTTTGTGACATTCTGTCTACAAAGCTTTTAGTTTTTTTTATTGGATTGTAGCCTATTTGTTATACTATCTATAGAATATTCTGTGTACCCACCAAGTATTTGACTGCTTCATCCTGGCCTAAATATATGGAATAAATTTAAGTATGAAGGTTGCTAACCTAACCTCTTGTTGCAGACAAAACTTACCTGGGGCCCCTACTTATGGTTTCACATGCTTCGTGCTGCCACATCCACCCTCTCAGGTATTGCTTTTTTGTTTGAATGTTGTATAACCAGTATCATATATTCCCAGAACAGGAACTTGGCCAAGTAGGGTGTTTCAGAAATGAAGGAGAAACAATGGGGAGTTTAGTCACGCCCTTCTCAGCAGCTAGCTAGCTACCACTGGAGATACTAATCTAACCTATACTTCACCTTAATACATTCTTTAGCTTCTGGATGTGCTTTGAAGAAAAAATGACTGAAAAACAGCTATACTCATTTAGATACAGTTTTCATGTTTGTGAACATGAACAGAAAAGGTCTGTTAGCAGTTATTTTTCTGTTTTGCCATTTCGTTCCCTGACATTGTTCTCATTCTATTTGACTGCTTATTTATTCCCAGCAGTGTTATTGGGAGCCCAGAAGGAGCCACTAGTGTTTCTTGGGGAAATCAAGGAAGATACACAGATAAGATGTACCAAATGTTGATAATCTCTCCGAGGGCAGGGACTGTAAATTTTGTATTCCTACAGTGCTTTGCACATAGAAAGGGCTCAAGAAATGTACATGGAATTATGTAAACCATTTGACTTTTGTATTTTTTTTTATAACTTTTATATTTTTAGTGTGTGACTTTCTTGGAGAGAAGATTGCATCTGTTTTGGGCATCAGCACCCCAAAATACCAGTATGCAATTGATGAGTATTACCGGATGAAGAAGGAGGTGTGTCTCCTTTTTACATTTTCTTGATTCAGTTTCATTTGTTGTGGACTGAATGGGTTGCATAATGAAGACGTGTATCCTCTAGCTGTCCCAGAGATAGCCTCCTAACACTAGGCGCTTCATTCTAGTCATTCTTTATCAGATTAGCATGCATTTTAGAATTTTGTAATACTTAGCTTTTCCTAGGATTGATGTGCACAATTAAGCTAGATGTCATTGTGCTGGGTGCTGAAAGTGGGAGAAAAATACTGTTCCATTTGGACATTTCTGTTTCAACTATTGTTGTTACTTCTTTTTAGGAAGAAGAAGAAGAAGAAGAAAATAGGATGTCAGAAGAAGCAGAAAGACAATACCAACAAAATAAGCTGCAGGCTGATTCCGTTGTTCAGTCTGATCAACCAGAAACGCTGGCATCCAGTTCATTTGTGAATCTCAATTTTGAAATGGAGGGAGATTGTGAAGTAATTACAGAAAGCAAACAAAATCCAGTCTCTGTCCCTCTGTAGAATGAAATGACTATCAGACTTCTAAGGTAGTTTTTATACCAGAAACTTTCACATTCTCTATTCAATGGGTCTTGGGACTTAATACAATTATTTATATTTTAAATTATTATCAAGAAAGGGAAGAATGTTTCTTTATTCTTAAACTCTATCTAGCAAAAGCCAGATTTGAAATTTGGATCTTTGTATTGTGCTTTTACTGTGTCAAATTAGTGCTTTGGTTTTAAAATGATCTTTAAAAAAGGTAAGGACATTCTAGAGCCTTAACCACCAACTAGGAAGAGTTAAATTATCAAGCTTGTCTTTGTGTAAGAAAAAAAATGGGTAAGTTGCTGATGAAGACTAACTGGAGCTGATATTTGTGGTCTTGGATTAAAATGAGGATTTTTGCCCTCGATTTTCTCATGTTATGTCTTATATTTATATATCTAACCATTCATTTCATACTAAGGATGGTTTACTGAGTGTAATAAAAGGAGCACGATAAAAGCATTTTGGATTTTCTTTCCTTGAGAATTAACTTTATTTCATGGGAAGGTGATTGAGTTTATAACACCAAATATTAAGATGGGTTTCCATTTTTAATGAAGGTTATTTAATCTTACTTTCTCTTTCAGTAGTTATTCAGATTTAAATAGCTAAGTTTGAACACTAGTTATGGGATAAATTTATTACTGTATTTGTATTCAAATAGTAATACCTAGTGATTATCCACATAGCATTCTGGTTATGTCAGTCATTCAATCCTGAATGCCTCCTCTGGGTCATGTAGTTGCAGGGTGATATTGGGGGACAAATGAAGACTTAACCGTCCAGGGGTTCACTGTTAAATATTGTACAAGGTGCAGTGGTGGCATAATGAAATGAACAGTCACTAACCACTTGGAAGTAGCAACAGTGGAGGGTTTGCTTGACCTGGTTGGCCATCCCTGTACCCACTGTGCCATTAGCAGACCTCACAAAAGTATAATATGAAACTAATTTTGAAAATATTCCTGTATGTGTTCAGAATCTTAAGAGGTATCTGTATGACTTTGATTTATAACTTAATGTAAGGAGAAATGTATATTTTAGATATGGGGCTGCTACAAACCTATTCACAAACTTAAAGAGCCTTTAGAGATTAATCGTTGTTAATAGTCTTCTAAATAGCGTTAAGTTCAGTCTTAAATATATCTGCCTAAAGTATAGCTTCAAACAAACAACATAGGTGCATTGGGCTTATTATGGAAGTCTGTTAGCAGTGAGCATCTGGCCACTAAGCTCTTCAATTGAAATTTGAAGGATTTAGGAAGATAATTCTTTTTTGGAATCCTGTTACATGGATTCATAGTATGGTGGTTCATGGCATGTGATGGTAATCTTTTTAGTCATGGATATAAATTATATAATTTAGTGCTTAAAGAGTTAATCTTCAGATTATGTAATGTCATCATAAATTATAGTTTACCAGTAAAGAATGATAATCTGATGTGTTCCCCTTGTTTTTATCTTCATTCAAGAAGATATGCAAACTCATATTTATTTGGGTATCCTGTAAAGGCAAGCATATCTAAAGATGACCTGAATCTTCTCTCTCTAGAGGTACCAGATGTAAAAGAGTTGACTCAGAAAGTTTTCTGATTGTAGTAGAAGGAAGATAATGATTTATGAAGGTGTTACATTTCTTGAATTTTATTTTTACTTGTCCAACAATGGCCAGTTTGTAATGTTTATATAGATATTCACTGTGCCTTAAACTTTTATACTTCTTATTTATGCAGAGTATAAAATTTCCCATAAATGCATTAAATGGTTTTGTCTTATTTTTAAGCCTCTTTCACTTTTTCTTCCTTTCCAACCCTTTGAATAATTACTGTTCCTTCTGAATCATAGTTCATGCAATTCTACCTTTTCTATTCTTTCATCTCTTAAAAACTAAACAGTATAATTGAGAATCTTTACACTTCATTAACAAATTCTCTAACAAAAATTCTTAACAAAATGGAGTTAAATTTTGTGAAATGTAACCCTGGTGCTGGTTAATCAAGCTAGACAGATTTTTTTTATACCAATGATTTTAATTAAAGTAAAATACTAGAATACTTTTTATTGAAATACTCTATTAAAATAAACATGTCCAAATACTTCCCAGAAATGAAATGACCCTTCTCTGATGAATGAGGAATTCTGTAATCTTTGATATACATAATACTTTAGAAGAAGATTCAAAGTTAAATGATATAATTTAAACTTTCTTTCAAGTATTCAAATTCTTAACGACTAATGTCAGAAATATTCCAGGAAAACTTCCTTTATTTCTAAAGATTATGTATGTTTAAAATGGACTCCTACCTTCACCAGATCACACTTGCCATATCTGAGCTAAGTGTAACCAGAATTTACTGCTCCTAATTTGGTCCCATTTCTTCCAGGCCACTGCAACCAAAATTCCAATAACCAGAACATTTGCTGTGTTCTGTAGGCCTATGAAGTATTTTATTTAGACCGTTTCTAAGGATTCTGTGTCAAAAGATTTACATGCAGCATCCAAGATTACTTTAATGAATACAGTCTAGTCTTTGAGAGATCATGTATCATCAAGGTCTGTAGAGTTTTCATTATCATTTGCAACAAGCGCTTCTCTATTCTCATAAGTCCAAAAGCCATTCAGATCAATTAGAATAGTGGTGACTGTGTCTCCTTGATTACTGTTGATTAAATCCTGGAGAGAGATTTTCAAAGGATCCTTTGGTTTTACCATGTCAAAGATTTCATCCTGCAAGAGAGGAAGAAAAAATACAATGAAATTTGCTATCTCATTCATTTAATTTCTATCACACAGTGATCTAAAATTTAGGGCTAGCACTTGAGCTTATGTAAAATTTTTTGTTCTAGGTTTTCCTTTTTCATTTAACAGGCAATCCATCTCTTTTCTATATACACAGAATTTTAGTGGAAGATTCCTTAGGTAGAGGCATACCCTTGAGGATACTCTGATTTCAGTTCCAGACCACTGCAATAAAGTAAATATTGCAATAAAGCAACTCTTGTGAATTTGTTTCCTAGTGCATTACAAAGGTTTATCTTTACACTGTAGTCTCTTAAGTGTACAACAGCATTATATGTAATAAAATGTACATACCTTAATTAAAGAATATTGCTTAAAATGCAAACTGTCATTTGAGCCTTCAACAAGTTGGAATCTTTTTGCAATAGTAATGTCAAACATCAGAGATCAACATATAGCTAATAATAATAACAATGAATGTTGTGAGAATTACTAAAATGTGAAACAGAGATAATGCTGTTGGAAAAATGGCACCAATAGACTTGCTTGACTAGGGTTGCCACAGACCTTCAATTCATTAAAAAAAATTTTTTTTAAGGTATGCCTGTATGTTTCTTATAAAGAAAGTGAAGCTCAGTTAAAGCTACATAGCTAATTAGTGGCAAAACTATCTAATGTAGTGTTCTTTGTATATGTGGTAACTACTTATATTTTCCTATTGTCTTCTAATTAGGGGTAAAGCAGGGCCTTGATTTAATGCAGACTTGGCTCAAAGTAAAAACTTAAATGCTTTAGAGCCAAGACAGGGACAAAACTTCATTTCCAATAATAATGTCAACGTTTTACTCTGGACCTGGAATGGATAGGGGGAGTATTAAAGAATTAGTCTTCCACAATGACACTAAATGGTGATAAAAATAACTAGAACAGATGGAAGAACCTTTTCTATATAAAGTGCACTATAAGATTACTTATAGGGTATCAGTACATGTTTTCTAATCTGTTTATAGTTAAATCACTCAATCTATTTAGTAGTATTTAAATTACATTTTTAAAGATTAGAACAATTCAGGTAAACGTATGACTTTTTAATCTGGTGTGTATGTGAAATTTCCCTTTCCACGTTGGTGGCCATATAAAATGACTCGTTTTTAAATTGCCAGTTGCATAGTTTTAAATTTGTCTCATTTATATTAAACCGACATAACCTTTTATTATATTTGGTTACAATGGATGCGTTATTTTATTACCTTACTTCACCTGAACCAGTAATGGATGCCCCCATGTGTTTTACAGCTGATGAAGGTCTGATTACTAAAATGTTAAGTAGTGGCATGTGTTTCAAAGAGTAGTAGTTTTCATACAGTAAGATTGATGTCTCCTTAAATAATACCAAAGCAAGCAAGCCCTCTGAAGGAGTGGACTAAAAAAGTGCCTGAACCTAAAGTTTGCCCAAATTCAGTTTATGGTGGAACAGACTGCCAAAAGATACAGGCTGTACTGATTCTCTTAATTTTCAATCTGAATGAATGCTTCCAATGAGAACACAAGACTGACAATGTTAAAATGTTAACCTGTGTAAATCATTAGTCCCATTATTGTCTCAGTTTCTAATGACCTAAATATTAATTCAGATCAAATAACTGAAAATATTTGGTTCAGTATATCATAAGTTGCTTTCAGGTTATCTGCTGTAAATTATGTAAATTAAAGAAAAAAGTAACCTTGACATCTTGAAATGAAACAGGATCCTGTCCATGAATTTTCATTAGTTCTTGTATGGCCTGTATTTAATAGAAATAAATCCTTAAACAAAAAATAAAATACACAACATTCCCTGTCCTGTTCCCATGGCCCTGTTTCTAGTTCTGTTTCCTATCCTATCAGACCATAAATCGCATTGTTTTAACCATCCTTGTGAATTTTCTCAAATTCCTTGACCTTGGTTTACATCTGTTGAGCAAAACCTAAACACTGGATTGGTGTAGTCATTAACTTTTCTAGATCTACACATGGAGAACTTCATAAGGAAAGTATACAAGAGTACAGATTACTATTATGTAAGATTACTATTATGTAAGAATAGTCTCCAACCCCAGACAGGCCTTAAAACATGGCCTTGCAATTCTGTTATGACCTGCTCCTCCCATTTTCTAGGAATGCTGTTCACACCTTCACCATTCTGTAAGGCACCCAGTCTACCACCTCCCCTCCCACCCTATACTTCATATTCTTGACAGAAAAAAATGGAGGTAAACCTCCCTCAAATTATTTTATGAACTTTAACCAAAAAAAAGACTGAAGAAACTGCGGTGATCCAGTTGGACTAACAAATATTTTAGGTGGGAGTCATTCACTGGAAAATGTGAAAGCTTAAAATTCTTGAAAAATAATCAGTGAAATATGTTTTGAGTGCCACTCTGTAGTGCCACTGATCCCAGTGTGTACAGGGCATCTCTGCAGCACACGGGAATCTGAATACACTCTCACCTACTGGAGCAGCAGATATGGATGAAGTGATCTAGAGTGCAAATGCACAAATGCGGGCCTAGCTTTATCACTGGGATACTGATGCACAAAGGCTTTACACACAGCCAGGCTTGTACCAGTAACTTTACCTTAGCCCATACAACCAAGTCTAAAACAAATCTGTAAAATATTTTCAAAGTATTTAATAAATAAAATAAGAGTAGAAGATACTATAAAGAAATAGTTGTGAAAAGGGATTGAGTAGTTTGAAAGATATATTTACTGTGTTTTCCTAAAACTGAATTTTCATTTAATAGGTCTGCTTAAAGCAGGGGCATACCTATGATAAGTGGTATCAGATTCTCAGATTAGTCATGGATATAAGTCCCATGTGGTATTCAGTTTTTAGAAAATGCATCCTCATACTGGATGTAATTTATTTTATCCTTATAATAATCTATAGTCATTACTACCTAGAAAATCATAAGAGAAAGAAAGCCTTTCAGGGAATTTAACATGAAATTATGAAGTATATACTCTGAAACTCAGACATCAGACAAAGTTATTTTAGGAGTATCACAAAATTTTTAGATGGAAAAAAAAAGCTTCCAGAGGAAAATGGTTTACGACAAAAATGTGAAAGTGTCCATTTTTACTGTTTTAAAAAAATGTCAAAAAGAAAAAATAAATGTCTTCTTACCATTGATCTTAACCATATAAAAACCAGATGGTCTTCTGAAAACTAGCTATGTGGCAACAGAGTGGAACAGTACTGTACAAAACCATTCCATCAAGTAGAAAAGCCACCATTGAAACTGAGGAATGATTTATCTTAAAGGGGTGGACATTCCTACATTTACACCTGCTACAGCTGAATGCTTATCAGATACAATCAAATTCTACTTCAGAGCTCATCATGCTATTCTCTGAGACCACCTATGGCACAGAATAAGTATTTCAGCAAATCTGTTTCACACTGAAATGTGAATTCTAGCCAACTTTTAAATATATTTGTTATAGCATAACAATTAAAAGAATCTACACCAGGTTGGCAAAACTGTGGAAAGGAGTTCCCTTTTCTGAATGTGTAATTAACGTTTCTATAGAATTTTACATACTAGTTTTTGATCACCAAGAGCACAGACTCTCTCAGGCATGTTTTTATCTGCACTGGTTAATAAGCCTGGCATGTATTTACACACTTCTAAAGTGTCTTACAACTAATCAAATCAGCACTGATTTAGCCCATTTATATATTCAAAAATAGAAAAAACTAAAACCAGACTTGATTTCCTTCTGAAATCTGTTATATAAATCCTTTTGCTAAATTTGAACACCCCAAGTTAGATTAAATTGTCACTTGGTAGGTAATTTAAACCAAACTGTATAACAAAGATACACGAATGAGACTTACCCTAAAGAAATAATTAAGGGAAAAGACATTCAGATACCCTTTGTTCTCAATGTCAAGTAACTTAAAAATATACTGCAGAGCTGCCGGTTCTTTGCGGTTTTCTAATGCAAGAACAAAATCCAGGTAGGTCTTATAGTCCTAAAGAAAAGAAAATGATGTTCGTTAGAATCCTTATTTGTAATTTGTAATTCATTGTTCAAATGAATGAATGATGATTGGAGGCTATTTTGTAATCACAGATGGCAATTTTTTAATATGAAATACGAATTCATACTTAATGTTGTTTTCTAGGAATTCTATACACTGCAGTTAACCTGTACAGATAGTTTTTGGGGGCACAGCTCATTTTCTTATGAGATTTGCTGTGTTAAATCATAATTTTCATTCATTAGGCTTTTATAATGGACAGGAGAGTGACAGCTATTGTGTATTGCCACTAAATTTATATTTTCAGTTCATGTGGTCGTATGAAATACTGCTTTGAAATTTTAATTCAGATGATTTCCAATAAGTCATCTTAAGAGTGCCAGATATTCTACAGTGATCTGACACTGTTTTCATCCAAAAGGGAGCAAACGAATACAAATGAAGGCTAAAAAGACATGAAGAGGACAGAAAGCTTTTTCTATAAAAAAAAGCGTAGTCACAGATTACTTTTTTTGCATGGTTAAAAGAAGTAAAGTACTTCAGAGATTTTCACTTGGGAAAAAAATGTTTATAATCTTGGAAAGGATTTTTTTAGGCTAAGATTAAGAATTCTTTTCTGATAAACTCTGTATAAGAGCTAGACCTTACCATGGTCTAAACTCCATGCCTAACGGTAGCTTCTGATTTTCTTTCTTTATCACATCATTAGTATACTCCAAGCTCCTCACTGTTTAGGCAGCTGTGGGAGTCATGAAGCAGTTTCTGTGCCTTTTCCCTCTTTTCTTTTGGCAGCTGGTTAACAATGGTTTCATTTAGAAAACTGTTATTGAATCTAAATGATAAAACCCTGATTCTCTGCTGACAGTGACTATTTCTTAAGCATCATTGGTTTGAAAAAGTTATCAAATCCTTAACATATTTTTAACAGCAAGAATGGTGACTTAAAAATGCTATTTAAAAAAAAATGCTATTTAGAATTTTCTTCTCAAGTATATATTTTGAATTGTGATAAAAGGACAGGCGCATGTTAGCAAATCTTTAGCTACTAAGGTAGTCACTTAGAATAATACAACCTGATTCTTAATTTAAATCATGGCATATATGGTACTGTATCTGACCTGGTAACTCAATGAGTGAACCATCTATATGAAAATAGTCAATAGTATTTACCTGTTTTTCAGATTTTTATTTTTTTTTACTAGCCTACAACATTCCTCTACAATAGGTGCACCAATAATGAAATGAACAAAATAGTAAAAATTTCTATTTGTCCTGAGTCAATAAGGGAAGTAATGTTTTTGAGCAAATTTACCTTAAGATCAAAGGCTCCGAATCTCAAACAATTTGATCAGTTCATACTTCTTAAGATACTGTTATACACTGACAAGAAAATACTGCTGTATCACATCAAGAAAAAGGCTTTTGTGATTAAATATGGGCAGAGGACCTAAACATGCATTTTTCTGAAGAAGATAACAGATGGCCAACAGGCACATGGAAAGATGCTCAATATCACCAGTCATTAGGGAAACACAGATCAAAATCACAATGAGATCACCTCACACTGTTCAGAATGGCTACCATCAAAAAGAACTAACGACTTCCCAGGCAGTCCAGTGGTTAAGACTTGGCACTTCCACTGCAGAGGGCATGGGTTCAATCCCACTAAGACCCCGCATGCAAAAACAAAAAACCAAATAAAAGATAACGAAAGTGTTCAAGGATGTGGAGAAAAGGGAACCCTCATGCGCTGTTGGTGGGAATGCAAATTGGTCCAGCACAATGGAAAACAGTATGGAGGTTCCTCAAAAAATTAAAGAGAGAACTAGATGATCCAGCAAGTCTATTCCTGGATGTTTATGTGAAGAAAATGCAAACAGTAATTCGGAAAGATATGCACCCCAGTGTTCACAGCAGCAATACTTACATAAGCCAAGATATGGAAGCAACCTAAGTGTCCATCGACGGATAAGTGGATAAAGATGACATGGTATATATACAATGGAATACTACTCAGCCATAAAAAGAATGAAATCTTCACACAGGGAATATAGTCATATTTTGCCATAACTTTGGTATGTAATCTATAAAAATATTGAATCACTATGGGGTATACATGAAACTAACATTGTAAGTCAACTATATTTCTATTTTTAAAAAAAGGCTTTTGGAAATTGTGGGAGTCTAAATTTTCAAAACTCAGAGTTTTAAACTACTACCATTTCTCCATCATAAGTGAGACACTCCTGGAAAACACGGTCTAAGAAGACATTGGTCATGGTTGCTGTTCCATAGCGGGAGAGTTCTTCTTTACTAAGCATGCCGTTGTGATCCTTATCAAGATTCAAATACTGGCCTTGGGAAGAAAGACAATAAAAAGACACGACCAAAAGAAACAAAAAGTTATTTTTATTGGTTAATATTTTGATTTTTAAACTAATGTTACAGTCAAGATAGACACCTGCTATTCCTTTAATCTCTATTAGAACAATGATAAGCCAGAAACCAGTCAAAGAAAATTCATGCCTTTATGCTAAGTCACTTACATTATTTGTTTTCAGTTTGCAACCTTTTAGAACTTTCCTAGGATTCTAAATTAGATGGAGGTAGGGGGTCAACCCGGAGAAGGCAAGGGCAACCCACTCCAGTATTCTTGCCTGGAAAATCCCATAGGCAGAAGAGCCTGGTAGGCTGCAGTCCGTGGGGTTGTGAAGTCTCAGACACGACTGAGTAACTTCACTTTCACTTTTCACTTTCATGCATTGGAGAAGGAAATGGCAACCCACTCCAGTGTTCTTGCCTGGAGAATCCTGGGGACAGGGGAGCCTGGTGGGCTGCCGTCTGGGGTCGCACAGAGTCAGACACAACGGAAGCAACTTGGCGGCAGTGGCAGCAGCAGCAGCAGCGGGTCAACCAAGATAAAGCACTGCAGTGCTGGCACTTGAAAGCAGAGGTCAAGGTTGCCAAAACAAGTCAGAAGATCACTCAATAGAACAGTGTAACAGACTAATGAAATTCAAGAAAAAAGCAAACTAGGTCCAAAGACATCCTTCTGTGGACCCTGAGAGCAGCATTTTATCACAATGCAAGATCATAGGTGACGTTGATATTAATGTTCCTGAGTCAACAATAGTCAAACCACATTCCTTATGTTATATTAAAGTGCTAGAAATGTATTAAATTAAGAGTCACAAAAATATAAAACACTGGCACTTTGCTGTATAGCAGAGATTGGCACAACATTATAAATCAACTATATTAAAAATATATACATATACACACATATATATAAAAGGTTGGTATTTAAACAAGTAAAATTTAGTAATTTAGCATAGAAGCTCTTAAGAAAATTAGGATAATTTGATCTTAAGGTAAATTTTGCTGTGCTGTGCTTAGTCGCTCAGTTGTGTCTGACTCTGTGATCCCATGGGCTGTAGCCCGCCAGGCTCCTCTGTCCACAGGGATTCTCCAGGCAAGAATACTGGAGTGGGTTGCCATGCTCTTCTCCAGGGGACCTTCCCAACCCAGGATTTGAACCCAGGTCTCATGCATTGAAGGTGGATTCTTCACTGCCTGAGCCACCAGCGACGCCCTAAGGTAATCAGGCTACGTATAAAACTGTTCTTTGAATAGAAGTTAATGAAACATTTACTGAGGAACAGATAATTCAAATTTTAGCATTATGATAAGAACATACCATACACCCTTAGGGCAGAAGGAGCAGAAAACCAATTTGTTTCTTGACTCTCCTTGGATAGTTCCTCATCCCTTAACTAGATGAACAAAGAAACATAATTAGAAGACAGCAACTATCAAGTGATAGAATTAAGTAATTTAAAAACATACTTACCTCCAATAAATCATCTAGGAAGCTGCATGCTAAAATATCTTGAATTTTTATCTTCCCTTTAAAGAAGAGAAACACAATTACTTAATTTTAAAAACAAGAGCAACTCAATTTTATAAAAATGTTGTTTTAGAAGAACAATCACACAATTGGTATTTTAAAGCTTCCTAGCTCTCATGTTCCAAAGTCCTCACTATATATTGATGTTAAAAGGGAAATCTGCAGGGAATAGTTAATAAAATCTCATATAGATATGTCTACCTATATACCACCAAATATATGTCCAATTGATAAATTCCAAAATTACAGTGATACAAGATTCCAAAAAAAGTTAATTTTTTTTGTGGTTATGGATATGATACTGTTAGTAGTCAAATAAAGAGACTGTCTCCATTTTCCTTTGGAGGTTCTGGAATAGAAAACAATATAAAGCATGGTTAAGAGTAGAGAGATGGGATTTAAATACCATTTCTAGACATGCAATCTATCTAAGTCTCAGTTGCTTTACACATAAAATCTGGATAATACCTTCTTTATGGAGTTGAGAAGGAAATGAAAGAATCTATGTAAACTGCTTAGCACAATACTCAGTACATAATAAACAGTCAAAACTGTTGGCTATTATTTTGTAAATTTCAAAGGGAAAAGATGTGTATGTCTTTAACAAAGGCATTTAAAAAAGACTGACAGCTACCCCATACTGTGATGGATTCACACAGCTGCCACTTTCAAGGACCTAAAAGAACCAAGGACTTTGGTTTGGGCCTTCTGTCCCTTTCTCTGTCCCAGTCTAGCAGGTTAGAACAGTTGATAGAGTGTACTGTTAAACATGAGGCAAAATTTACAAATCTGATCCTCACATAGGATGGTTAACTTGAGAATGAGAAAAATACATTATGGCTAAATGGTCCTCCTATCTCCCAATTCATATTTTTCATCAAAAAGAATAATTTTCCAGTATATTACCTATTAGGGCTAGCAAATATATCAATACCTGGCTTCTTTAAACTGGAAAGAACCATAGGTCACCTAGTTGATACTTCATTTTAAAGACAAATTGTAAATGGTTATGTGACATGTCCACTGTCGCATAGCTGATGGTGGTTGGTGCAAGTAAATCAAAAGATCTATATATCAAAATATTTATATATCAGTGTTAATGACATGTTAGGAAAATAAATTACATTTTAAAGACTTATCTCTAGTTACTGAGATTTAGAAAATGTCTAAGTGAGATAAGATTTTCTTTTACCTGTTCTTAGAGGGTCTAAAAAGAAGAAGAACTTCCTAACTGCTGTACAAACATAAAAGGAGTAAAAAGATTTTTCCAGCCCATCTAACTGTGGCAAAGTAGGGATAAGTTCCAATATGTAGTTTTCTAAATCCTGAAAGAACAAAACAAAATACAATTTTACAGTGTTAAATGTCTGATCTTGATTTTTCATTAGATACTAAAATACAATTTCAGTCCTAAAATTATTCAGCATTGAAACTATAATAATGAAATAAATTGATAACTGTATTAGTGGTGAAGTTATTTTATATATGCCATTTATTTACATCTTAATATATTTTTGAATAGGTAACACATTCTACATAGTTCCAAATACAAAAGAAACAAAAAAAGTATTCATTGAAAAGTTTCCTTCCCACCTATTTCTTCTCCGCAGAGGTAACCTACATTATTAGTTTTTGATACATCTCTCCAAAGATAATCTATGCACATATAAGATAATACATATATATGTATATTTTTTTTCCCTTTTTTACACAGGATGTAGCAGCATACCATGAAAATTCTTCTCTATCTTCCTTTATCATTTAGCAATATACTTTGCAGTCATTCCATTTTGGCTCTCAAAGAACTTCTACTCTACTCTGTGCAAAGAAATAGTAACTGTCTATTATTTCACTGTATGAATGTAACAATCTATTGACCCAGTCTTCTACTAACGGACATCTACACTGTTTATAATCTTTTGCGACACTAAAATACTATAGGGAATACACTGGCAGTCCAATGGTTAGGGCTCCATGCTTCCACTGCAAGGCGTACAGGTTGGATTCCCTGGTCAGAGAACTAAGATTCCACATGCCACTCAGCATGGCCAAAAATAAATAAATAAATAACATACTATAGGGGCCAAGGTAATTTTTCACTCATAGAGACTATGGGAGAATACAGGACATAACTTCTGTAAGTTGAACTGCTGGGTCAAAAGCATGTGCACATTTATAATTTTGATAGACAACAGCAAACTTCACACTTCCCCAGGAAGGATATATTGATTTCACACTACTACCAGCACTGTGATGGCTTTATCAACAGCTTCCGAATTGTGCCCCAGGAGTGATACACTAAACTCAAGGGGGTGCAGCAAGATACTATAAATTAAAGGAAACACAGCGACATCTATTGGATACCGCACAACATATCACCATGGGCTAGAGCTATGAATTCAAGGTCATTCACATTTCAATCACATTAGATTGAAATTTATTCCTTTTGATAACATCTACGGTAAAGAATCTGCCCACAACGTGGGAGACCTGGGTTTAACCCCTGGTTCGGGAAGATTCCCTGGAGAAGGGAATGGCAACCTGCTCCAGTATTCTTGCCTGCCACATCTCATAGACCAAGGAGTCTGGCGGGCTATAGTCCATGGGGTCGCAAAGAATTGGACATGTCTGAGCTACTTTCACTTGACTCCGTTTCATCTTTGCAAAGCTAGGTTTTTGGTGGTTGCTGTGATAAAGCAAGTATCACGTGAAAATTTGTGTGGCAAAGGAATCAAAGATGACCGTGTCCAACCCAGGGCTGAGTAACTGTACAGTGCCAGCTAAAACTAACAGTTAATGGGCTTCCTTGGTGGCTCTTGGAGAAGGAAATGGCAACCCACTCCAGTATTCTTGCCCGGAGAATTCTCTGGACAGGGGAGCCTGGTGGGCTATGGTCCATGGGCTCGCAAAGAGTTGGACATGACTGAGCACACAGCACTGATGGCTCGGTGGTAAAGAATCCGCCTGCCAATGCAGGAGACGCAAATTCAATCCCTGGGTCGGGAAGGTCTCCTGGAGAAGGAAATGGCAAGCCATTCCACTATTCTTGCCTGGGAAATCCCATGGACAGAAAAGTCTGGTGGGCTATAGTAGGGGTTACAACACAGACACGACAGTGACTAAACGACAAAATCAACTGGTTAATAAATGGAGTTGTTAGGTATTTCTTTTGGCCATTTTTTTATGGAAATTACTGAGACAATAAGGGCACCTCAGTGAAGTGGAAAAGTTTGGGAACCCATGGTCTATTTTACATTCCTTCATTAAAGTCATTATCAAACTTTTTGATCTTTGCCAATCTGATAGGTGAAAAATGATATTTTAGTGTAGATCTATTTGGCATTTCTCTCATATAAAGTGAGGTTAACATTTTTTTCCCTGTGATTAAGAAGCATTTGTATTTACTTTCTGCAAACTATTTATATCCTTTGCCCAGTTTTTACTGGGTTAACAGCCATTTTATTCTTATTTCTAGGAGCTTTTTCTCCACTAGAGTAATTTGGTCATTTGTCTGTGAGTAAGTTGCAGATATTTTTCTTGGCTTACTGTTTTCTTTTCTGTTTTTAAAAGTCTTCATTGAATTTGTTACAATATTGTTTCTGCTGTATGTTGTCTTCTTGACTGCTAGGCACGTAGGATCTTAGATCCCAGACCACTTTCCCAACCACCACAGATCAAACCTGCACCCCGTGCACTGGCAGGCAAGGTCTTAACCACTGGACCGCCAGGGAAGTCCCAGCTTCTTGTTTTTACTTTGTTTATGATGGTCTTTGCTTTACAGATTTTTTTAAAAATTAGCTGAACTTGTTTTTTAGACTTTTCAGCTTTGTCATATTCAGAAAAGCTTTCCCTATTCCAAGATTATATATTTAAGTGTCTCTCATGGTTTCTTATATTGTATAATTTTGTTACTTTTGCTTATCCCTCCTGATATATAATGTTTCTACTTCCTCTGAGATACTTTATAATCTAAGTTGTATAACCAATGGCATCTCATACATGGTGAGTCCAAAACAGGACTCTTATCATCCCCAAACCTAGTCCTCACCTATTTCCCCTTATTCCACTATTTATTCAAAGTAAAAAATTTAAACTTGGTTCCTACCTTTTCTTTATGAAGGCCCCAATACTTTACCCCCAACATCTAATCCAGCAGCAAATTTTTGTTGTTGTTGGGGGGTGTGTGTCCAAAATAAATACTAAATTGATCTATTACTGGCTTCTTCACAGACATCATCCTGGTCTGGGCCACTATCATCTCTCACCTGGACAACTACAGTAGTTTCCTAATTATTCATTGACTCTAGACTCCTTACAATTCATTCTCCACATATCCAGTCATCTTTTACAATGTAAACCAGGGAGGTACCCTGGTGGTCTCGTGGTTAAGACTCTGCACTTCCACTGCAGGGGCCACGGGTTTGATTCTTAGGGGTCATGGGTTTGATTCTTGGTAAGGAAACTAAGATCCCACACAGGTTGAGCAGCATGGCCAAAAAAAAAAAAAAGAAAATTTAAAATGTAAACCAGGGAGTTCACTGATGGTCTAGTAGTTAGGAGTCTGGACTTTTACTACTGTGGCCTGGGTTTAATCACTGGTCAAGGAACTAAGATTAACATGCTTTGTGGCCAATAAATAAATACAATATAAACCATATCTGACAGAGTCAGCTTAAAAGTTCTTGTGGCTTCCTATTAGTCTCAAAATAAAACTCAAACTCCCTACCATACCCTAATACAAGTGGCTCTGCCTACTTCTCCAACTTCCCCTTCTGTCAACTCTGGTGCTGTGCTGTGCTTAGTTGCTCAGTCATGTCCAACTCTTTGCAACCCCGTGGACTGTAGCCCACCAGACTGTTCTGTCCATGGGGATTCTCCAGGCAAGAACACTGGAGTGTGTTGCCATGCCCTCCTTCAGGGGACCTTCCCAACCCAGGGATCGAACCCAGGTCTCCTACCTTGCAGGCAGATTCTTTACTGTCTGAGCCACCAGGGAAGCCCAAGAATACTGGAGTGGGTAGCCTATCTCTTCTCCAGGGGATCTTCTGACCCAGGAATCAAACTGGGGTCTCCTGCTTTGCAGGTGGATTCTTTACCAGCTGAGCTACCAGGGAAGCCTCTTGTTACACTAACCCTTGCTCATATGCTCTAGACACACTGGCTTCCTTCTGCTTCTAAAACAGATCAGGTTTAACTGTGCCTTGGGGACACTGAACTTGCTATTCCCTTTGTACTACATTTTCATAAGGCTGGTTCTTTCTCATCCTTCATGGCTGAAACTCAGTCACTAGCTCAAAGAGGCACCTTTCATCTTATCTAAAATAGTTCCGCAACCCCAGTCATACTCTTTCTAGGACCCTATTTTCTCCTTAGAACTTGTCAGTCTTTGAAATCATATTGCAGATAATTTAGCGTCTGCCTCCTCACTCTGTTAGGAAAAAAGCACCTTATTATACATAAGGGTAAGGCTTGGCAATGTACCTGGCATAAATTAAGTGTTTGGTAATTCGTTATTTAAGATTTAATAGTTGAATGAAAGTTTGCCTATACTACTCAAATTACAGATGTTGGCACTGGAAATCACTATCTTTTAAATAAGGGAGACACAAGGTCTGGTTTCAAAAGGCAAAGCACCAAGGTTAGGAGACAGGTTTTTCTCCCTTTGAGAGAAGTGTTTCCTTTCACTGACAGAAGAGAAGATTATTCCCTTTTAATCACAACTGTAGCGATACACTGTTGCTTTTTTCTCCCTTCTCCCCATCCCTTTTTAAATTTTTGTTTCCATTCATGGCAAGAGGCAAGAAGAGATAGTGTGTTTTGTAAACCAGCTAATGGCTGATGAGAATCCTGAGAGATATAGAAGTATTCCAATATCTGACCTGAGTAAGTATCAACAAATGGTTAATATATCTTCCTTGCTATAGAGAAATGGATAGAACCAAGAACCTTTTGTCAAGTCGATCTGAACCTTAATGGACAAGAACAGTACTGTGGCCCTAGAAAGGTTTTTAAGTGTAAATGTTCAGTATGAGCTAACAGATTCTATCTATATAAATCTGGATAAAACAGAGTGTAACAAATTATAACAGGAAACAAACTATAACAGGGAATCTGCATTTCTTTAAATCTTATATTTGAACATATATCTAAGTGATTAATTATCTTGGTTCATATTTATGCATAACTCCATTCCCATTTTATATATATTTGGGAAAAAAGTCTGAACTGAAAAGAAACATGTCCATATAATTAAGATAGTTACACTTACAAGAAAAATAATGATTTGTATCATGAGGCTGTAATATAATTCTTTGCTGATAACCTGGCTTAACTACATTGGTATATGTGTGTGTGTCTGTGCGTGCTCAATTGCTCAGTCATGTCCAACTCTTCGCAACCACCTAATGGGTAATAAATATCCTCTTGGTAACTGACCTTACGACCCAAACCTATAGGTGGGAATACAGTCACGTTATTTTTCTTATATCTCTTAAAAAAGGAAAAACTCCTTGCCCTTACATTATTTGTAATCTCAACATCCAGTGATAACTATTATTTAGCATTTTGGTGTCTAGAGTAGTTATGAAAGTAGGTTAATACTTACAGATTCCCGAAGATATCCTTGTCCAGCAACATCATATAAACTGAGTCCTATTCTTGTTTGATGAAGCCAAACTGACAGTAAACGAGAAAATGAAATACAATAATTATTAAGATCTATCCTTTGGTATGTATACGCATAAAAGGAGATAAAGAGATTAGAAGGACAAGCTAATTTATAACTCCATAAACATCTGTTTTCTCACATATACTATTCATTAATCCAAAAACTGTTTGAAATAAATATACCATAGAATTAACTGCAGATATCAACAATTCTACCATGCCTAAAGTGACACTAAAGTTGATGCCCTTGAGAATCCTTGTGTTCCACCAAAAAGCAGTGTAATGTTATGCCTTCAGTGAAGCAGATTTTATTCTACTGAGGTTAATTACTGCAACCAAATATCAGTTAAAGATGGTACACACAGCATTTGACAAGTCATTATGGAACTTATAGGAATCATAACAACTCCATGTTGTTTAATAAAAGCTCCTTGAGTATGCGGCTACAGTTGTGAGTTTGAAACTATCCTCTCAGGCAACTCAACCTGTAATATATTGGTGAAATGGAATTACCAGTGAATTAAAATATTTCAAATAACAATCTATTAAAATTCTTGGTTCAGCTTTTGATATGTCTAGTTAGCTAGCATCTTCAGAAGAGGTTTTTGTTTTGTTTTTTATAAACTTTTTTATAATAGTGAACCCAAATGTATGGTAGAAAATTTCAGTTCTAGTAAGTTCCAGGAGAGAATCATAATAATAGGAAAACAAATCTTGGTCAAAAGACAAGAAATTCTGCTATTCAAATTTAATAAAAGAGATGTTTGACATGGAAGGGATATTATAAAAGCAAAGACCCAAATTCTTTATTCTCAGATAGAAGGAGTTGAAGCAAAATGAAAATGGAATCACCTTTTCTCATGACATAATTAAAGAACTGCATGATGGAAATTCTTCCATAAGAATCTGTATGAAGGAGTTTAGCAAAGACTTTTGCTGTGAAAAATTGCCTAAGAAAAGAAAATAAATGTTAAATCATCTGCCAATAAAAAAATGATTTCTATATGATTCAGCAGAAAATAGCATAAATTCAAACAACTAAAAATCAAAGTAGAGGGAAAAAATCAAAGTGAGAACTATAGTTCAAAACTTAAAATATTAAGTCATACATCTTTAAATTCTATTGCCTTAAGAATGAGGGACTATAGTGTTGTAAATAAACTATATTATTTCTTTTAACAACTTTATACTAAGTAATAGTCTTGACTATAAGTAATTTTATTAAACTTTATTTAATGAAAAGTTGACTTAAATGATATCATTGACTTAAATTTTCATTAACATTTATTTGATGCATTTAAAATGCTTAATGTAACATACTCTTATGTTAATTATATTATTCTTACTTGCACTTTGGTCCAGCTTTTTCACCAACCTTTAAAAAATTTTCATAATTAATCATTGCTTCTTCTCCAATCATGGGTGGTGTCTGGTGCTTGTCCAGCAAAAACCATAAGTTCTTAGGAGAATTGCAAAATTTTAAGATATTTAAGATGTTTTTATCAACAGAACAAAATTTTTAAAAATAGTTTAAAAATGTGTTATTTCCATTAAAATGATAGACTACCATCTATCACTGGGGCTTCCCTGATAGCTCAGTTGGCAAAGAATCCACCTGTAGTGCAGGAGATCCCAATTCAAGTCCTGGGTCAGGAAGATCTGCTGGAGAAGGGATCAGCTACCCACTCTAGTATTCTTGGGCTTCCCTGTGGCTCAGCTGGTAAAGAATCCACCTGCAATGTGGGAGACCTGGGTCTGATCCCTGGGTTGGGAAGATCCCCTGGAGAAGGGAAAGGCTACCCACACCAGTATTCTGGCCTGGAGAATTCCATGGACTGTATAGTCCACGGGGTCACAAAGAGTTGGACATGACCGAGCAACTTTCACTTTCACTGTAGGGTCAAACTGCAAGGGTTAAAATCCCAGCCCTGTCTTTAATCTTGGATGGTGGA
Organism: Bos indicus; assembly: GCF_029378745.1. Classification (NCBI taxonomy): domain Eukaryota; kingdom Metazoa; phylum Chordata; class Mammalia; order Artiodactyla; family Bovidae; genus Bos; species Bos indicus. Next base: position 45,560,080 of record NC_091780.1, read on the forward strand.
CTTAAGCTTCCTGTGTTTCAAATCGCATTTGTAAAGTAGGGATAACAGTCCCTACATCATACAGCTATATGGATTAAAGGGGAACTGTATATGAAAATTTTAGAACTTAGTAAGCACTCAATAAATGCCAGCTATTTTTATTATGTTATTAGTAATCAAAGGATAATAGAAGATGATATTCTTCTTAATATGACTCCCTACAATAGTGGTTCTCAACTTTGGCCTCACATTAAAATTACCTATGAACTTTAAAAAACAAGACAAAACTCTCCTTGGGACACATAAGCTTTGCAGTTGATTCTTGTGGGAATCGTCACTTCAGAGCCTGTGCTTTCAGCCACTCTGCACTACTGTCTCCATTTAGGCGCCCTGGGATCCCACATGACACACGTAGTACAAATAGGAAATGGCCAAGAATTATTCCATTCTTACCTGTAATTCTTCATTATCCAATAGTTCCCTGCTTTTCCTTTGCAGAAAGACAGCTCTGGATTCTTCTCTTAATTTCTGTAGTAAGACTTCATCTTCAGCTGGCAGCTAAAAATACACTGCAGTTAATTTCTACACTTAAATTCTAGACCATTGGATTATTTAAAATGTATCACTTCATGGCAAATTGATGGGGAAACAATGGAAACAGTGACAGACTTTATTTTGGGGGGCTCCAAAATCACTGCAGACGGTGACTGCAGCCATGAAATTAAAAGACACTTGCTCCTTGGAAGAAAAGCTATGACCAACCTGGACAGCATATTAAAAAGCAGAAACATTACTTTGCCAACAAAGGTCTGTCTAGTCAAAGCTATGATTTTTTTCAGTAGTCATGTATGGATGTGAGAGTTGAACTACAAAGAAAGCTGAGCGCCTAAGAACTGATGCTTTTGAACTGTGGTATTGGAGAATACTCTTGATTGAGAGTCCCTTGCACTGCAAGGAGATCAAACCAGTCAACCCTAAAGGAAATCAGTCCTGAATATTCATTGGAAGGACTGATGCCGAAGCTGAAGCTCCAATACTTTGGCCACCTGATGGAAAGAACTGACTCATTGGAAAAGACCATGATTCTGGGAAAGATTGAAGGCAGGAAGAGAAGGGGACAACAGAGGATGAGATGGTTGGATGGCATCGCTGACTCGACGGACGTGAGTTTGAGTAAGCTCCAGGAGTTGGTAATGGACAGGGAAGCCTGGCGTGCTGCAGTTCATTGGGTGGCAAAGAGTCAGACACAGCTGAGTGACTGAACTGAACCGATTTGGTCTAAAAAACTATATATGCCACTGTCTCAAAAGTACTTTTTTGTATCTCAATTTTGCTTAACTTCAAGTCATCATTTATTTAAAAAGTTCATTTAACAAAAAGAGATCCACAGAGAATTCAGTGATCACAAGGCCAGTTCTGCCTGGAAAAAGCTAACCATCTAGCCCAAGTTTCTTTTTTTGATTCAGAGTTTACTTAAAAATAAACACAACATTTAGTATGTGTCCACAATATATCAAACATCAATACACACATTCTAATTTAATCCTACTAGCCCTGTGAGATAGATTTCATCACACTCAATTTAGAGGTAAGGAAATCAAGAGATGGATGACTATCAAGAATGCATATGCCATTAGTCAGTCCCAGACCCAAGATTTAAATCTTTGGGGTTCCAGTCTATTTTAATTTTTTATGAGTTGTTTTCTTTGGTTCCTTGTTCCCCTATGTCCTCATGTCCTAATGTTAATGACTTGCCCAACGTTGTGCAACTAGAGTAAAAACATGCATCTGGGTCTTCTGACATCAGGGATTCAGTGTATTTTCTCTTCTCCATCTCATTTCCATTACTGGGTAGTTAGGTTATCTCTCCCTTAAGTAGACTTCAATGCTACTTACTAGTGACTGCTAGGAGTAAAGTACTAAGACAGGTAATCAACGGAAGATAACCATCCCCAAACTAAATGTATCAGAATGTGTCATGCTCTTACTTTCCTTTATGACCCACCACTTTTTCTATGTTCTCAATGTAGCCCAAGTTTCAATTTATATTCATAGAACTGTTCCCAGTGTAACCTTAGCCTGACAGAGAATTAAATCAGGACTAGCTGAAGAGCGACTTTTAGCCAAGTATGCCTGGTGAGATTGGATCACCTTACTTCTCAGAGATGGTCAAGACAAAATCTACTAATTGGCCTCCAAGGCAGAGGTTCTCCTTATTGTGGTGATTTCCCTAAGCTGGGCTTTAAAATGACTCATCCCAACAACTTCAAATAATTTGCTTTGAGAATTTCTTCTTTCTTTTATGTATCTTTTCTTTTATTTGCCCCATCAAATGTAGCTGTGTAATCCATAATCCAAATTCGGGGCTATGATTTTACTTTATTTCTAAGAACTAAGATGCCATCCTTTCCCATCAAAGAGGATGGAGAAGAAATAAGCATCAGGAGGTGAGGCTGGGGTTGAGACAGGAACCATGTGCCAGTGGGTAACCAGCCAAGGAGAGAAGTGGTGACCAAAGATGACACGTAGTTTCTCTGAAGCAGTAGAGTGGAAGGAGAAGAAGAAACCAGGGAAAGAACATCCCACAAGTCCACATCTGCAGACCAGCAACCATTTGGGATCTGGAAGAGGTCAGAGAAGAGACAGAAATGAGGGAAAAGGGGATTCCCTCAGGAACCACAAGGGGACAGCCGGTATTGGAAGTACAGGAAAGTGGAGTCCTGGGAATGGAGTGACGTCAGCATCTGAGGGCTGCTTCTGGGTTAGTAAGATAACAATTTCACAATCCTGATTATATGAGATAATGAATATAAAATGTTCTGAAGTAGGTGGATACTCAATAAATGTCAATTCCCTTCCCACTCCCTCAGACTACAAAAAATTCTCAGTTGTCTAACTGCCTCTGATTAAGAAAACTATGAAATGCAAAAAAGCAAAAAGAAAAGTATGTATGCTGTGACCTCATTTTTGTTAAACACACACATATAAAAATCTTTATTTATGTCTCTGGCATTAGCTGCTTTTTCTCTTTTCCATAACATATATGGATTAGTCTCATAATTTTTCAAAGGCTGGGAGACACAGTATTACAAAAAAGTTTGCAGTAAAATGATTCAAATGAAAAAGTTTGTACTTGAAGAAATAAGTTAAAATTATCTGGATAATCCACTTATATCAATACCTCACTCCTTAATGCAAGTAAAACATAATAGCAAGTAAAACATAATATTTACTTTCTTTGCAAATAATGTTATAATTAATTGAGTTTAGAAGACAACAGGTTTAAGAGACATTCAGCTAAAATTCCAAAGTTAACTTTATTATGGTAGCTACAGTTTCCACAATACTAAATAGGTCTTATTGTTTTCAGTAGCCTTCGATTTTAGCTGTAAATAACTTTCTGAAAGTCTTACTGTTTTATCTACAATGCTCTTCAAAGCCTTCTTTACCATTCTGGCACAAAGAAACATATAATTAAGTATAATTCTTAAAGTTTTCCATTCTCAATCTATTTTTCAGTTTAGCCTTGAGCAAAACATTTTACACCATATGAGTAAAAGACAAAGTTAAAAATTGTGACCAACCAAGTAAATCTAAGTCTTATAGAAAGCCTGACAACAGAATCCAATAGAATACCACAACTAATATCCATAATAAAAATTAGGAAGCAAGAACTTTAAAAAAGTGGCAAGTAACAACTTTGTGTTCTTATGCCAATTTACATGAAAAACTAAGATTTAACCAGGTCAAAAATAATAAGGTCAACTATAATAAAACAATATACAAAATTTTAAATATAATCAATTTATCTGTTTATAAAATAAAAGATTTTTATCCCATTTAAAAAAATTACACTTAATTTATAAACTCTGCAAGACATTTGCTTAGATATCACTTACCCTGTAATAAAACCGAGGAATGGTCTTATAGAATTCATTTGTGTTTTTTCTACCTCCTTTCCATTCTGAGTAATACTTGGTAAATAAATCCATTTCTTCATCTTTTAACTCTTGTTCACTTTTTTTTTCTGGTAACAAAACAGATTAAGGAGGGAAAGAACTTTTAAAATCAGACAACATTTTTTCAAGACATCTATACACTATGCTCTAATTATAGCACAAAAAAGGCCTTCACAATTGTGTTTAGATACTGCTGCTGCTGCTGCTAAGTCGCTTCAGTTGTGTCCGACTCTCTGCGACCCCATAGACGGCAGCCCACCAGGCTCCCTTGGCTTCTCCAGGCAAGAACACTGGAGTGGGTTGCCATTTCCTTCTCCAATGCATGAAAGTGAAAAGTGAAAGTGAAGTCCCTCAGTCGTGTCTGACTCTTTGCGACCCCATGGACTGCAGCCTACCAGGCTCCTCCGCCATGGGATTTTCCAGGCAAGAGTACTGGAGTGGGGTGCCATTGCCTTCTCCTGTTTAGATACTGAGCATCTATTAACTTTCTTAAAACACCAAGAATCACTACCTTCCCCTGAAATAGCCTCTTCTACATCTTCAACCAGTTCTCAGATGCTCCCACTTCTTCTTATCACTGTACTTGCTCTTCCTCAAGTCACTGCCTCTCTTATAGACCTGACATGTTCTAGTTCATTTAATCAAAAGTTCTCATTGAGCACATACAACTCAGTATCAAAAAAAAAAATCCAATTAAAAAATGGGCAGAAGATCTAAACAGACATTTCTCCAAAGAAGACATACAGATGGCCAACAGGCACATGAAAAGATGCTCAACATTGCTACTTATTAGAGAAGTGCAAGTCAAAATTACAATGAGATCTCACTTCACATCAGTTGGAATGGCCATCATCAAAAAGGCCACAAATAATAAAAGCTGGAGAAGGTATAGAGAGAAGGGAACCCTCCAGCACTGGTGATGGGAATTTAAACTGATATAGCCACTATGGAGAACAGTATTAAGGTTCCTTAGAAAACTAAAAATAGAGTTACCATATGATCTAGCAATCCCACTCCTGTACATGTATCTTAAGATAACTATAATTTGAAAAGATACATGCACTCTATAGTTCATTGCAGCCCTATTTACAATAGGCAAGACACGGAAGCAACCCAGATGTCCATCAACAGATGTACAGCTAAATATGTGGGGGTGTGTGTGTGTGTATATACATGCACACATACATACATACAATGGAATATTACTTAGTCATAAGGATGAAATAATGACATCTACAACAATAAGAATAGACTTAGAGATTATCATAATAAGTCAGACAAAAATAAATATCATCAGTTCAGTTGAGTCGCTCAATCCTGTCTGACTCTTTGCGACCCCACGAACCGCAGTATGCCAGGCCTCCCTGTCCATCACCAACTCCCAGAGTCCACCCAAACCCAAGTCCATTGTGTTGGTGATGCCATCCAGCCATCTCATCCTCTGTCGTCCCCTTCTCCTCCTGCCCTCAATCTTTCCCAGCATTAGGGTCTTTTCAAATGAGTCAGTTCTTCACATCAGGTGGCCAAAGTACTGGAGTTTCAGCTTCCACATCAGTCCCTCCAATGAACACCCACGACTGATCTCCTTTAGGATGGACTGGTTGGATTTCCTTGCAGTCCAAGGGACTCTCAAGAGTCTTCTCCAACACCACAGTTCAAAAGCATCAATTCTTCTGCACTCAGCTTTCTTTATAGTCCAACTGTCACATCCATATATGACTACTGGAAAAACCATACCCTTGACTAGACAGACCTTTGTTGGCAAAGTAATGTCTCTGCTTTTTAATATGCTGTCTAGGTAGGTCATAACTTTCCTTCCAAGGAACAAGCGTCTTTTTAATTTCATGGTTGCAATCACCATCCGCGGTGATTTTGGAGCCCAGAAAAATAAAGTCAGCCACTGTTTCCACTGTTTTCCCATCTATTTGCCATGAAGTGATGGGACCAGATGCCATGATCTTAGTTTTCTGAATGTTGAGCTTTAAGTCAACTTTTCTACTCTCTTCTTTCACTTTCATCAAGAGACTCTTTAGTTCTTCTTCACTTTCTGCCATAAAGGTGGTGTCACCTGCATATCTGAGGTTATTGATATTTTTCCTGGCAATCTTGATTCCAGCTTGTGCTTCCTCCAGCCCAGCATTTCTCATGATGTACTCTGCATAGAAGTTAAATAAGCAGGGTGACAATATACAGCCTTGATGTACTCCTTTTCCTATTTGGAACCAGTCTGTTGTTCCATGTCCAGTTCTAACTGTTGCTTCCTGATCTATATACAGGTTTCTCAAGAGGCAGGTCAGGTGGTCTGGTATTCCCATCTCTTTCAGAATTTTCCAGTTTATTGTGATCCACACAGTCAAAGGCTTTGGCATAGTCAATAAAGCAGAAATAGATGTTTTTCTGAAACTCTCTTGCTTTTTCGATGATCCAGTGGATGTTGGCAATTTGATCTCTGGTTCCTCTGCTTTTTCTAAAACCAGCTTAAACATCTGGAAGTTCACGGTTCACATATTGCTGAAGTCTGGCTTGGAGAATTTTGAGCATTACTTTACTAGTGTGTGAGATGAGTGCAATTGTGCAGTAGTTTGAGCATTCTTTGGCATTGCCTTTCTTTGGGATTGGAATGAAAACTGACCTTTTCCAGTCCTGTGGCCACTGCTGAGTTTTCCAAATTTGCTGACATATTGAGTGCAGCACTTTCACAGCATCATCTTTTAGAATCTGAAATAGCTCAACTGGAATTCCATCGCTTCCACTAGCTTTGCACGTAGTGATGCTTCCTAAGGCCCGCCTGACATCATACTATATCTCTTACATGTGGCATATTTTAAAAATAGATACATATAAACTTATTTACAAAATAGAAAGACTCAGACATAGGAAACAAACTTACGGTTACCAAAACCTTGCTGCACTTCAACCTGAGGTCTTTGATTCTATGATTTATTTTCTCAAAAGTTTTTCCTCTTCCTGGTCTCACTTCCTTCTCAATATGCCCGTAGTTCTTTTCCTGAAACTCTTCTGCCAGCGTTTCTCCTCTACCTGGATTTGCCTTGTTTTTAATAACTGTTGGAGAAAACTGCCGAACTATGTAAACATTTGGTCCCACAAATTTATTTCATGGTAGTTAATAACTCAGCCGCTCAAAACCACCAATACATATTTTACTTGCCCTTGATGTCCTCTTGCTTATTCCTCTTGGTGAATGACTGTTCCAAACTTTCACTGCATTCCTCAAACGTGCTGTGTTCACCCTCAACAGATGAGAATCCCGCTCAGTTCACCAACAACTGAGTATCCTGGGCATGCCTGGGTCCTCAGTCGCTTCATCTGTGTCTGACTCTTTGTGACCCCACGAACTGCAGCACGCCAGGCTCTCCTGTCCTTCACTATCTCCCGGAGTTTGCTCAAACTCATGTCCATTGAATCGGTGATGTCATCCAACCATCTTATCCTCTGTCACCCCCTTCTCCTCCTGCCCTCAATCTTTCCCAGCATCTGGGTCTTTTCCAATGAGTCTACTCCTTGCATGATGAGGTGGGCAAAGTATTGGAGCTTCAGCTTCAGTATTAGTCCTTCCAATGAACATTCAGGATTGATTTCCTTACCTTACCTACTTTCCCTCACCTTACTACTCTTCTTCTAACTCAGTAAGTGGTACTACGATCACCTGAGCCCAAATCCCAAGAGTCACTCTCATTCTACCATTCACCTATTCTAGGGATATACACACATGCATCTTTCCAGAGTCAGGGATACTGACTCTCACTGAGATAAAATTGAACAACAACAAATTTGAAGAAGGTATACAGATATCCAGGCAGAAGAGCATTCCAGGCAAAAGAAACAGCCAGTGCCAAGGCACGAAAATGGGACTATGCCTGGTGTATGCAGGGAAGGGGGAGGCGGGAGTGAGCTGCAGCAGAATGAGCCAGAGGGAATAGCAGATGAGGGAGAGCAGATAAAGGAGTAGATAAGAAATACTGGAGGATTAGAGGTTTAGGCAATGGCACCCCACTCCAGTACTCTTGCCTGGAAAATCCCATGGACGGAGGAGCCTGGTAGGCTGCAGTCCATGGGGTCGCTAAGAGTCGGACACGACTGAGCGACTTCACTTTCACTTTTCACTTTCATGCATTGGAGGAGGAAATGGCAACCCACTCCAGTGTTCTTGCCTGGAGAATCCCATGGACAGAGGAGCCTGGTGGGCTGCCGTCTATGGGGTCGCACAGAGTCGGACACGACTGAAGCGACTTAGCAGCAGCAGTTTAGGAGGTGACAGAAGGAACTGCCTTGGAGTGTAGGAGAGTCAATGTCTAGGGACACACGAAAGAAGTGTAGTTGAATGACTGAAACATCTACTTTAGGTTAGTGGACATGAATTAAAAGTGAAACAATTCAGCTGCCCTGGATGGAGGTGTGGAATAGGAATGATAGTTTTAACCAGACTGATTAACAAACAAGTGTGAAGCAGAGGGAAAGAGACAAGGAAAAACGGATTATGAAGTCTAAAATGGGCAAGGAGGGAAGTAAAAAGTGTGACAATAAAAAGGCGGTAAGAGCAACGGTAGGATCGAACGGTTGTTGGCCCCGCGACTTTGAATTATCTCTCACAAGTCGAGGTTAGGACCAAGCAAGTGAGTTTCTAGGTAGCTTTTCATTCCTGCAAATCCCTTCCCAGAGAAGTGTAGGTCAAACCCCTCTGGATCGCTCAACCACATCCCAGTCAGCCTCTTTTGTCGAGAGGTTTTACCAAAGGTGCTGCTCCTCCCCATCCATCGTCCCCCCAGTTCCCGGTGTTTGGGGCCAGGATCTCTCAGCAGGCGGCTCCTCCCAAACTCACTGTGTGGACTGGTGCTGGGTGTCGCTAACCGCCGGCGAAGAATTTCTTTCCAGTCCATGGCCGATTCCGGCCCACCAGTTCCCGCATTTGCTGTTTACTAACCGCTCCACCCCCTGCCAGCTCCGGCGTCAACACCGCCCAGTCCCGTAAAAAGTCATGAAGGCCGCGTAACTGCCATCTTGGACGCGGGCGGAAGTGGTGGTAAATCGATCCCAGAGGCCACTGCGGAGAATACCACGATCAGGCTAAAGGTAGGGACGCGGTCACAACAGGGAGGGCAGACGTGAAAAAGATAAGCTGCTTCCTTAAAGCAGCTTCCCAGCCTCACCATGCTTGATTCTAAAGGCGCCGGATAAGGGAGCGCGCGCTTTTATTTCATCTTGGCCCTTTGGCACATGTGCACCACGTGACCCAGGGGTTCCTTTGGCTCCTGCGGCTGGATGGAAGAGCTTTCTAATTTCAGTTTCTTTTCATTGTTTATTGCGGATATCTGGAGGCTTTAAATGCTCCCTGAATGTAATAGGTGGGCTCAGCAGCCGCCTGTACCCCCTCCTGCCACTAAAATGTTCACAAGTCGCCTTTTTCTCGCCTCCAGGCGGGACGGAACGCCTGCGACCAGCTTAGCCACGCCTCCGCGGCAGGGGCCGTCGCGGTGCATTGTGGACGCCGTAGTTTCGCCGCTAATGGTTGCACACAGCGTGAGTGATGAGGTGGGTGATTGAATCTAGTGAACTTCGTTTGTGACCGACCCGTACACAGAGGGGGTGCCCTCGTGGACTTCTCTTCCTTGTGTCTCTGGCTCGGCTCTCTTACCGCCCCCTCTCATCCCCCCATTTGAAGAGTTTGGCGGCCAGGGCCCTTAGACTTAGACTTTAGCTTCTTCCTTGGCTACGGGTGGGCCTGAGGTAGGAGGCTTCCGACTCCTCGCCCCTTATGCAGCCTATCTCCCATGGGTTCCTGCCCCTTTTCAAGAAGAGGGGTGTTCTGCGTGAGTCAGCTGGCGGGTCTTTGTGCTTTTTCTCTCAGGTTCGCTGACTGGAATATAAGAGGCAGCAGAAGATTCCTGCTCTGTCTCCTAGTCCTGGAACTTGCGAGAGAGGTTGGATATCCCCATACTTTTGTTTAATGGAAAGAACTCAACCAAGCTTCGTTGCTGCTAGCTCCCAAAGCATTTGATTTGTGAGAAGCTGAAAATCACCTTGTAGAAAGCTGCCCTTCGATTCTCCGCCCCCAGCCACCAGCCTGCAGAAGTTGGGATTTTTTGAACATTTTTCTCACAATCTAGTGCTGATTTAACTGCATAATGACTTTCTATTTCACTGGTATTCGAAGCTTTCCTAAGCTTTGGAAGAGCAACTCATACTTTGGGCTAAGTTCAAGTCACTCTTACCTCTCTCTCTTTCTCAAAGACTGTTATGGCATCAGGAATCAAGAGAAGTGCTTTTCTGTTAAAACGATGTCTGCACAAAATACCAAAGCAATGAACCTGCTGATTGCCAAGGCCAGATGTGTCAGGAAACTAGATGAGAGTAGTAATAAGCAGGTTTCTGCTGATTCTTCTCATATGTTTGCAGCTGGAGCGGCTAAGAAGAGATCACAGATGAATCCTTCTAGTAAAGATCCTGTCTTGCCACCTGTGGAGAACATTATTCAGCTCCCCACAAAACCTTTGAACTCAGAGGAGTGGGATAAACTTAAGGAAGAGTTCAAAGAAAAGGCTAACTTTGAAAATTGGATTATTTTGCAGATGGTTAAATGCCATAGCTCTGTAGATGTGGCCAAATCTGTGCTGGCCTGGGTAGCTGCAAAAAACAGTGGTATTGTAGGTTATGATTTACTGGTCAAGTATTTGTATCTCTGTGTTTTTCATAAGCAGACATCAGAAATTATTGATGTCTATGAAATCATGAAAGCCAGATACAAGCGTTTAGAATCTGGAGCCTACACTCTTCTCATGCGGGGATTAATCTATACAGACAGATGGAGAGAGGCCTTGCTGCTATTAGAGGACCTCAAAAAAGTCATGATTCCTTCAAAAAAGAACTATGATGACTGTATCCAGGGAGCCCTGTTTCATCAAGATGTAAATGTAGCTTGGAATTTGTATCAGGAGTTGTTAAGTCATGATATTGTTCCTATGTTGGAAACTTTAAAAGCCTTCTTTGATTTTGGAAAAGACATGAAAGATGATCAGTATTCAAACAAACTGCACAACATTCTTTTGTATCTAAGAAATAATCAACTTTATCCTGGGGAGTCATTTGCACATAGTATAAAAACATGGTTTGAGAGGTAATTCTGATTTCTGTTTATATGTGTATTTTTATTTTAATACTGATACCTAAAAGTAGCCTCTTCCTTTTTTTTAAAATTAGTTGCTGAGGATTGTTCTATTCAGATTATATATTTTTTTCTCTTAGTAAGGTTGTTTCCCGTTTAAGACAGTTTTCTTTCTCTTTGAAAAACCTGTTGTGATAATCTCTGCTCATCACAGAAAAGGGAGATTATAGAACACTTGTTGTTTTTAATGTATTTTTTCCTTTTAGAAGGTTCATTTGTTTTCTGAGGTGTCTAGTATATGAGTATTTACGTACTTGTGGCTGGAGTTCATAGCAAGAAAACTGGAGCTGTCTTTGGGTCGTATTACTATTTTCAGAAGTTCTTCTGAAACCTAATTGTGATTGGTATAATGTATATAATGCACATATATATTCTGTTTACTGTCTGCATTTCACCAACTTGAGTAGTTAGAGCAGAGAGAGGGATCCTGCTTAAACCTCATATGCATTAAAAAAGAAAATCTTCATCTTTCCTGGTTTTGCTGCTGCTGCTAAGTCGCTTCAGTCGTGTCCGACTCTGTGCGACCCCATAGACGGCAGCCCACCAGGCTCCCCCGTCCCTGGGATTCCCCAGGCAAGAACACTGGAGTGAGCTGCCATTTCCTTCTCCAATGCATGAAAATGAAAAGTGAAAGTGAAGTCGCTCAGTTGTGTCTGACTCCTAGCGACCCCATGGACTGAAGCCCACCAGGCCCCTCCGTCCATGGGATTTTCCAGGCAAGAGTACTGGAGTGGGTTGCCATTGCCTTCTCCGGTCCTGGTTTTGATCATACCATATGTGACTGCTCTCTCCAAAACTCTCTCCTTTGCTTTCCTTCATGTTATCAGCTTGATGGTCTTTTGGTCTTTATTTCTTTACTGCTAATTTGCCTCAGGGTTTTTCCTCCAGGTTCTTTCCTTTCATCTCTGTTTTTCTCTTGCTTTTCTACCATATGTTATTTTTACAGAGCTTTGCAGTAGCAATCATGCTTAATTATCTTTCTTACCACATTTATTGAATATCTGCAGAGGAACTAGATAATGACAGTCTTTGAAGGCCAAGGATTTTGAATTTTATTCTGTTATCAAGAATGCTGGTCTAGGAGTAGTTTTTAAAAGACGGTGCCAAAGCAGTGAGAAAAGAAGATTGGAGAGGGATTAAGATTTGAAACAGGGAGATCTGTTTGGAGGCAATTGTAGATTTGAGTAAGGGATGATGAGATCTTGAATTAAGAACTGAGAAAGAAGAGAAGGCCGTAGAATTGATAGGAATCCATGAGGCTTCCCTGTTGGCTCAGTGGTAAAGAATCCACCTGCCAGTGCTGGAAACACGGATTGGATCCCTGATCCAGGAGATCCCACAGGCCGCAGAGCAACTAAGCCCTTGCACCACGACTAACTAGAGCCTATGCTTTAGAGCCTATGAGCCGCAACTACTGATGCTGCACACTCTAGAGCCCATTCCACAAAGAGAAGCCACCACAGCGAGAAGTCCTTGCCCACTGCAACTAGCGAGTTTCCCGTGCTCGCTGCAACTGGAGAAAAGGCCATGCAGCATCAAAGACCCAGCACAGCCCACCCCCCTGCCAAAAAAAAATGATGGTAGTGTAGGCTGCCGTCTATGGGGTCACACAGAGTCGGACACGACTGAAGCGACTTGGCAGCAACAGCAGTGTATGAAAGAGGAAAGAAGAAAGGATAAGTTGATTGAGCAAATAAATGAATAAGTAGTTTTGAATGCCTCCAGTTTTAGACTAAGCACTGTGGGTGTTCTGTGATGTAAGATCTATTATAATGGCATTCATGAGCTAATTGGGAATGCAATAGTAGTCAGTTATCTAAGAGTGGTATATAAAATTTGATAGTGTAAGAGAAAAAATGATTCTGGGTCACAAACAATCTCTGGCAGCTTTATGGAGAAGGTTAGAGTTGAGTTTTTTCTTTTAATTTGGCTGTGCTGGGTCTTAGTTGCAGCATGTGGGAACTTGTTCCCTGACCAGGGATAGAACCTGGGCCTCCTGCATTGGGAGTCCAGTCATAGCCACTTGACCACCAAGGAAGTCCCTAGAGTTGAGTTTTGTGTAGAAGTTATAGCTCCTTTCTGGGTAGGTCCTGTGAAGGTAAATTTAGACTTAAAGATGAGGGTCAGATGATGAGAGAAGCAGCAAAGAGGAGATCCAGAGTAGTGTCCCATCGCTAAGCATCCACTCTTCTAATTGAACTGTTCTAAGAAAATATCCCAAACTTTTCAGAGTTCTTTCCTACAATTAATATCTTTCAGTAGGGATTTGACCCTCTGGTGATTTGGTTTTGCAATTTTTTTTGTAGTATTCCTGGAGAACAATGGAAAGGACAATTTACCACAATCCAGCAAAGGTAAAGACGAATGTTTTATTTTTAATCTGTTCAATTCAGGTTTAGTAGGTTGTGTTGCTACTGGTTAAAAAGAATTTAAGAACATCTTAGAAATAGGATAGATTATGTTACTTAGGATTGCCAAAAAGGTCATATTTCTCATTTGGAGAATTTGCAGTATCCAAAATAGTTTTCTTGGTAGGTGCTGTGAGCCTGGTGTGATTTCTCTGACATGTTTTCCCTAAAATTTGGGCCCAGTTGTGTTTTAAGAATGACTTTAAAAACTTTATCTGGAGGTCAGCAGTCTACTCTTTTGGCTTTTTCTGGGACACTAATTTGTTATATTGTCTGGGTTACAAAAAATGAGATGTGTATGATAATCGCAAAGGTTATGATGTTCTTTTTCTAAATTACCTTCAAATTTTCTCGTGTCCTAGAATTATTCATTTTAGAAAAAGTTATTTCCCGGGACATTCTTTAACACATTCATTTGTAATTACAGTGGTCAGTGTTTGGGCTGTGGAAAAACTGTAGAGTCTATTCACCTGAGTTCAGAAGAGTATGAATTTCTCAAGGCAAAAATCATGAGGGATGTTATAGATGGAGGTGACCAATACAAAAAGACGACACCTCAGGTGAGTCTGGGACAGGTCTTAACTTCATTCTTGGATTGCTTGTCTGGAGGAGAGGTTGACAATTTTTTTCTCTAAAAGACTAGATAGTAAATGTTTTAGACTTTGTGGGTCATAATGTCTCTGATGCAACTTTGCTACTCTGCTGTTGTAGTGAAAACAGCCACAGACAGTACATAAATGAATACAGTAAAACTGTATCATGAAGATAAGTCATGGGCTGGGTTTTTCGGCTGGCCATAGTTGCCAACCCTTAGGAGAGATTGCTTTAGACTTTCATAGAATAATTGGGTTAGACTATCATCCATCTGTTGAGTTCAGTTCTATTTCATCTGGGCACAAGTGCTCAATAGATGGTTATTCTTTGTGTAAGTGCTTCCAAAAGATGTTTTTAATAAAATTCCATGAAAACAGGTTTCTCATAAGTTTTCTAGTCAAGAGAGTCTAAGATAACTTGACTCTTCTTCTTCATATTGAATTTGTTTATTCTTGAAGTCATTCTTAATAGATGTATTTTTCTAATCTTCAGTATTTTATGCTGGTTTACTAAGATTAAGTTGAAGTAAAATGCTTTTACCTTGGGGGGAGGCTGGCCTGTCATCTTACTGAATGCTCTTTCTCCAAATACCAAATAAAAAGAAGTGTAAAGTGTTCTGCCTTCTCACTTTGACTTAAAATTGTTAGAAAATGCTAATATGAAGACCTTTGATCCTGAGAATGAAGTCAAAATTGGGTCCTTGAAAACATTATGTTCATTTTATGGAATACCTTTTAGCTGACTTTATTGATAAAATTATAGTTAACATTTATTAAATGATGCTTAGAGCTTTATATTCATTATATCGTATTTCATCTTTACACTACCCTATAAGATGTTGGTTTATTTCTGTATTACAGATAGAGTGATTGAGACTTTGCGAGGTTAAATCTGCCCTAGGATGCTCCACTAATAAAATTAGGTCATAGTGACCCCCACATTTTTGCCTTTACATTCTGCTGCCTCTCATTGAATGAAAATTTAGTTTGTAGTTCTCTATGTACTTGACAGCTGACTGGCTGTAGCAGCTCTTAATGCCTTGGGAATTTCTGCAGCTAAACTGATTTAAACAAATTTCTTTCTCTCATCCAACATCTATTGAACACTTATGTGTATCTTCTGAAGTAAATGTTAAGATAGATATAGGATTGTGTAAATCATGCTGTTTGCTCCTAAAGACTTAACCATTTCTGTTGTGGGTTAGTTGAATATTCTTCCCATCCTCCAACTTTTTATTTAAGAAAAATTTCAACCTAAAACAAAGGTAAAAAAAAAAACAAAAAAACCACAATGGACACATACTCTTCATCTAGAATAACCAGTTATTATTCCACATATGTTTTCTCTCTGTGTGTTTTTATAAACCATTTAAAAGTAAGTTGTAGACATATTACCTTAAATATATCAGTATGTATCTTTTTTTGTTTGTTTGGTTTTAGCTGCACCTCTGTTCCCCAACCAGGGACTGAACTCGAGCCATGGCTGTGAAAGCAGAGTCCTAACACTGGACCACCAGGGAACTCCTTGTATCTTCTAAGAATAAGAACATTCTGTATAACTAAATGCTGTTATCAGATTAAGAGCCTTAACATTAATTCAGTGTCATTTTAGTAAGGACCACATATTCAAATTTTTCCAGTTCCCCCAAAATGTATTTTAAAACATTTTTCTCTTACCCAGGATTCAATCAAGATTCACTCACTGCTTTTGACTGTTCATGTCTCTAAATCCAGAGCTGGCCTCTCTGCCTTTTTTTGTTTTTATGACATTGATTTTTTATAAAGTCTAGATGGTTTGTCTTGTTCAGGGCTTCTCATACTTTGTACCTCAGAGTCACTTGAGGATCTGTTGAAAATGCAAATTATGATTCACTTGTCCCAAGAGGAATCTGAGATTCTGTCTTCTGAACAAGCGCCCAGGTGATGGAATTCTGGTCTTTGGACCACTTTTGAGTAACAGGACTGTGGATTAATTGTCTGATTGCTTTCTCTCCATTAATTCAGTTTATAAGCTTTCGGAGTGTATTACATAGACGATGCTATGTGCTTCTTAGTGCATTACAGCAGCCACATAATATCAGGTTGCTCTCTCTTGCTGATGCTGTTTGAGCACTTGATTAAGGAGGCGACTGCCAGATATCTCCATTGTAAAGGCTCATTTTTTCCCCTTTATAATTTCCCTTTGTAATTTTTGTGGTTAAAAGTTAAGTAATCTGTGGAATAATAGTTCGAAACTATGTAGATATTCTGTAACCCGTTAACACCTCACCTGGTGTTTTTTGCAACATGAAAATGAACTCTGCCTTTGGAAGGATGCAAAGTGATGATTTTCTGGTTATTTCATAAAAAAAAAAAATGAATGGGGTTAGATTCCATTACCATCATCATTCTTTTTGTTGCTCAAATTTTCCCAAATGTGGCCTGTGGGAACCTCTTGCAATCCAGCTTCTCTGTCTCTTTGACACCCTTTCATGCACTCCCCCCCAATATACACATCAGTTTGGGGGCACTTCTATGCTTTCTGGCACAAGATGTCCTAGGCTTTTGCCTTGAATAGCTTCTGCCTCAGTCATGGAATCACTAGTTGAATACTTTTGTTTAACACTCTCCATGGCTAAACTCTTAGTTTCAGCATGTGGGATATAGTTCCCTGATCAGGGATCAAATCTGGGCCCCCTGCATTGGGACCTTGGATTTAGCTGGACCAGAAGGGAAGTCCCCCATCATAATTCGTTTTTAACGATATCACTATAAGTCTAGATTAATAGAAGGAAGATTTGTTAGTTTTTTTTCCTTACAGAGACTGAGACTCTGGAGCAAACCTTCTCCTTGGAGAGTGTTGTACTACAGAAGCTTCAGGCTCCAGACTGGT
Organism: Bos indicus; assembly: GCF_029378745.1. Classification (NCBI taxonomy): domain Eukaryota; kingdom Metazoa; phylum Chordata; class Mammalia; order Artiodactyla; family Bovidae; genus Bos; species Bos indicus. Next base: position 45,577,071 of record NC_091780.1, read on the forward strand.
GAGATTAGTAAAGAATAATCATACATTTGGTTACCAGTAATTCACAAAGTAACTGAATATATTCACAGAAGGATTGGGACATTTTATGACAAGGGAAATTTTCTCCCTTTCTCTTTCCAGATATTCTCCCCTTTCCCTCCTGTAGCTCTCCAAATCTGTATCCCATATTTAATTTTTTGTCATCCACCTTTCATCTTAACATAAGAACATTGCCACCATTTATGGAATGATTACCTTATGTCAAGCACTTTTAGACCTGTTAAACTCATAGCACGTAACAGTCTTGAAAGGATATCACCCATTTGAAGATGGGGAAGCTCAGGATCAGAACCATATCCATGGTTAACAGGCAGTGAAGGAAAACATACGGCTGGATTAGTTCAGAATTTAGCTTTTGTACAATAGTATTGGTGAAGCAGAAGGGACAGACATGGATCCAGATCATTTCTGGTAGATTGAAGTAGTACCAACTCTTTCTGAGACAAAGTAAGTAAGTAAGTATTAGTTGCTCAGTCATGCCCAACTCTTTGCTGCTGTTGTTATTCAGTCGACAAGTTGTGTCTGACTGTTTGTGACCCCATGGACTGCAGCATGCTAGGCTTCCCTGTCCCTCACCATCTCCCAGAGTCTGCCCAAGTTCATGTCCATTGAATTGGTGATGCCATCCAACCATCTTATCCTTTGTTGTCCTCTTCTGCCTTCAGTCTTTCCCGGCATCAGGGTCTCTTCCAGTGAATTTGCTCTTTGCATCAGGTAGCCAAAACATTGGAGCCTCAGCTTCAGTTTCAGTCCTTCCAGTGAGTATTCAGGATTTAGGAGACAAGAGAGACAAGTGGACTGGAGACTCACTGAGGTTGGAGAGCAAGTATAAAGGGAGTGAGAGTGATCAGTGTCCACTAAGTATTTGATCTGAGAGATAGAGGGCTCTAGATGACAAAAGCCACAGTATGAGAGTTAAGCAGATGAAGAAACTGAGAGGCCTAACGTGCTAGGTGGTCATCCACAAAGCTAATTACAGTGTCCATGGGATAAGTTTAAAAAATAATAATTGCAACCACATTATAGAATGCTTATCAGGTGCCTGGCACTGCACTTTGTCCCTTAGGCTGGCAATGAAGACTGTGAGTTGGAGGCCAAATTCTTGATAAATGTACAGGTCACGGGAACAACACAGATCACAGCTAAGAGGAGTCAGCAAACCATGGCCCACAGACAAAGACTAGCCTACTGCTTGTTTTTGTAAATTACGTATTATTGGAGCATAGCCACACTCATTCACTTAGGTTCAGGTGTATATCAGTATATTGCTCTTTGCTTTATTGTGTTTTGTCTTTTTACAGATTGGAAGTTTGTGGTAGCAGTGCACTGAGCAAGTCTACTGGTGCCATTTTTCCAACAACATGTGCTTACTTTATGTCTTTGTGACACATTTTGGTAAGCCATGCAATATTTCAGACTTGTTCATTTTTATTGTGTTTGTTAGGGTGATCTGTTGATGTTACTATTGCAAAAAGATGACTCACTGAAGGCTCAAATGATGGTTAGCATTTTTTAGCAATGAAGTATTTTTAAATTGAGGTATATACATCATTTTTTAAAGATATGCTATTGCACACTGAATAAACTAAAGTATAATGTAAATGTAACTTTTTAATACATACTGGGAAACCAGAAAATTTGTATGACTCACATCATTGTGATATTGCTTTATTGTGGGGATCTAGGACCAAATCAGACAGGTATGCTGGTCTCTTCTGTGGCTTCCTGTGCCCTGCAGAGTTGGGAAGGTACAAAAGAGACCAGCTCACAGAACCTAAACTATTTACCATCTGGCCTTTTACAGAAAACAATTTACTGACCCCTGGTCTAGATGAACCTCATGAACCTCAGTTGAGGTGGAAAAGTAGCAACTTTGAAGGTTTGCAGGGACTAGAAGAGGGCCTCTCTTTCCCTCTCAATTCTATAGCGTGCCTTTTTTTTTAATGTGGGAACTTGGTTCACTGACCAGGGACTCAAACCCCTGCCCCCTTGGGAGTGCAGAGTCTTAACCACTGGACCACCAGGGAAGTCTCTTATAGCATGCTTTGAGAGAATGATTAGATATCACTTAAGAATAAGTAAGGAGTCATTGATGACCATAAGAAGAGGGATATCAGTAGTACACTGGGGGCCAAAGCCATCCAGGTTATTGTAACTCAGTGAACACACATTGAGGGTAAACTCTTCTTTTGAGAAGCTTGGATGAAAAGAAGACAGATGGGATAGTGGTGGCTCGAGTTTGATAGAGGTCAAGGAAGGGTTTAGGGAGGTGAGAGAGATGTGCATACTCATAGAATGAAGTAAGAGTTCTTAGTAAAGATAAGTGTTGAATAAGCAGGGCAAGTAGGGAGAGAATGGATGAAAAGGTTCAGAAGTAGGAAGGGTTGACAAAAAGAGCACAGATAGGTTAGAAATGGAAGAAACTTCTTTGAGACTAGAAAAGAAAGTCAGGATGGGTGTAGATACAGATAAATATATAGATAGGAGGCGAGAAGACGGAAGGAAATGACATCTGCTGTGTTAAAGCGGGTGCATGGTGAGAGACGGGCATCCATGCAGGACTAAAGAGAATGAAGAGGCTCGGGGTGGTTCTTGAGAGGAGTGGTCCTTGAGAGATGCCAACTCCAGCAGAAGGATGTGGCAAGGGGTGGGTGCTGAGATTTGAATCAGTGAATTTGTAGACATTACTGTGCATAAGTACGTGGTTTAGTACTTTGCCAACAGAGCTTGACTCATCTAGAGTGGTAGTAGTAAAGACAAAATGCACCGTTGGTTCAGATTTTGGGTTTTGTTGGTTAGTTGTGGCAACGTAACAGGGAGCAAGGGACGGTAGTCCTGATAGAATAGTGAACACCATCATCATGGGACCCAGACCAGATAGGAAAGGAAGGCAGGCCAGAGAACACTTGTCTGGGAGGGCTCCAGGGCCTCGCAGTCTCATGTGGAGCAAAAGAGGAGATACTGTGCCAGTAAGGGAATGAAAGCTAGAAGGCTGAAATCAGAGAGCAGGTGAATAAAAATATGAGGTTAAAATTTCAGAGGACAAGCCATCCTGAGCCCCGTCCCGATCCAGGGGGTGCTCTCCAAGAGTGTGGCCTGTGCCCCAGGATAAAGTTCAGCTGCAGAGTGTCATTGCCCAAAGGTTCTTCATCTTGTGTGTGTTTTTTTTTTTTTTTGCTTACTATTTGTGTTAATTTGCTAGAGCTGCCATAACAAAATACAATAGACGGAGTGGTTTAAACAACAGAAATTTATTTCTGCACAGTTGCAAGATCAAGGTATAGACAGGTTTGGTTTCTCCTGAAGTTTTTTTCCTTTCCTTGGCTTGCAGATGGTTCTTGGTTTGTTCTCATAAAGACCTCCTCTGTGCCAGGGCATCCCAGGTGTGTCTTTATGTGTCCGAATTTCTTTTTCACTTGAGAACATCAGTCAGGTTGGATTCGGGCTCATCCTTATGATCTCATTTCATCTTAATCTCCTTTAAAGTCCTTATTTTCAAATGCAGTCACCTTAAGAGGTGCTAAGGATTAGGACTTCAATTTGAGGATTCTGAGGAGGCCATAGTTCAGTCTATAAATACCATTCATTGCAAATATGTATTAAAACTGTATTGTGTTCAGCATTTTAAATTATTTTGTACTAGGAGTAAACAGTTGGAACGTCTTTCAATATTACTTTTAAAAGCTTGTTTATAATTTGGGAATGTGAGTATAAAGCATGGAGTAAGTACTAATCCATGTTGAGTTTGCTTGCTTTAAAAATTTATAGTTTCAGCTGATCTCCATCAGTATCCATAAAGAGCATTATCAAAATTGTTTCAGGTTAATGAAACTATCACAACATTGTCTGTTTATCAGCTATACCCCAAAACATAATAAAAAGTAAAAAAAAATGATTTCAGGTTTATATGTTTTTACCAAGAAGTACTCTTTTGTTCAAAAGAAAATAAATGAAATGGTACCCTTTAATGAAATGGTTCTCATCCATGGCTACTTGTTAGAATAGTTTAGGGGATGTTTAAAAATCACTGATGGAAACTTACCTGGCAATCTAGTGGTTCTGATTGCTTCTGAGCTTCTATTGCAGGGGGCATAGGTTCCATCCCTGATCAGGAAACTAAGACCCTGCATGCTGTGCACTGTGGCCAGAAAAACCCCAAAAAACAAACAAAACAAAATCCATGTTGAGTTATGCTTATTTTTTTTTTTTTTAATTACTGATGCTTGGGCCCTACCCCCTAGAAGTTTTGGTTTTAAGTGTACAGTTCACTGGTATTAAATACATTCATATTAGTGTGCAGCCATCACCATCATGTAGTCCCATAACTCTCTTCGTCTTATAAAACTGAAACTCTATAAAATAGGAACTCCTCATTTTCCACTCCTTCCAGCCTCTGCCAGCCACCATGTACTTCCTGTCTTTATGATTTTGACTACTCCAAATACCTCATATAAGTGGAATCATACAGTGTTTGTCTTTTGGTACTGTCTTATTTAGTATAAGGTCCTCAAGGGTCATCCATGTTGTAGCATATTATAGAATTCCCTTACTTTTCAAGTCTGAATAATATTCCATATAATGCTTATATCACATTTTGTATGTCTGTTCATCAATTAATGGACACTTGGGTTGCTTCTACATTTTAAGCTATTGTGAGTAATGTTATAAACATGCGTATACAGATACCTGTTTGAGACCTTGCTTGCAATTTTTTGGGTATATACTGGGAAGTGGAATTGCTGGATCATATGTTATGTCTATTTTTAATATTTTGAGGAATCTCCATACTATGTTCTGTACATAACACAGTAGCTGTATTATAGATATTTTACATTCACACCAATAGAGCACAAGGGTTCCAATTTCTCCACATCCTTGCCAACACTGGTGGTTTTTCTTTTCCTTTTGGTAGTAGCTATCCTAATGAGTGTGAGGTGGTATCTCATAGTTTTGATTTGCATTCTGTAATGATTAGTGATCATTTCATGTGCTTATTGGCAATTCATCCATCTTCTTTGGAGAAATGTCTGTTCAAGTCTTTTGCCCATTTTTGAATGGGAGTTGGAGTTGTTTTGTTGAGTAGGTTTTTCTGTATATTTTGACATATATTGATCCCTATATACTATCTGCAGATATTTTCTCCGATTCTGTGGGTTGCCTTTTTTTATTCTGATAGTGTTTTCTGATGAACAAAATTTTTTAAATTATCATGAAGTCCCGTTTGTTATTTTTTCATTTCCTGTGCCTTTGGCATCATATCTAAGAAAGTCATTGCCAAATCTAGTGTTGTAAAGCTTTTGTTCTGTTTTCATCCCTAAGAGTTTAATTACTTTAGATCTTATATTTAGGGTCCTAGATCCATCTCGAGTTAATTTTTGTATATAGTATTTGGAAAGGGTTGAACTTATTTTTTGTGTGTGTGAGTGGGTAGCCAGTTTTCTCAGCACTGTTCGTAGCTGTCCTTTCCCAATTGAATGGTCTTAACATTCTTGTTAAGTCATTCTTAACATATATAGGAGGATCTGAATTTATTTCTGTTCCATTGGCCTGTATGTCTATTTTTATGCCAAAATTACAGTATTTTTAATTACTGTGGCTTTGTAGTAAGTTTTGAAATCATTAAGTATGGATCCTCTGGTTTTGTTTTTCAAGATTGTTTCAGCTCTTCAGGATCCCTTGAGAGTCCATATGAACATTAGTTAGTTATTTTAAAACAAATGCGTTTTATTTTTTGGCTGTTCTGAGTCTTCTTTTGCAGTTGGCAAACTTTCTAATTGCAGTGCTTGTCTTCCCTAGCTGTGGCGCATGGGCTTAGTTGTCCCACGGCGTGTGGGATCTCAGTTCCATCCCTTTCCATGGAAACTTGCTTTCCCTGAATTGCATGGCATATTCTTAATCATTAACCAGATTAAGGGTCAACCTGGGGGACCACCAGGAAAGTCCCCCATAGGAATTTTAGGATGGGTTTTTCTTTTTCTGCAAAAAAAAAGTCATTGGGATATTGATAGGGATTGTATTGAATCTGTAGATTGCTTTCGTAGTGTTGACTTTTAACAATATTAAGTCTTCTGATCCATGAGCATGGAATTTGTTTCCATTTATTTATGCCTTTACTCTTTCAGCAGTGTTTTGTAGTTTTCATTGTACAAGTTTTTCACCACCTTGGTTATGTTTATTCCCAGGAATTTTATTCTTTTTTATGCTGTTATAAATAGAATTGTTTCTGTAGTTTTCTTTTCAGATTGTTCACTATTTATAGAAATGCAACTGATTCTTGTGTGTTGACTTTATAGCGTCTTACTTTGCTGAATTGATTTATTACTTCTGTGTGTGTGTGTGTGTAATCTTTATGGTTTTCTGTATAAAAGATCATATCATCTGCAAACAAAGATAATTTTACATCTTCTTTTCCAATTTGGGTACCTTTTATTTCTTTTTCTTGCTTAATTGCTCCAGTTTGAACTTGCAATAAGTAGAAGTGGTACAAGGGGCAGGGACATCCTTCCCTTGGTCCTGATCTGTTCCTGAGGAAAAGCTTTCAGTCTTTTACCACTGAGTATGATGTTGACTCAGAGAAGGCAATGGCACCCCACTCCAGTACTCTTGCCTGGAAAATCCCATGGACGGAGGAGCCTGGTGGGCTGCCGTCCATGGGGTCGCTAAGAGTCGGACACGACTGAGCGACTTCACTTTCACTTTTCCCTTTCATGCATTGGAGAAGGAAATGGCAACCCACTCCAGTGTTCTTGCCTGGAGAATCCCAGGGACGGGGGAGCCTGGTGGGCTGCCGTCTATGGGGTCGCACAGAGTTGGACACGACTGAAGCGACTTAGCAATAGCAGCACCATGATGTTGACTGTTGGTTTTTATATATGGCTTTTATGTTGGGTTAGTTTCCTTCTATTGCTAGTTTGTCTAGTTTTTTTACAGAGTGTTAAATTTTGTTAAATGCTTTTTTCTTCGTTATTTGAGATGATCATGTGTTATTCTGTCATTTTGTTTATGTGGTGTATTGTATTGATCAGTGTTCATATATTGAAACAGCCTTGCATTCCAGGAATACATCCCACTTAGTCATGGTGTATAACTCCTTTTAACATGCTGCTGAATTCTGCTTGTTAGTATTTTGTTGAAGATTTTTGCATCAGTGTTCATAGTTTTCCTTTTGTAGCATAAAGACACTGTAGTATCAGTGTAGTGCTGGCCTTGTAGAATGAGTTGAGAAGTATTCCTTCCTCTTTAATTTTTTGGAAAAGTTTAAGAAGATTGGTATTTGTTCTCCTTTAAATGTTTAGTGAAATTCACCAGTGAATCATCAGATCCAGGACATTTTTTTGAGAGATTTTTTAAATTAATAATTCACTCTACTTTCTCATTATAGTGTATATTCAAATTTTCTTTTTCTTGATGATTATGCCTGTTTGTTTGCACTTCTGTGACCAGAAGCAGCAGTCTGCAATCAGAGCACAAATATCAAATCCCCAATATTTGGAGGACAAGGTCCTTTTTGCTCACCCTGGCTCCCATAAGCTGTGTGCAGACTGCTTTAGGAACATGTATACATACCATGTGGGTTGGGGTGAGAGATGGGTAGCTATTGCTTTTCAGAGAGGTAAAACTGATGAAATTAACCACAATTCATCATTTAAGGCTTCCCCTGAAAGTTGCAAGCATTTAACAGGCTTCAGAGTTGCCAAGTGGTTACAGAATCAGACAGAGATTCTGTTAATGCACTGTTGTCTAGTCTTTCTAGGGAGACTGATTTCTGGTGCACTTTTCTCTGCCATCTTCTCTTCAAATTGATGAATTTTGACACATGGAGAAGCTGGCGCTATTGGTAAAGAACCTGTCTGCCTAATGCAGGAGATGGAAGAGACACAGGTTTGATCCCTGGGTTGGGAAGATCCCCTGGAGAAGGGCATGGCAACCCACACCAGTATTCTTGCCTGGAGAATTCCTATAGCCTGGTGGGCTATAGTCCATAGGATCGCAGAGTCGGACATGACTGAAGCAACTTCACACACACACACGTATACACCTGTGGAACTGTCAGCACTATCAAGATAATGAATATATCTGTCAATGCAAAAGTGTGCTGCCACTTTATAATGACCCCCTTCTGTACCCACCCACTGTTCACTCTTGCCACCTCAGATAAACACCATAGGAATCATATTATATAATCTTTTTTGTATGACTTCTCTAATTCATAATTGAGATTTCACTTATATTTTATGTCTCAATCATTGATTCATTTTAATTGCTGAACAGTATTCCACTGTGAAAAGGGCTTCCCTGGTGGCTCAGAGGTTAAAGCATCTGCCTGCAATGCGGGAGACCTGGGTCCGATCCCTGGGTCGGGAAGATCCCCTGGAGAAGGAAATGGCAGCCCACTCCAGTATTCTTGCCTGGAGAATCCCATGGATGGAGGAGTTCCACTACATGGAATTCCACTGTGTGGCTATACCACAGTTGTGTATAGTCATTGACCTGTTGATGGGTGTTTGGGTTATTTCCAGTTTGAGGCTTTTAAAAATAAAGCTAATAACATTTTGTACATGTCTGTGCACTTTCAGCTTTTGTATTTGTTTCCTAGGGGTGCTGTAACCATGTTCTTCAGCTTGAGTAGCTTAAAATGACTGGCATTCATTATCTCACAGTTCTGGAGGCCAGAAGTCTGAAATCAGGGTGTTGACAGGACCATTTTCCTTCTGAAGACTCTGGGGGAGCTTATCCCCTTTCCCTGGCTTCAGAAGCTCCCAGCTCTTGGCAATCCTTGCCGTCTGTTGGCTTTTAACTGAATCACTCTACTCTCTGCCTCCTCTTCTCTGGGTGTCATCTTTTCTTGTAAGAACATAGGACCTACTTTACAGTATGACCCCATCTTAACTAATTACATTTGTGAAGATCCCTGTTTGGATAAGGTCACATTCCAGGTAGACGTGAATTTTAGAGAGGACACTGTTTAACCTACTACAACTTTTCTTTCTGTTGGGTACATATGTAGGAGTGAAATGGCTGAATCTTATGGTAGGTATGTGTGTAGCTTTTTGAGAAACCGCCAGGCTGTTTTCCAAAGTGGTTGTCCCATTTTACATTTCTGTCAGCGGTGTGAGAGGGCTTATAGTTGCTCCACATCCTGGCCAACACTTAATATTAAGGTCAGTCTCTTCACTTTTAGCCATTCTTTGGATGTGAAGAGGCTTCCCTGGTGGCTCAGTGGTAAAGAATCTGCCTGCCAATGCAGGAGACACGAGTTTGATCCCTGGGTCAGGAGGATCCCCTGGGGACTACAGTCTGTGGGGTTGTTAAGAGTCAGAAACGGCTTAGCAACTAGACAACAATGGATATGAAGTGATATCTCTTGTGGTCTTAATGAACAGTTTCCTATTAACTAATAATGTAGAGCATCTTTTCATGTACTGAATTGCCATCCATTTATTTTCTTTGGTGAGGCAGTATTTAGATCTTTTGCATGTTTAAAAGATTGGGTTTTTTCTTATTATTGAGTTGGTGTTGGAGAAGAGTCTTAAGAGTCCTTTGAACTGCAAGGAGACCAAACCAATCAATCCTAAAAGGAATCAGTCCTGAATATTCATTGGAAGGACTGATGCTAAAGCTGAAGCTCCAATACTTTGTCCACCTGATGCGAAGGGCTGACTCATTAGAAAAGACCTTGATGCTGGGAAAGACTGATGGCAGGAGAAGAAGGGGACAGCAGAGGATGAGATGGTTGGATGGCATCACCGACTCAATGGACATGAGTTTGAGGAAGCTCCAGGAGTTGGTGATGGACAGGGAAGCCTGGCATGCTGCAGTCCATGGGGTCACAAAGAGTCGGATACAGCTGAGCAACTAAACTGAACTGAAAAGTGGACTCTAGGTATAAGTCCCAACCCACTCCAGTGTTCTTGCCTGGAGAATCTCAGGGACGGTGGAGCCTGGTGGGCTGCCGTCTATGGGGTCGTGCAGAGTTGGACACAACTGAAGCGACTGAGCAGTAGCAGATGTATCTTTTGCAAATATTTTCTCTCAGTCTGGCTTGCCTTTCATTTTCACAGAATATAGGTTCTGATTTAATTGCTCTGGTTTGGGGTCCAGGCATCAGGACTCTCAAAAACTCCCATGATTTTAAAGTGCAAGTGGGGTTCAGAACCACTGCTTCTAATCTGAGCTTTTGAAGAACTCTAATGTGTGTATGACACCTTCTTTTCTACAGGATAATTTTGGGATAAAACCATAGTTATAGGTAAATCGTCAGTTTTTATGTTTTAAAACTGTACTTCCACATCACAACCAGCAGATGGCAATAGTGTAACATGTATTAATAAAAAAAATTCTAGATTATGGCCAGGTCAGTCAGGTTAAAAGGATTTGATGAGCTTTTAATATTAAACTGAAAGATAGCTGTATAATTTTTCTTTGTCAAGTTAGTTATAGTAAAGAGAGGAACCGAATATGTAAATTTTAAGTGAATGAGGCAGAACTCTAAATAATATCCATGTACTACTGATTGAACTACGTGAAATTCATTGACATCAATAAAGATAAAAAATTTGGAGCTATGAGGAAAGTGTTAGTTTAATATTAGTAATATTTTTTCCCTCTCATTTTCCTTCATTCTTATAGTGATAATATTAAATTACACCTTTTTTTTCATATTCAGTGGTCCAGGTATGAATTTGTCTTTAATCTTCTTACTAGGGAAAATTTCAAACATATGCAAAAGTAGAAAGATTAGAATAACGAACTCCTACTCAATGATTATTAACTCATGGCCACTCTTATTTCATTTAAACTCCCACCATCCCTCCCTTGCCGCTCAGATCATTGTAAAGCAAATTTGAGCTTAATCACTTATCCTATAAATTATAAATTCAATTTTAAGCAACTTTCTTTGTATCTCTTATCTTAAGAAATATTCCTTCGTAAAGTGATATTTTTCTGACAGAGTAGGAAACCCTTTAGAACAGCAGTTCTCAAACTTTTTGGTCCCATGACCCTTTTATGTTCTTAAAAATGAAGGATTCCTGAGAGCTTTTGTTCATGTGGTATTGTATCTTTTGATAATTACTAGGCTAGAAATTTAAACCAGAACCTTTAAGAGTAATATTAACTTAAAATAACAAAATAAAAACTATCACATGAACATAAATAATATCTTTTCTCAATAATAGCTCTATCATCTAAAACAAGAACGCTATGGGAGAAGAGAGGCACCATCTTACATATTTGTAAATTTTTCTAATTACCTGGTTCACTAGAAGATAGCTGAATTTTCATATCTGCTTCTGTATTCAGTCTTGTGGTTTGTTATTTTGGTTGAAGCATATGAAGACAATGGAGGCTCATAGAGATAGTCTGAAAGGGTGAAAGTATTTTATTGGCATTTTCAGATAGTTTTTCTTCTTTGATATTATACCAGTCTCCCCTGTACACCTGTGAGGAAATGAGTTTGAAAAAGGCAGATAATATCTTAGTATTATTATTAAAACAGTTTTTAAAAAAAAATTATTTATTGAGCTGGGTCTTTGTCTTTGTCGTTGCTCAGTCTTTTCTCTGGCTGTGGCCAGCGGGGGCCACTCTCTGGTTGCAGTGCGTGGGCTTCTCATTGTGGCGGCGTCTTTTGTTGTGGAGCATGGGCTCTAGGGCGCATGGGCTCAGTAGTTGTGGCTCCCGGGCTCTAGAGCACAGGCTCAATTGTTGTGACGCTTGGGCTTAATTGCTCTGGGGGTTGTGGGATATTTCCCTATCAAGGATCGAACCTGTGTCTCCTGCATTGGCAGGTGGATACTTCACCACTGAGCCACCAGAGAAGCCTTAAAAATAATTTTTAAGCTTGAAAAAGTCTTAAAGATGTGCAGGGGTCCTCACACCACAGTTGAACCACTGCTCTAGAAATACTCTGCTTTAGATGTAGTTTGCTTTTTCTTTCTCTTTAAAAGTTTCAGTAATATTTATTTTCCTCAACTTTATTAGGCATTTAAAAAGGAAGTTAAAAACAAAACAAAGACAGCAGCCTTACTACCCAGTGTGTCTTGTATTTAGTTTCATCTCTTCTTTTAATTCTTATTCTTATTTCATCATCTTTCACTTTCTAAAATGGAAAATAAAAATAATTTGTTAATTATAAAAAATTTGCAGTTGAAATAGATAGCTCTAAAGAAAGAAAGAATAGCCCACCATGGTCCTCTCATTTTGAACTTTTAATGAAGCTATTTTTTTTTGTAACTTTTAATGAAACTTTAATCATGATAACAGTTCCCCATAATCCTGTGATTTAGAACTTGTTAAAACCTTAATGACTTAGGATTCTGTTTTCTAGAAAAGAAATTGGAGAAAGGCAAATTGCCTGTAGTCCACCTAATTGAATTTTTAGGGTTAAGTTTAAATCAAACCATTTGTTCTGCTTGATAATATCTCTTCAGTTAATTGACAAAAGGGAGGCCTTCTGGTGTTTCTCTAACTACAGATTTAAAACAGCACACGTGACCTAAATGAAATGTCTGTATAAAACTGATCTAATGTAGGTTTGTTTTTTTTTTTTAATTTGAGAGTTGCAGCTGCAAACCATGAAAGATGTGAACCAACTGAGCTCTTCATCACAGTGTTCAGAACCTTCCACTCTCATCTTCTGTGGGTTTGAAGATTTGATTATCTCTAAGATGCATAGGAGGTTTTCCCCCAGAATTTTTTTTTTTTTAAAGTCTAGTGGTAAATGGCAAACTTTGGGGATTTGGTAGTTTAAAAAAAACCTGAGAAATGTAATTGTTTCCCAGGTGTAGTTTTAAAATCATGTACTGTGACAAATGGTCCTCAAGTTACGAACATTTTACCCAATGTATACTTAATCACTAATGTTATTCCCCATTTCATTTTCTTCAGCTCCACAGTTAAAAACTGTGCATGTGATCTCTGGATCATCCAGGTGGTTTGGTGCAAGAGTTGTGGTTAAAAATGTGAAACTTCTAGAAAGATCAATGAGTTCAGAGGCCCAGGAAGGGTAAAAATGTAAAAAGAAAAGCAAGCTGACTCCTTTCAGTGGCCTTCTCAACATCAAACATCTCCATTTTTTCATCCTTCTTCATTTGCTCTGAGATAGCACTTACTGAAATTCTTCCAACTGGGATCCAGTCATTTTTATGAGAATTAGCTTGAAGCAGTGCATTTCCTCCTGATGGCTAGCTGAGTTCTGTTCTATAAGGGAAGGAGAATTATGTGCGACTGTAGTGGTAACTGCTGTTTTAGAGTTGGGTGGGTGATTTTTAGACATGGAGGACATTTGGGGGGCAACTTCTGAGTCGGATGCTAAAGTGGTAGGTCTCACGTAGGTGGCAGTGGTGAAGCAGAGGGACAGGGCACCTGTAGTTGAGGAGGTTTGGACAAGGTAGGAGTGTGCGAAGAGAAACTTGACTAATTTTTTTCTTAAGCCAAGGGCAAGAAGGTCTGGTTTTTCTTATATCCTGTGATCTTTCCTCCCTCAGATCTAGGCTAGTACTTTTATTTTTATAATATAGCCCCGTGACATAGTTTGGCTTGAAAACCAAGTCATTTTTTTTATAAATCTGTGTTTATGAGAAAAGTGAGTTCTAAGTGAGCATTTTGTAAATGAATTATAGAAGCAGTGTGTTGGAGTGAGGTGAGGTAGTACCAGGGTGGCCACAGTTTTAAGTTTTTGTTTTGCTTAGAAAATGTTGCCTCAGATTTCTGATTCAGTTTTTCTTTCAGTGTTGACTAAAGGTATCAATTTCCATTGCCTTTTCATTTGTTCTTCCAAGCGAATAGAATAGTGTGAATAAGACAGAAGAATAAAAACGGTAACACATGGGTACTGAAGTCTGAGAGCTTGCTTCTGAGGGAAGAGAAAACTACCAATGTGAAAGAGCAGCTGCTGAGATGTTGAGAATAACAGCAAAGGCCTCCTCCCTTCTCTCCAGCACCAGACTTCTGATCTTTATATGATGTCCGTCTTGCAGTCTTTCTTATCTCAGTAAATAGAACTTTGTTCTTTTAGTTATTCAGGTATCAAAAATGCAAGTCAACCTTAACTTCCCTCTTTGCATCATACCCCACCCACCTCCAGTCTACCAGAAAATATATCAATTTTCTCCAGGGCATATATGACACTTCTCATCACCTTTGGGCTTCCCTGGTAGCTCACCTGGTAAAAAACCCACCTGCAATGCAGGTGACCCTGGTTTGACTCCTGGGTCGGGAAGATCTGCTGGAGAAGGGATAGGCTGCTGCTGCTGCTAAGTTGCATCAGTCATGTCCAACTCTGTGCGACCCCACAGACGGCAGCCCACCAGGCCCCGCCGTCCCTGGGATTCTCCAGGCAAGAACACTGGAGTGGGTTTCCATTTCCTTCTCCAATGCATGAAAGTGAAAAGGGAAAGTGAAGTCACTCAGTCGTGTCCGACTCTTTGTGACCCCATGGACTGTAGCCCACCAGGCTCCTCCATCCATGGGATTTTCCAGGCAAGAGTACTGGAGTGGGTTGCCATTGCCTTCTCCAGGGATAGGCTACCCACTCAGTATTCTTGGGCTTCCCTGGTAGCCCAGCTGGTAAAGAATCTGCTTGGAATGTGGGAGACCTGAGTTCGATCCCTGAGTTGGAAAGATACCTTGGAGAAGGGAATGGCTACCCACTCCAGTATTCTGGCCTGGAGAATTCCATAGACTCTATAGCCCATGGGGTCACAAAGAGTCAGACACGACTGAGCAACTCACTTTCATCACCTTTACTGCTACCACTTTTTGATCTAAGGCACATCATTTCTAGACTAGACAACTACAATAGCCATCTATCTAATCGTTCTTGTTTCCCATCACTCTGCTATCAGCTGGAGTGATTTTTGTCAATCCATGTCAGATCATGTTACCCCTTTGCTTAAAACTCTCCAGTAGGCTGAAACACAGAATCTTTCCAGTGACTTCTAAAACCCCTGTTAGCCTCTCGGATCTTACTGCATTCCATTTCAGCTGGCTGGACTGCTTGGTGTTTCTTGGTCCTACCAGATATGCTCCTGCCTCAGGACCTTTGTTCTAGCTGTTTCCTCTTCCTCCAGATATCTGTGTGATTATTCATCTACTTGCTTCAGCTCTTTTCTTAAATATTGCCTTCTTAGAGTGGTTTTTCCTGACCACCCTATTCAAAATTGCCTGTATCCCCTCACCCAAGCATTCTGTTTTTGGTCCCTGCTTTATTTTTCTCCATAACACTTACCGCCATCTGACATATTATGTATTTTATATGCTTTTATTAATCTTTTCTCCATATTAGAAGCTCCATGAGAGTAGAAATTTCTGTCTGTTTGAACCTTGCAGTATGCTTATTGTATGTCAGGCAGTGTGCTAAGATCTTTGTTATTTCTTTTTTTTGCTTTTGCTTCACTGGGCAGCTTGTGGGATCTTAGTTCCTCAACGAGGAGGTCAACCCACACTCTTTACAGTGAGAGCATGGAGTCCTAACCCCTGGACCACCAGAGATTCCCCAAGGGTCTTTATTTCTAATCCTTGAGTTAATCCTATAGGGAAGGCAGCATCTCATTTTTGCTAGGCCTCAGAGAGGTTAAGTGGCTTTCCTGAGCCAACTTTGTTAGTAGCAGAGCTAAGATTTGTCTCTCTTGTTTCCAGAATCTGAGTTTTGTTCATTAAGTTTCCTTATGTTCATAATGATGTACTGGGTCCCTAAGAAATTTTCAAAGATACTGTTTGATATTCATTTGATAAAGGAAAGTATGTAGTGCATTTCTAACAATAGTTTCCATTTTGCATTATCTAGACTTTTAAAAGATTAAAATGAAATAAAATTAAACGTCTAAAAGAACACGCCTTCGTTATCTGCAGTGTTTACCTCTATGTTGTTGCGTTAGTCATTCAGTCGTATCCAACTCTTTGTGACGCTATGGACTGCAGCCTGCCAGGCTCCTCTGTCCATGGGATTTCCCAGGCAAGAATACTGGAGTGGGTTGCCTTTTCCCTTTTCCAGGGGACCCAGGGATTGAACCCTGGGTCTCCCGCATTGCAGGTAAATTCTTTACTGTCTGAGTCACCAGGGAAGCCCTTATTTTGGTGGAATAATGCGGTTTACTTGTATGTAGAACACATTATTCCACCAAAATACAAGATATAAAGAAGTATATTTGTATTCTTGAAGAAGTTTGAGAGATCTTTTCAGATATTAATTCTGCTTGATTTGTTTTAACTCCTTTTTTTCTAAAGCAAACATTTGTATAAGGCTTACTGTACACTAATCACTACTATAAGTACCTTACAACTGTTAGCTCATTTAATATCATCTTTATAATAACCATGAGAAAGTTACTTCATGATTCTTGTTCTGACTGTTGCCAGGCAACCTAATTATGTCTTAAGTCAGATAAGATCATCTTTTCCTAGTGGGGGCAGAGATGAGGGTAGAGCCCTGAAGACAGTGCAGGGTAGAAGAGGAAGTTGTGATTTAGGTGAATAAAAGTACAGAATCTGTGTCTAGCATGGTGTCAGTCTGGAAAGGAAGAAAAGGACATCAAATCATTGCTGTGGTTTTGATAGTGTGAAGCTTTTTAGACTACCTCACTGCCTTTCCTTTATATATTTTTTAAAATTAATTTTTATCAGAATATAGTTGCTTTTCAGTGTTGTTTCTGCTGTACAGCAAGTGAATCAGTTATTCATATACATATGTCCACTCTTTTTGGGTTCTGTTCCCATATAGGTCATTACAGAGTATAAACGAAGTCTTGAACAGAGCACATAACACGTCCTTAGAATCCAGCAGTACTTGTTATCTAAAGGGTGAAGTGGTTCTCTCCTTTGGGGTTTCCAGAAATAGGAAATAGAAGAGTTAAAGATTTGGTATGTGAAAATATCAAACTTTGATCAACCTCTAGGGCCCAACCACTAATTTATATATAATCCTGCATATATAATTCCATATACAGGAAATATATGGGCCATATATACCTCAAGAATACAGTCACCAAATCCAAACTAGGAAACTAAGACAAACAGGTTTTTCGCAATAAATGAATTGCAGACAGAGAGAAAGAGAACCAGAGAGAGGGAGAAGGAAAAGACCTGTAGATCAAAGCAATTTATGATTTATCCATCATTTGCAGTGTATGGACTGTATTGTGCCTTATATTCCTCATTTGAACAATCAAGTCTGAACGTAGTTGTTGGATGATAAGAAATTATTGCTGATTTTTTTTTTAAGATGTAATAATGCCAGTGAGTTGTTTTCAAACTCTGGATTTTAGGGAATTCCCTGGCAGTCCAGTGGTTAATATTTGGCACTTTCACTACTGAGGGCCTGGATTCAGTCCCTGGTCAGGGAACTAAGATCCCACAAGACGCACGGCATGACCAAAAACACCCCCCAAAACCAGAAGTATTTCAGAGCTACACACTGAAATATTTATGGATGAAATGATGTGATGGGTGAGATATGCTTCAAAAATAACTGGAAATTGGGGGATGGAGTAGGTAGGGTTACATATGGAACAAGACTGGCCATGAATTGATAAAGTTAGTATGGATTCACTGAGATTTCTTATTATATTATTCTGTATACTTTAGTATATGTCTGAAATTTCCATTGTAAAAATCTTCTCAAAATGACAACATGTTAAAGAAATGCTTATATGTTTTCAGGAGAAGTTATGAAGAGGGAGATTATAAAATAATGCATCCTTAGTGAATTTCATGCAGAGGCAGGCAAATCCTCCTGTAGTGTATTTTCCCCAAACAAACATAATCATTATAAAAGATGAAAATAGTTTAGAAATGTCGTCATAGAAAGTGAAAGTCCATTTCTTTAGTCAAAAAATATTTTAAAAATACTGAAAATTGTCATAACATTTGCGCATGGTAGTACATTTCTTTTTCCACTCACGAAACGCGTGAGAGGTGAAATTTAGATCAGAGCTGGAGAGATTTCCTACTGAACCACATTGCTTTTGTTATTAATGTTTTTTCTGCAGTTGAAAAAAAATCCTGTACATGTGAATCCAATTTGTAGTGAAAACTGTAGCTGAAGTGGCAATCTGGCGTGCTCAGATGTGCATCCACTCCTGCCTTTAGTGCAGGCAGCAGCTGCAGCTTGATTCTGGGTGGTGAGGCCTTCCGTGAAAGGAAATTTGAACCTGAGAGCTCATGCATCCTCAGCAGTGCTGGTTGGGAGATGTGGAGGAAGGGGATTTCCACTCTTTGTTAATAAGATCTCCAGACACATTTCCTCTTTGTTTTTGCATTTTCCTCAGCTGTGCAGCAGCTGCAGGGAAGTCAAATGTGATTTCCTGCACTTAGGAGTGCTGGCTTTTTTTTTTGGAGATTTATAATTGGAAGAGTGGAATGTGTGTGGATTGAGCTAGCTACACAGATGATTTAAACACTGTTTTTTTTTAAAACTTGACTCCCTGCATTTGTGTCAGTGGTAGATCTGCTCAGATGATTTGAATTAGCAGACAAACTCAGGCTTTCTCAAAGGCAGATGTCCGTCTTGATGGACCATTGCTGTAATTAGAAATGTGATTCTTTGCAAGCTGACTAAAAAACAAAGAATTGAAAAATTACATTCTCCTATATTAATAAAAATACTGTATTTTCTTTGTAGATTCATGCCATATAAATGCTTATGTTTTGGGTTGAATTGATTATTTAACCTGTAAAATTCTCCAGCATGAGAGTAGTGAGCAGGAGGTATTTTTTTCAGGGACAGCCTTATCATGCAGTGCCCACATGCAGTGTCACTGGGAAATGAAAAGAACTTAGTAAATGCTTAGGAGCTATTCAACATTAGGTGAAAGATGAAAGGACTTATTATAAGTTAATACCTCCTCTTCAGTCATTGTCAATGTCTCATGGCCTGATAACTGTGATTCATTTTTTCAAAATACATTTAGGGGCCTGTACTACATTCATGGGGCTTCCCAGGTGGAGGTAGTGGTAAAGAACCTGCCAGCCAGTGCAGGAGAGAGACTCGGGTTTGATCCCTGAGTCAGGAAGATCCCCTGGAAGAGAGCATGGCAACCCACTCCAGTATTCTTGCCTAGAGAATCCCATGGGCAGAGGAGCCTGGCTGGCTACAGTCCATGGGGTTGCAGAATCGGACACAACTGAAGCAACTTAGCAGTCAGGCAGGACTACGTCTACACATGGGCCAGACCTTTGAAGACAGAAATTATTGAAGTGACCTCTTCCAAGTTTGCTCACTATTTTGTTGATGGTACAAGGTTTCTGGACTTTCAGAGAAACTCCATATGATTATCAGAAAATAAGAACTGACTATTATTATTATTTGTAAATGTTTATAATTTTATTTTTCCAGTTTCACTGAGGTATAATTGACATATAAGTGTATTAGTTTGAGGTGTAACACAATAAATGATATGCTATCTGTAAGAAACTGATTATTGTTATGTACCAAAATAACCTGACAGACCACTTCCAGAACACAGCTGAAGCACAGCATTCTTGGTCCTGACTGTCAGCCATGTTACCAGTGAAGCTGAGCTAGGAACAGGGAAGCCTGGCGTGGTACAGTCCTTGAGGTCGTGAAGAGTTGGACACAACTTGACGACTCAACAACAATAAAGCTGGTATTTCAATCCAAATGTATTTCTTGTTATTGTGTAAAACTTTTAAAGTAGAATACCCCTCTAAGTAAAGGAACAATAATGGATTTACTGGGAAGAGGCAAGGTCCACATTTCTTCCTTTCCTTGTCTTACGATAAGTCATGGTGATTTTCAGATTTTGTTCTATGGGATTCTGAACACCCAGAAATGTTGGCAACATTTTGTGCAAATTCATGGGCAGTATTTCAATTGGGTTATGGACTAGCGGGCAGACACCATACATTACATCCAGGGTAAAATTAGATTTAATTCCTAGTTTATAAAGTAAAACATATATCAGAAGGGGGCCAGTTAGAGAAGAAGCAGGTGCAGTATATTTCAGTGTGTTTTCTCAAGCCCCTGGAGTCCCCAGTGGAGCTGAATAGCTAGTAACAGTGTCCACTCAAGGTAAGCTCTCTATCTTAATTCATGTTGGATCACATACCTTTTATAGTTAGACTGACACCAGCATTCACAGAGATTTAAGCCACAATCTGTGTGCCTCTTTTATGAATATTGGACTTTCTTGGAATCCATGTCCTCTCCTCACCAGAGAAAATCCATTTTCCTACAATGAGCAGGTGTATTTTTCTCCTGAAAGAATACCCAGGGCCTTTCAGTGACCCTGGTGGGATTTCTTCCTCAGCTTTAGTCCCTTCTTATCCAAGGGACTCCCGGATTGTTGTTGTTGTTTTGTTTTTTATCCTGGCTATTCTTTTAAATGCTAGATCAATACAGCTAACTGCTTGTGAGACATTTCTATGTGAATATGATGTTGTTGTTATTCACTTGGTAAGTCGTGTCCAACTCTTTGTGACCCCATGAACTGCAGCACACCAGGCTTCCCTGTCCCTCACTATCTTCCAGAGTCTGCTCAAACTCATGCCCATTGAGTCAGTGATGCCATCCAGTCATAATGTCCTCCATCGCCCCCTTTTCTTCTTGCCCTCAGTCTTTTCCAGCATCAGGGTATTTTTCATTGAGTCGGCTCTTCACGTGAGATTTGCCATAATATTGGAGCTTCAGCATCAGTTTCTTCCAATGAGTATTCAGGGTTGGTCTCTTTAAAGGTTGACTGGTTTGATCTCCTTGCAGTCCAGGGGAGTCTCAAGAGTTCTCCAGCACTGCAGTTCGAAAGCATCCATTCTTTAGCGCTCTGCCTTCCTTATGGTCCAATTCACATCCACATGTGACTACTGGAAAAATCATAGCCTTGACTATACAGACCTTTGTTGGCAAAGTGGTGTCTCTGAATATGTCATTATGAACTCAAATTCAAGGTGTCAAAAGTCAAGTTCTTCATAAATGCTTCTTTTTTTCTAGTCTCTGATCACATACCATTGAGTTTCCTTTTGTGTCTTTCCTTTTTGCTGCCCAGACTGAGGCAATTAAAACTAACTTTTTGACCTCTCGTATCCGTAACCTTTGTGTCAAATCCATCAGTAACCCTATTGTGCAGCACTTCTTGTATCTGCTCCTGTTGCTCAATTTCTACTCCTTCTATCTTGTGTAAGCCTTTTGCATCTGAGCCTCAATGTCTGTGTTACCTCCTAACTGGTTTTCTTGTGTCTATTCCTTTCATTTAAAAAAAAATATTCTTCCTAAATCAGTCTTGTTAAAACATTCGTTTAATCATATTATTCCGTTGCCCAAAAACCTACAGTTTTCCTTCCTACCCTGAAAGTAACTCCTTCTCCACAGTTTTGCTACAACCAACTTTTCAAGCCTCATCTCCTCTTACTATCCTTTACAAACACTTGCTTCAGGCAGAGCTGGCTACTCATTGGCTGTGGACTACTCTGCTCTTTTCTTTGTCTGCTTTTCTCCTTCACCTCAAATGTGCAGGAGTACATTTCTCTCCCTCTTTGAGGAGCAGGACACCCTTCTCTGTATTCTCCACAATGTTTGGCATCAGTAGATGTGCAGTAAGTATTATTTATACATTAAGTCATCCAAGGTTTATATTACCTATGCCATAGTTACCATTTATTTAATTATACCATTTAATCATTACAATAACTTTAAAGGAAGGAGTATTTTATATACTTTACAGAGAGGAAACTGAGGGTCAAAGAAGTTCATTGACTTGCTAAAGCCACATGGGTTAAGTTACAGAGCCAGGATTCAAACCCTGATCTCTGGATTCCATTCACCCATGCTGTTTACACTGTACCTGTAAAC
Source organism: Bos indicus (assembly GCF_029378745.1). Classification (NCBI taxonomy): domain Eukaryota; kingdom Metazoa; phylum Chordata; class Mammalia; order Artiodactyla; family Bovidae; genus Bos; species Bos indicus. The sequence goes on from NC_091780.1 coordinate 45,598,909, forward strand.
AGCATATACCTGTACCTGTAAAAAGTACACAGTACTTTTATGTCGCTGATAGTCTGGTGTACACTTTTGAGCATGATGTTGCTTAATATTTAGCTTGCTATTACTTGCTTAGCAGCAGCAGAAGGGAAAGTGTGCAGACATGAATTAGCAGTAACTGCTAGCCGGAATAATGAAACAGATGCAAACTGTATCAAAGTTCACAGGAAGATAGAATTTCCCTTAATCTCCTTTATTACTGGTGGGATGACTCATCTTCCAGTTGTACATTGCTGCTAAGTTATTCAATATTTATATAAGTTAGACATGGAAGGGAAAACCACTGATGAGATGTACAGGACACGTCATCTGAGTTCATGAGTGTTCCCGGGATATCCCCAAGATTTCTACCTGTCTTCTTGCCGTTTCCATTTACTGTTTGGTTCTTTGGCCTTCTGAGTTTCTTTCAGAGTAAAATCACTTCCCATTTTTTTCCCTGCCCTCCACGTGAACAACTTCCATTGGCTACTTTCTCACTCCTGCAGTGCACAAAGACAGTAAGTAATATGCTTATTTAATATGAGGCAGATTTAGTATTGTTTAACTTAAGCACTGGAAATTCCAAGATTTAAATTTTTTCCTTCTCTATTCTCTCTCTTCTATTCTTTTTCTTTTTTTCATTAAAAGAGGATGAAAAGACAGTGTAAACCATTTTCTTTTTATATTAGCAGTAAAACTGAGTTTGGATGATAATAGATTCTGCTTCATTGCTATGAGAAAATTTTAAACTTTGGTGACTTTTGCAGGTACAACTGATAAATTGTTCTTTTCTGTTTTATAAACAAAATAAATAACTTTTTCAGCTCAATGAAGTAATGAATTAAGTAGGAGTCAGAACTAGAGATTGTATATTTTTTATGTCGTCATTAATGTGGCCCTTTTTTTCCCCCTCTGCATCTCAGTTTTCTCACAAGATTGTTTTGAGGATATATCTGAAGATATATACATGTTGTAAAGTGTAATCTGCAAGCATGTGCTTCAAGCAATCCCCAGCAGAGAACACTTGATTTATGAATCATCTGTACATACATATGTACTGCAAGAGCAGTGGATCTAGCCTTTCTGAAGAGGGTGGGCTGAATTGTCTCTTTGGCCTTTGAATCAGAATACATGGAAATGAATGATATGTAAACATACCTTTCTTACATATATAAAGTTGTTATTCAGTAGCTAAGTCACGTCCGACTCTTTGCCACCCCATGAACTGCAGCACGCCAGACTTCCCTGTCCTTCACTGTCTCCCAGAATTTGCTGAGATTCATGTCCATTGAGCTCCGCTACCCTTGTCTCCTTTTGCCTTCAATCTTTCCCAGCATCAATGTCTTTTCCAGTGAGTTGGCTCTTTGCATCAGGTGGCCAAAATATTGAAGCTTCAGCTTTAGCATCAGTCTTTCCAGTAAATGTTCAGGGTTGATTTCCTTTAGGATTGACTGGTTTGATCTCCTTGCAGGACTCTCAAGAGTCTTCTCTGGCACCACAGTTCAGAGGCATCAATTCTTCGGTGCTCTGCCTTCCTCGTGGTCCAACTCTTACATCTGTAAATGACTACTGGAAAAACCATAGCTCTGACTCTTTGGACCTTTGTCAGCAAGGTTTGTCATAGCTTTTCTTCCAAGGAGCAAGCATGTTTAAATTTTGTGGCTGCAGTCACTGTCCTCAGTGATTTTGAAGCCCAAGAAAATAAAATCTGTCACATATAGAGGCAGTTGGGTTATTACTACTTTAGGGATTCAAATATCCTGCCACCATATGAAGAGAGAAACCCATTTCTGAGTCAGGAACAGAAAGCATGGGAAAGTCATTTTCCTGGTGTCCTGTTTTGAAAACGAAAGAGTTAGAGATGGTGACAAACTCTTGGTACAACTTGTACTCTTAACTGCTTACCATGGCACCTGTGGAGGCTTTGGAGTATAGACTTTTTATAGTCAGCTCATTTAATTTTACTGAGTCCTTATAATAGCCCTTCTCAGTAAGTACTAGCCCCACTTTATACTGAAGCCCAGAAAAGTGAAGAGACTTGACCAAAGTCATATCAGTTTGTACATGCCCCAGCAGAGATAATACAGACCCAAACTGGCTTATCGTGACTAGCCCAGGCTCCTTTAGCACCCAGGGGCTTGTGCTGTGTACCTGAGGAGGAGGATAATAATATGGTATCCAAAGTTATTGTTAAAAGGAGCATTTTGAATTTGGTTACTTTTTCAGGGTGAACAATGAAACATCAATAAAGACTCTTAAAAAAAGAGCCTTGGGCAGCTCTCCATATTTGCTTTTCTTTGGAAATTCTTTTTGAGGACTCTGAATTAAGTTTTATCTGTGTATAGTGCTCAATTTTTCTATAAGACTGTTCTCTCTTGTATTTGAAAAATAAGTATTTACTTTCAGATTTTGGGGAGGAGGAGTTTCCCAGTGAGGTTTATTGGTGTGATATTTTTATTTTGTTTTGGGATCATCCAGTGAAAGGAGTTAAATATTTTGCATGTTTGCTTCCAAGGAATGGGGGAAGTTAGGCCTTGAGTTGGTGTTTCGGAGCCGGTTCTTGGTTGATTGTGAACCAGTGGGGATTTCCAGGGTGTGCAAGTGTGGATGCACTCCTTGAACTGAAAGCAGAATTTTTTTTAAAAAGTGGTTAACAGGATTTCTGGGTTTCCAGGATCCAAGCCACGTTATTGCCTTTCTTTGCCTGATTTGTTCTTTTCTAATTTGGGAGCAAGATTCTATGATGAAAAACATGTTGTCTTTTTGCCTTTCTTTTAACTGTTCTCTGTCTTTCAGGATATGATATGAAAGGGAAGGAGAGTGGGATTAAAAAGAACATAGCTTTTTGTTCTACCTCTTCATCTAATTTCTAAACTATCTTTACCTGAATAACCTCTATTTCCATAAAGCACAAGCAAAATTTAAGAAATAACTTTATCCTGTGAGTAAATTATATTCTGCCTGGGGTATTGAGTAGAAAAATCTACTTGGAAATATAACTGGCTGCTAGAGAACTTGTCTCTAACTTGTGATTCTGAATGGCTGAGGATTCTTTAGTGAAACTTTTCAGTCTTTTATGTAATTGATACTGGGCTATCATTTTGTATTTCAAGACCAAAATAGATTATCTTCTTCCTTCTTTCCCCCTGCTCCTCCTTTTCCTCCTCTTTTTTCTGTTGTAAGCTGTATAGTTTTCCATTTTGTCGAGTGACCATAATTTAATTACTTATTCAGTCTTTGGTTAATAGATATTTAGGTTGTTTTAGTCTTTTACTATTACAAAAATGCAACAGTGAATCACCTTACACATTTGTGATTTCTCACATATTCTAACACAGCTGTAAGATTCCTGCAGATTGAATTGCTGGGGCAGTGGAGATTGTGTCAGTTTTGATTGGCCTTTGTGGAAATTTTGTCAGTATTCACACATACTGATCATATTCACACATACTGATCAGCAAAGTATGAGAAGTCTTGTTTCTCCACATCTTTGTGTTCCAGTGTGTCATCAAACATTTGGATCTTTGCCTATCTTAAGTGAAAAATGAAACCTCAGTATTGGGTTAATTTATCATTTTCTTAATGGATAAGTCAAGGATCTTTAGGTTTAAAATTCATTTGTATTTCTTTTCTGCAGAGTGCTTGCTTCTGTCTTACCTACTTTTCACTTGAGTTATTGAGGTTTTTTAGTTGAATTGTGTGAAAATTGCTCAGTTGTATCTGACTCCTTGCAACCCTCTGGATGGTAGCCCGCCAGGCTCCTCTGTCCATTGGATTTTCCAGGCAAGAATACTGGAGTGGGTTGCCATTTCTTTCTCCAGGGGATCTTCCCAACCCGGGGATAGAACCTGTGTCTCCTGCATTGCAGACAGACTCTTTACCATCTGAACTCCTAGGAAAATCCTAGTTGATTTGTAGAAGCTCTTTATTTGAAAAACTGTGGTTTGAATTATAATTTTTTTCCTTCTGCACATTTTAAAATAGTCAAATTTATTAAACTTTTATGACTCCTGGGTTCCATACTTAGAAAGACCTTTTCCTTTATAAGATTATTTAAGAATGAATAAATACAAATAAAAGCTTCCTGTTGCCCCCTATTACATTTGTTGTTTTTCCTTTACATTTTTGATACATTTGGGTCTTTTTCTGAAGTAAATGTGATAGGGTTCCAATTTGATTTTTTTTTCTCTTCAGTTAATTACACAGTTGTGTCAACACCATTTATTTAACAACCCATCTTTTTTCCTTTGAGTTTGGGTTGCCACTTTACATCAAACATCAAATTTCCAGTATATTTGGGTCTGCTTCTGGACTTACCTATTCTCATCCTTTAATCTGTTTACATGATCATACTATATTGACTATTGTAGTTTTATAATATGTCTTAATATCTGGTGAAGCTAATCCTTAGAACTGGGGTTCTGGCCCTTTCTTTATAAACTTTCAAGGAGTAAATATTATAGGCCCAGGATAAAATGTACTGATAATGTTCCCTGGGGCAAAATCGTGTTTTGTAAATATGACAGTCCTATGTCTTTTAAACTTTTTTGACCACAACTCAAGTATAAAATACACTCTGGGTAACAACTCATTTGATAACCAATAAAAACATTTACCTGCTCTTGATACATGTGTTGGACTGCATTTTAACTGTTATTTCATTGTAAACCTCAGAAATGCTGATTGTAGCCTATTAAATTGATTTCATGACCCAGTCACTGGTTGTGACCTGCAGTTGAAAAATAACTCATTGGACTTCTGTTTCAGCGAAATCCCAGTAGTCCTTATCAGTCTTTTTTGGAGTAGGGAGCAGGAGAAAAAGGGTTATCTCTTCCTATGTAAACTAGGAAGACCACATCAAAGCAAGTAGGACTTCTCAACTAAAGAACTCATGAAGGGCATTTGCATTTCTCTCCCGTTTTGCAAGTACCTTGTAAGGAAGGACAGTAGTCTGGATTGGCATGCCTTCTTAAAAACATAGGCCACAGATTATTCATATGTACTGTTCAGGAAAAGGAAAAACTGTTAGACTGCCGGTGCCAGGAGGTTCAGGCCCATGTGAGGATGATTCTACCATCTTTAAACAGAGTTGTTTTATTGTGTTCTGGCTTTTAGGGCTCCCAGCTTGATTGTTGTTGCTCTATTCCACTGTACCTCTGGTGAGAACATGGATTTTTGTGGAAATCCATGGAAAGCACTTAAAATTCTTATTTTTCTATATTTTTGTGATTTACATAGCATGTAGAAAGCACTATAAATGTCTTTGTGTTATTGTTATTATTTGGCCTGGATATTTACAGAAATTTTTCTTCAGTTTCAGTATTAAAAATTTTGTGGGAAGAGGACTAGATGAATTTTTTCATTGTTTCCCTGAAACTTGTGAGTTCCTAAAGACATACTTTTATCTTCAGAAAATTTTAAAAAATGGTTTGTTCTCATCTTTTTGTTCTGATTTATTCCGTAACACCCTTATGAGGCTTAAGTTGGATTTCTATTCTCTTTCATATCTCTAATGTTTTTTTCTCTTATCTTTTGTTCTCTTCATTCTAGTAGAATTTTTCTAAGTTTGTGCTGGATTTCACAGAATCCATATCCTAGTGTTTAACTATTTTTAATGCTTTCAATGAAGATTTTAATTCTGTTGCATTTTGTTTTTTCTTGCTCTTCTACTTTGTTTTTGTCAGATCCCTTTCCATCTGTTGTCATTCTCTCCCTAAAGTTCATTGCTCTTTCTTTATAGATGCAACTGAGTTTTCCCCGTATGTTAAAAGGACAATAGTACGATTTGTCCTATGCCTACCCTTTGAGTTTTTGGTGATTCCCAAGGCTCCAGTTTCCCACAGCTTCCTTCCTCTTTTCCTACTCAACCCACTCTCCTTGTTCATTTTCACCCTCTTCTCTGTATGCCTCTCTTAGCACCTGTATGCTGGTGATTCACAGATCTTTATAGCTTCAGCCCGTGCATTCTCACTGAACCCCAAAGTTCCTGTTGGGCATCTTCCTGAATAACATTCTTTCAGTAACAGGATAAGGGTGGTAAATTATTTTATTCTTTTTTGAAAGTATTTACTTGAATGACAGCTTAACTACGTATTTTCCCTCAACACTGTGAAGATAGTATTCCATTGTCTTCTGGCCTCTGTTTTAGTCACTGTTGAAAAGTTTGCTTTTGGTCCAGTCTTTGTTCCATCTCCATACATCTTGTTGCTCTTAAGGTTTTGTTTTTTTTTTTCACTTCTGTTGTTTCACTGTGATGGGTATGTATGAATGTATTTTTCCATCTTGGGATTCACTGAGCTTCCTGAATGTGAAGTTTCATGTCTTGAATCAATTCTGAATAATTCTCAGACCTTGTATGTTTAAATGTTACTTCTGAAATTCCTAATAGACTTTTATTGGATCCTTTTACTCTCCTTCATGTCACTTACTCTTTTTCATATATTTCATCTCTTTATCTCTCTGAATTGCATTCTGGGTAACATCTTCAGATCTATCTTCAAGTTCACCATTTCTCATCTGAGATGTGTCTGTTCTTCTCCTTACCCATTTGTTGAGGGTTTCCCCCCTAATGTTTCAATAATTTACAGACCATAAAACTGACCCATTTTAAGTATACAGTTCAGTGATTTTGAGTAAATCTGTCCCTTGTCTGACCATCACACAATTCAGTTTTAGAATATTTGTTACCCCCAAAAGTTTCATCATGTCCTTTTGAGGTCAATCCCTACTCCTCCTCCCAGCTCCAGTGACCTGCTTTCTGTCTCTGTAGTTTTGCCTTTATTAAAAATTTAATATAAATAGAATCATATAATCTTTACTTTTTTGGTTTATCATCTTTCACTTAACATAATTCTTTTGCAGTATATTATATTTAGTTTTAAACAGAATGTTTTTGAGTTCATGCTGTTACATCTATTCATAGTTCCTATTCATGGCTGAATAGTATTCCAGTGGATGAATATACCACAATTTGTTTATTTACCAGCTCACGGATATTGGAGTTTATGTCCATCCAACTCCATTTACTTTGTAATTTTAATTTTAGAACTTCTCTTTGCAGTTTTTTCCTTTGTTTTTTCATGGTCTCTGTCTTAAGTTCAGATTCTTTTATGTTTTAGTTATTTTTATGTACTTATTTTATATTGTGTCTTAGATTTTTCTGTTGTCCTTTATCCTGAGTTCTTTGGGCTCTAATCCTTCTGTTGTGTTAGAGGACTCTCACACAGGGTGGATTATTTTCTCTTGTGTTTTACAATTCTTAATTGGTGAGCTTGCTTTTTCTATGAGATTACCGTTATTGTTTGGATTGTTGATGGTGTCTCTCCAGGGAAGTTTTGTGTTTACTTCTGCCAAGTGCCCAAGAGATATTATTGGACCAGAACCCTTTGTTACGTAATTTTTTAATGGAGCATGATAATTTGTATCATACCGTTTGTTTAAATTTGTACTTCAAACTTACTTAAGATGTAAGCCTGGAGTTTCTGTTATTTTTTTAAATTTTATTGTATTTTTGGCCATGCTACATGGCATGCAAGATTTTAGTCCCTTGACCAAGGATTGAACCCATGTCTCCTGCATTGGAAGCATGGAGTCCTAATCAACTGTACCACCAGGGAATTCTTGGAATTTCTTTTTCTGAAGAGATTTTTTTTTTTCCTACTTAGACCTCTGGTAATGGAGAAGGAAATGGCAGTACACTCCAGCATTCTTGCCTGGAGAATCCCATGGACACAGCAGCCTGGTGGGCTATAGTCCCTAGGGTTGCAAAGAGTTGGACATGACTGAAATGACTGAGCAAGCACACAGACTCCTGGTAAAGGTGGAGAAGCTGATATATTGTGTTTGAACATCAATGTGCTCATTTGTAAAGATTCTTCTTTTATTGTAGAGTTGACTTCCAGACTCCCCCTCTCATTTGAGCCCGAGGTTTGATAGATCTCTCCCTGTTTGCTGATACCCAGTCCATTTCTACTTTTTAACTTCCTTCCTGGATAACATTCGCATCAACTCTTATCTGTACCATTCTGATTTTCAGATCTGGCTTCATCTCTGGCATTTAGAGATTTATTTCACTTATTTTCTTAAAAGTTCACCATGTATTAAGTATTTTTATCATATTTTATCCAGCCTTTTTACATATTTGTAGCAGGAAGGTTTTTTGGTTTGTGTTTTCATCTTAGTGGAATCAGAAAATTCACATAAAATTATAACTGTTCTTAAATAGGAGTCTATACAATAGTAATTATAACTATAATTACTGAATGAAAAAACGTCTAGAATATAACTTGCTATTAAATGAGTATAAACTTTCTAAAATTATTAGTTAGAGTGGCATTTTCCAGACATGTGACTTCATTTTTCCCTGGCTAATTTAAGGCAGTCATACTAGTATTCCTTTTATTGAAGACTTATTTGGATCCCATGGTTTAAAGAAGGCACATTAAGAAATTTGGTTTTTACTGTTGTTCCCATGTTTAGAACAGTGCTTCCAACCAAAATAACTGGTATTCCCCTGTTTTTCCATATCCACTGTGACTAAAGCCAGTTGTTTTAACACTCCCTTTCTTCTGATCTTTGGAAAATATTGTCTGATGTTTGCAGCACATTGGATATAATTAACATGTTAAGATAACTATTTCTTTTAAGATATAAAATTTTGAGTATATATTATTATAGTTCTGTTTCCCTTTAGTTGCTGTTTTAAAGTAGGAAATTAAATAAATGAGAGATCTGTTTTTAATTTCCTTGTGAAACCTGTATGAAAGTCTTAGAAGAGAAGTAAACTGTCATAAACATATGGATCATCATCCCCCAAATTTGAAAATCTTAACCTCTTCTGAGTAGAAAGCTGGTGTGTAAGGGCCAGTCTTTTATTTCTCTTTGTTACTGTGCATCTTTGGATCTTTCTGCTACTCATTTGTGATTAGGTGATGACCACAAAGCAAAAAATATCAGTTCTTCATAATTGTTTCTAATAAGAGGTTGGATAAGAAAGAATTTAAAACTTTTATTTACTCTTTTCCATATTGTAGTAATAAGCAGTGTTTTTTTTTTAATTTAAGCTCAAACTTTAATTACATGAAGATTTTATACTTATTTTTGGAGTTTCCAAATTGCCTAGTTGTTAATCCTCAAACATGCCAAGCTCTTTGGTGTTTTTTAAGGACCTTGGTGGTTCTTTCCTCTGCCTAGAAGACTCTTCTCCCAGGGGGGGAACATGGTTTACTCTCTCACTTTGTTCAGATCTTTGTTCAAATGTCACCTCATTAGAAAGGCCCTTTCACCAAATCTTAAATAGAGGCTAGGCAGTTGGGAAGATCCTGTGGAGTAGGAAATGGAAACCTGCTCCAGTATCCTTGCATGGGAAATCCCATGGATAGAAGAGCCTGGTGGACTACAGTCCATGGGGTTGCAAAGAGTCAGGTGTGTGTGCATGCGCATGCACACACACACACACACACACACACACAATGATGCTAATACCCTCCCTGTCTTAATTTTTTTTCAAGGCACTTTCCTCTACCTGAAATTAAGTATTTGTGACCTTGGTGTTCTTTGTTTCCTTAGCTAATATACTGTAAGTTCCTTGAGGGCAGGAAATGTTTTCACTTTTCTGTTCCTAGGAATATGTACATTATTTTACACACACAATTGGTGCTCAATGAACATCTGTTGACTCACTGACCAAGTGAATATATTATGAACTTGTGGCCTAAGGGTGAGATCTAGCCCTTATAAGTTTCTTTTTTTGTTTGAGCATTTTTGTGTTTTACTCTTTAAAAAAGTTATTTCACATATTTCAAAATGCCAAATTTTTTATTTTCCTTAAAAAATCAAACCTGCTAACTCTGCATCTGTATTTTTATGTGGCAACAATTATCTGGACTGAACACTGGGCTGTTTCCTCTATTTTAATGGACCTACTTTCTCCCATTTTGTCACAGTTGTCACCTCTTTCTGTACAATCTTGGACAATGAGATCTATGTTATTTGCTAATTATGATTTTGCTTGCTCTGCTTTCTTCAGCTTTGTTCACTTTACCTGTTTATACCACCTGTCTAGTCCCTGTAGACATCTGAGTTTACAACTTCTTGGTGGCTCAGATGGTAAAGAATCTGCCTCTAATGAAGAGACCCGGGTTTGATCCCTGGGTTGGGAAGATCCTCTGAAGAAGGAAATGGCAACCTACTCCAGTATTCTTGCCTGGAGAATTCCATGGACAGAGGAGCCTGGTCAGGCTACAGTCCATACAGTCCATGGTGTTGCAAAGAATAGGACACGACTGAGTGACTAACAGTTGACTAACAGTAAAAAATTATAGTTTTTACAATTCCTATGCAGTTAAACTTCTCAGGTTTAAATTTAAAATTATAAAATGAGTAAAGATAATAGAAGTTGTGCCTATTATTGAAGGAGATATATATTGAATTTATAAAACCTGTATGTTACAAAAATGAAGAACTCCCTTTGGACCAATGAGTACATGAAAAGATGTTCAACATCATTTGTCATGAAGAAAATGTACCTCAAAACTGCAGTGAGGTACCACTTCACACCCACAAGCATGACTGTAATAAAAAAAGACATACAATAACAAGTTTTGGTTGAGGATATGGAGAAATTTGAAGCTTCATACTTTGCAGTCAGGATATATTAATAAAATGGTGCAGCCACTTTGAAATACAGTCCGGCAGTTCCTCAGTGAATTAAACAGAATTACCACATATGGTAGCTTGACAGTTTTATTCCCTAGATCCATATACTCAAGGGAAATGAAAACATACATCCATGCAGAACGTGTACACAGATGTTCATAGCAGCATTTTGCATAATAGCCCAAAGGTGGAAATAACCCAGAAGTTCATCCATTAATGAATAAGTAAATAAAATATGATATATTCATACAGGGGCTTCCCAGAAGGTGCTAAGTAGTAGAGAACCATCCTGTCAATGCAGAAGATACAAAGTTCTTGTATCAGAAGATGATACCAGAAGATACAGGTTCTTGTACCATCTTCTTGTACCAGAAGATGCAGATTAGATCTATGGGTTGGGAAGATCCCCTGGAGTAGGAGATGGCAACCTGCTCCAGTATTCTTGCTTGGAGAATTCCATGGACAGAGGAGCCTGGTAGGTAACAGTCATGGGGCTGTAGGGAGTTGGACACAACTGAGTGACTGACACAGCACAGCACAATATCCATACAATGAAATATTACTTGGCAATAAAAAAGAATGAAGTACTGATATGTGCTGCAACATAGACCTTGAAAAGATTTATGCTGAATGAAAGAAGCTAATCATAGAGTTGGGCTTCCCTGGTGGCTCAGTTGGTAAAGAATTCACTTGCAGTGTAGGAGACTGCCTGCAGTACAGGAGAGCCGGGTTCAATCCTTGGATGGGGAAGTTTCCCTGGAGAAAGAAATGGCAACCTCCTCCAGTATTCTTGTCTGGAAAATTCCTTGGACAGAGGAGTGTTGCGGACTATAGTCCATAGGGTCGCTAAGAGCAGGACACAACTGAGTGACTAAACCACCACCAATCATAGAATGTCACATAAATGTGTGATTTGGTTATCTGAAATGTCCAGAATAGTTATATCTATAGAAACACAGTAGATTGATTAGTGGTTACTGAGTGATTGGGGGGCAGGGACTGGGGATGAAGATTGACCACTAATGAGTATGGAGTTTCTTTCTTCTTTCATTTTGAGGGAGCAGTGCTACAGCTTGCAGGATCTTAGCTCCCCAACCAGGGGTTGAACCCCACTCCCTTGGCAATGAAAGGGCAGAGTACTAATCCCTGGAGTTCCAGGGAATTCCTGGAGTTTCTCTAAGAGGGACAGACTGTTTTAAACTGGTGATGTGGTACAACCTATGAATGGTATATTTCAAACTAGTGAATTGTGCGGTATATGAATTATGTCTCTGTAAAATTCTTTTTTTAGTTAGAACTTCTTTTATTAATAGCCAAGAAACAGATGTTCAAAGGATCAGTGAATTTTCATACCCCAGATCATGAGCCAATCATCTATCAATTACAATTTTGGCAGTAGCCCTAGAAAGAAATAATTGTTTCTCGCTTTAATGTACCACCCATTAAAACAGATAAGCATTCATATTTGTATTGCCCTATGCCATAGTAAACTTCCCAAGTGGTGCTAGTAGTAAAGAACCTACCTGCCAGTGCAGGATTCAGTTCCTGAGTGGGGAAGATCCCCTGGAGGAGGGCACGACAACCAACTCCAGCATTCTTGCCTGGAGAATCCCAGGGGCAGAGAAGCCTGGGGGCTACAGTCCACAAGGTTGCAAAGAGTCAGGCTTGACTGAAGCGACGTAGCATGGTGCAGCACATGCCATAGTAAGTAAGTGCGCTGTCTCAGTGGGTTAACTCTTTCTTTTTCATGCCTTCTCAGCAGGTATTCAAGGGCTTTTGTGTGCAATGATATAAATTTGTTTAGTTTGGAAAGGCAACATCCTGGGGACCCATCAAAAGTATTACAAAGTAATTGAAAGTATTACTCTCTGACTAGTAATTTATTTACTAAGCAGAACTTTCATAATGGGAGAAAAAACAACCCAACATCTTAGATTTTTCTGGTTTTTATTAGAAGACGTGGATTGGGAGGATAATCTTTGGCTGAGATTATATTACACATTCTGTGATTGCACAGAGGTTCCAGAGACTCACCTTTCAAACAAAGCTTCTCAAGTATACCCTCTTCCATTCTGTGGTTTTAAGGGATTTCCAAAAGTTGTTAACATAGAATATCAGAACTGGAAGGGGATTTTATACGTTGTCTAGTTTAACTCTTGATTTTTACAAATGTCCATTTTTCCAGTAATACTGAACTACCTTTGTTTATCATTACTCCTGAAGTGAATATAATGAGTACCAAATATAGCACCAAGATGATAAATTGGAAATATAATGGGAAATATTTTTCATGTGAATTACTAGTGAAACTTGAATTTTAGAAATTTAATGCACTTATTTTCCTTGGTTTATTCAGACTTAAATAGGAAATGGTCACATTGTATGTAAACTTTTAATTTCCTTGTAGTTTTATTTCCATTTATAAAAAATAGTATTCCAACCAATATTTAGTTAGTTTTGATATGAATTGAAACTTTCTATACATTGTGTAGGAAATATATTTGAGCAGAGAAATTTTAAACAAAGTATTTGCTGAGTAGAAAGGAAAGAGGATGGTCCCACACAATTGGAGTTGGCAGGGATAGAAAAGCTAAAGCAGCCAAGTGACATATGAAAGCATGTTTATAGATCAGTGGTTATTTTAATGATGAAATGCATGTTACTATTAGGATTTTCTTTTGTTTTTTTTAATCAGCTTTACATGTAATAAAACTTGCTAATGTACAATTCAGTGAGTTTTGACAAATATATGCAGTTGTGTCATAACCTCTACAATTAAGATATGGTATGTTTAGGGACTTCCCTGGTGGTCCAGTGATTAAGACTCCCCACTTCCACTGCAGGGGACATGGGTTCAATCCCTGATCAGGGAACCATGATCCTGCATGCCATGCTGCACAGCCAAATAAAAACAAAAACAAGATATGGGATATATCACCCCCAGTAGTTCCCTTGCATTCATTGCAGTCAGTTCCCTCTCCTTCCTTTCTGGAACCATTAATCTCCTTTCTGTTGGTATAGTTTTGCCTTAAATTTCATATAAATGACATTATACAGTATGGATTAGCCCTTTTTGTCTGCCTTTTTTTTTTCCATTTAGCATAGTTCTTTTGAGACCCATTCATATGTTTTTGTGTATCTATAGTTTCTTTTTATTGATGAATAGTAAACCATTGTCTGGATATACCACAGTTTTTCTGTTCATTCACTAGTTAATGGATATTTGAGTTGTTTCCACTTTGGGGTAATTACAAATAAAGCCATTATTAACAGTCACACTTAAGTCTTCACGTGGATGCATGTTTTCATTTCTCTTCTTTGAATACTAGAGGTAGATTTGTTGAGATGTAGGATAAATATATGCTTAACCTTATAAAGTATTTGTTGGTCAGTTGTGTCCAACTCTTTGAGACCCCATGGACCATAACTCACCAGGCTTCTCTGTCCATGGAATTCTCCAGGCAAGAATACTGGAGTGGGTTGTCATTACCTTCTCCAGGTGACTCTTCCTGACCAAGGGATCAAACCCAGATCTCCTGTGTTGCAGGCAGATTCTTTACCGTCTGAGCCACCAGGGAAGCCCTTAATCTTCTAAGAAACTGCTCAATTGTCTTCCTGACTATCAGTTCAGTTTAGTTGCTCAGTCATGTCTGACTCTTTGCAACCCCATGAATCGCAGCACGCCAGGCCTCCCTGTCCATCACCAGCTCCCGGAGTTCACTCAAACTCACATCCATCGAGTCGGTGATGCCATCCAGCCATCTCATCCTCTGTCGTCCCCTTCTCCTCCTGCCCCAATCCCTCTCAGCATCAGAGTCTTTTCCAGTGAGTCAACTCTTCACATGAGGTGCCCAAAGTACTGGAGTTTCAGCTTTAGCATCATTCCTTCCAAAGAACACCCAGGACTAATCTCCTTTAGAATGGACTGGTTAGATCTCCTTCCCGACAATAGTTGTGTCATTTTGCAATATTGGAAGTTCCAGCTGCTCCATATACTTATTATGGTCGGTCTCTTAAATTTTAGCCATGCTGGTGGGTGGTTAATGATTTCTCACAGTGGTTTTAAATTTTTATTTCCCTAATGACTAACAGTGTTGAGTATCTGATCATGTGCTTATCGGCCTAAAAGGGAAACTTCCTCTTTGTAATTTTGACACAGTGATATTATCTGATCCACAGTTGATTACTCAGGTTTTGTCACTTGTCACAATAATGTCCTTTGTAAGTTTCTCCTTTACCCAGATGCAGTCCAGGATTACACATTAAGTTTAGTTGTCTTGTTTCTTTGGTCTCTTTTCATCTGCAACAAAATTCTGTTTTCTTTGTCTTTCTTGAACTTTGACCTTTTTTTTTTCCCTGAAAACTATAGACCTAGTGTTTTGTAGAATGTCTCTCAGTTTGGGTTTACCTAATATTTCGTTATGATTAGATTCATGCATTTTTGGCAAGATATCACAAAAATGCTGTTGTATCTTTGTCAGGGTCTTCCCCTGGTGGCTCACTGGTAAAGAATACATCTGTCAATGCAGGAGTCTCAGATTCCATCCCTGGGTTGGGAAGGTCCTCGGGAGAAGGAAATGGCAACCCACTCCAGTATTCTTACCTGGGAAATCCCATAGACAGAGGAGCCTGACAGGCTATAGTCTATGGATTGCAAAAGAGTTGGACACAGCTTAGTGACTAAACAACAATACTTCTTGTCAGAGGCATCGTGTCAGGAGGCATACTATGTGAATATTGGTAATGACTGTGTTGCCCAAGAAATTTTTGTCTATCCTGATGTTATGTGGAATTCTATTTTCTTCTAGGTTTGGCTCTTACATTTAGATTTCATAGTTTTGGCTTTTGGGTTTAGACTTTCACTTTTTAACCTTTTATGATCTATAACTAATTTTTAACTGTGATGTGAGCTAGAGATTGAGGTGCATTTTTTCCCACCGTTTTATTAATTTTCTTCTCTGTTTTCTGTTTCTCTGATGCTGTTCTTCATTATTCTATTATCTTTGAAATGTATTTGCTCTTCTTTTTCTAGCTTAAAGTGAAAACTTGGATCAGTGATTTTAGACCTTTCTTCTTTTCGTGTAATCAGTTAAAACTAAGTATTAGTCTAGTGCAGTCCACAAATATTTGTGTGTGTGTTATTACTTATATATACAACTATATATATACAATCTAAAAAATGAAATAACTATAACAAAACACAAACAGACTCACAGATATAGAGTCCAAATTGGTGTTTACCAATGGGGAGAGGGAAGCAGGGAAGGGACAAGATAGGGGTAGCAACTGACAAATATTGATGAAAATGTTGGCTTAAACCTCAACATTCAGAAACCTAAGGACATGGCATTTGGTCCCATCACTTCATGGCAAATAGATGGGGAAACAATGGAAATGGTGAGGTACTTTATTTTCTTGGGCTCCAAAATCACTGCAGATGGTGACTGCAGCCGTGAAATTAAAAGGCTTTTGCTCCTTGGAAGAAAAGTTATGACCAACCTAGATAGCATATTCAAAAGCAGAGACATTACTTTGCCAATAAAGGTCCATCTAGTCAAAGCTATGGTTCTTCCAGTAGTCATGTATGGATGTGAGAGTTGGACTATAAAGAAAGCTGAATGCTGAAGAATTGATGCTTTTGAACTGTGGTGTTGGAGAAGATTTGAGAGTCCCTTGGACTGCAAGGAGGTTTACCCAGTCCATCCTAGAGGAAATCAGTCCTGAATATTCATTCGAAGGACTGATGCCAAAGCTGAAACTCCTATACTTTGGCCACCTGATGCAAAGAACTGACTCATTAGAAAAGACCCCGATGCTGGGAAAGATTGAAGGTGGGAGGAGAAGGGGATGACAGAGGATGAGTTGGATGGATGCCATCACTGACTTGATGAACATGAGTTTGAGCAAGTTCCGGGAGTTGGTGATGAACAGGGAAGCCTGGCGTGCTTGCAGTCCATGGGGGTCGCAAAGAGTCAGACGTAACTGAGCGACTGAACTGAACTGAACTGAATATTTTACTATCACTTAGTTCAAAATATTTTCTAATTTTTTGTGTAATTTTCTTTTAACCCTTGGGTTATTTGGAATTATTATTCAGAAATATTTGGAACTTTTCTAGGTATCTTGCTGCTGTTGACACTCTATAGTGACTGCATCAATTAACATTCCCACCGACAGTATACAGGGCTTCACTTTTGTGTGTGTATGTGTGAGTAATCAGCAAACATGTTTCAGATTTTAATATTTTGAAATGTATTGAAACTTCTTTTATGACCTGAAGCTGTGGTTTGTCTTGATGTTCCATGTATTCCTGAAAGGAAGAAATATTCTGCCATTATTGGATGTATTCTCTTTTAGGTATCGATCAAGTCAAAGTGGTTAATACTATAGTTTAGCTCTTCTGTATCCCTACTGATTTTTGTCTACCTTTTCTATCAATTATGGAGAGAGAAGTGTTGAAGTCTCCATCTATAATTATAGACATTTGTGTTCCTCCTTTCAGTTTTGTCAAGTTTTGCTTCTTGTATTTCCAAGCTCTGTTCTTATTTATGACTATGACTTCCTTATATATTGATTTTGTTGTCATTACAAAGTGTCCCTTTTTATTTTTTATAATACCCTTTTAAAAAAAATCTATTTTGACTCAAATTAGTATTGCTACTTCAACTTTCTCAAGCATGCCACTGCATGTGTGCTATGTATTTTCTTCCTACTTTTCACTTTCAGCTTATCCATATCACTATATTTAAAGTACATCTTTTATAAGCAGTATTTTTAAATAGGATTGAATTCAGATTTAAAACAAGTGGGACTAATCAAACTGAAAAGCTTTTGCACAGTGAAGGAAACTGTCGACACCATGAAAATGCCACTTATTGAATGAGAGAAGATACTTGCAAAGGATATATCGGATAAAGGGTTAATATCCAAACTATACGGGGCTTCCCTGATAGCTCAGTTGGTAAAGAATCTGCCTGCAATGCAGGAGACCCTGGTTTGATTCCTGGGTCGGGAAGATCCACTGGAGAAGTGTTAGGCTACCCACTCCAGTATTCTTGGTATTCCCTCGTGGCTAAGCTGGTAAAGAATCCTCCTGCAATGCAGGAGACCTGGGTTTGATGCCTGGGTTGGGAATATCCCCTGGAGAAGTGAAAGGCTACCCACTCCAGTATTTTTACCCAGAGAATTCCATCCAAAATACTCAAAGAACTCATACACCTTAACATTAAAAAAACAACCCAATTAAAAATAGGACAGAAGACCTGAATAGACATTTTGCCAAAGATGATGTGCAGATATCAACAGGCACATAAAAAGATGCTGAACATCACTAATTACCAGGGAAATGAAAATAAAAACCACAGTGAAATATCACCTCACAACTGTTGGAATGGTTATTATTAAAAAGACAACAAATAACAAGTTTGGCAGGATGTGGAGAAAAGTGAACCCTTGTGCACTGTTTGTGGGAATGTAAATTGGTGCAGCCACTATAGAAGACAGTATGGAAGTTCCTCAAAAAGCTAAAACTAGAACTACCATATGATCTAGCAGTTTCACTCCTAGGTATTTATCGGAAGAAAATGAAAACGCTAATTTGAAAAGATAAATGCCCACCCATGTTTACTGCAGCATTATTTACATTGCCAAGATATGGAAGCAACCTCAGTGCCTATCAGTAGATAAATGGATAAAGAAGATGTGGCATGTATGTGTATCACAAAAGAATACTAACTCAGTCTTAAAAAAGAATGAAATTTTCCATTTGCAACAACATGAATGTACCTAGAGGGTATTATGCTGATATAAGTCAGACAGAGAAAGACAAATATTATATGATTTCACTTATATGTGGAATCTAAAAAACAAATTAACCAATATAACAAAACAAAAACAGAGTTATAGATACAGAGAACAAACAGGTGGTTGCCAGAGGGGATGAAGGTGGGGATGAGAGGAATAGGTTGAGGGAGATTAAGAGGTACACACTTCCCAGTGTGGGAAATATAATCAATAACAGATAGTAACCTGAATAGACAGGTTGTGGTCAACCTGTCTACACTTATTATGGTCAACTATATTTCAAAAACAAGCAAACAAATTTAAGAAAAAGATCAGATTTGTGGTTTCAAAGGCATGAAATGGAAAGAGGACAAATTGGATGAAGTTAGTCCAAAGACACAAAATTCCAGTTATTTAGATAAGTACTAGGGATATAATGTAAAACTTTACAAGTATAATTGTTTTATTATCTATTTTATTTTATATTTTCTGTTTATCAAGTTCACACTACTGTGTGTCATACATAAAAGTTGTTAAGAGTGTAAGTCCTAACAGTTCTCATTGATGAATGTTCATTAAACTTACTGTGGTAATCATTTCATAATATATGTAAGTCAAATCATTATGCCATATACTTTAAACTTATACAGTGTTGTATTTCAACTATATTGCAATGAAATTGGAAGAAAAAACAAAGTACATGTCTTATATACAGCATTTTTGATAATGTTGAATTTAAATATTTTATTTTGCTATTATCCAAAAAATTTTTGGCTCCTTTATTCCTACTTTCAAAGAAGGCAATGGCACCCCACTCCAGTACTCTTGTCTGGAAAATCCCATGGATGGAGGAGCCTGGTAGGCTGCAGTCCATGGGGTCGCTAGGAGTCGGACATGACTGAGCGACTTCACTTTCGCTTTCGTGCACTGGAGAAGGAAATGGCAACCCACTCCAGTGTTCTTGCCTGGAGAATCCCAGGGGAGCCTGGTGGGCTGCCGTCTATGGGATCTCACAGAGTCGGACACGACTGAAGTGACTTAGGTGATTCCTACTTTTATGTTCTTTTGGGTTAATCAAATGTTTTTTTAAAAATTTCATTGAATTCTTTTGTTGGCTTATTATCTATACTTTTTCTATATTTTTAAATATATGAATTGGGGTTATAATATGAATTCTTAATCTAGTCCACTTAGAGTGTAGATTATTTGTTCAGTTGCTAAGTCATGTCCGATTCTTTGCAGTACTGTGACTGCAGCACGCCAGACTTGCCTACATTCATTTTCTCCCAGAGTTTGCTCAAACTCACATCCACTGAGTCAGTGATGCTCTCTAACCATCTCATCCTCTGCTTCCCCCTTCTCCTTTCACCTTCAACCTTTCCCAGCATCAGGGTCTTTTCAAATGAGTCAGCTCTTCGCATCAGGTGGCCAAAGTATTTCAGCTTCAGCATCAGTCCTTCCAATGAATATTTAGGATTGATTTCCTTTAGGATTGACTGCTTTGATCTCCTTGCTGTCCAAGGGACTCTCAAGAGTCTTTTCTAGCACCACAATTCAAAAGCATCAATTCTTTGGCACTCAGCTTTCTTTATAGGCCAACTCTCACATTCATACATGACTATGGGAAAAAACATAGCCTTGACTATATGGACCTTTGTTGGCTAAGTGATCTCTCTGCTTTTTAATACACTGTCTAGGTTTGTCCTAGCTTTACTTCCAAGGAGTGAGAATCTTTTAATTCATGGCTGCAGTCACCATCTGTAGTGATTTTGGAGCCCAAGAAAATAAAATTTGTCACTGTTTCCACTTTTTCCCCATCTATTTGCTGTGAAGTGATGGGACCAGATTCCGTGATCTTAGTTGTTTGAATGTTGTTTTAAGAACGCCTTTTCACTCTTCTTTTTCACCCTTCATCAAAAGGGTCTTTAGTTCCTCTTCACTTTCTGCCATTAGAGTGTAACCATCTGTGTATCTGAACTTGTTGATATTTTCTCTGGGCAGTCTTGATTCCAGCTTGGGATTCATCCAGCCTGGCATTTTGCCTGATATACTGTGCCTATAAGTTAAATAAGCAGGGTGACAATATACAGCCTTGACAAACTCATTTCTCGATTTTGAACCAGTCCATTTTTTATTCCATGTCCAGTTCTAACTGTTGCTTCTTGACCTGCATACAGGTTTCTCAGGAGATAGGTAAAGTGGTTTTAAGAATTAAACCATCTCTTTAAGAATTTCCCACAGCTTGTTGTGATCTGCACAGTCAAAGTCTTTAGCATAGTCAATGAAGCAGAAGTAGATGTTTTTCTGGAATTCATTTGCTTTTTCTATGATCCAGTGGATGTTGGCAAATTGATCTCTGGTTGTTCCTCTGCCTTTACTAAATCTAGCTTGTACATCTGGAAGTTCTCAGTTCATGTACTGCTGAAGCCTAGCTTGAAGGATTTTGAGCATTATCCTGCTAGCATGTAAAGTGAGTACAATTGTATTGTAGTCTGAACATTCTTTGCCATTACCCTTCTTTGGCATTGGAATGAAAATTGACCTTTTCCAGTCCTATAGCCACTACTGAGTGTTCCAGGTTTGCTGGCATATTGAGTGCAGCACTTTAACAGCATAATCTTTCAGGATTTGAAACAGCTCAGCAAGAATTCCATCACCTTCATTAGCTTTGTTCATAGTAATGCTTCCTAAGGCCCATTTGACTCCACACTTCAGGATGTCTGGCTCTAGGTGAGTGACCACACCACTGTGGTTATTAAGATCTTTTGTGTATAGTTCTTCTGTGTATTTTTGCTACATCTTCTCAATCTCTTCTGCTTCTGTTAGGTCCTTGCTTTGAATTCATTTATAACTATATTTTCCTTTAAATTCTTAAATCTATTTATAATAGCTACTTTAAATTTCTTGCCTGCTAACTCCAACAGTTAGCAGGGTTGGACTTTGGGTTGATTTCTTTTGACTTTCTTCTCTCTTGACTGTGGGTCACAATTTCCTATTTTCTCTCTTGTTTATTAATTTTTTCATTGTGTTTTGGACATTGTGAGGGGCATGTTGTAAAATTCAAAGGCTCTGGATTCTATTATCTTCCTCTAGAGATTGTTCATTTTTTGCTTTGCCAGACTGTTAAACTTGGTTAGACTCAAAAGTCTAAACTCTGCTGCTTTTGCTGAAAGTGAAAGTGTAGTCGCTCAGTCCTGTCTGACTCTTTTTGACCCAGTGGACTGTAGCCCGCCAGGCTTTTCTGTCCATGGAATTTCCCAGGCAAGAATACTGGAGTTGGTTGCTGTTCCCTTCTCCAGGGGATCTTCCTGACCCAGGGGTCAAATCCCACTCTCCTGCATTG
This sequence comes from Bos indicus, assembly GCF_029378745.1. Taxonomy (NCBI): domain Eukaryota; kingdom Metazoa; phylum Chordata; class Mammalia; order Artiodactyla; family Bovidae; genus Bos; species Bos indicus. The sequence continues at coordinate 45,620,705 of NC_091780.1, forward strand.
CAGGCAGATTCTTTACCATCTGAGCAACCAGGGAAGCTGTTTTTGCAGTGGATAGTAATTGAAATTTTTGTTCAAATCTTTCAAGTCTTTCACCTGTTCTCCCTCCACCCCCCACCCCGGGCTCCTTGGAGTCTCTTCTGTACATGAATAGATCAAGAGCTAAGGATTTAGCAGATTTATACACAGATTTTTGCAGTTCCCTCTTTTCTAATATTCTTTTTATAACTTTCCAGCCTCTCTGACAACCTGAAACTCTTATCTTCTCAAACCAATTGATTATGATTTCTCAAACCAATCAGTCTACAGTTTTCTGGTTGATTTTCAGTTGCCCCTCCCTACCATGCTGAATAGAGTGCCCCTCTGGCAAAAAGCTGTATACAGGCAAATTTCTCCTGCTGCAGTTCACTTCTTTTCTGGTTATCCATAGATGCGTAACGAATCACCCCAAATATAGTGGCATTGAACAGAAACAATCACCTATTATTATTATGGTTCTAGGGTTTGACTGAACTCAGTTGTGTGGTTCTTGCTTGGCTCTTCTACTGTTGTAATCAAATGGAGGCTAAAGTCATCTTGAAATCTCCCTCACTCTCATCAGTTTGACAGTTGATATTGGCTTTTGGCTGGGACTAGGTTCGACTTTCAGGTAGAATACCTGTGCATGACCTCTGCCTGGGCTTTTTAATACTAGTTGGCTTCTAAGAGCAAGCATCCCAAGAGGGAGAGCCGGATGGAGCTGTATTTCTTTTTATTAACTGGCCTTGGAAGTCACATAGTGTCACTTTTGCCACATTCATGCATTGAGGCAGTCACAAAGAAAAGCTTCTACTCAAGTGGAGGGAATTAGACTCCACCCTGGTGGCTCAGAGGATAAAGCATCTGCCTGCAACCTGGGAGACCCAGGTTTGAATCTCAGGTCGGGAAGCTCCCCTAGAGAAGGAAATGGCAAGCTACTGCAGTATTCTTGCCTGGAAAATTCCATGGATGGAAGAGCCTGCTAAGCTACCATGCATGGGATTGCAGAGAGTCACACACAACTGAGCAACTACACTTTTGAGGGTGAGGAGTGTCAAAGAATTTTTCAGACATGTTTTAAAACTATCAAACCTTCTTTTAAATGTTGTGTTCCCTTCAATTTCTCCTTGCTTTTGGTCATTCTCTAGTACCTTCAAATAATTACTATTTATGTAGATAACATCATGTTATCTGGTAGTCCATTATAGACTACTTCATCATTACCGGGAGTAGAACTTCCTCTCCTACATTTCTTCCACCCATAGCACTCATCACCTTTGCCGTTCATATATTAACTTGTTTATATTGTGTCTCTTCCCATTAAAATGCAAGCTCCATTAAGTTGGGATTTTCTCTCTTTGGTAACTGCTAGGCAAAAAATTGAGTAGGCGCTGAACAAATTTTTGTTGAATGAATGGTGAATGAATTTTCAGCTCTTCAAAACAGCCATGAGTAACCAAATCCTCTTGATAAAAGAGGAGTACAAATTATAGAGCCTTGTTCTTTCCACATAGTTACATTGGTAGACTGGCATATCTCAGATCCATTTCTCCTTGGCTTAAAGAATAGAGCATAGAGATTTTGACATTTTATTCTCATTACTGCTGTATGTGTCAGTTTAGCAGGCTAGATAACTGATTACAGCTCAGTTGAAATACCATGTTATGTACTTTGTGAAGTGTAAAGCACTATGAGATTATAAGAGATATCAGATAATTACATGCAGTTGCACCTGGTAGGCTGGTCTTTACAGATTTCATTTTGAAAGCATATTTCGGTATGTGTGTGTATTTGTTTATTTTTAAGGAATGAGTATTTTGATTTTCCAGAACAATAATGAAAGTTATGGCTGTATGTTTATGATAAAGACCTTAGTAGGTTCTTATTATTTTATCTGACTTTTTTTTTTTAGGAACTTAAGAGATTTCAGAACTTTGTAAAATACCATCCTCCTTTTGATGTTGTCATTGATGGGCTCAATGTTGCCAAGATGTTTCCTAAAGCTCGTGAATCTCAAGTTGTAAGTACAAGTTTTGTTATTCCACATCTCTAGAAATATTTACTGGACTCATTTGTGATCTTTCTTGGTTCTCTTAGTTCCCCATTTTCCCTTCCTCTAAAAATAAGTTCTCAAAAGTGCCACAGTGACCAACCAGTCATCTAAGATGCACTGTTTTTGTTTCTTTTTTTTTCTGGCTCAATACCTTTATTTATTTATTTTTTTAATTTAATTTTATTTTATTTTTAAACTTTACAATATTGTATTGGTTTTGCCAAATATAGAAATGAATCCGCCACAGGTATACATGTGTTTCCCATCCTGAACCCTCCTCCCTTCTCCCTCCCCATACCATCCCTCTGGGTCGTCCCAGTGCACCAGCCCCAAGCATCCAGTATCGTGCATCGAACCTGGACTGGCGACTTGTTCCATATATGATATTATACGTATTTCAATGCCATTCTCCTAAATCATCCCACCCTCTCCCTCTCCCACAGAGTCCAAAAGACTGTTCTATACATCAGTGTCTCTTTTGCTGTCTCGTATACAGGGTTATTGTTACCATCTTTCTAAATTCCATATATATGCGTTAGTATACTGTATTGGTGTTTTTTTTTCTGGCTTACTTCACTCTGTATAATAGGCTCCAGTTTCATCCACCTCATTAGAACTGATTCAAATGTATTCTTTTTAATGGCTGAGTAATACTCCATTGTGTATATGTACCACAGCTTTCTTATCCATTCATCTGTTGATGGACATCTAGGTTGCTTCCATGTCCTGGCTATTATAAACAGTGCTGTGATGAACATTGGGGTACATGTGTCTCTTTCAATTCTGGTTTCCTCAGTGTGTATGCCCAGCAGTGGGATTGCTGGATCATAAGGCAGTCCTATTTCCCGCTTTTTAAGGAATCTCCACACTGTTCTCCATAGTGGCTGTACTAGTTTGCATTCCCACCAACAGTGTAAGAGGGTTCCCTTTTCTCCACACCCTCTCCAGCATTTATTGCTTATAGACTTTTGGATCGCAGCCATTCTGACTGGCCTGAAATGGTACCTCATAGTGGTTCTGATTTGCATTTCTCTGATAATGAGTGATGTTGAGCATCTTTTCATGTGTTTGTTAGCCATCTGTATGTCTTCTTTGGAGAAATGTCTGTTTAGTTCTTTGGCCCATTTTTTGATTGGGTCATTTATTTTTCTGGAATTGAGCTGTAGGAGTTGCTTGTATATTTTTGAGATTAGTTGTTTGTCAGTTGCTTCATTTGCTATTATTTTCTCCCATTCTGAAGGCTGTCTTTTCACCTTGCTTATAGTTTCCTTTGATGTGCAGAAGCTTTTAAGTTTAATTAGGTCCCATTTGTTTATTTTTGCTTTTATTCCCAATATTCTGGGAGGTGGGTCATAGAGGATCCTGCTGTGATGTATGTCGGAGAGTGTTTTGCCTATGTTCTCCTCTAGGAGTTTTATAGTTTCTGGTCTTACGTTTAGATCTTTAATCCATTTTGAGTTTATTTTTGTGTATGGTGTTAGAAAGTGATCTAGTTTCATTCTTTTACAAGTGGTTGACCAGTTTTCCCAGCACCACTTGTTAAAGAGATTGTCTTTAATCCATTGTATATTCTTGCCTCCTTTGTCAAAGATAAGGTGTCCGTATGTGTGTGGATTTATCTCTGGGCTTTCTATTTTGTTCCATTGATCAATATTTCTGTCTTTGTGCCAGTACCATACTGTCTTGATGACTGTGGCTTTGTAGTAGAGCCTGAAGTCAGGTAGGTTGATTCCTCCAGTTCCATTCTTCTTTCTCAAGATAGCTTTGGCTATTCGAGGTTTTTTGTATTTCCATACAAATTGTGAAATTATTTGTTCTAGCTCTGTGAAGAATACTGTTGGTAGCTTGATAGGGATTGCATTGAATCTATACATTGCTTTGGGTAGTATACTCATTTTCACTATATTGATTCTTCCAATCCATGAACATGGTATATTTCTCCATCTATTAGTGTCCTCTTTGATTTCTTTTACCAGTGTTTTATAGTTTTCTATATATAGGTCTTTAGTTTCTTTAGGTAGATATGTTCCTAAGTATTTTATTCTTTCCGTTGCAATGGTGAATGGAATTATTTCCTTAATTTATCTATCTGTTTTCTCATTATTAGTGTATAGGAATGCAAGGGATTTCTGTGTGTTGATTTTATATCCTGCAACTTTACTATAATCATTGATTAGTTCTAGTAATTTTCTGGTGGAGTCTTTAGGGTTTTCTATGTAAAGGATCATGTCATCTGCAAACTGAGAGTTTTACTTCTTCTTTTCCAATTTGGATTCCTTTTATTTCTTTTTCTGCTCTGATTGCTGCGGCCAAAACTTCCAAAACTATGTTGAATAGTAATGGTGAAAGTGGGCACCCTTGTCTTGTTCCTGACTTTAGAGGGAATGCTTTCAGTTTTTCACCATTGAGGATAATGTTTGCTGTGGGTTTGTCATATATAGCTTTTATTATGTTGAGGTATGTTCCTTCTATTCCTGCTTTCTGGAGAGTTTTTATCATAAATGGTTGTTGAATTTTGTCAAAGGCTTTCTCTGCATCTATTGAGATGGTTTTTATGGTTTTTATCTATATGGGTTTTATTTTTCAATTTGTTAAGGAAGATAAACTTCCAAACTCATTCTGTGAGGCCACCATCACCCTAATACCAAAACCTGACAAAGATTCCACAAAAAAAGAAAACTCCAGTCCAATATCACTGATGAACATAGACGCAAAAATCCTTAACAAAATTTTAGCAATCAGAATCCAACAACACATTAAAAAGATCATACACCGTGACCAAGTGGGCTTTATCCCAGGGATGCAAGGATTCAATATCCGCAAATCAATCAGTGTTTTTGTTTCTGACAAGTAAGTGGCTCTTACTGGCTGGGCAAAAGTGAGAGACTCAAAAGTCTATGTAATAAAGGGCCAGTTCAGCCTTTTTTGTGTAACCTTTAGCTAACCTTATAGGTCTCTAATCTTTGGGTTATTCTATCTTGTCCCCATGGATCACATCCCTCCACTTGAAATTTATCAACTTATACTATTAAGAGGTGTTAATCACTCATTGGGGCATCCTGGAAAGCTCAGTTGGTAAAGAATCCACCTGCAATGCAGGAGACCCTGGTTTGATTCCTAGGTTGGGAAGATCCACTGGAGAAGGGATAGGCTATCCATTATTCACATTTGTGTTCTTCCAGACATACTACGGAGAAGGCAATGGCACCCCACTCCAGTACTCTTGCCTGGAAAATCCCATGGGCAGAGGAGCCTGGAAGGCTGCAGTCCATGGGGTCGCTGAGAGTCGAGCATGACTAGGCGACTTCACTTTCACTTTTCACTTTCATGCACTGGAGGAGGAAATGGCAACCCACTCCAGTGTTCTTGCCTGGAGAATCCCAGGGACAGGGGAGCCTGGTCGGCTGCCGTCTATGGGATCGCACAGAGTCGGACATGACTGAAGCGACTTAGCGTAGCATAGCGTAGCAGACATACTATGTTCATAAATTAAACTAAGCATTTCTTTTTTTGGTAAGATAATCGTTCGTTCTATCAATTTCTAAGTGTCGTAGTAGTTTTTAATAGGAATATAAGGATTTTTTTATAGCATAGTGAGCAATTCGGAGAAGGCAATGGCACCCCACTCCAGTACTTTTGCCTAGAAAATCCCATGGACGGAGGAGCCTGGTAGGCTGCAGTCCATGGGGTCGCTAGAGTCGGACATGACTGAGCGACTTCACTTTCACTTTTCACTTTCCTGCATTGGAGAAGGAAATGGCAACCCACTCCAGTGTTCTTTCCTGGAGAATCCCAGGGACGGGGAAGCCTGGTGCGCTGCCGTCTATGGGGTCGCACAGAGTCGGACACGACTGAGGTGACTTAGCAGTGAGCAATTATTTTCATTCTCATTTTTACAGATTAGAAAATGAAGGCCAATTTTGTACAGTACACCCTTAGAAAGCAGTCATAACATCAAAATTTGATTGTAGAGGGCTTCTGGGTTTCAGACTTGTGGGTCTTACCACTGGCAATCTATGGCCATTTATCTGTAGTTAAACTATTATTTCGTAAAAATTGCTGCCAACTTAAAAGCTTTTTCTCAGAGATGCTATCAATACTGGTCCAATTTGACCATTTATACTCAGAAAAGCTTATAAGTACTCACAAAGGACAAGGATGATTTATAGAAATTTCTTTATATGCCTTTTCTTTGTTTGTGGCTGCATTTTTATGGTCAGGTATGTACTTTTTACTGCTTTATTTTTAAAAAGCACAAAAGTAAGTTGACATCATTTTTGTCTCTTAGGTACTTGAAGGGCCTTTTGAAGCAGTAACATTGACAAAGACAAAGCCAGAATAGGAAACATGAAACTATTATCACTAAGGCATGGTAGAGCTCAGAATCAGAAGGGTTCATTCCCATCTAATCTGTGAGAATAAAAAGTTTCTTGTTTGTGTACTTTTTGTTTGACTTTCAGCTTCAAACGAAGCAAAAGATTAGCTTGCCAGAAATATGTAGCCCAAATGGGCTCACTTTTGCCAGTACCATGTTTAAGATGTTGTAGTGGACACATCTTCCAGCTTTGTGGGAGAAAACCGTGCACATTTTTGAAGATTTTAGCAGATTTTGGCAAGTACAGAGGCAGAGAACAAATGACAGGCCAGGGAAATCATGATGTCTGCCACTACTTTTAGCTTCTACTCTTTAAATAATTTAATGTAAGCAACAGCTTATGTGACAAGTAGTTGTTATTACCCAACTTTTCAGAGAACTTGTGGCAGTGCACTTGGCATTATATTTGGGAAATTTCAGCTTGGAGACTCAGCTTAAGAGACACAACCTGAAAAGCATTTAATAACATTTTAAATAGCTTTAAAGTAGCATTTTAGATTAGAAGTTAAGAACGGGGATTCTGGAACCAGGCTCTTTATAATCAACTTACCACTTTAAATTGCTTTCATAGTTTGAGTGATTTATTTAACCTCTCTGTGCCTTATTTTCCCAATTTGTAAAACAGACCTAATAATAGTACCTATCTCTTAAAGATGTTGTGAAGAATACTTGGTATATACTAAGTTCCTAATAGGTGTCACTATTATTGATTACTATTCAAAGTAACTTCCCAAATGGAACTGTAATTCTTGCTTTCAGCTATCCCCTGTTGAGCAGTTTAAGATTTTCTCCTGTTTTGTCATCCATGTCAATGGAGCTAAAAGGAAATACCAAATCTCTGCCTTAGTATTAGATTTAGTATTAGTGTTAGACTCTAGGTGAGGTACTCAAATAATACTTGATTGAGAATTGAAGCCAGTTCCATCAAAAACTTAAGAAAAATTTAAAATATGATTTTAAGAAATGTTATTTTCTTATGATTATAAAAGTAATGCATGTTCATTATAGAAAATTTGGAAGTTACAGAAAAGAAAATTATATATAATCCTAACATTCAACTATAATCACGGTCAATGTTTTATTTCCTTGCAGTATTTTTCTATTTTTTTAACCTAAGTGAGCTTATATATCTATATTTTAATTTATAGTTTGAAAACTCTCAATAAAAGTGAAACTATAAAAGGAGTAAGAGAAATCAGGACTGTTTTTAAAATATTTAAGATGAAAGGACCTTTGAAGCATATATAAAATTCAGGAACCCTAATGGGAAGAATAGAGAAATTTGCTGGACAGTAAAAAATGCTATAACATTGTTTAAACATAAAAACAAACTGAAAAAAATTTGTAACACAAATGACAAAGGGCTAATTTCCTGACTGTACCAAGGTTTCTTATAAGTAAGTCTGTAAGAAAAAGAACCAAGCAGTAGAAAAATGGTTTAACCTTATTCATAATTATAGTTATGCAAATGAAAATGTTTGTCTTCTAGACTGGCAGAAATTTAAAAGTTAATAGTATCCTATATTTTGATTGGTTTAGAGACGTAGAGAGGAGGGTTAGGATTCAAAAACAAAAAACAAGAATTAGAATTCCTAATCTTTTCCTTTGTACACACCTTAAGACAACTATATTAAGAGAGAGAGAGAAAGAGGACAAATGGGTAGGTTAAGAATATTTCTTTTCTGGGCTATTTAATTAAACTTTATTTACAAATTTTAAAAATGTTTGAGCATTTTTAGATGCTGTTAGGCACAGTGTTTTTTTGGTGGGTAATTTGGCAATAACTTTGAATGCCTAAAATGCTGAAATTCTTCTCTTAGGAACTGTTATATTCATACTAGTATGTAAAATTTTATGTCCCAATGTGTTAGTTACAGCATTGCTTGTAAGCAGAGAATCTAATCAACTTAAATATCTATCAGTCTAGGACCTGAAATATATTGAAACATCTATTTTAAATGAATGAGATAGATCTATATGTACTGACATGGAATGATAGCCAAAGTAAGTGTAAGAAACTAGTTGTACAGCAGCTGTATGGCCCCACTTGTGTTAAAAGCAAACCAAAGGGTTACCCGTATATAAATGTTTGTTAGGTAAATTTGTATATGACTGGAAAATTCCAGAAGTTACACATAAAAACTTTAGGATAGTTAACTTTAGGAATTGGGGATATAGTATAAGACAACAAGAGAATTTCAATTTTTTATTTTTATTTAAAAAAATTTTTTTCATAATATATGTTTAAAATTTAAAACTTATCATTAGGAAAAGTAAAAAGGCATTCTTGGTAAATATTCTAAAACAACTGTATCTTATGGATGTACCACAATTTTTTAATCATTTGCCTGTTGGTGGGCATGTTAGCGGAGAAGGCGATGGCACCTGACTCCAGTACTCTTGCCTGGAAAATCCCATGGACGCAGGAGCCTGGTAGGCTGCAGTCCATGGGGTCTCGAAGAGTCAGACACGACTAAGCGACTTCACTTTCACTTTTCACTTTCATGCACTGGAGAAGGAAATGGCAACCCACTCCAGTGTTCTTGCCTGGAGAATCCCAGGGATGGGGGAGCCTGGTGGGCTGCCGTCTATGGGGTCGCACAGAGTCGGACACGACTGAAGCAACTTAGCAGCAGCAGCAGCAGGGCATGTTAGATTGTTTCTCATTTTTCACTATGGTAAATAATGCTTGGAAGAAGATCTCAGGATGTTTCAGATGATTTTTTGAGAATAGATTCCCAGAAATAGGACTCTTGAGTCAATGGGTATGGATAATTTTAAAGGTCTCACTGCTGCTCACTCATTGGGGAGTCCACCAGGCTCCCCCGTCCCTGGGATTCTCCAGGCAAGAACACTGGAGCGGGTTGCCATTTCCTTCTCCAGTGCATGTAAATGAAAAGAGAAAGTGAAATCGCTCAGTCCCGACCCTCAGCGACCCCATAGACTGCAGCCTACCAGGCTCCTCTGCCCATGGGATTTTCCAGGCAAGAGTACCGGAGTGGGGTGCCATTGCCTTCTCCGAAAGGTCTCACTATATATTACTAAATTGCTTTCCAAAATGATTGAAGCAATTTATATTCCCACCAACAGTTATAAAAGTGCCCAAATAAAATACATTTATTCAAAGTTGCTCATTACATGATTGCTTCAACTACTTAGTTGCATTTGTGCTATGAATCTGCTAAGTGAATAGAGCTGGACAGTTTTTAACCCAGATTCCTTAGCTGAAACATTTTTAAAATTTGTAAACAAAGTTTAATAAAATAGCCGGGAAAGGAAATATTCTTGACCATTTTATTTGTCCTTTCTGTCTCTTAATATGGTTGCCTTTAAGTGTGCACAAAGGAAAGGATTAGGAGTCCTAATTCTTGATTTTTTCATCTTTGTGTGCAGAATCTTCCAGCCTTTTTCTGTGGAATAATGGATTCTTCATATAAGTGATATCCTATGATATTTGTCTCTGTTTGACTTAATGTGAGAATCACTAGATCCATCCCTGTTGCTCCAAATGGCATTATTTCATTGTTTTTGTGGCTGAGTAGTATTCCGTTGTATATGTACATCACATCTTCTTTATCTGTTCATCTGTCATTGGACACTTAGGCTGCTTCCATGTCTTGGCTATTGTAAATAGTGCTGCTGTATCCAAAAGTCTACAAGCAATAAGTGCTGGAGAGGGTGTGGAGAAAAGGGAACCCTCTTACACTGTTGGTGGGAATGCAAACTAGTACAGCCACTATGGAGAACAGTGTGGAGATTCCTTAAAAAACTGGAAATAGGACTGCCTTATGATCCAGCAATCCCACTGCTGGGCATACACACTGAGGAAACCAGAATTGAAAGAGACACATGTACCCCAATGTTCATAGCAGCACTGTTTATAATAGCCAGGACATGGAAGCAACCTAGATGTCCATCAACAGATGAATGGATAAGAAAGCTGTGGTACATATACACAATGGAATATTACTAAGCCATTAAAAAGAATGCATTTGAATCAGTTCTAATGAGGTGGATGAAACTGGAGCCTATTATACAGAGTGAAGTAAGTCAGAAAGAAAAACACCAATACAGTATACTAACGCATATTTATGGAATTTAGAAAGATGGTAACAATAACCCTGTATACGAGACAGCAAAAGAGACACTGATGTATAGAACAGTCTTTTAGACTCTGTGGGAGAGGGAGAGGGTGGGATGATTCAGGAGAATGACATTGAAACATGTATAATATCATATATGAAACGAGTCGCCAGTCCAGGTTCGATGCACAATACTGGATGCTTGGGGCTGGTGCACTGGGACGACCCAGAGGGATGGTATGGGGAGGGAGGAGGGAGGAGGGTTCAGGATGGGGAACACGTGTATACCTGTGGTGGATTCATGTTGATATGTAGCAAAACCAATACAATATTGTAAAGTTAAAAAATAAAATAAATTATATAAAAAAAATAGTGCTGCTGTGAACATTGGGGTGCACTTATCTTTTCAAATTAGAGTTTTCTTCAGATATCTTCCCAGGAGTGGAATTGCTGGATAATATAGTAACTTTGTTTTCAGTTTTTTAAGGAACCTCCATACTGTTTTCCATAGTGACTATACCAATTTATATTCCCACCAACAGTGTAGGAGGGTTCTCTTTTAGGGAAACAATATTAAATAGATGATAAACCAACATAATTTAGTGTACAGTGAGATTTAGACGGGACTAGCCTTAACCCTTTCTAATTCGTTTCTCTCTTTAGTTGCTAACTTGTGTCTGACTCTTGCGACCCAATGGACTGTAGCTTGCCAGGCTCCAGAGCTCTGTCCATGGAATTCTCCAGGCAGGAATACTGGAATGGGTTGCCATTTCCTTCTCCAGGGGATCTTCCTGACCCAAGAATCGAACTGAGGTCTCCTGCATTGCATGCAGATTCTTTACCAACTGAAATATGAGGGAAGCCCAATTCATTTGTTTAATAAAACTTGCTACTCACCTTTTAGATGTTTTTCAAGGGTTAAGTGTATTCTACTTTTAAACAGTACTTTTTTTGTTGCACGTTTTCAGAAGAAAGGTTTTGGTTTGCATTTTTACTTTTAGGAAGAAGGAAGGGTTCTGAGTAACTGGTAGATTAATTATATAGCTTTCATTTTAAGAACAGAGCATCTTAGCAGGGAATGCCAGTGTAGAATCAGTTACTGTTTACTGAGCACTGTTCAGTGCCAGGTAAAAGGTTTTGAAGTGTGAAGATGTGTCTGCAGGCTGATAAATGCTATGAATGCTGGAACATGACTAGGCTAACGCTTATGTTATGTAAACAAGAAAGTCATAGTATACTTTGAATCCTTTTGTCCATGACCGTGATTCTTGTGTTTATATATAACTCTTTTCTTAAAAATTTACTTGGAATGTCAGAATGGAGAATAATGTTTACCCAAAATACATGGGGTAAGATTTTTTTTAAAAAATTCCAAGTATTACAAAACGGTTTTGTAACATTTTCTCCAGAACATGTTGTAATTTTGGAGAAAGAATGACTAGATTAGAAAGTGTTAGGTATGAACCCTTGTGTAGCACTTGAGCCAGCCTTTATGTAGCACTTAGACTAACGTCTCTTTTTTTGTTATCTGCTGCAAGATGTAGTGTTTTGGATTTTCTTGAATTCAATTTCTTTTAATAAACTACGTTTATGGAGCAGCATGGATTATTTTATAAACAGTCATCTCCCAACAACATGTTATTTTGGCTCTTACAGATACTTTTGAGGAAAAACACTGCAAAAATGATGCTTAGAGATTAAGTTTAATTAGCTAAACTTAAGTAATTAAATTTAATTAAGTTAGAAATTATGTAGAAATTAAGTTGTAGCCATTTTTTTAAAACTTCAGTGAGTGAGTGATTTGCACCACTATCCTCCAAGGATTGTAACCTCAGCTACTTTTTTCAGTAACCCAACATCCAGTTGACTGACAAATTTTAATGATCATACTTGCCAAGTATATCCTATAATCTTATCTCCATTAACATCATCTCTCACCTAAACCCCCAAGTGTCCTCCTTGCTTCTTCATCCTTGCCTCACTGATTTTGCAGGATACTTAGAATAAAAGCCATGTTCCTTTTCATGGATTGTAGTATTTTTCATCATCTTATTTTTACCTCTGTTTTTAACCTCATTTCTTGTGTTTTTTCTTTGCCTTTCACTGAATTAAAGATACAGTATAACTTTTCCTATTTCTCAAACATACCAGAGGTCTTCCCTGATTCTTCTGAAGTAACATTACGCTACTCACCCGACCTCTCCCTGTATTTTCAGTTATACAGACTTATTTGTTTCTGTGGTGGATGATATGAGTAAAATCATCTAGGACCAGACAACGTCCAGGCAGCCTGCCAGCTGATTGTGAGCACATGAATTAGCCTAGCCTATAATATGTGGAACAGAATAATATCCAGCTGAGCCAACCCATAGTGTTGTGAGAAAGGTAGTGATTATTTTAACCCAAGTTTTTGAGTGGTTTATCACACAGCAGTAGATAATTGATTTAATTCCTTCATAGCACTTAGTATATCTATAGTTATCTATACATTTCTCTATTTACTTTATTAGTGTCCTCCATTACAATGCAAATACCCTGAGATTCAATGTCTTGTGTACTTTGCTTGCTGTCGTATCCTCAGCACTGAGAAAGGGGCCTTAAACATAATACGTACTCAGTAGGTGCTTAGTGAATGAATGAAAGAATGAACAAATGAATGTAAAGGAATTCATATAACCTGTTAGAAATTACTTACCTGCTTTTCAGGATTAACTGAAAGACTTCTTGAGTTTTACTTTTGGCTGCTTACTTCACGCAGTAGCTATAGAACCTAGGCTAAGTTACATAACCTCCTGGTTCCTTTGTAATGATTAAATGAGCTAATTCTTGAAAAGCACTATTGCAGCGCCTGGCATTTACTCCAATAAATGAAAAAGGGAAAAAGCCATAACAACCCTGTGAGTGTATTTAGTTCTTTCATGGTCTTAACTTTATAAAAATAAAAGCATAGTTTTCTTCTATAATGTGTTTAGTCTCCTAATTTAAATAACTGACTATCTAGTAGTTTTTTCAGTTTGAGATCTTCATTCTTTTTGAACTGATGCTTAGAACCTAAACTTAGTCTGTAAATAAATGGCTAACTTCTCTGTATAGTAGTAAATAAGAAATATACCAACAGTATAGAGAAAATAAAAGACTGACTATATTAGTCAGGATGGGCTAGGTAATGCTGCAGTAATAAACTCAAATTTTCAGTGGCTTAAAATGAACCACTTTTTGTTCATGCTGTATGTCCATTTTAGGTCATCTTTGTCATCACCATTCTGAATATCATTCACTAAGTACCTACTGGAATATCGCCAGTCACTGTGGCAGAGGGAAAAGGGAAAGTCGTGAAGTACACACTGACTCAGAGCTTCTGCTTAGTTGTGATTCCAGCAAACACAGCTACATAGCTGACCTGAGTTCAGCATGATAGGAAAGACAGTCCTACCATGCATGTAGAAGGAGAAAGAGGATTAGTATTTTTTCACAGCTCTGATGACTACCACACTGAAGTTAGTGATGTCTTGCCTGTTACAATGGTCAAGTCCAGGAACCAGAAATGAGGTTTATCTTATCCACGCAACCTGTCTGTGCCTAGTTTTTTTTTTTTTCAGTATCAGATTCCTTTACTGTGGTTTTATGTGAGAAGAACTGATGCTTTTATTGATCCTTTTCCCTAGAATGATCAAGTAGGAATTCTAAAGTCTGTGTAACTCATACTTTACACATACTTTCGTAACTTTTGAGCCATCAAGTCATTGTTCATAATTGGTGACGTAAGTTTGCCTGCAGGGACAGGGAAATACTGAGCTTTCACCCAGAAAACAAAAGGATATAAAGTAGAAAACTTCCTCTTTTTTCCCCCTACATTTTCCCCTCTTGTTAACCACTTCCCCCGTCACCATCATAAACGTACCTACCCAGGATTTAGTTCTAATGTTTTTGTTTCTTGCTCCTTTTGCAGGTTGCATTTAGGGTTTTCAGTTGTTCATAAGCTCCTCTAGTGGAGGGTGTATAGGGGAAAAAGTACATCATTTTAGTTAATCTTGCTAGCTGTTCCAAACTCTGTTCCCTGTTTTTGTAGATAACAGAGAATTGGTTTAAAATAGCTTCCACAGAAAGAAAATTTATAATGTAATTTAAAAGAATTATGTTCAGGCATCAGCACCAAATGCGTTCATTTTTCAGCATGCTTAGGGCATTGAATAGAAAGTAGTTTGATAGAAGCACTGCAAAATTTGTTTTGATTGCCATGTCTTTTGGTTTTACTACAGTGAGAGAAAAATGGAAGAAAGGGTATTAGCCATTAAAAGTCATTCGGCAGTAGCATTTACTTGGCAGTGAGTTCTCATTTTTTTCCTGCCACCCAAGTTATTTTATTTCTTTCTATTGATTTACATAACCCCTTGTAAATGTTTCAATACCATAAAGAACCTAAGATAAAATAAACTATGCTCAGTGCTTTTTGGTATGCGTTTATAAAACCTGTGCTTTTTTTTTTTTTTTTTAACCAAATTATAGAAATGTTTGGAGTTTGACACCAGCTGTGCTTGAAATTATGTTTCAATAATGTTATAGTGACAAGGAAACTCCTTATTATGTTTGTAAGTGCAAATGTTAGATTAAGTATTGAAGTAAAATTTTTATTACACCTCCTCAACTTTTAATATTCTTCTCTATGTAATTGTTTCTCCTGCTTAAAGGCTAGCTCTTAAGGACTGCCTTTAGAGGTAGAAGGTGTTTTTCCTGGGGTTTCAGAACTTGGGGGTCGTGCTGCTTTTATTGCCTTCAAAGAAGGCTGACCCATGTCTGCTCTGAGGTGTTTGAGTGATTTTTTTCCTGTATTGAAATCTGGAATCAAGAACGTGTCATTTTTCCCAGTTTACTTTCATACATTTTGCTCATTGCTAATGATTGGAAATAAGTGATTGGAGGTTACATCTAAACATTTTAATCGTAGTTAACTACCTAACCATAGTTTCTTTCCAGTGAATTTTAAAAAGTGATTCATTCAGTGTTTTTAAGGTGAAGGATTACAGGAACAATTATTAATCCAGTTATTTCTAATCCAGGAAGGGACTTCACTTTTTACTTTATAGAATTATATATATTTATGAGTACTCATTAGATTTCTTTTTTAAATTCATATATTTTTAAAGAAAAGAAAATTTAAAATCTTTAAACTTAACTACTAATGTTTCTGCTATATTTTAGAATATTGATTCTCAAACTTTAATGTGCATCAGTCTCACCTAGAGGATTTCTGACCCTGCACCCAGAGTTCCTGATTAAGAAGTTCTAGGTTAGGGTTGAGAATTCATATTTCTTAAAAGTTCCTAGGTAATGCTAATGCTGCTGGTTTGGGGACCACATTTTGAGATCCACTGTTATAGAAAGACATTTCTTCTGAAATGCACTCATACTGCTTTACAAAAACAAGCAATTATAGAAGTCACATACTCAAAATTATTAGATGTCTAAATGATTCTTCGAGTAGGAATCTATTTTTTAAACTAGATATATGAAACTTATTTTACAGTACTGAAACCTGTCCTAAGAATAATATACTTCTTCCACTTTCAAAATAGAAGTTTGTCAAGTTTCCATAACCAACAGCTATGTTATCAAGTAGTTATATTAGCATTATAATGATTAAAGTCATTTTGTGCCTAGAGAATAACTTCAAAGAAAACTCTGTTAAATGATCCAAAGAGAATATGTTAATTGGGGAAAACCTGAGATTGAAAGTAATTATGTGGAATATCAAAGCACTGGAATTGCATGTTTCTTTATAAGGCATCTGAAATAATCACCCAAATAAGTCACTGTTAGTATGTATTTATAAGCCTGAAGATTTTTTGTTAATCAGTGGAAACCATAAACTTGGACTGAAACTCAAGGCAACTCATCTGGTGGCGTTTAAATCCTATTTCATTGGGATTTAAGTGGCATTTAAGTGCTATTTCTTTGGATTTTAAGAAGTCCTATTTCTTTGCCCAAATTTATTACTTGGGCATGGGTGATAGACCTAATCTGGACTCCTCATTTTTAAGTTACTTTTAGCTAGTCAGGAGTGACTCCCCCAAGTGACTTGGGGAAATAAATAGGCATTACTGGATGATGCCAATCCAGAATTCACTGAACACAAAAAATGGTTCTTGGGTTTTTTTCTTACTATCTATCTTTCATGACTTGATAAGTCAGAGAAGTCACGTTGCCCTAGGTCAAATAGTACCAAACTGAGGAGGTGCTTCCTTTCATCCACGTGCCATTCCGCCCAGTTCACCTGCTTGATAGGTATAAGAGTTCTGTCTTGTCATGTGACCGCTAGAATGGTATGCACCACTCAGAATTATTCTTACATGTACCAATTGCTAATGAAGCGAATGATCAATTGTCAGAAAAGTGGGTAATATTATTAGTGAAGTGATCAAGGAAGCAAGTAGAAAGATGAGGAAATCAGGCAAAATTTCGGTAATGAATTGGCCTCATGTCATTTTCTTTCCAAATATCCCTAAAAGATATACTCTGCATAGTGTTTGAAACAGAAATTTCCCCAATTGCATTAGTCAAGTGATCACATATCTGAAAACGTCATTGTTAGGAAAACAGTGTTGCCACGTTCCTGTATCTGTTTTCTCTCTGGCAAAATCTTAATGGCGAGTTGACTCTCCTCTTGTGTCACTGATAATTTTTGTGTGATAACTATTTAGGATGTGGTGAGATTGTCTTTGTGAATCATTATTGTGTGTACTTTACTTCTATGACAGTATTTTAAAACATGCATCTCAGGAATGTGGTAGGTAGAGTACTCACTTTAACCAAGAAAATTTTTAAATATTTGTTAAGTCTGGTGAGCAGCAATTCCAGAGTGAGTAGTAAATTTACTTAAATATGTTTTTGAAGCTATATAAATTATTCTTACTTAATTATTGTTACAGTGATACCACTTTATTCATTATTAATTTTGTATTAAGATACTTATTTTAAGATAAAAATGGTTTTCTTTTTAAAATAGTTTCTATTTCAGACCTTTCATCATTGTAAAGGCTGATTTTTCTCCCAGTCAGATACAATTAAGATCAGTCGATTCAGATCTTAGGTTTTATTGCATTGTTTCATTTAGATGTGGCTTTTTTCCCTGGGTATTTTTATGAAGTATTCACTGCCCTCTGAAGTGGAGATTATTTATTTATAGATTATTTTCTGCTCAACTATGTTCTATAAGAGATATAAAATGCTTATAATAACATACAGAAAATAAAATAAACTTAAGAGCGCAAAAGGAAAATAAGCTTAGGAAAAATAAGAGGTTTGAAGTTGGTGCACGAAATTCGTACCATGAAGTAAGTGCTCTATTAATTTGACTGTAAATTCGGTTGACAAACTTGAAGATGAAAACACAATCCTTGATGAGCAGGGATCCAAACTTTTATCTGCCTGCACATCATTCATAAGCACCCCATAACCCCATTATAACATTTCTTTTTTCCTAAAGAGACACTCAAGGGAGCTAGGCTAGGGACGAGGAGGGAGAGAGAGAGCAGAAAGTGGAGAAGTTTGAAGACATCCAGTTCCAAGATTTCTTCCAAGGAAGTTACTTCCACTATAGGATTCATTGATTTGTAGGATTCACATAATTCATAAATTCAAATAGAAACAAATTGTTTAGGACAGGTACTGTTAATGTATTAACATAAGCCAAACAGATTACTCCTGTGGGCCCTAATGGTTCAGTGCATGCCCTTCACAGCATCCTTGTGAATGAATTGTATAAACATCAGCAGTAAAGCAATCAGACATGTATGACCTTAAGAGAGGCCTCTGATTCAGTAATTCAGTATCACTGATGCTCTCTCCAGTTGGTCAGAAGGCCTGGTGACAGGACTCATGCTTCTTGATCTCTTTGGGAAATGGGTAAGCTGATTTTTCACTTCTGGTCCACAGTAATTCATAGCAGTAATAAATCTTGTTTTAAATTTTTATAGTTATAATTTCATTGCAGTTAAAAAAATCTGGTCGGAAAGCAGATATCCTTAATATATCTCATTTGTAGTAAATAAGATTTGAAGACATAGGTGAGTTTGAGTATCAGAATTGCCTTTGGATTTTGTTAAGTGATTAAAGCAAGTACCATTTCTTTAATGTGAAAAAAGAAACTTACAAACTCAACATGACATCATTCAATCAGTAGAGCATTTTTCTCAGTCTTGTCTGAACTATAAATACCAAGAACTTTCTTGTGTGTATAAAGTTATAGAATTAGTCTTAATTGAAGCTTTGCTGCTGCTGCTGCTAGGTCGCTGCAGTCATGTCCGACTCTTTTCGACCCCATAGATGGCAGCCCACCAGGCTCCCCCATCCCTGGGATTCTTCAGGCAAGAACACTGGAGTGGGTTGCCATTGCCTTCTCCAACGCGTGAAAGTGAAGTCGCTCAGTCATGTCTGACTCTTAGTGACCCCATGGACTGCAGCCTACCAGGCTCCTCCGTTCATGGGATTTTCCAGGCAAGAGTACTGGAGTGGCGTACCATTGCCTTCTCCAATTGAAGCTTTGCAGTTATATGTAATAGGTCTACAACTCCAGAAAAAGATATATACACATTATGTTATGAATAGCAGGAAAACCTCTTGAAAAATTTCTCATCTGTTTAGGGAAGAGGTAATAGGCAAATCTTACTGGATTTAAGCTTGGAAGAGAAATGGAAACAGTAGTTCCTCTTCAAATGGACCAAAATGACCCCACAAAATATACATAAAATGTTTTATCGATATCAATCTTTTATTAAAATAAGAACTTGAAAGGGAAAATCACAAAGCTGTGTAGTTCTATGGTTGTAAAAACATTTTAAGTATACCAAATTCTTGTTTGCAGTGTTTTATCAGTTACATTTCAGTGTCCATCACCTGGTTGGTTATCACTTTGACTTGTCATCAGAGAGAAAGAATGACATATAGACATTATAATATTTGGTTCCTTACACTTTGATTCTAATTAAGTCCTAGCTTTAGGGAGCCACTTTGTGCTAGGATGTCAGGCTGCAGGCCTTAGCCAGTCCTTGCCCATCCCCACGCACACACCCACACACACAGTCACTCATGCTCACAGGGTAGTGTCTAATTACAGGTTCTGTTCATGATTTTAACCTATTCATTGTAAACATTGACCCTGGAGATGAGAACTACAACAGGTGGAGCTAACATACTTTGATTTCTCTCTGTGTTAAAAATTGAATGCATTATCTCATGTAATCTGTATAATTCCATAAGGCAGATACTATTATTATTTCTGTTTTACAGTGAAGAAACTAAGCAGAAAGATTAAGTTAGCTTGTCACATTGCTAATAACGAGAGGGTCAGTGTTCAAAGTAGTCAGTTGCTTCCACAGTCTGCTCATATCCTGACTCTCCTTTACTGCCGTCATGACTTGACACCCAGCTTGGATCTCAAGCTGCTATATAATTCTTTTAAATATATTTTGAAAATGAAGAAATTGGTTACACAGTCTATGGGAAGCTTAAGCTTATTGGGTAATAAAAAGGAGGATTAAGTTACAGAGATTAAAAAAAGTAAAGATTGGCTGTTTATTGATTCAACTCAGAAGTATAGCATCATCTTATATCTCATGTAAATATTATTTTTATTGGCATTATTTTTATTCAGAAAAAATTGATATGACATTTATTCTCTTCATACAAAAAAAAAGATATTCTTCCCCCCTTTTTTAGATTTTTTAAAGCTTTTTATGAATAAGGTTTTATTTTAGAGTATTTTTAGATTTAGAGAAAAGTTAAAAAGAATATAGGAAATTCCCATATGCCTATATCTAGTTTTCTCCACCATTAACATCCGCTGTTAGTGTGGTACGTTTGTTACAATTAATGAACCAGTGTGGCTACATTTTCTTTACCCAAAGGTCATACTTTGCTCAGATTCCCTTCGTTCTCACTTGCTGTCCTTTTTATGTCGTGAGTCCCTTTTAAGAAACCAAATTAAATTTAATTGTTGTATCTCATTAGACTCTTCTTGGTTGTGACAGTTTCTCAGACTTTACTTGATTTCGATGACCTTGACAGTCTTGAGAAGTACTGGTCAGGTATTATGTAGACTGTCTCTCAGTTGGGATTTATATATTTTTCTCATGATTAGCCTAGGGTATGGGTTTGAGGGAAGAAGGTTGCAGAGATAAAATGCCATTGCCACAGCATTGTAGTGAAAGTAGACACTATCAACATAACTTAACTACTGTTGATGTTAACTTCAATCACCTGGTTGTGCGAGTGTTTGTCAGGTTTCTCCACTGTGAAGTTATTCTTTTTTCCCGCTTTCCATACTGTAATCTTTGGAAAGAAGTCAGTGTGCAGCCCACACTTAAAGAGCGAGCGGTCATACTCCATCTCTTTGGGGGCAAAATATTTACACAAATTGTTTGGAATTCTTCTGATCCAGAAATTTGTCTGTTCTCCCCTACTTACTTATTTCTTTAGTAATTTATTTATAGTATTATGAACTCATGGATATTTATTTTATACTTGGTTTATAATCTAATATTACTTTATTTTGTTGCTCACTTATTTTAGCTTTGGCAACTACAAGCTTTTTGTTTTCTCCCATGTTCCTTTGACAGAACCCCATAATTGTATGTTTTTTCAAGTACTTTCTTTCTTCTGGCAAAATTCGTTGCTGGTACAATGTTATTTTTTAAAAAACTAAAAACTTAGCTAATTAGGTAGGCTGCTTCAATTTTCTTTGAAGGAAAAATGTGCTATCTGCTTTTTTGACTATTGAAGACAATGAAAAGGAAAGGGTAGTATTTTTTGTACTTTTACTTCATTTCTCAAAATCAAGTAATATTTATTTCTGCCACGTAGTATAATGATTTTACCCAGTCACCTTTGATTTTTTTCCCCCACGGGTTAATCTTTGTGGTTTGCCTGTTTTGGAGGATCAGCATGTGTTTTGGATGTTCTTTTTCCTTTTCTTTCTTCTTAGCAGTGGAGTATGAAGGGTCCAAGTCAAAGGAGAAACTGAAGTAATAGTATCCACTTGTTCAGAGTGGCTCTCCTGTTCCTGTGTCTCAAGTGTTTCCACAGGAGCTATTTCCCAACTGATAACACTTGTTACCTCCAAAGGGAATAGTTATATAGAATGTTGGTTTTCATTATGATGCATTTGTGTCGTGTTAGAATTTTTTAAATAATGAGCTTATATTTCTTTTATAATCTGGAAAATAATAGAGGTTTATTTTTAGAGTCAGTGGAAATGCAAAGAAAAGAACTTACCCTTTCTGTGGTTTGAAGAGCTTTAGAACTTAACTTTTTTCCACACTTGATATATTGAACACTTGGTTATTTTGCATGAGTTTTCTTTAGCTCTACCTGTGTTTTTTCACTAGTTTAGCTGTATTAGTGAAACTGGCACATCTGCACAGTTACTTTATGTAACTGCAAGATTATATTTAGATTTAAAGATTACTTGAAATTCTGTGATGATTGTCTCAAGTATGTAAGGCTTCTCTTTAGCAAGGTTATAAATACATTACATGTAGAGACCATTCTTCATGTATTTCTCATAAAAAGACAGTAATCTTGGTGTGTTGCTGTAAAGGAATAGGTAGGAATCTTTCCTACTGGTTCTTTGTTTTGCTGCTTTTCCATGCTGTCCTGAGATTTGTTTTCTTTTTTATTTATAGCCATTGGTTTTTCTGTTCCATACCTGCTGAACCTTAACACCCTGAAATTACTTACATTTTGTGTCCTTTCTCTCTCCTTTAACTCTCCAACATTTACTTGCCAACCCAAGGAAAGCGTTTTCCAGATTTTCATGGGATATGGCTTGGTCTCAAAATGAGAGTGCCCTGTGGCCACTTACCTAAGTGCTTTCAGGCTCCAGAACAAAACAACTCCACTCTCTTTATTTCTCCACCTCGCCCCACTGCCCCCTGCCAAAAAAAAAAATCTAAAAGTTTAGGCTGTTGCTACCCCATTTAGAAACTAAGATATTCCAAGATTTAATAGTAGAAAGAAAAAGTAAAATATTGATAGAGCTTTATTTACGTTTATTTGTGTCACTTTAGAAACCATAAAATATGCCCTTTTGTCCTCTCCATGTGTTCTTATTTTTATGTCAGTACAGCACAGAACAACCAAACATTTATATAACTCAAAACCAAAGAAGTTTGTTTTACTATAACATTTGTTTGATACATTTTAAATATAGCACCCTCCCTGCACCTGGATGTGTTCACCAGCTCAAACATTTTCTTAAACCCCATCCTTTTAGGATTTTTGTGCAGGCTTCATCACACAGGCATGATCCATCATCATAGAATTAATTTCTGGCTCCTCTTGCCCTCCTAAAGGATAGAAGTGGGCTGGGCTGAAAATCTCAAGCTTCTAAACACGGCTTGGTCTTTCTGGTGACCAGCCCCCATCCTGAAGCACTCTAGGAGCCTATCTCATGAGAATAAAAGATGCGTCTAACACCCTGGAAATTCCAAGGGATTTAGAAGCTCTGTTTCAGGAGCTGGGATCAAAGTCCAAGTATTAGAACAAAAGATGACCTTAGTACCTTTATCACTTAGGAAATTATAAGGGTTTTTGGAGCTCTGTGACAGGAACCAAAGGCAGAAAACAATATATAATTTCTTATTTTACAAAGAGTAAAGGAAATTGAGGCAGGACAGTGGGGCAAGGAGTATAGGAATAGGGTGGTATCTGAAGGGGGAATGAGGTGTGTGGTCAGGTAGGAGAGGATCCAGATGAAGGGTTGAAGCTGACTGTGTAAGAGAAAAGGAGTGAATGGGAGTGTAGAGTATCTGAGAGGGTAGAAAGCGATAGGTCCACCTCATAGATGGAGGAATTAGCCAAAACAAGAGGTATGGAGGGAAGGAGAATACAGTGTATGCAGCATATATTTTCCAAAAGAGGATCTATTATTTGACTACGGAACTTTTATTCACAGAGCATTTTGAAGGACATACTAGTCCTTCAGACGGAGAAGGTAATGGCACCCCACTCCAGTACTCTTGCCTGGAAAATCACATGGATGGAGGAACCTGGTAGGCTCCAGTCCATGGGGTCTCGAAGAGTCGGACACGACTGAGCGACTTCACTTTCATGCATTGGAGAAGGAAATGGCAACCCGCTCCAGTGTTCTTGCCTGGAGAATCCCAGGGATGGTGGAGCCTGATGGGCTGCCATCTATGGGGTCGCACAGAGTCGGACACGACTGAAGCGACTTAGCAGCAGCAGTCCTTCAAAATATACTTGGGGAAATACTACCCTAAAACTTAACCATCTTTTGAACTTTCTAAGGCATCAGTTACTGTTCACTTGTTACACAAGAAGCTGTAACAGATACTGAAAATTGTTTCTTTTTTTTCCTTAGTGCATTTTAATCCTGAATTCTTTTTAGAGTAAATTAAGAGTAATTTTAAATAGTGAAATGCTCTTTGTACTTTCTTAAGATTAGTCTACAAGAGCAAAGAAATTATATATTAATGTAGATTTACATTTTATTCACTTTTGCTTGATTCTTAAATAACATAGATTTTAGTGTAAAGATGTTCTTTTGATAGAATTTATTTTATATTGAGGTTAAAAGAAAATTTTACCTTGAAAATAAAGTTAGAACACCTAAAGTTTTTTTTTTAATTGAATTGGTTCATTAAGTTCTGAACCACTAAATCTTGAGCTTTGTAGTTCATAAATAGTATCTGTTATCTCCTTTAATCTGGCAACCACAAAAAACTTCCTGCAGAGAAACAACTTACATTTTAGCATTTTGCTTGCTTACATTTGTGCTTTTTAATTTTTTTTCTTCTACCCTAAACCTTTGTTAAAGGTGATGCTCATGCCACATGATCATGTTACTGGAAAGTAATGTTGGGAGATTTGTGAAAGAAAGGAGAAAAAAAAGTGTTTTCTACTGAAAAAGAAATGGGTCAATAGACCACAAGATGTAATGTTGAATTCTGTGCTCACAGTAAAGGCATATGTTAAGTCTCCTGCCTTCTTAGTCACCAAGTAACTTCTTAAGAATACTGTTCTTTTCTTTAATAAATCACATTCTAATCACTTTATGACTTCAGTATATTTTTTAAAGCATGGAGTAGTGATACCAAACTCAGTTATCATTTAGTCTGTCTCCACTTATTCCAATTATATTAATCAGAATGTTGTAATCATTTTATTCTTCAATTACTCATCAAAGCTTCCTTGTTTTAAGGCCCTGTACAGAGTGTATCCAAAGTACAAAGGTGAAAGAGGCATAGTCTATTTCCTGAAGGATTTTATAGTCTCTTAGGGGAAATAAGAGAAAAAGATAAATGTCTACAGACAGAATACGATCAGCATGTTAATTGTACCAATAACTCTGCACAGAAACTGCAAGTAACATTTCTTAGATTTTCCTAATTGTTCAAACTACTCTTTCTGTCCAGTTACTCAGAAGTAATAAACATTTATGGTGTTTCCAGTTTATTTATAATGTTGTTAATATTGTTTTTCTTAGTTTTAGCTAACACTTATTAAGAATTTCACACATGCCAGGAACTACTCTTGAGTACCGTACATACATTATCTCATTTAATCCTCATAAGAGTCTTATTATTTTCACCTTGCAGATGGAGAAACTGAGGGTTAGAGAATTCAAGAAACTTGCCTGTGATAAATTTACAACCAGTAAATGTCAGATTTGAGCTGCAGACCTAGGTTGTCTAATGCCAGAGGCTTATCTTAAAAGACTCTATTACATTCTCTCTCTATGGACCTTGCCAATACCTCTGCTCTTTTAACAGAGGAAAACAGCTTCAGGATTGAAAGGAAAGCCATCAACAGTGTCTGTTCATTTATTTTAATTAGCTGTTGACGTGATCTTAAAACAGAAAATACTCTGCCAAAGAGTTCACACTTACTATCACCGTGGTTGTGTGTCCTTGTACACACAGCCTCTTTAGTGTGGTTCTTTCTTCTCGCTCTTCATAGCTCAGCTTCGGAACCCTCTCTAGGAAGTTCCCCCATCTCTCTGTCTGCCCCACCGCCCAGGAGGTCCTCTTTCTCCCACTACGTTGTCTTCGTCTGTGTGCTCTCCAAGCAGCCTGCTTTCATCCCTGTCATAGCACCAGTCATGTGATTGAATTGTCTTTAAGTTTTTTAATAGAAGGGACTGTTCTTCATTTTAGCAATCTCAGTGTCCAACACAGTGTCTGGCCTGTGGTGAGTATGCAAAAACTGTTGAATGGATGAATGTTTGACTCAAGTGTTTTGAGGCTTGTGCAAAACACTCTGGAAGCCATCTCACATCACTTTGATAGTGGTGCTTATTGGGGACAATGTACCATTTGATTCTCCAGGGTTTCTGGTGAATAACAAGTGCTTTTCATTTCCCTGAAGCCTTGAGGTCATAGATGGCGGAGGAAGGAGGGAATGCTGCTAGTGAATTCTCTGAGTGGGATGGAGGATACTAGTGTTCTGCTTCCTTCCCTCCCTAGTGAGAACAGGGCCATGCTTTAAAGTTAGGGGTAAGATAGTGTCAACATGTAACGTCAGAGTCTTTCAGTAGCTCACTGTTGACTGATTGGGACCTCTGGCAGGTACTGGCCAGGTCCACAGTGTTCGGGCCCATAGTTTTTTAATGCAACTTTATATCCCCACCAATCAGCATCAAGTTTGAACCTTTGTAGCTCATTGTAAAGATCATTCCTAAGTGTTTACCCCTAACTTGAAATCCCTCTCATCTTTATCATAAGTTTGTAGACTAGCAGCACCATCATCTATCAGATGGCAGGAAAACTGTACCCCTTCCCCCACCATTTATTGACTGGATGACTGTAAGTAAGACAGTGGAGCTTCTTTGGGCCTCAGTCCTCTCCTTTTGAAAGTGAGAGTCCTAAGTTTTTTGTGTTCCTGAGACCATGGAACTAAACTGGATTATTTCTCAAGGTCCATTCCCTATCCATTTTAAGATACATAATTTATATGAATTACTTATCAGTGTGCCATTGTTCACTGAGAGGGTTGATCAAAACATTTTTCCCCTCTAGAGATTATGTATTTGCCATTTGTTTGCCATTTAGCAGTGCTCAAATTCTAACTCATGAATGTATTGCATTTAGTGTGTTATTTTTAACCCCAAAGTTTCCTGGTATTAGGATTATTAATATCACATGGAGGCCTCTTATGGTGATTGTTTTTCTTTAGGGATAAGGGCCTAATATGCTAAGCAAGAATATACTGCCAGACTATTTACCTAAGGACACCTAGCACCTTTGGGGCATGTTACATCAATCAACACATGAGATAAAGGCTGAAATGTTTTTGTCACGGCCCTTCAACTCTCTACTCTTAAAAAAAAAGTTCTTGAGCATTATATAAAAGCCCTTACACTTTACCAAAAGCCTTACTTCCTGAAAACAGAAATCAGATTTTAAGAGTTAAGAACTATAGTCATCAGAAAAAAAGTATCTCCTTCGGTATTACCATAAATACATAAATAGATCTTTGTCCTCCACCAAGGACATCATTGTTCTCCACCAAGAAAGAAATGCAAAGTATACAACATTTTAACAGAGAGAGTATCTGTCAATGGGCTCCTAACCCCCCCAACTCTATCCTTATTCTTCTGTTCCATACAACTGCAACCTTCCTGTTAGTTGGGGTTTTTTTTTAACATTTTATTATGAAAATTTAAAAAATACATCAAAGTTTAAAGAATTTTATAGTGGATATCTACATACTCAGCTCTTTGGTTCTACCATTACCATTTTACTATACTTTCTTCTTTAGGTGTCTGTTTTTCTGTCTTTTGTCCATTTATAAGTTCATGTGGACTTTTTATGCATTTCAAAATAGACTACAGATATCTATATTTATACCTATTCTCTCTTGATCAGTATTTTCATTTCTGCCAAAACTGACTGAACTCTAGTGTGTAGGCATGACCACTTCTGCCTGACTCATTCAAGGCTATTGAATATCACAAGTCTTTTCCTACAGTGCTGTTGGCCTGTATGAAGTGGTTTTCACAGAACAGACCAGTGACATTCTAGAGGGACATTCTAATCAGCACTATCCAATAGAAATATAATGTTATTTAAAATCTTCTAGTAGCCACATTAAAAATGTTAAAAGTAAAAAGTTCACCTGTTAGGTAAAATAACTTTAGCTTTTTTATTAACCCATCGTAATCCAAAATGTCATTTCAACATGTAATAATACTTTAGTAATTACTAATGAAATATTTTATATTCTATTTATATAGTAATTTTCATGGAAATCCAGTACATCTCATTTCTGATTAGTTCTATTTCAAGTGCTCAGTAGTAACTTGTAGCCAATATATTGAACAGTATAGTTCTAGACCTTCAAACTTAATGGCTATATCATTCCTCCTCCTAAATTTCTAGTGTCTGAAAGTGCTGACAGAGCAGTCAAATTTCCTAATGAATGTGAAAGAAGTAGTGATATTCATCACAGCAAACCCTAATTATACCCTTTCACATTGAGGCCATTTTTATTCATTTCCTTGTCAGAAACTTCCCAATTTTTTTCTTTCAATCACTTCTCATCTACACTCAGAGTTAAGTTACATTCCCTATACCAATATCGAGTGTATTTTATTACTTTTCTGCTGCCCTTCTTCTAATTTCAGGGTTTACCAGTTTGTCTTCTCTCATTTTTTGCTAGAACACTCTTTCTAGAACAGGTAAGATCTTTAAATTTCACTTGTAAAAATTAAAACTACATGCTAGTATTAAAATATTAATGAGTCTAGTTATAAAAATTAAAAACTGATCTCTGGTGGAATTTTTCTATATCCTGATTGCAGTATTAATTAAAAGTTGTAAAATTGTGTATGTGCACCTGTATGCATGCATGCACACATACACATGCGCAAATGAAGAAATTGACTAGTTGTTATAAATTGAAGTTTTTACCTTATTGGCTAGAAGAAAGACTTTTGTCTGAGTAACTGGAAAGATGTTCCTATTTATGAAGAGTAAAGGGTCTCTTAATTATTTGTCAGAAGACAGCTGTATGCTTTCTTTCACCATTCACAGAATGTTTTTAATTTTGGATCATGAAGATGCTTCATCTCATTCTCTGATTTCAGTTAGTATATTTTATCCAGAAAGTGGGTGAGGAGAAGCCACACATAGGTCATACAAAATTTATCTGATTTCAGATACATCTGGGTGGTTTTTATTTTTAACTTTTAGCTTCTAGTTATGTGTTGACCAGCACATAGCAAAAACTTAGATTGGGAATTTGGCAGGAGTAGCAAAAATAACTAGTAATTCTGACAGTGACACAGTTTTGGAGGAAGAGGCTCATGTTAATAAGTATTAATTGTCTTGAAAAATATACATGTGTGACTATCTAGAAACACCTTAAATGTTGCCTAATTCAGGTATTGGATAAATAGATTGATTTAAATCCCTGGAAGACTAAGACATGCCTACTGAGTTTCTGATAAGAAGAGCAAAACAGTTCCCCTCCTCCAGTTTTCTTGAGCAGAGCAAGTCACACACTGTAGGCTTCATGACCACATCACATTGCATCTTTTTATTTTTTTGGTAAAAATATGGAACACTTCACGAATGTGTGTGTCATCATTGCACAGGGGCCATGCAAATCTTGTCTGTACCATTTCAATTTTAGTATATGTACTGCCAAAGCGAGCACTCACATTACATCTTAATAGAACTGGCTCAGATGCCACCATGAAACTGATGAGCATTTTTAGTGGGTGTATAACACTGAAAAGATTATTTTTTAATGTTTTTCTTAGATAATCATTTTATTCATGCTTTGCAATCACCTTATTCATTTACTTGTTTTTGTTTCCTAACAGTTTCCCACCTACCAAGAATGTAAGTTCCATGAGATTAAGGACCTTACCCCTTTTGTTCACTGCTGTATTCCAAGCACTTAAAACCATGCCTTGCACATAATGACTACTCAGTAAATATTGTCAAAAGAATGAGTGATTATCTTTATAGATTCTTCAGTAGAAAACTGTCAGCCAAGAGAAAATATCGCCAGGATATCTGCTCTGTATACTTTAACGACTGTCAGTGTTGTTCATGATAAAAGCTATACCTTATCCTTTTCACTTATCAAAATATTCATTTGTTTCTTTTGTCAATCATCTTTAGATGATGAGAAAAACAGGGTATTTCAAAGAATACTGTCTGTCAGGGAAGCAGGGTACTATTCACATCTAGAAGTAGGAAAATGATAAAAGCCAAAGTAACAATACCTATATTATTTTGGGAAAAGCCAAAATAGCAACACCTATAGTATTTTATATTTTGGGAAAGAGTTATGTACTGTTTTAGAAGAAGGTATTATCAATAGACAAATGTCTATTATCAGTAGACAAATGCAGAAGTTGTGAAGTTTTATAAATTCTTATTCTGATTTGTGTCAAGCAATAGGCAAGAATGGACATGTCTTTCTAAAACAATACTTTTAAATGGCTGGGTGCCTAGATTGCCTAATGAGTATAGGCCTTCATACTTACTAAAGATTGTAAGAGTTATTATTTTTTGTCTTTAAAAAAATTTATTGACTAAAAAATGGAAAGATCAGGAAAAATAAACTCTGGTTAAGATCTGATGTGGGGCTCTGTTCCCAACTCTGCTGCTACCTCCCTTTGTGATCTTGGGTGATCTCTTTTTTTTGAACCCCAATTTCCTTGTTTATAAAATGAGAAGACCAGGCTTAATATTCTTTAAAGACTCTCAGCTCTAAAAAACTTAAGGATTCCATCAGGCTCCCCATGAACAGCAATGCCTTTCTTCCAAAAGAGGGTGCTGTGGTTTTTCTCAGTGCTCTAGCATTTTCTTGAGAGGAACTGAAGAGAGGTGCAATCTCAGCTTAATTTCCTGTCTTTAGACTTTCCACTTTTGAGAAATACTGATTCCTTAAATTTATTTAGTTGTTTAGTTGAGGTGATGTAAACTAATTCTTGATGTTATTGATACTTTTTAAAGCTTTTTTTAATATGTTGATTTAGAAAATCTGGCAAATAAAATTTCTAAGAAAAAATAAAAAATACACAGTCTTACCACTCAGTATTAACATTTTGGTGTATTTCTGAGGTTTTTTTTGGTATCATTTAATTTTTCCCATATCTATATCTAGAGAGAATGGGAGAAGGAGTAGAGATTTTATTTTGTTTTTGGCTTTTCCCATCTGGTGAGACTTCCTATGGAATTTGTTTTGGGAACTATTGTTTATATAGCCACACTCTTATTCAATATTTAGGTTGTTTCATATTTTAATATTAAAAATAGTGGTGTGAAGAATATCTTGGATGTGAATCTATGACATAATATGTTCAGATTTCTGAATCAAAAGCAATAAACATTTTAAGGTTCTTGATACATTTGTCAAATTGCTTTCCTGAAATATAGCCCCTTTGATCAAATCATATATGGAATTGTGCAATGTGTGACTTCTTGTCTCTGGCTTCGTTCTCTTTTTTTAAATTCAAGTATAATTGACATATAACACCATAGTTTCAGGTGTACAATGAAATGATTGGATACTTGTATACAGTGTGAAATGATCACCGCAATTGGCTTCTTTTAATTAGCATGTTTTCAAGGTTTATCCATGTTATAGCATGTATCAGTTCTTCATTTCTTTTTATCATCAAATAATACACCATTGTATAGATACACAACATTTTGTTTATACATTTATCAATTTTATTATTTTTACTTTGGGGTTATTATGAATAACAATTATATGAATATTTGTGTACAGACTTTTGTGTGGATATGTATTTTTGTTTCTCTTGGCTGTATATCTAGAAATTGAATTGCCAAGTCGTATGGTAACTCTTTGTTTAATCATTTGAGGAACTATCAGACTGTTTTCCAAAGTGACCACACCATTTTACATTCCCACTAGTAAATATATAAGGGTTCTAATTTCTCCATATTCTCACTCACAGTTGTTACTGTCTTAGTCATCTTAGTGGGTGTACAGTGGTATCTCATTGTGGTTTTGATGTGTCCTGTTGGCTAATGATGTTGATCATCTGTTAATATGCTTATTATCTATTTGCTTATCTTCTTTGAAGAAATGGCTATTCAGATCTTTTGCCCATGTTTAAATTGGGTTAATTTTATTATTGAGTTGTAAGAATTTTTTATATATATTTTGGGTACTGAACTTTTTTTTTTTGGGGGGGGGGGGTACTGAACTTTTATCAGATATAGAATTTGTAAAAATTTTCTCCCACTCTATGGTTCTTTTTACCTTCTTAATGTGTCCTTGGGACCACAAAAATCTTGAATGATGATAATGTCCAGTTTATCTATTATTTTCCTGTTGTTTTCATATCTTAAGAAACCATTGCCTAATCTAAGATCATAAAATTTGTGCCTTGTTTTCTGCAGTTTTATAGTTTCAGCTCTTACATTTAGATCTTTGATCAGTTTGAACTGATTTTTATATATGGCATAAAGTATGGACCTAACTTCATTCTTTAGTTTATGGATTTCCAGTTGTCTGGCATAATTTGTTGAAAAAGCAATTCTTTCCCCAATTGAATTACCTTAGAACTCTTTTTAAAAACCAGTTTACCACACCCTCCCTCCAACCCCCACCCTCCCCAAATCAATTGACCACAAAAGTGAAGGTTTTAACAGTCCTTCAGTTCTGTTTTATTGATCTTAATGTTTATTCTGAGGAGATTACTGTAGCTTTGTAGTAGATTTTGAAATTGGCAAGTATAAGTCCTCCAACTTTTTCTTTTTCAAGATTGTTTTGCCTATTTTGAGTCCATGTGAATTTTTAGAATCAGCTTGTCAGTTTCTACAAAGAAGCCATCTGAGATTTTGATAGGGATTGCATTGAATCTAGATATTTTTAGGTGTTTTAGAAAATAAATGATGAGACTGACATTTTTATATGTTTGTTAACAGTTTTTTGAATTCATATCATTTCTCGAAGTTCATATGTTTATGCTTTTTTCTGTTGGGCTTATTAATATTTATTTACTTTGTATGCACTCTTTGTAGATTAACTTATTGGCCCTTATGATATTTATTGTAGATATTTTCCCAATTTGCCTTTTCCTATTGCTTAGGGCTTCCCTGGTGGCTCAGATAATAAAGAATCCACCTGCAATGCAGGAGAGGTCTTCAAACCCTGGGTCAGGAAGATCCCCTGGAGAACGGAATGGCTACCCACTCCAGTCTTCTTGCTCAGAGAATTCCATGGACAGAAGAGCCTGGCGGGCTACAGTCCATGGGGTTGCAAAGAGCTGGACATGACGAGCAACTAACACTTCACTTTTTTTCATGAACTTTGGTATATAGAAATTTTGAGTTTTTTAAGAAGTCAGGTCATTTTTTTTTCCTTAGTTTTTTTTTTTTTTTTTAAGTTTAGAAAATCTTGCTTCTTCCTGAATTTATTCTTAGTAAAGCAGGTGAACCTTGGCCACCTTGGTCCAGAAAGCCAGGTTAGTTAAACAATTTAAAGTTAGATTATTATATTTTTAAACTCACTTATTCTTAAAATATATGTAATAGACATGTTTTGTTAGTATTAAAAAATTTTTTTTAAATAATTTATAATAGATCAATCTATTTTAATCCCTTGGGTTGGGTTTTTTGTCTTATTTTTGTTTTCCCACAAACCTCACCAAAATATCTTGCTATTATTTGTAATATTTGCTATGATAAAAGAGTATTCTATGCACATTCCTGTTATTGTTCATTCAGCACAACAGTGTAACTTCAAGCTCTTACATCTAGCCTCCTTTAGGAAGAGTATATTCTTGATTCTCCTATTTATACTTTTAATTCTGAAAAAAAGACTTTCATTTGGCTTTCTTTTCCTATGCACTCTGTTCTTACTTCTTTCCATGCATTGGAAACTGTAAAAAGAAGAGTATTCTTCTCTCTACCCGCCCCCCACCCCCCAACTACAGCCTTTTCTTTCTCTCTCATTCTCTTTTTCTCTATTTCTCTTGTTCTTTCCTTTTGCTTTTCATTCTAATTGGCCAGCTTTGAGCTACAGAGTTTCTTCTTTTTTGTGTGCTGAATTAACCCACTACCCCTTTCATCTTCATTCTTTTTTTAAAAAATTAATTTTTAATTGACTTATAGTTGATTTATGTTTCAGGTATATACCAAAGTGATTCATTTATATGTAGTATATTTTTTTTCATGTTATTTTCCATTATGGATTATTACAAGATACTGAATATCATTCCCTGTTCTGTATATTAGGTACTTGTTGGTTGTGTATTTTATATATAGTAATGTGTATCTGTTAATCCCAAATTCCTAATTTACCCCTCACCCCTCTTTACCCTTTGGTAACCATAAGTTTGTTTTCTGTGTCTGTGAGTCTGTTTCTG
Source organism: Bos indicus (assembly GCF_029378745.1). Lineage (NCBI taxonomy): Eukaryota > Metazoa > Chordata > Mammalia > Artiodactyla > Bovidae > Bos > Bos indicus. The sequence continues at coordinate 45,654,601 of NC_091780.1, forward strand.
TTTTGCAAGTTCATTTGTATTATATTTTAGATTCCACATATAAGTGATATCATGTGACACTTGTCTTTTTTTTTTGTCTGACTTACTTAGTATGATAATTTCTAGGTCCATCATGTGTTGACCTTTCACCTTCATTCTGACTCACTTTCTAAAGTATATCATTCCTGGTTCTATCTTAACGAACGTTGGTACTACTGACATTTTAGGCCAGATAATTCTTTGTTGTGGGGTTATGTTATTCATTGTAGGATGTTTATCAGGATCCCTGGCCTCTCCCCAGTTAAATGCCAGTAGCATTGCCTCCCCACCTTTCTCAGTTGTGAATACCAGTGTCTCTAGACATTGCCAGATATCATGGGGCAAGACTATCCTTCAGTTAAGAATCCTGTAATTGACAAAGCAAACCACTATTCTAGTTCCAAAATGTAAATTCCTATCTCAACTGTATTTTCTTCACTACCTTTTCTTACCTATTCCCCAACTAGAGCCAAATAAAATTCTTCCTTGCTACCCATTAGATCTATAACTTGATGCTCTATCAGAAGCATCCCTTATATTAGCCATAGCATACATTTTGGCATTATGTACTTGACCCATGAGCGATCATTTATTAATTGAGTGACCTTACATCTCTCTGATAACTTCATCTATAAAAGGAGGATAAATACCTACTCATTGGATTTTTTTAATTTAATTTTTTTTAGCACCAAAAGCATTTTGTATTGGGGTATATATAGCCAATTAAAAGTGTAGTGGTAGTTTGAGGTGAACAGTGAAGGGACTCAGCCATACATGTATCCATTCTGCCCCAAATCCTCTCTCCCATCTAGGTTGGCACATTAACATTGAGCAGAATTCCATGTGCTATATACAATCAGTTTTTGCTTGTCCATTTTAAATATAGTAGTGTGTATATAACCTTTCCAAAGTCCTTAACTATCCCTCCGCCTGGCAACCATGAATTCTTTTCTAAGTCTGTGAGTCTCTTTCTGTTTGTAAGTCAGTTCATTTGTATCATTTCTTTTTAGGTTCCACATTTAAAGGATGTCATATGATATTTCTTCTCTGTCTGACTTCACTTAGTATTACACTCTCTAGGTCCATCCATGTTGCTGAAAATGGTCTTATTTCATTCTTTTTAATGGCTGCCTACTCATTGGATTTTAATGAGAATTCAACAAAAGAATGGGCTTCCCTGGTGGCTCAGTGGTAAAGAATCAGCCTGCAATGCAGGAGACATAGTTTTGATCCCTGGGTCAGGAAGATCTTGTGGAGAAGGAAATGGCAACCCACTCCAGTATACTTGCCTGGGAAATCTGATGGACAAAGAAGCCTGGTGGGCTACAGTCCATGGGGGTCACAAAAGAATCAGGTGAGACTTAATGATTAAACAGCAACAAAAATAAAACAATGCTTTTTAATTGTTGACCACATTGTAAATGCTCAATTAAGAGTAGATGTTGTATTACCATCATCACTACTCCATTGCTCACATCCTCTATTGAGCTGACTTTGAGATGGCACATAGGCATATCTCAAAAATTGTCCCTGATTGCACCACGCTATTCTTTCAAGCTAAAACTAGTCTCTCCTCCTTGGAATTCCTTGGAAAAGTATTTTCTCTTTTTCTTGTATCCCTTGGCACTCTTTACCTTATGTTACAGTTATTAATGTACATGTTTTTTCTTTATACTTGTCATTCTACTCCTTACAGTTCTCAATGTATCTTTTACCCTCATAGTCTATCCAACACATTCTCACATGGTACAGTAGTAGTAAATATTTTGAATAAGTAAATAAATTTAGAAACTGAACTGGTGAACAAGCTCAGGGTGTTACTGAATTCAAGCTCTATTGCTTGCCACACAAAACAGGCCAGTAAATTAAGAGATGAGGTGTTGGGGCCAGGAATAGCAACTTTGTTGGTAAATCCAGCAGACTGAGAAGATAGTGGACTGGTGTCCCCAAAGCCATTTTTTCCAAGTTTGGATGCTAGTTCTTTTATAGAACAGAGAGAAGGATTAAGAAGTAAAGCCAAAAAAACCCCCCAAAAACAGTTCAGTTCAGTCGCTTGGTCGTGTCCGACTCTGCTACCCCATGAACTGCAGCATTCCAGGCCTCCCTGTCCATCACCAACTCCAAGAGTTTACCCAAACCCATGTCCATCGAGTTGGTGATGCCATCCATCCATCTCATCCTCTGTCATCCCCTTCTCCTCCTGCTCTCAATCTTTCCCAGCATCAGGGTCTCTTCAAATGAGTCAGCTCTTCGAATCAGGTGGCCAAAGTATTGGAGTTTCAGCTTCAACACCAGTCCTTCCAATGAACGAACACCCAGGACTGATCTCCTTTAGGATGGACTGGTTGGATCTCCTTGCAGTCCAAGGGACTCTCAAGAGTCTTCTCCAATACCACAGTTCAAAAGCATCAATTCTTTGGCACTCAGCTTTCTTTATAGTCCAACTCTCACATCCATACATGACCACTGGAAAAACCATAGCCTTGACTAGACAGACTTCTGTTAGCAAAGTAATGTCTCTGCTTTTTAATACGCTGTCTAGGTTGGTTGTAACTTTCCTTCCAAGGAGTAAGTGTCTTTTAATTTCATGGCTGCAGTCACCATCGGCAGTGATTTTGGAGCCCAGAAAAATAAAGTCAGCCACTGTTTCCACTGTTTCCCCATCTATTTGCCATGAAGTGATGGGACTGGATGCCATGATCTTAGTTTTCTGAATGTTGAGCTTTAAGCCACCTTTTTCACTCTCCTCTTTCACTTTCATCAAGAGTCTTTAGTTCTTCTTCACTTTCTGCCATAAGAATGGTGTCATCTGCATAATAGTAAGTTGTTGCAAATATTTCCTGGTTCTAGCCAGACTTTAGAGGGGATGTGCTAATTTTTTCTTTCTTGCAGCCATTCACAGGTGGGCCTGGCCAGGATGTTTCCTGTGAACTTAAAGATTTTAGTTTAATATAGGCGTGGGAGGCAGGGTTCCCAGAAATAGACCATTATATATACTTTAAGCTACAGGCAACATCCCTTTAGGGAAGGCAGCAAAAGCAATAGAATACAGAGGTCAATGTAAAAGAAACAAATACAATAAGGATTTAGATTTGTTCTTCCCTATTACAAAGGTAACTTATTTTAACACCAGCAGAATAGTAACTTGGGGGTTTGGATCTACCACTTATTATCTGTGTGCAACCCAACTCACCATATACTGGAGTGTTCAATAAAATAGTTTTGTGATCAGCAAATAAAACTTTAGTAGGAAAAAAAATTCTTTTTATCCAAAGTATTTTGTCTTATAAAAGTAATTTAGCGATGTAAATAACACTCTTTGGTGCCATACAATCAAGATATATCCCTTTGTTTTAGTTGTACTGTCCCCCCTTTTAATTAGCCACTAGGAAATAGGTATTAAATTGGAACTTCATTATTTTGGAATATTTACATTTTCTTCAAGAACTCGTGAAGTACTACTCACAGACTTTTCTAAGCCCCTTTTGTAAATTAACAGCAAGTTAAGGATAGAGTGAGATGGACCTATAGTGACATTTTTTTCTACAAAGTGACATAAAACATATTTGAAAGCTAGGGCCTACATTTAAAAGTGTTTAGACTCTGGGTGTAAACAGATTGTAACATTTGAAAGTGTTTTCTACATTTGAAAAGTGTTTTATGGCCACTCAGAAGATAGTTTGGACCCTACCTGCATAATTTGGCTCAGCTACGATTTCCTGTGTGACCATGACATTTGAATGGAGTCCACATCTAGACACAGCTTCATGTATTTTCTAGAGACAGGCTGGTACTATGAATTTTATAATACACAGTGAATATACTGGTAAATTTCTGTATGCTTACTTGCTTGTATCAAAATGTATCTCCTTTTGTCTATTGCCTGGAAAGTAGAGGTATCAGTTTCTAGAAACACTGCAGAAAAACTTTCCTAAGTGGTGGCTTTCCACATGGACCCTGTTGTTATTACTTTTTTCCACTAGGCAGGAAGTGACTAGAATAAAGATTCTTAGATTTAGAAGATCTTAAAAGTCTACTTGTCTGAGTTCCCCCTGCCTGTCTTCATGTGATTGCCTTATCTGTCTCCTGGCTTCTTTCCTTCTGTGTCTTGCAAGGTTATTGGATGCAGGACTCACCTGGATAATTCAGAATGATGTCATCTCAGGGATCCTTAACTTGATTACACTTGAAATTTTATCCAAATAAGATCTCATTCACTGATTAAGGCCATGGATATGTCTTTCTGAGGCTCACTATTCAGTACTGCACTCCCAGTCTCACTCCACATTCTGCCAGGTTCATTTTACAGCATGCTAACAAATTGTGAAACATTGATAAGTATTTGGTGATAAGTATTTTGATATGCTGATGTGTTAAAAAGCAAGAGTGTTCCAGAAAAACATCTACTTGTACTTTATTGACTATACCAAAGCCTTTGACTATGTGGCTTACAACAAATTATGGAAAATTCTTATAAAAAGATGGGAATATCAGACCGCTTGACTTGCCTCCTAAGAAATCTGTATGCAGGTCAAGAAGCAACAGTTAGAACTGGACATGGAACAACAGACTTGTTCCAAATCGGGAAAGGAGTACGTCAAGGCTGTATATTGTCACCCTGCTTATTTAACTTTTATGCAGAGTATATCATGCAAAATGCCGGACTGGATGAAAGCACAAGCTGAAATCAAGATTGCCAGGAGAAGTATCAATAACCTCAGATGCGCATATGACACCACCTTTATGGCAGAAAGCAAAGAACTAAGAGCCTCTTGATGAAAGTGAAAGAAGAGAGTGGAAAAGTTGGCTAAAAATTCAACATTCAGAAAACTAAGATCATGGGATCCAGTCCCATCACTTCATGGCAAATAGATGGGGAAATAATGGAAACAGAGACTTTATTTGGCGGGGGGAGGCTCCAAAATCACTGCAGATGGTGACTGCAGCTGTGAAATTAAAAGACACTTGCTCCTTAGAAAAGCTGTGACCAACCTAGACAACATATTAAAAAGCAGAGATGTGACTTTGCCAACAAAGGTCCGTCTAGTCAAAGCTATGGTTTTTACAGTACTCATGTATGGACGTGAGAGTTGGATTATAAAGAAAGCTGAGCCCTGAAGAATTAATGCTTTCGAACTGTGGTGTTGGAGAAGACTCTTGAGAGTTCCTTGGACTGCAAGGGGATCAAACCAGTCAATCCTACAGGAAATCAGTCCTGGGTGTTCATTGGAAGGACTAATGCCAAAGCTGAAACTCCAATACTTTGGCCACCTGATGTGAAGAACTGACTCATTGGAAAAGACCCTTATGCTGGGAAAGATTAAAGGCAGGAGGAGAAGGGGATGACAGAGGATGAGGTGGTAGGATGGCATCACCAACTCGATGGACATGAGTTTGAGCAAGTTCTGGGAGTTGGTGATGGAAATGGAAGCCTGGAGTGCTATAGACCATGGGGTCGCACAGAGTTGTACATGGCTGAGTACTGAACTGAACTGTATTAAATGCTAAGACAGAGAGTGAGTGTGTGAGTGAAGTCGCTCAGTCGTGTCCGACTCTTTGCGACCCCATAGACTGTAGCCTACCAGGCTCCTCCATCCATGGGATTTTCCAGGCAAGCGTACTGGAGTGGGGTGCCATTTCCTTCTCCAAAGACAGAGAAGGAACACTTAAATCAGTAGTGAAGAAGTGATATCTAAACTGAAACCAAAAGATCAAAAGGAAGGAGAGAGAAAGGAGGTGGCTAGATTAGTGTTCCAGGCAGAAAGGAGCATCCGTACTCACTTCCTGTTTTAGAGCCACACCTCCTACAGGAGAAATCAAAAATGGCAGCTGACAGTTCCTCTTGTTGCTCCCTAGCAAGTAGGGGCAGGTGTGAGCTTGGGGTGAAGAGAATGAGTCACTCATCTCATCTGTAGCATTTCAGGGAATGCCAGAAAACCTCAGTAATTAAGGACTATTTTAGTGCAGTATTTTTAAGAATTACAATTAATGTAAAAAATCCATGAAGAAAATAACAAAAATTTAAAGAAAGAAGGATCAGTAGTATTGATTTTCTCTTTTGCCTCAGGCACCAATACAGTCTGGCATTGTTGTTGTTGTTCTTTGTTGTTCATTTGCTAAGTTGTGTCAGACTTTTTGTGACCCCATGGACTAGAGCATGCCAGGCTTCCCTGTCCTTCACTGTCTCCCAGAGTTTACTCAAACTCATGTCCATTGAGTCAGTGATGCTGTCTAACCATCTCATCCTCTGTTGCCCCTTATCTTGTCTTCAGTCTTTCCCAGTATCAGGGTCTTTTCCAATGAGTCAGCTCTTCACATCAGTTGGCCAAAGTGTTGGAGCTTCAACTTCAGCATCAGTCCTTCCAGTGAATATTCAGGGTTGATTTCCTTCAGGAATAACTGGTTTGATCTCCGTGCTGTCTAAGGGACTCTCAAGAGTTTTCTCCAGCACTACAGTTCAAAAGCATCAATTCTTCAGCATGGTACTGTTTTGTGGCTTTCTTTAAATTTTAATATTTTGTTCATCATAGATTTTTGCATCAATTTTGACTTTTAAAAATACTGCATTAACATACTACTTATCTTGATTAGTGAGTGTTTTGGTGCCCCTTTATATTGTGTGTTCAAGGCTAATAAGTTCCTCAGTCACCTCACCCGGGTCCCAGCCCTGTAACTAAGATACACACACAGGATCCATGCTTAGCCTGTTGGGCAGTCTCTTCTGGGGCTTGAGTCTAGAGGGTGTAAAGACAGAGATGTGGTTAGATATACCTCACAGTAATGGCAGTGGACATCTGTGTTCCACTCTGTTGTGACGTGTGATGTGCATGCTCGGGCACACCTCTAGAGGCTGTCCCGGAGGCCGTGTGTAACGCCCCTCCTGTGCCATGATCTTGGTCATGTACTACTGTGGCCCCCTCTTGGTCTTGCTCCTTTTCTGAGCTGGTGGTGTTGTGTTCAGAATCCATATTCCCTTCCTTTTTGAAAATCACAATCATCTTTGTTTATCTCCAGACTTTTATCCTCCCTTCTTTAGAGAAAACCAGTAATGGTTGCATGATTGTTTGTATATATAAGTTTTCTTGGTACCTTAGGATGAAATTCAGCCAGGGCTGGAGAAACGAACTCATTTGAGATGACTTTTTTTCAGTCACGTCCCCTTGCCTTGTACTTCTTTTCTCATTCAGTCTTTGACCAGAATTTCCAGCTGGAACATAATTTTGAACATTTATTATTTTTAGTCATCATTTCATAACATTATACTAACTGTTGAAACATAAATAAAATGACTTTTTTTTGCTGTCTATAACTTAAAAATAATAATAACAGCTAGTCATTGGCCCTGAATATGTGAACAGCAGAGATTAATGAGTTCCAGACTCAGAGGATTTCACAAGTGCCAGAGGCATCCATAGAGGAAACAATAATGTTTACTAAGAAACAGCTGGAAGATTTAGAGACATTATTCAGTAAGAACTTATGTCCAAACTCCAGTCTTGGCAAAGAATAGTCCCCAAGCTGTCATATATTCAGCAGTAACTACAGGTCTGGTTCAGGAACTTCATAGCAAAACTCAGAAAATAAAAATTCAAACATATTTGGTAAAAGCAACAAGAAGCTTAACAACAATTACCTGAGGGAAAGGTCAAGAGAAATATCGATACTCCTCACCAGGTTCACTGATGAGGCCTGTCCTGACTCCCTGACTTCTGTAGAGCATTTGGCACCCTCAGTCCAACTTAGCATGACCCTATTATTTACTGTTTTTTAAATTTATAATTATTATTCTTGGTTGTCCTGGGTCTCCGTTGCTGCACCTCCAACCCATATCTCCATCTAATCTGTGAACACTTTGACGTTTACTCTGTCTGAGTCTGAGGTCCTCACATGTGAAAGATTTCCTTCCTTTGCTGTTACAAAGTCCAAGCAAGCAAGCATTTGTCACTCCTGCATCACCTACAGTTTCCTCCCTGTCAGTCCTAAATAGCAGTTTTCTCTGTCATTTCCTCTGCTTTCTGAGAAATTGTCAATATGGTATCAATTTATCAGGTGTTCTACTTTTACCAGAATGAAACCTCTCCCCAGTGCCAGGAGAGGTGACATTTCCCGTTACTGCTGTACATTGTGTCTGTATCTGTTTTGTAATCTGTATTAGGAAAGCATCATTGTGTGTCGACCACAATAGCATCATTAGAACAGAACATACCTTTCCAATGTCGTGGGTCTCGGTGACACTTGCCTCCTTGTGTTAACCTTTCAAGTTTACTTTTCTTATTATTCATGTTCTAGAGATTGTTAATTAGGAATGAGGCCATAGCCTGCTCTCTACTTGATATTTTTGTTGATAAATTATTTAAAGGCTCTACCATAGTATTCTTTGGGTTTCCCTTGTGGCTCAGCTGGTAAAGAATCTGCCTACAATGCAGGAGACCTGGGTTCGATCCCTGGGTTGCGAAGATCCCCTGGAGAAGGGAAAAGCTACCCATTCCAGTATTCTGACTAGGAGAATTCCATGGACTGTATAGTCCATGCTTCCCTGGTGGCTCAGAGAGTAAAGCATCTGCCTGCAATGCAGGAGACCCAGGTTCGATCCCTGGGTTGGGGAGATCCCTTGGAGAAGGAAATGGCTTCAATACTCTTGCCTGGAAAATCCCATGGACAGAGGAGCCTGGCGGGCTACAGTCCACAGGGTCACAAAGAGTCAGACACGACTGAGTGATGTCACTTTCACTTTCACTATAGTATTCTTTACGTATCACACCAGCACCTCTATGTTGGAGCTCTTCTTGATTTTACATTATTTTATTGAGACTTCTTAGGGGCTTCCCAGGTGGTACAGTGGTAAAGAATCCACCTGCCAGTGCAGGAGATGCAGGTTCAATCCCTGGGCCAGGAAAATCCCCTGGAGGAGGGCATGGCAATCCACTCCATTATGCTTGCCTGGAAAATTCCATGGATGGGGGAGCCTGGCAGGCTACAGTCCATGGGATTGCAGAGTTGGACAGGACTGAATGGCTGAGCACACTGAGACTTCAAACACCACCCAATCATCTACTTTAACACTTCCTGTCATATACCTAATATGAAATGATACATATCCTCTTTTCCTCTCTCATTTCCTGTGGGGGTGTGGCAGATTTTGAGGAAATGAACACTTAGGAAACTTGATCAAGAATAGTGCTATTTCCTGGATAACTGTCTTTTAACTTGCATTATAGAGGCAGAGTTAGAAATCATACAGGGGAAAAGAAAAAGAAGGGCAGAAAATAAAGTCAAAGCAGTCAGTTCAGTCGCTCAGTCATGTCCGACTCTCTGCGACCCCATGAATCGCAGCATGCCAGGCCTCCCTGTCCATCACCAACTCCCAGAGTTTACCCAAACTCATGTCCATCGAGTCGGTGATGCCCTCCAGCCATCGCATCCTCTCTCGTCCCCTTCTCCTCCTGCCCCCAATCCCTGCCAGCATCAGGGTCTTTTCCAGTGAGTCAACTGTTCGCATGAGGTGGCCAAGGTATTGGAGTTTCAACTTCAGCATCAGTCCTTCCAATGAACACCCAGGACTGATCTCCTTCAGGATGGACTGGTTGGATCTCCTTGCAGTCCAAGGGACTCTCAAGAGTCTTCTCCAACACCACAGTTCAAAAGCATCAATTCTTCGGCACTCAGCTTTCTTCACAGTCCAACTCTCACATCCATACATGACCACTGGAAAAACCATAGCGTTGAATAGACAGACCTTTGTTGGCAAAGGAATGTCTCTGCTTTTGAATATGCTGTCTAGTTTGGTCATAACTTTCCTTCCAAGGAATAAGTGTCTTTTAATTTCATGGCTGCAATCACCATCTGCAGTGATTTTGGAACCGAAAAAAATAAAGTCTGACACTGTTTCCACTGTTTCCCCATCTATTTCCCATGAAGTGATGGGACCAGATGCCATGATCTTAGTTTTCTGAATGTTGAGCTTTAAGCCAACTTTTTCACTCTCCTCTTTCACTTTCATCAAGAAGCTCTTTAGTTCTTCACTTTCTGCCATAAGGGTGGTGTCACCTGCATATCTGAGATTATTGATATTTCTCCCAGCAATCTTGATTCCAGCTTGTGTTTCTTCCAGTCCAGCGTTTCTCATGATGTACTCTGCATATAAGTTAAATAAGCAGGGTGACAATATATAGCCTTGACGTACCCCTTTTCCTATTTGGAACCAGTCTGTTGTTCCATGTCCAGTTCTAACTGTTGCTTCCTGACCTGCATCCAGGTTTCTTGAGAGGCAGGTCAGGTGGTCTGGTATTCCCATCTCTTTCAGAATTTTCCACAGTTTATTGTGATCCACACAGTCAAAGGCTTTGGCATAGTCAGTAAAACAGAAATAGATGTTTTTCTGGAACTCTCTTGCTTTTTCGATGATCCAGCGGATGTTGGCAGTTTGATCCCTGGTTCCTCTGCCTTTTCTAAAACCAGCTTGAACATCTGGAAGTTCAGTGTTCACGTATTGCTGAAGCCTGGCTTGGGGAATTTTGAGCATTACTTTACTAACGTGTGAAATGAGTGCAATTGTGTGGTAATTTGAGCATTCTTTGGCATTGCCTTTCTTTGGGATTGGAATGAAAAGTGACCTTTACCCGTCCTGTGGCCACTGCTGAGTTTTCCAAATCAGAGCTTCTTCTAAAATAAAGAACTTTGAAAGTTCTGCCTAGTGTTATCATGATATCTGGGGACCTTCTCACTCATGGGGGCCAAACTTTTTCCTAAATCAGATGAAATCTCAACTATTTACAACAGATTTTATATTGCAAACATTTATTTAATGCTTATTGTGAGATATATATCAAAGGTGCTTTATAAATGATATTTTAGTAAATTGGTATTTAATCATCATAACAAATCCTCCTCTCAAGGAAGAGCTAGTATTAGTTTCCATTTTATAGCTGAGAAAACTGAGACTTGGGTTAGGTAACATCTCTAAGGTCACACAGTTAGTAAGTAGACGAGCTGAAATTAGAATTCAGGAAATCTGACTTTGAGTCTAGTGCCCTAAACACTGTATAATGTAACCTCTCCAATTTATTTTCTTCCTAAAATTCCAATGGAGAACAATGTTATAGCCTATATCAGAAAATACTGATGAGCATGAAACATTATTTAAAAAACAAACCACTTAAGGACTTTGTCATCTGTGTAGTGCGTTTATCTTTGTAGTTATAACTTCCCCCAAAGCTGCTAATTACAGTAATGTTCCCTCCCTGTTGTTTGTTGTCTGCTTGGTTCTTCCACGTGTATCCCAGTTTTCAAATGACATGATTTATATCTAGCTCTTTTGTGGGTGTTTTTGACCACAAGCTCCTTTTTCTAGGTTGTGGTATATTATGGGATTGTGTGAAATTGATTATGTTCAGGGTTAGAGGAATAATGTCCTTTCATCTGTTTCTCTTTTAGCTTAATTGTAATTCTTGTTGGCTAATTTTTGTATATATCCATGTTCACATCTAATTTACTTTTCATGTAGATTTTGCTAGTATCAGAAATTAATTCTTTTATATGTCTCTGCATCTGTTTTCTGTTCCTCTTTTCTAAGTGTGTTAATCTTAATTGTTTTAATGGAAACTCTTACAGTTATTTTCATAGAGTATCACATACCACATACATAAACTTACCAGGTATTCTGAATAAATCTACAAGGGCTTGGCTACTTTGATAGGCCATTTTTCTATTTCAGTAAAGGGAGCCCCAAGAAACAAAGTTAGTCAACGTTAAGCTAAGGATTCTTTTTAATACTTGCCTTTCCTCTCAACATTTCACATATTTTTACATTTGTTTATGCTTTCCTTTTTGGTAGTTGTGACATCTCTCTGGCAACAGTACAACCTGCCTAATCTATAAATTAAAGTATGATTAGAAAAGAGCTTAAGAAATTTAGCTCCTGGTGAATCACATACCTTAGCCTGACCAAAGTTCTAACAAGCTGCAGCATTGTCACTAGAATGCTGGTGACTTAATGCCAATTATTATGACTTAATTATTACTCTCATAAAACCTATGAATTTAAATATGTATATTTTACATTAGTTGCCATAGTTTTAGCTTTACTTGTACAAGAAGTATTTACTGAAGACCCTCTATTGTTGATTTTTGTGCTATGATGTTTCTCAAAAGAACTGTTTGGTTTATTATGAGCCATCTTAACTTTCAAATGTAAACATTTATTATTTATTAGATTGACTTCCTGTTCTGTGCCAGGCACTGTGCTAGGTATTATGACATGCAAAGATGAACAAAATGCATTTCTTTCTTTGTCACGGAGTTTATAATCCTGTAAATATTTAAATTCTTAATATGTAGAATATTTATAAGGACCTTAAGAAATGTTTAAGGAAAGAGCTTTAAAAAAAAATGCATAGGCTAAAGAAAACTACTTCTAGCTAAGGAGGAATCAAAGAATGCTTTATGGAGACATAGGCATTTAATTTGAGTCAACACAATTAGGTTTTGAGAGCTAGAGTTAGGAGATGGGAAAGAAGAGAGGCTGATTCCACATCCACACTATTCAAATAGCACCATGTAGCCAAGTAGTACTTAGGAGATACAGGGTAAAGAGTCGAGAGAAAGTAATAAATAGCACCTAATTTCTTTTTCTTTTATCAACACATGGCAACCTTAATGTGATGTAATTTGAGAGGAAATATGAAATTTTATACCCAGTTGAGAATAGTTGGTTAAACAAAGCAGAAAATTTTTCATTGTCTTCTTAATATTATTGGCTTTTTGTTTTAGTTGCTAAGTCATGTCTTGACTCTGCAACACCATGCCATGGACTGCAGCCCACCAGGCTCCTCTGTCCATGGAATTCTCCAGGCAAGAATACTGGAGTGAATTGCCATTTCCTGCTGCAGGGAATCTTCCTGACCCAGGGATCAAACCTGTGTCTCCTGCACTGGCAGGCAGATTCTTTACCACTGAGCCACCAAGGAAGCCCACTAGTATGTTTATCTGTCTCCAAAATCACATTTTCTTTTTCTTTTTACTCTAAAAAATAGTTTTAATGAAGTCTGCTTATTTACCTTAAAAGTTCTGTTATAATAACATAACACATTGGTATAAAGTCCTCTTGGGAGCATGAAAGCCATCTGTGGTCTGGGATATCTTCATTTAGGTTTTTCTGCTTTTGTCTGTAAATCTGAGTTAGTCTGTTTGCTTTTTATATTCTTCCTCTTATGTCCTGTCTATCCCTAGGCTAACCTACTGGTCAGAAAAGAGGAATCCCACCAAAAATAAGAGATTCTTTTTACTTCTTAGAGAGTCCCAGTTTGTATCTCACAGCAAAATGAAATAAATGGAAATTGGGGCATATTTAAAACATTTCTTAAAATTATAGTTCAAATTATAAATTATGTTTTCTTTGTTGTTCATAGATACATAACGTGTTATTTGAAGACTTAGTCCATAAGCTGTAGCTTTACAACATTAATTTTTAAAAGTTAATAACCAGCCCATTGAGTATTATTGCCTTTTTTTACATGTGATAAAGAGAAAATATAGCATATAACTTTGATGAATGCATATGTTTAAAGGGTACAGAAATGTAAGCCTATATAATATGCCATGCTTTCATTTCAGTTATTTGGCCCCTTTAAGAAAACCATAATTCCTCCATGTACTATAGATGGCAGTACTTGGGTGGAAATATAAGCAATACAAGAGATTTGAGAATGATTAGCAGGGGTGTCTTAATGAGTAACGTTCAATTGAAATTTTCTTTCTTTGTTAATTTTTCTCACTCACTGGATTTTTTTTAAACAATCATAAACTTTCTTTTTCACTCATACTGTTTTCGTTCAAGTTTTCTCCCACCATCACCTGACCTCCCTCTTCACCCCACTTTGGTTTCAGAAATCACATGCTTATACAACCATTTTCTCTTTAGATGGCAGTGATTGGAAACTAGTTGATCGGGCCCATGATGGGGTCCTGAGTATTTTTTCTCAAGCAGGTCAAGTAACAGATGGCATTGTTGTAAATTCTAACAGGGACAGGGAAACACTGTCACATGTGTTTCAAATACACGTTCATTACAAATCTACAGTTCCAGGGTCAGTGAAGTCTGTCTTTGCATGGAGGGGAAGAAGCTGACTCAGGAATATGAAAAGCTCTCTTGTTCTCCCTAAGCATTGGGAATTCTGCTGCCGGATTCTTTCAGTATATATTTATTGAATGCTAATTATATGCTGTGCATTGTGCTGGGTAGGCATATCGTGCATTATGTACATGAAAGGACAGGGTACCTACCCTCAGACACCCTTCCCAAGTATAAAGTGTGGTAATTCTTATATTAGAGGCATGTAGAAGATACAATAAGACATAGAAGAGAAATAGATGGGTGTAACAGACATAAAAATAATCACAAAATACTGTCCTTCCAAGATTGCTGGCGTCAAACTCCTTCAAAGCACAGCACTTGAGGAAGCTACTATTGTTCTATCAAAAAAGACACACAAGAAGAAGCCTATTTCCTGTCCATAGCACAGAGGGAGAAGTGCCTAAGAGTCTAACTACAAGTGGTATAAGTTAGGCCATGTGTGCTCAGTTGTGTTCAACTCTTTATGACCCTGTGGACTGTAGCCCACCAGGCTCCTCTGTCCATGGGATTCTCCAGGCAAGAATACTGGAGTGAGTTGCCATTTCCTACTCCAGAGAATCTTCTTGACCCAGGGATTGAACTTGAGTCTTGCATTGCAGGCAGATTCCTTACCACTGCACCACCTGGGAAGCCCGTAAGTTAGGCGACCGGTTGTGTAAAGGAGGTAAGGGAATCACACACACTTCCTTGTTCTTAACTCTCTAGAAGGTTGCCTAAGAAATGGCCAATGTTGGTTGCCTCTGGGGTGAGGAGCTAGGTGGCTGGGACATAGCATGAGAGAGAAACTTTTAATTGAGTACCTTTGATTTCTTTTAGAGTTTGAGCCATGTGAATTTATTACCCAGACAAAAATAAAGTTAATGCTTTCCTTTTTTGGTACATCGCATTACCATATTTGAGGAGAATATATACTAGTTGTCTTTTATTTGGTGGGTTGTGTAACCTGCTAAACTCCTAAACATGTAGTGGACAGGAGAAAAAAGTTTTGCTAAGGATCACTTAGGCATCTGTAACATTTTTTGTTTTGGTTACAGGGAACTTCCCACTCTTACTTTTCATAGAGCTCAACTAGTAAGTATATCCTGATAAACATCAAGTGGCTGAGTGGGAGTGGTTCCTCCCAGAGAAGCCAACTAGAGTTTTGTTTTGTTTTTTAATGTAGTGAAGAGCTGTGTGTTTTTGTTTGGTTGTGTTTTAATGGAAATTGCAGATGGTGTGGGCCCAGAATCCCTGGCACAAAACAGATTGTAAACAGAAAAATGTGGTTAAGTCCCTATGCATTGCTTAGAATTTGGAGCAGCTTAGCAGATTTCCTTCTTGAGATGAATTGTTTGGGATATGTCATTGGAGGACTCATAATAGGATGTGTAGCAGCATCAGCTCTCTTGAAATAAATTTCTGTAGTTGAAAGATTTTTCAAATACTGAGTATTCTAAAAGAAATCCCATTGAAGAAGCCATAGCCCATGTCCTTAGAAATTCAGTGTATGTTTATGGTTCATGTAAAGATGATATTGGGGGTTGTAAAGAAACAACTTTAGGTCTAGATGAAACCTGATAAATAAAACAGAATGAAAAGTATATACAAGGAATAGTACAAGTTACATATTTTATATAAATGCATATATGCTAAAGCTCAAGATATGGCTGGTGGACATTAACTGGTTAATCTTTAAGAACTGTGTTACTACTAATTGAATAATAAAACCGCTAACATTATGATTGCATATAACAGGTTGCAGATCACTTTTGCAGTGTTTATCTCACTTGATCATGTGTTAAGGAATTTATTTGGGGTAGGTTCATATTGTAATGAAAATCATATTTTTTCATCTGACTCCCATCTCTCTATATGGTTATGACCATGCAGGTGCTTTTGACAGAAAAAAAAAAAAAAGGCACCTGAGTGGACTTTTCTTGATGTACTCACCCTATTAACTGAGAAAAAAAACTCACATCTACGGTAACATCCCATCTTTCCACCCCTTTTTTATATACTTTAAGCTCTGCCCTTTATAAGTCCATGCCGGAACACTGTAACTTATGGCAAGACTCTCCAAACTGGTTCTGCCACCCCTTCCTCCTGCTCCTTCATAGCAGGTAGGATTCCTTTTTAAAGTGGTGGAATTTTTTTGACCGGCTTGATATCTTCCAATCGTAAGGAATCCTGTTCTGACATATACTTCATTTTCTCTTCTCTGCTCTCAAAGTTGTTTTCTCTTTTCTTTGATTCATTAATTCATTCACCCAGTCAGCAGATATTGATTGATCGTCTTAAGCACCAGGTCCTGTTCTTTGTGCCAGGGATGTAGCAGTCAACGAAATAGAGAGGACTCCCTGCCCTCATGAAGCTCACCTTGTTTTTACTGCATGCCTACCATCAGAGTTGCTGCTGTGGATAACCTCCCAGTTCCTCTCACATCTTCGTCTCTGTGGATATTGCCCCCAGAGTTGTGCAATGCATGGCCAGCTCAGCTCCACACAGTGGTCCTGTCTACCCTGCTGAATTGACTGTCAGTCAAAATTCATTTGTTATGGTAAAGTCAGTTAGTTGCCGTGTTCCAACAGCGCCCAGAATGCAACCCCTTCCTAAAGGAAAGCACGCATTCCTCTCCTGTGGGGTAGAAGAGGACTTTGTGGGGAACCAGCCTTTGTCTTTTCCTCAGACTACCTGTGTTGAGCCACTCTAAAATACACTTACTACTTCTTTCTTTACCTTCAGTAGTAATTGAAGGACTTTTTTCCTTTGCTTTGAGCAGTTCTTTTTTTTTTTTCTTTGTATCATGAAACATGAAGTGTTTTTTCTAACTTCTTTTCCCTCACAATGATTACAGCATTTTTTTCCTGAGCTGTGTAGTGGTTCTGCCACTTTGATTTGTGGCCAGTAAATGTGCAGTTGGTAAGGAGTCTGTACCCTGTATTTTGAAGACAAAGTTGCATTTTATGTATGTATTAGGAAGAGAGATTTGAGAAAAGAATAGCATTGAATTTCGTTATACCATTATCTTGCCTTGTAACAGCTCAGTTCTAAATTCTTTAAAGCTCAGGTTTTCCTTGTGATCAAAATATGGAGTTAAAATGCCTGTTAATAATACCCCTTTAATAACAAACCTTTCCATGGTCAGATGGAAAGGTTTAGAGATTGTGCAATTAGGGAATGCTTTCTATCCACAAATTCACTAGCTGGGTACTATACGTTCATTAATAATTAGGCTCAAGTATGCTGGGATTCAAATCTGCTTTGGAAACTAATTTTCCCAAATATTTTGTTTCCTAGATCTTTACTGAAATGATGAACATCAGACATCACCTCTACCAACTTTCTTCCCTAAGAAAGTTTGTCCTTTGGTCTTTTCCATGTCCAGCCTTCTAAAACTTCACTTCTGTTGCAGATCTCATCCTTTATAGGCCTATGAGGGACCTCTGTTTCAAGTAATTTTTGGATGTATATGAATCACATATAAAACACGAAGGCTGCTGTTCCCCTGGCCTCACTTCCCTCTTGGTACTTCACTTGCTGCATCCTTTTTAGACTTCAAACATGGTTAATGCTCTCACATCCTTTCCTCTTTCGATTCTTGTTCCTGTTTTTAATATTTCATAACTCAATGCCTTAATCCTGGGCAACTCAGCATATATTTTTACTGCTTACATTGGCATAACACTCTTCAGTGATAATCAGTGACTTCTATGGGAAAATGGGAGCTCATATTATTGAGGACCTTCTGTGGATCAAGTATGCTGGGCAGTTTGATACGCAGTCTCATTTTAGTTCTCCCAACAGTCCCATAGATAGTGGTGTTTCCTTCTTAAGGATGAGAAAACTAAGGCTCAAAAAGGGTTAAGTAACTTGCCTCATAGCCAATAAGTGGCAGAGTCACAGGATTAGACATACCTGTTTCCAAAATCCGAATTCTTTCTTCTGTAGCAGATCTGCTTATCCCTTCTTTGTTGAAATACCACCCTGGGCTATTGCAGACATGCTTTTCTGATTCTCTGATCTCTTGGATCACCACTGCTTTAATCACTAACTCTAGCTTAATCACTAAACAGCTTTAGTCATTAAACAGCTAGCTTGCTCTAGTCTCTTTCCTCATCTAAACTTCTCAAAAGACTGGCATACAGTTTCTTTCTTGCTACCCATTTGTTCCTTAACCCCTAAGGGATAGCCTAGCCTCCATCACTCCATTATAACTGTTTTCACTGAAGCCATCAATAATTTCCTAATCACCACTTCCAGTGGACAAATTTTAGTCCTTGTATTAATTTGGGCTGCTATTAGAAAAAGATCATAAATTGGGTGACTTATGAAAAACAAACATTTATTTCTCACTGTTCTAGAGGCTGAGGAAGTCCAAGATCACGTCATTGCAGATTTAGTGTCTGGTGAAGGCCTGATTCCTTGTTCAAAAATAGTCATCTTTTCATCTTCCATGGCAGAAGGGGCAAGAGAGCTCTCTTGGGCCACTTTTTATAAAGGGCACCAAAACCTTTCATGAGGGTTCTGCCCTCATGCCTAACCATCTCCCCAAAACCCGCACCTCTTGGTACCTTCATATTGGAAATAAGTTTCAACATGTAAATTTAGGAGGAAACATAACATTCAGACCCATTCTCAGTGTTTGTTATATATTCTTTTCTTCGTGAAACTACTTGTCTTTGAATTCTGTAAGTCCATGTTATCCTCATTATACTCTGACCATTCCTTGTCATTTCTGGCTTATCTGTTAGTTCCTCTTCCCCCTAAATGTTGGTATTAACCTGAGGCTCTGTCTCAGGCTCCACTGTGGTGGACCTCATCCACTTTGTATGCTATCAAGGCCAAGATCTTCATCTCTGCTCTAAAGTACTTAAGGCTAAGTATATCCGAAGCTGAACTCAGAGTCTTTCTTCCAGCCCTCTCCACCCACAGATGGTACCACCATTCTTCCAGCTATCCACCCTAGAAACCTGGGAATGATCTCTGACTCTTCCCTCTATCCAGTCATTTATCAAGTCTTGCTAGTTTTTCCTTCTAATTATTTCTTAAGTCAATTCTCTTTTCTCCCTCTATTCTGTAGCCCTCTCATGAGATCTTTATTAGCTCCAGTTCAGTTCAGTTCAGTCGCTCAGTCGTGTCCGACTCTTTGCGACCCCATGAATCACAGCACGCCAGGCCTCCCTGTCCATCACCAACTCCCGGAGTTCACTCAGACTCACGTCCATTGAGTCAGTGATGCCATCCAGCCATCTCATCCTCTGTTGTCCCCTTCTCCTCTTGCCCCCAATACCTCCCAGCATCAGAGTCTTTTCCAATGAGTCAACTCTTCGCATGAGGTGGCCAAAGTACTGCAGTTTCAGCTTTAGCATCATTCCTTCCAAAGAAATCCCAGGGCTGATCTCCTTCAGAATGGACTGGTTGGATCTCCTTGCAGTCCAAGGGACTCTCAAGAGTCTTCTCCAATACCACAGTTCAAAAGCATCAATTCTTCTTCACAGTCCAACTCTCACATCCATACATGACCACAGGAAAAACCATAGCCTTGACTAGATGAACCTTTGTTGGCAAATGTCTCTGCTTTTGAATATGCTATCTAAGTTGGTCGTAACTTTCCTTCCAAGGAGTAAGCATCTTTTAATTTCATGGCTGCAGTCACCATCTGCAGTGATTTTGGAGCCCAAAAAAATAAAGTCTGACACTGTTTCCACTGTTTCCCCATCTATTTCCCATGAAGTGATTGGACTGGATCCCATGATCTTCATTTTCTGAATGTTACTAGCTCCATACCCTCCTAAATGGTTTCTCATCTCCAGTTTGTGTCTTTCAAATCCATTGTTTTCCTTAGGCCAGAATGATCCATCTGACTCTGAAACTGAAATGGATTTATAGTTTGACTATAGATTTACATTTTAGGTTTTGATCATGGAGATAGCTGAATATATTAAAAGATTTATTTTGGTCACTGGTATGAGTTTTTTGTTAAATAGTTCCCCCTTCCAATTTGGCCTTTTTATCATATTGAATTAGATATAATAACTACCCGTTAAGCAGAGCAAAGAAAATTCTATGCATATAATGCATATAACCATTTTGGTTTTTTTTTAATTTGTTTTTTAATTGAATGATAATTGCTTTACAGAATTTTGTTGTTTTCTGTCAGACACCAACATGAATCAGCCATAGGTATACATATGTCCCCTCCCTTCCATCTCCCTCCCCGTCTCACCCCTCTAGGTTGATATAGAGCCCCTGTTTGAGTTTCCTGAGTCATACAGCAAATTCTCGTTGGCTATCTATTTTACATATGGTAATGTAAGTTTCCATGTTACTTTCTCCATACATCTCACCCTCTCCTCCCCAATTCCTCATGTCCATAAGTCTGTTCTCTATGTCTGTCTCTCCATTGCTGCCCTGCAAATAATTTCATCAGTACTATCTTTCTAGATTCCATATATATGTGTTAGTATACAATGTTTATCTTTCACTCTGTGTAATAGGCTCCAGGTTCATGCACCTCATTAGAACTGACTGAAATGCATTCCTTTTTATGGCTGCTATGCTATGCTATGCTATGCTAAGTCACTTCAGTCGTGTCCGACTCTGTGTTGACCCCATAGACGGCAGCCACCAGGCTCCCCGGTCCCTGGGATTCCCCAGGCAAGAACACTGGAGTGGGTTGCCATTTCCGTCTCCAGTGCATGAAAGTGAAAAGTGAAAGCGAAGTTGCTCAGTCGTGTCCGACTCCTAGCGACCCCATGGACTACAGCCTACCACGCTCCTCCATCCATGGGATTTTACAGGCAAGAATACTGGAGTGGGGTGCCATTGCCTTCTCCGTTTTATGGCTGAGCAATATTCAATTGTCTATATGTACCACAGCTTCCTTATCCATTCATCTGTTGATGGACATCTAGGTTGCTTCCATGTTCTAGCTGTTGTAAATAGTGCTGTAATGAACATTGGGGTACATGTGTCTTTTTCAGTTTTGGTTTATTCAGGGTATATGCCTAGGAGTGGGATTGCTGGGTCATATGGTGGTTTTATTACTAGTTTTTAAAGAAATCTCCATACCGTCTTTCATAGTGGCTGTTATCAATTTACATTCCCACAAAACACATCTTATGTTTCTGTTTTATGTGAAGGGTCAGAAACTAAAACATATTATCAGATCAGATCAGTCGCTCAGTCGTGTCCGACTCTTTGCGACCCCATGAATCGCAGCACGCCAGGCCTCCCTGTCCATCACCAACTCCCGGAGTTCACTCAGACTCATGTCCATCGAGTCAGTGATGCCATCCAGCCATCTCATCCTCTGTCATCCCCTTCTCCTCCTGCCCCAATCCCTCCCAGCATCAGAGTCTTTTCCAATGAGTCAACTCTTCGCATGAGGTGGATTGTGCTTAAGCAACCCTATGAAGTAAATGATTACATTTCTGTTTTACAAATAAGAAAACTGAGGTGCAATTAACTCACTTCCCAGTGGTCAAAACTACAGTACTAGATCCAGAATTCAAAGCCAATCTGATTTAAAGTCCATGGTCTTCCCACTCTGTCACATTATAATGACTTGTAGTATGCAGCTATAATCTCCAAACCCACATATCTAGCCAGGTAGTTCTCTGGATTTGTTCCCACTTGCAGGTTAGACAGCCTACAAATCCCAGAAGCTGGAGTGAATAGGAAAATGAATCAAATAAAGCAGTGTTGTAGGAAGAAAGTGTTGGGAGAAAGAACCTGGTTGGGAGACCAATCTGGAGACCTTATGGCACCTTGAACCAAAGTAATGACAGTGAATCTAAAAAAGATGAATGTGCTTAAGTCAAGGAATTAAAGGAAAGGATCTCTGAAAATATGTGTCAACTTTGTTTTCATGAAAACTTAAGTGTCCTAAAATCTTAATCTTTTAGGGCATATCAAAGCTATATATAAATGTACCACATTTGTGCTTTCATGGCCTAACAATAATGGTGTAGTCTTCTATAAGCCCTTTCATAGATATTATCTCATTTTTACCCTCACATATCTCTATGTATTTTTGTCATTTTATGTATGAGGAAACTGGCTTAGAAGCAAAAAGTATTTTCAGGGTGGTAACAGCTCTCTGGAAACCCACTCCAGTGTTCTTGCCTGGAGAATCCCATGGACGGAGAAGCCTGGTAGGCTGCAGTCCATGGGGTCGCACAGAGTCGGACACGACTGAAGCAACTTGGCAGCAGCAACAGCTCTCTAGTACTACACTGAATCCACATCCTTCTGTCAGAGATGTTCTGCTTTGCTGAAAACAAAAGTATTTTTTAAAGCATATGATCAAATTGAAGCCTCTTCTCAGCATTTGAATGCCAGCTTGGCAGCATCTTATAATTTTGTTAGATCAGCTAATGAATAGGTGAGGACAGGGAAGTGTTTATGATTTATGCTATGGACTGAGTTGTGCACCTCCACCAAATCTGTGTGTTGAAACCCTAACCCCCAGTGGTTGGGTTTAGATAAGGACATGAGGATGGGGCTCTTCTGGAGAGATTGTATGTGCTTAGTCTCTCAGTAGTATCCAACTTATTGCAACCCCATGGACTGTAGCCTGCCAGGCTCCTTTGTCCATAGGGATTCTCCAGGCAAGAATACTGGAGTGAGGTTGCCATGTCCTCCAGGAGGTCTTCCCAGCCCAGGGATCAAACCCAGGTCTCCCTCATTGCAGGTGGATTCTTTACCATCTGAGCCACCAGGGAAGCCCTCTGGTGAGATTAGTGTCTTTATAAGAAGAGGAAGAGACACAGAGCTCTCTCTCTCTGCCATGTGAGGACACAGCAAAGGGCAGCCATCTGCAAGCCAGGAAGGGAGCCCTCACCTGAACCTCGTCCAGGTTGTTTAAGCTGCCTAGTCCATGGTATTTTGCTACAGCAGCCTGAGCTAATAAGATAGTTCATAAGATTATTTTCTCGTGATAACTCCCAAGTGCAGTATACTCAAGAATTAGATGCCTGGTCTGCTGCTGCTGCTAAGTCGCATCAGTCGTGGCCAACTCTGTGCAACCCCATAGACAGCAGCCCACCAGGCTCCCCCGTCCCTGGGATTCTCCAGACAAGAACACTGGAGTGGGTTGCCATTTCCTTCTCCAATGCATGAAAATGAAAAGTGAAAGTGAAGTCGCTTAGTTGTGTCCGACTCTCAGCAACCCCATGGAACGCAGCCTATCAGGCGCCTCCGTCCATGGGATTTTCCAGGCAAGAGTACCAGAGTGGGTCTCCAGTACCTTCTCCGGATGCCTGGTCTATGTCTTATAAACAGGATACACATTCCCTTTGATGCATGCATGACACATTATTTCTTCTGCATTTCATATTGCCTATTAGCAGTATGTAAATGAAGGCATATCAGCATCACATTAACTCTGTGGCATGTCACTTTGAAGCAAGTTTCCTACTCACATGAATTGTCATGCCTTGTCTAACTAAGGAAAACCAAGGATCTTCTGCTCTGGCCTCTGTTTAAAAAAAAAAAAAAAGTTTTTGAAACAAAATGTTGAACCAGGAATGTTATATGAACTGGCAGGGAATTGATGGTTCATAAATCATTTCACTGCCCCTGAAGTGACTCCTCAAAAGTCTTTCCTTGCATTCTGTATATATACATTCTAATTTTAGCGTCCTTTAAAAATATCGTGGCTCCTACTTCCTAGATAGTGGTCAACTTTTCAACCATTTTTTCCTTTGTTTTAAAATTTACTCAGGTGGGTGTTTTTTTTCAGTTTACCTGTTTCTATTATGGAAGATCATTCCTTTAAAAACAGATTTTGGGTTTTTTGGTTTTTGTGTTTGCTTGTTTATTCCAATTCGTACATGGATACCTTTATTGCATGTCTGCATACACGTGTGTGTGTGTGTGTGTGTGTAATCACAGCCATTTCCAAGGCAACCGATTGTGTTTTGAGATGGCAGATAATCTAAGGGACAGCTGTGGTGTCACCTACCCTTTAAAGGGTATAATTTTTCCTGTGCTGCTAGAGGGGAAACCAAAATTAAGTTCAAGTAAATATTCTGGAATTAGTTTATAGAATCAGACTAATCAGATTGGATCCTTTCACTTTTTGAATCTTTAGCATATCAGAAGGTTTTGGGAATTTTCTATTAGATTATTCTTAGAAATTAATATCTTCACCTACAGTATGGACATAATTTTGATTAAATTTTAAAATCCCACTTTAGGTCTGTATTTACAAAATAGGGTAAAATGCGGGTAAAATGCCTTGGAGACCATATTTTTTACGTCAGTTTTTAAATTAGGAACATTTCAAAAAATCTTATTATCTTCAAAAATATTGAAGATTATGGCTGCACTATTAATGGAAGAAACTGTTACCTTGGAATTGGAATGTACAACCTCACATACTTGGGAGGGTTTATTTTGGTTTATTTTTTGACACATGTCTGTGTGAAGGTATTTCGTACTGAATGAACGTAAAGGAAGATTTGACCTCCCATGACTCAAGTCATGTGGAAGTAATACAAAGTATCTTGCAGCCTTACTTGTTTTATCCTAAAAGTTAGTGCACATCTTGCATTTAAAGATAACACAGCATCTCTGTGTTTGTTATAACCAAGATTCTCCCGCAAAATAAAACCTGCAGTAAATTGTCATTTCAGGAGGATATTGCCAAGTGCTGTTCATATATAGCCCAGTGTGAGAAATACAGTGTTAGGCTTTCAAACAAAAGTACCTAGGCATTTCCCACAACTCACTTAGGAAGGATGGGGCAGTAGATGCTGCTGGAAAAATCATAGTTACAGATAGCTGAAGAATAAGGAGCAAGATTAAGAAGGGAACATTTTGAAAAGAAAGGAGTTAGGATAGAGAGTTTATTGCATAAGATTGTGAAAAGTGAAAGCATTTGTCACTCAGTTGTGTCTGGCTCTGTGACTTGCTGGACTGTAGCCCGCCAGGCTCCTCTGTCCATGGGATTTCCCAGGCAAGAATGTTGGAATGGGTTGCCATTCCTTTCTCAGGGGATCTTCCCAACCCTGGAATCAAACGTAGGTCTCCTGCATTGCAGGCAAATTCTTTACCATCTGAATCACCATAAGATTACGGATTACTAAGGTGGGTTTCAGGGTAGAAGGCTACCTCTGCTGTTTACTGGCCTGTGACCTTGCGCTACTTCCTTAACCTTACTGAGCCTCAGTTACCTCATATTAAAAGGGTGTCTGAAGCAGGGTGGTAACAATGATTCAAATTCATAGGGCACCTATGAGGATGAAGTGATAATGTATATACAAAGATTTATAAGGTGCTTCTGATGCATCATAATTGCCAGATAAATCAGAGCTTAAGGGAGACAAAGATTCTACTTTTTGGTTTATGTTAATTTTTAATCAATATGCCTGAAATAAAGAGCCTCAAAACAGCTCTTCTCCCCAAACCCACTAGGTCCACCCGTGTCTCTACTTTGATTAGAGAATAGCAAGTGCCCTTGTCTCCTTTTCTATCTAATTCCTCCTCTCACATCTGTCCCTCACATCACATCCCCTTTATTGCTTCCTGTCATTTCCAGTTTCTGTGTCCCCATTTCTGCTAAGAAAAGCAGAAGTGAGGGAAATGTGAGGGCTTGGGGATTTCTAAAAGCTGTTCCTAAGTCCTCATTGTTGTTATTATACTAAACTGTAGTTATGCGAATATAGTACTTGCCAGATCTTTTCTCTGGGAAACACAAAGGAATTTCCCCATTCAAGTCTTACATTTTAACATTTTAGAGGACAGGAATTATTGTATCGCACATACACAATAGGAGAGTTATATAGTTATGAGAGCTCATGACGCTTTAAGAAATCCTCTGGGTTTTTTTTTTTTTCACTTTGCCTGTGGGGAAACTTAGACTCTTAATTGCCTCAAGAGCACAAGTTACATTGCTGAGCCTGAACTATTTGGTTTAAACCTCTGGGCTTATTTTTTGTACTTCAAAAATGGTAGAATATTGGTAACTTCATACAGTTCATAGTACAAAGTGTGTGTGTGTGTGTGTGTGTGTGTGTGTGTGTGTGTGTGTGTGTAAAACATATCACATATAAAGAAGACTTTAAATGGAAATGTATAATGTAAAGACTGACAATAAAACTTAGCACCCCTGTACCCACCAAGTTAAGAAGCTCCTTATGTGCCCTGTGTGTTCAGTCATGTCTGACCCCAAGGGCCACCAGGCTCGTCTGTCCATGGGATTCTCCAGGCAAGAATACTGGAGTGGGTTGCCATTTTCTACTCCAGGGGATCTTCCTGACCCAGGGATTGAACCCACATCTCTTCCATCTCCTGCATTGGCAGGCGGATTCTTTACCGCTTGGCCACCTGAGAAGCCCATGTGCCCTGACTAATCTTTTCTTTATCTAAACCTCTCCTTTCCCCTACCCACCCCCAAACCCAGCCAGGTAACACCACCTTGACTATAGTATAAACAATTGTCTTGCTTTTCGTTGTTTAGATTTGGAAACCTGAATAGCAAACTTAACCCCAGCTGTGTGAGGAAAGGGCTCTGTTGTCACTATTAGATGACAGCTCCCTGAAGATACATTCTTTCAGAATTGTGAAGACAGTGTTATCGTGTTTCCAGAATTACCCTTGAAGTTTGTTCTGATTCCTTATCTTTTTTGTATGATCTGCTTTTCTTTTTTTCCTTCTCTCGAAGCTTTAGAAAATTTTTTTCTCTGGTATTCTGAAATTTTACAGTAGAACAACCTGGTATTGTCTGTTTGCCATCCATGAAGTTGGATATGCAGTGGACTGTTTTATTCTAGAAACTGACATCTTTTTGTTTGGGGAAGTGTTCTTTGGCTGTTTCTTTGATGACTCCTTCCTCTCTGTTACTCAGATGTCAGACCTCCCAGACTAGTTCTGAATTTTTTTTTATAATATAAATTTATTTATTTTAATTGGAGGTTAATTACTTTACAATATTGTATTGGTTTTGCCATTCATCAACATGAATCCGCCACAGGTATACACATGTTCCCCATCCCGAACCCCCCTCCCTCCTGAGTTTCTTATTCTTTGTCTCTTTGCTCCTTTCATGGCAGACTTCCTCAGGGTCTTCTGTGTATTACTTTTATTATTATCATTAAGGATGGCAGGTATATTTTAATTCCCAAGGGCTTTTCTTTATTCTCTTCCTTTAAAAAGAGTCTGTTTCATGAATGCACTGTTACCTCATAGGATTGTTTTAAATTTATTTATTTTTGGCTGTGCTGGGTCTTCCTTGCTGTGTTGGCTACTCTCTAGTTGTGGTGCACGGGCTTCTCCTCGCAGTGACTTCTCTTGTGGCAGAGTACGGATTCTAGGAACGTGAGCCTTCAGTAGTGGCAGCACGTGGGCTCAGCACTTGTGGCTCCCAGGCCCTAGAGCGCAGGCTCAGTCGTTGTGTCACAAGGCTTAGTTGCTCCATGCATGTGGGATCTTCCAAGATCAGGGATTGAGCCCATGTCTCTTGCATTGGAAGGCAGATTCTTTACCACTGAGTTACCAGAGAAGCCCCTCATAGGATTTTTACAAGAGGTTTTTGCAGGGGGTTTGCCTTCTCCCTTTACAGTCCTTGCTATTTCAGTTTTTTTTTGTTTGGTTGGTTTTCTTTGTTTTAGACTCTTCCCTTTCGGAGTTCTCTTCACAGCTTTCTGATAACTCTACTGTCTGCTTACCATTAAACATGATCTCAAGAGCTCGTTGGAAGCTCTTGAGTATGTATGTAGATGGGGCTTCTTGCGGTTGACTTTACCAGCCAGGTGAACTGGTGGATCATTTGTTGGGGAATTCCCAGTAATCAGACTCTTTAGGGTTTTTTTCCTCTTTCACTGGTCAGATTCCCCATAGGAGAGTTTTCAGTCTCTTGACTGCAAGGTAAAGGCCTTCCTGCCAGTGTTCTGAGAGCCAAGTACAGGGGGAAATAATCTGAGTCTCTCTGCATTCTGTATTCAATATGCGTGCATTCATGCAATCTCTACTTTCAGTGTGGTGACCACACTGTCACATGTGCTTGGTGCTTTAGTCTAGATTTCCTCTCATTTACCGCATCCAAGTAATGAATCTTCAGACTTCCCTTCCCACCTATCAGAGGCAACATGGATAGGGGCGTGCCTGCATGCTCAGTCACTCAGTCGTGTCCTACTCTTTCTGACCCCATGGCTGTAGCCCACCAGGCTCCTCTGTCTATGGGATTTCCCAGACAAGAACACTGGAGTCACTTGCCATTTCCTTCTCCAGGGGATTTTCCTGAAATTGAACCCGCATCCCCTGCATTGCAAGCGTATTCTTTACTGCTGAGCCATCAAGGAAGCTGGATGGAGGCAGAAGGCACACCAGTCTAGGAATCTAATGCTTCTTCAGCAGTGTTTACCTGCTTCTCCTTAGTGAACCTCACACCCCCATTTGGCCTCACCCCTTTGTTTCCAATCCTGGGGTCTTGAGAGGCTGGACTGGATCTTAACTGACCCCTCTTCAGATTTGACTGTTGGATCTGCAAGGTAGTTGCCACCTGTGTCGCCAGCTTCCAGATTTTATTGCTATTGCCCCCCCCTCTTATTCTTCAGGTTTCTGTGGGTTTGTCATTTTAGAAAGACTCTGTATGATAATTTTAATAGGAGTTTCAAGTGGGATTAAGATTAGAGGCACGTGTTCTTTTTGCCATCTGATCCTGAAAGTTTATGTTCTACTGTTAACATGTTGAGAGAGTAACACAAAAATCATCCAAGTCTGTGATAATACTGAAAGAATCTTTCTTTTCTTTCTCTTCTTAAATTTTATTCTCTTTCCTTCCATTTTCCTTTTATTTATTTATTTATTTTGATGGGGAGCAGGGGGCATTAGAACAGCCAGGCTTCTGAGGTCTAAATTTACTAATCCAGGCTGTACCGTCTAGTAATAGCTAATATTTATTGAATACTTTTCCATGTGCTTTGTATCTACATGCATCTGAATTAATCCTCACAATAACCCAATTTGTATGTCCATTTTGTGTGCATGTGCTAAGTCGCTTCAGTTGTGTCCAATTCTGTGCAACACCAAGGACTGCAGCCCACCAGGCTCCTCTGTCAATGGAATTCTTGAGGCAAGAATACTGGATTGGGTAGCCATTCCCTTCTCCACGGGATCTTCCCGACCCAGCGATTGAACCCAGGTCTTTCGCATTGCAGGCAGATTCTTTACCTTCTGAGCCACCATGGAATCACATCACCATTTTACCAACAATGAAGTAGAGGCTCAAAGAGGAAATGTATCAGAGGTCACACAGCTCTGTCCTAGGAGAACTAGAATTTGAAGCCTGGCAGCCTGCTGCTAAAGCTTGTGCTCTTCATTACTATTGTTATTACTATTTTATTAATCACTATGCTATTAAATAGTAGATATAAATTGGAAAAGTCTTTTTTTATGTCTGTTAGAGTCACACTGTGTAAGCCCTTCTACTGCACAGATAGATAGATGGCTTGGAGCATTAACTGGGCATGTCCAAGTTGTCTTTTTATATATGTAGGTCTATTATATATTTTGAATTGACACGGTTTTTCCAGAAAACAAAACCAGTAGCCCTGGTGGCTCAGATGGTAAAGAATTCGCCTGCCATGTGGGAGACCTGGGTTCAGTCCCTGCGTTAGGAAGATCCCCTGGAGGAGGGCATGACAACGCACTCCAGTATCCTTGCCTGGAGAATCCCCGTGGACAGAGGAGCCAGGCAGTGTACAGTCCACAGGGTCACAAAAAGTCGGACATGACTGAGCGACTAAGCACAGCCATAGTGTACAGTTGTGTGTTACTCTCTGCCAAGACAAAAGCTGTGTGAAGCTGTGCAGCCATGAAGAGAAAACATAAGTTTTCAATCCTCCAGAGCCCTGCTCACCATATTCTTTCTCTTTTAGTCATTAAATGGTGGCTTATGAGCCTGAAAGTGGTTATATACTTTCCCAGAATGAGCAAATTATTTCCTGTACATGGACTGGATCTAGAACCCTGGGAGAAGTTTTTAATAAACTTTTAAAAGTGGAAATTAATTCTGTGGTGGTTCAGTGGTTAGGACTCTGAGCTTCCAATGCCAGGGGCCTGGGTTCAATCCCTGATTGAGGAACTAAGATCCCACAAGCCGTGCAGAGCAGTAAAAAAAAAAAGTGGAAATTAATATGTATCAGAATAAGTTAATTTAATTGTCTTGAAACTAGTTTTCAGTCTTCAAAATACTATGCTTTCCTGCCTTACAATGGCAAAGGAAAGAGATATTTTACAGAAAAACTAGAAAGACCAAAGAATGTGTGTAAATGTTTGCAGACAAGTCACACTATGAGTCAGGAGCCAAATCTTCTGTCTTCTAGACAGCTCTGACTCTCGGCTGAGTGGGGAAATCCATCCAGACCAATAATTTAATCATTTTCTAAAAGGCTGGATAACTGTGTGGGTGCTAATGGCATCAGAGAAGACATGGCAGGCAGGAAACACATCCCACACTTGGCAGGATGTTCCCAAGGCAGGAAGGGCATTTCTCTTCCTCGGTAGAATTGTTTCATTGACTAAAGACAACATGAGATCATTGAAATCTCCCTAAAATACCAATGACTGACGAAAGCAGGATACAAGACATGGTGAGTCTCATGTAAACCAATGGGATCATTTATGACATAATAAAGTAGTAGTATTTTGTGTATGTAATTTCTCCCAACAGATTCAAAGAGCTTTATATATTGGTCAATAATCAGAGTTTTAAAGCTGTACTTAAAGCACATGGTCCCAGAGGTGAGAGCAGGACTCCATCTCAGTGTCAGTCTCTACTCTCTGAAATTACGCCATCAGGCTTACGAGGTTCCACTCCTTGAATACCACCCAGTGAAAGCTTCCGTCTCCCTCCTTGCCCCAGCTTCTGTTGCTTCTCTAAAACACTTCCTTTTCTTACCTTCTTCCAATACTCTCATCCTCAACAGATGTTAATCTGGATCTTACATGGTATACAACACTTAAACAAGTCCAGCAAAGAAGTATCTCTAGGCTCCTCTGGTGGCTCAGTGGTAAACAATCTTCCTGCCAGTGCAGGAGACACAGGTTCGATCCCTGATCCCAGAAGATCCCACATGCCTTGGAGCAACTAAGCCCATGCACCACAACTACAGAGCCTGTGCTCTAGCACCTCAGAGCTGCACCTGCTGAAACCCATGTACCTAGAGCCTATGCTTCACAACACGAGAAGGCGCCACAATGAGAAGCCCGCATACCACAACTGGAGGGTAGCCCCGACTTGCTGCAGCTAGAGAAAAGCCCTGCAACAATAAAGGCCCAGCACAGCCAAATAACGAAATACATAAAATTATTTTTTTTATTTAAAAGGAAGTGTCATTAACATTCTTTAAATAGAAAGTGATATTACTCCCTTCCATTCTGTCTAGCAAGCAGCAATAATTCTCAAACGTAGAACTGAGGCTGAAACAGTACCAGTGGGTAGCTGGCAGATGAAAACATGATGAGAAGCCTTGAGCCACAATGGCGGTGGGTTGCCTGCACTCTCTTCCTAGTTGGCATTTCCAGAGCTGCACGGAAAAATGCTGACTATAGCAGTCACTCAAGGACTATTTCTAAAACACGGATTCTCTTCTGAAAACGTAGTTCAGGAGAAAAATGGTAGAAACAAAGACAAAGAAGGGATTGAAACTGAATATTAGCTTACCTGCAGACTGTAGGAACATAGAAACAAGTAGAAAACTCCAGGGATGTAGTGTAAGTTATAACTTCCTGTGTTTCTTCTGCTGTAAACTTGGTGGAAAGCACAGTGCATCAGTTATAAACACTGTGTTTGTGGTCTTTTGAATCTGAGAACACTGCCTTCCATAGAGTTCATCAGTCATTGTGACCTGAAGTGGTTTTAAAGGATCCAGGGTCTTTCGTTTCCCTTCTTGCTTTCTCTTGTCTGTCTCTGACTTAATCTCATCATATCCTGAAATCCACCCAGACTCAAATAGGAAGCCCCCCACCTTCCATCCTAGATCAAGTACCACATTACCATGGGGTTGTCTTTAGTAAAACAATGGCATAAAAAGTGGACGTGTTTCCTGGCTTTAGTGTTCCAGACAACCAGTGTGTTACTCTTATGAGAAATCGATATCTTTTCATGTTGGAACAGTACGCAGGCTGTTTGTGGTTGTTTTAAGAATTTCTCTTCTTTTCTTTAATGGAATTTTAAGTTTTTCCACCTATAAATAAAAATAGTTTCTTTAATGTCAGCATTCTGTTTAAAATTAATTTGATCTCCTTTCTCAGCTCAGGTGTGGAACTGCAGGGGGGTGTGTGTGTGTGTGTGTGTAAAGAAGGGCACGTCAAAGATGAAATCACTTCACAGCCTCCTTGGTGTGAACACTTGCATGGTTTTATCTGAGAAAAGTGAAGCCTCCAAAAGCTTAGACTTATCAAATACATGAGGCCTTGCTTCTCAAACACCCTTACCTGGTTGCAGTTTGCACCTATAACAGCATCTGACAATTCCAGGGAGAATAATTTTTTCTACTTTATCAAGCCTCCCCTTCTACATCAGATCTGTTAAAGAAAACTATCTTCAAACTTCCCTTGGTTCTTGAAGAGCAACTGACATTCATTTCACACATCTAATAACAGCATTAGAACCTGTCAGGGAATGACGCTGGGTACAGTGTCCACAAGTGCTGGGCTGTAACTAGCTGAAGAGAGTTAAGGAAGGCAAGTGACATCTCCCTCCTGCCACCATGGCATCATCAGGATGTCTCCTCTGGGGTGCAGGCCACATTTTGGTGTTTCTGTAGTGCTGTTACTTAGTTTTCCCTTCCTTCTTGAAGTGGTCCTTATAGTCTTTCTGAGACATCACTCTCTCCTGGTTTTCTTTCTATCACTCAGGCCATTCCTCAGCTTCCATTAATGGCTTTTCTTATAGCTCTGTATCTTTTAAAGAATAGGATTCCTCAGTTTTCATCCTCTGCTCCTTTTGGGTTTGTTAAAGGAGTACGTCAAGGCTGTATATTGTCACCCTGCTTATTTAACTTATATGCAGAGTACATCATGAGAAACGCTGGGCTGGAAGAAGCACAAGCTGGAATCAGGATTGCCGGGAGAAATATCAATAATCTCAGATATGCAGATGACACGACCCTTATGGCAGAAAATGAAGAAGAATTAAAGAACCGCTTGATGAAAGTGAAAGAGGAGAGTGAAAAAGTTGGCTTAAAGCTCAACATTCAGAAAACTAAGATCATGGTATCTGGTCCCATCACTTCATGGCAAATAGATGGGGAAACAGTGGCAGACTTTATTTTGGGGGGCTCCAAAATCACTGCAGATGGTGATTGCAGCCATGAAATTAAAAGACGCTTACTCCTTGGAAGGAAAGTTATGACCAACATAGCATATTAAAAAGCAGAGACGTTACTTTGTTGACAAAGGTCCATCTAGTCAAGGCTATGGTTTTTTCAGTAGTCATATATGGATGTGAGAGTTGGACTATAAAGAAAGCTGACTGCTCAAGAATTGATGCTTTTGAACTGTGGTGTTGGAGAAGACTCTTGAGAGTCCCTTGGACTGCAAGGAGATCCAACCAGTCCATCCTAAAGGAGGTCAGTCCTGGGTGTTCATTGGAAGGACTCATGTTGAAGCTGAAACTCCAATACTTTGGCCACCTGATGTTTGAAAAGACCCTGATGCTGGGAAAGATTGAGGGCAGGAGGAGAAGGGGACAACAGAGGATGAGATGGTTGGATGGCATCACTGACTCAATGGACATGAGTTTGGGTAGGCTCTGGGAGTTGGTGATGGACAGGGAGGCCTGGCGTGCTGAGGTTCATGGGGTCGCAAAGAGTCAGACACGACTGAGTGACTGAACTGAACTGGAGACCTCTTCCACTTGCTGATGGCTCCTGCCAATGTGTGTTTCCTGATGACTTCAAATCTTTATTTCATCCCAAAGCCCTCTCCTGGATAGGGTCTCCTGACTGGCTGCCCACTGGCTTGTTTACCCCCTGGTACATATCATGAGCTCCTCCTCTCACAGACCCTGGCTTGCTACCATCATCTATCCAGTTGTCCAGTTCTTCTCTGGTTTATTTCTCTCCTTGTTTCCCACATTCAGTCAGTGACTAAGTCTGCTCAGTTCTGCTTTACTCCAGAAGGCTCTCTTCTCTCCATCCTTACCACCAGCATCTCAGTTCTCATCATCTGTTACCTGAAATACTGCAGAAGCTCCCTTACTTGATTTCCCTATTCCAGCCTCCTTGCAATCCACAGGGTTGATCTCTCTAAACTGGTAGTCATGTCATGCGCCTATTTAAATGCTTTGTTGTTCTCCACTGCTTTCAGCTGGTAAAAGATTCCTTATCACTTACAAGGACCTTCATGATCTGACTCCTGTAGTCATTTCCAGCCTTCTTTTGGGACTCCCTGTGTCATCCTCCCCCATTTGACAGCTTGCAGTTCCCTGAATTCAGTGCATTAATAAAGAGCCCTCACCTTCAACCAATATGCTGCTGCTTTAAAAAAAAAAAAAAACTACATGCTGCTTCTTGTCCTTGGAAACTCCCGTTCTTTGCCTGAATAATTCATCTGAAAACTCAGCTCAGTCATCGCTTCCTTAGTGGTGACTTCCCTGACCACCATCCCCACCTCCAGTCTCATTTAGGTGCCCGTCCTTTAACCTCTGTCTTAGCACTTTTTACATCACATTACAGTCATTTGACGGCAAACTCCCGGAGCTGGGAATAATGTGTCTTCATATTGGTATTCACATCCCCAGTACCCTCTGCCTAATGACTGACAGAGAAGGTTGTCATTCATTTTTAATGAATAAA
Organism: Bos indicus; assembly: GCF_029378745.1. Classification (NCBI taxonomy): domain Eukaryota; kingdom Metazoa; phylum Chordata; class Mammalia; order Artiodactyla; family Bovidae; genus Bos; species Bos indicus. The sequence continues at coordinate 45,689,536 of NC_091780.1, forward strand.
CTACCCTTTTCACTTTGTCAGGGCCACAATTTAAAATATACACATGCACACTCATACATACTTGAATCTGATGAAGTCTCTAGATCCAGCTGCCAATTTATAGGAAACAAGGAAGACTAGAGAATATGTTACATGATACCACAAGGATGCTGTTGGCAAAGTCTAAATGTGGGAACTTCCATCAGAATAGCAGCCACATTTCTTTAATGGTAGTCAGGCTATCACAGTGTATTGAGTTCTTTTAAATCTTGATTTTTTTAAAACTAAAAAGCAACATAACCTAGACAAATATAAATGCTGATTGTATATTTGATATTAAGGAATTGTTAATATTTTTAGATGTGATAATGGTGTCATGCTTATTTTTTTAAGAGTCCTTATACTTAGAAATATATTGACATATTCACAGATGATGTGATGCCTAGGATTTATTTCAGAATAATCCAAAGCAGAAGTTGGTAGAAATATAGATGAAATTGGATTGGCCACGAGCTGATAATTATTGAAGCTGGGTGATGGGCACATTATGCTATTCTGCCTACTTTTGTTTATATTTAAAATTTTTGGTAATAAAACTTTTATTGTAGTAAAATGTACATAACATACAATATATCATTTTACCATTTTCAAGTGTACCATTCAGTGGCATTAAGCAGTTTACATTGTTGGGCAACCATCCCCATCACCAGAACATCACCTGAACTGAAACTTTGTACCGTTAAACAGTATCTCCTTATTCACTTCTCTTCTGGCCCCTGGCAAACACCCTTCTGTTTTCTGTCTCTGAATTTGACTCCTCTAGGTAACTCATATAAATGAAATCATATAATATTTGTCCTTTTGTGTTGACTTATCTTCAAGGTTCATCCAAGACCAAACTAGGCCTTCATAGGAAGGATCAAGGAGTATGTGACAAATATCCATGTGTACAGAATGGTCGATACCGTAGAAGAGGCAGTTCTCCCCTTGAGACTCTGAACAGGGATTAGGTTTAAATGAGAGAGCTGTGGAAGAGTTTCCTTGAGCTCAGGGCAGTTCTGACAAGAGAAGCTGAGATCCACTCTGGGAAGTTCTCAACCTGGAGAATCCAGGGATGGTAAGGACAGTTCTGGACCTGCCCAAGGGGTCTGGAGTCTGAACCACACAGCAGAGCAAAATACATAGTACAGCTGATTCTGGAGAATATCTCAAATTCCAAATTGCTTCCAGAACTCCAGGTACTTGGCACCTCAAGGTTAAGCTGAGATCCATTCTCACCGTGCTCCCTCCCACATTGCTCTTTATGATGTCTAAAGGATAATTCTCCAAAAACCAGAAGAGTAAACACAGATTGCAGCTTAATATTTGGTACAATTTCTGGCTTGGCTTCTGTTCTAATTTGGTTTGTCTCCAGTAGGAATAGATAAAGTTTTTTTTTTTTTAATTCATAAGTGACATTACTCATACATGACTTACTTTTGGTGTAAACCTGAAAAGTAGTTCCTGAGCTTAGGGTAAAAATACAATTGGCTGAGCTACATGTGTTGGAAATAAGTGGGTAGGGATGCTCAGGAAGTAGAAAAGCTGCCTGAGAGGTGGGAGAGGGTCATGAGAGCAAGAGCTATTCTGAGTAAACCTAAATAGCAAGTGTAACTTCCTTTCCCTAGTCTTTTAACTTTTTACCTCCCCTCTGCAGTCTCTGGCACTTCCTGGGTTTTATGGACTGTAGATCTTCAGAACTCTAAAGCCTTTAGGATCTGACGTCTACAGACATTATAGAAGTCCTATGCTAGTTTCCCAAGCAAGATAGCTATGATCGATATTCCTCATTATAGGATAAGTTCAGGAAGGAAAGTTTTAGAAACAACCCAAATGTCCATGGACGTGAATAGATAAAATGTTGTATATAGATACAATGGAATATTATTCAGCCTTAAAAATGAATAAAATTCTGATAGGTGTGCCCTGTCTTTTCATTGATGTATTAAAATCCTTTATATTTTATGTTGTTATTAATATGTTAAGCGTTATGTCTGCCATTTTATTTTTTGTTTTCTATCACCGTTATTTCCTATTTCTGTTTTATTTTTCCTGCCTTCCTGTGGGTTCCTTGAATTTTTCTTAGAATTCCATTTTTATGTGTCTATAAGTTGGCTTTTTTAAAAAAAAAAATCATAGTGTTTTTGAATATGTATCTTTGTATAGCATTTTTAATGGTTGCTGAAAGCATCACATATGTACACACACACACACACACACACATGTAACATCAGTCTGTTGGTGTTATCACTTTAACAGGTTTTCTGTTTTGCTAGACTTCATCTTTTCTAGTCCTTTGGCTAGAGAGAACTGGCCTTTGTTGGTCTTTTTTTGTCTGCATCCATGGCATTTCCAGGTTGCTGGCTTCTTGGTCTCCAAGTATAGGATATACGAGGCGAAAAGGAAATCCCAAGGTCCCTAGCCAGTCTGCCTTTTTATCTCTACAAAGTCTTGCATTTGTTTTATATATAAAACATCTGAGGGTTTTGGTTGTACATAGTGGAAGAAATAGGGAAAAGTACATCCACCCCATCTTCCCAGAAGTGGAAATTTCTCCCAGTTTTATTTTTGATCTAACATAGAATTAAGGTCAGTTTTCTTTTTCTTTACTATTCTGTCTATGACTCTGGGCCAGCCCATTGGATCCAGTCTTGGAATTTACCTCACAGGAAGTAGGCTCATAGCTAGATTGTTACAGAGTTTCAGGCAAATGCCTCTATTCCATCCTGTACACTCATCTCTCTTTCCTGTGTCTTTATTCTCCCTTGTTTGCATCATTACCAGAGAGCTGCCACTAGCAGAGACCTTTCAGCCACACGATGGTGCCCCAGAGTTGTTCAAGCTAACCTAAGCCCTTTCTGCTCTTCTTTGGGCCCCTGTCTTTAACTTAATATTAGTAAACTCAAGGCTATTTATTTAAACCGAGGTATAGATATGAGTGACTAAACACACACACACACAGATGTGAAGACCCAGTTGTTTTTCTTTAAGCCATGTCTTCTCATATGTATGGAATCAGTATCAAAAATTGGTTTTCTTTGGGGTTTTTTTGGTATTGAGAGTAACTTTATGGGAATTCATACAGGAATTTTTAGAAAGCAGTTGTCATTCCTTTTAATGAATTCAGTTGCCATTTTGTATCTGGGCTCATTGAAAATAATCTGTAATCTCAGCATAGCTTTAAGAAAGGAAGTTTATAAGTGCATTTAGAAAGAGATTCACTCTCAATGTTTTGAGGTGTTTGAATCCCTGAACTAAACTTCCATAGTGAAGATGTTTGATTACCAACCCAGCTTTTAAAGTAAAACCTTATAAGATTATATAAAAATGCTTAGGATAAATAGACTGGCAAATAGAGTTAGATCTTTGGGTAGTGAGGTTATGAGTGATTTCCTCTTTCACTTTTCTTCTTGCCTATCTTTTTCAAGTTTTCAGTAATAGAGGTAGGCATTTTCTATTTAAAAATAGAGGTATGCATTTTCTTCAGCTAATCAGAAAATGTCTATTAACCATCCAGTATATGTGGAACCAGCATATACATCTTTCCAGGCTTGAGAGTTGGATAAGAAAATTATTAGGCACTCCTTCACTGAAGTCAGGGGCCCTATCTTTCGAAACTTTGTAAGCTATGATACCTACCATGTGCCTTATACATGGAGAGTTCTGGGAAATAACTATTGAGTGAACAGAAGCCATTACTCATAACTTTTTCTGGTTGTAAAGCTTTGGGTCAGAGTCCTCACAGTGGTATTGGTACACTTCTCTGCTGTCATTCAGTGGCCAACTTGTGTCCATTTGTCCATTCATTCTAGAACTAAGAATTAGAGATCCTATAACTAACTACTGTTTCCTAAAATAATAAGATTAGTAATGGAGTAGAATGGGTAGAATGGGCTAAAAATACATATAAATCCAAAGCATTAAATAGTACTTAAAAGTTTAGCTCTCGCTAATTCATTATTAGACTAACAGAGAAAATCCATGTGTGTTAGACTAACAGGTACTCAAGCAGTATTTGACAACTGACCAGATGAATGAAAAATTATTGAGTAAAGAATTTTAACTAATATCCTGAAAGTCTACATGGGAAGAAATTTATGAGTTAAGGAAAGCTAGGCTAAAATAAATGCCTTTCTAACCAAGACCCAAGAAAATTAAGGATTTCTTCAATGACTTTCAACTTGTGATTTTCATAGGCCCTGGAGTTTTTATAAATTATAGAACTTTTATATTTCTGATACACTGTTGTATAACTTAAGTTAAAATATGTTATTAGCTTTTACATATTATACTTAGTAATATTCATTTATAGCTTAGTTTAATAGGTTGTACATGAAAGTAGTCCATAGACTTTTACTTATGAAAGATTGAATGTAAGCAAGCTCACCAAACTGCAGGATTTTAAAAATCCCTCTTTAAACTTTCAAGAGGAATCCATGTGCACACAAGACATGTGGGAAGTGGAAAGAATATGGGGTACATTCACTGAGTGGAAAATAAGCTGGAGGATGACAACTGACAGACCTTTTGAAGGAAAGAGGGATTTCAGTGAAAAGTAGCAGTCTTAGCAGAATCATGATGTGGAAAAGTTGACTGAAAATTCAGTATCTTCATATATACATATGGCTGAATCCCTTCATTGTTCTCCTGAAACTATCACAACATTGTTAATCGGCTATATCCCAATACAAAGTTAAAAGTTAAAAAACTTTAAGTAAAAAAAAAAAAAAGAAGTATCTATTCCAGCCATTTACAAACTTTTAATAAAAGAAGCATTAGTCTCTCAGTCGTGTCTGACTCTTTGCAACCCCATGGACTGTAGCCTGCTAGGCTCCTCTGTTGCCATTCCCTTCTCCAGGGGATCTTCCTGACCCAGGGATTGAACCCAGGTCTCCTGCATTGTAGGCAGATTGTTTACCATCTGAGCCATCCTTTATTGAAATAAAAATCTGTGCAGAATACCAATATATAAGTAGACAAAAACTGAGCTGTTTGGGTTGAAACAGGGTTGGGAGTGTATAGGAACCAAACCCCATCCTTCTTACCTCTCTCCCAGTGGGCCCTACGGAACACAGTTTAAAAATAGCTCATCTTGTCTATGCTTAGAAACCTCCCCAGGTATCCCATGTAGCCTGGCAGGTGTTAGATAATCATTTGTAACAAGGAAGCATTTTCCTCGGGCTTATTTACAAAGATGGGCAATTACCTCTTACCAGAAAAGATTTTAGGAATGTTTTCTCACCTCTTACCAGAAAAGACTGTTTGACCCATTGAGCTTACCATCTGGGAGAATCACTCCCCTTACTTGAGATTCTTCCCTGACTTTCTTGGGGACTGGCTTTGTGTTTTTCAGCTCTTGAATGTGGTCTCTCACCTCGCCAAGCAGAATCTTCAAGTGCTGGTCCTGGGCCGGAAGCACATGTTAACGCAAAATTCCCGGTGGAGAAGAGTTGAGATGGAAAAGATGCAAAAGCAAGCCAGCTTTTTTTTTGCTGACAACATGTAGGTATTGAAGTTATTAAGTGAATTACACTAGGCTCCAGTCATCTGCTTGTTACCTGTTCTCTATTTTTAAAGTGCATGTGTGTGTGAGTATATATGTATACTCAGCCTCATTCCAAAAAAAAAAAAGGAAAAAAGATTTGAGGCAGCTTATAAAAATATAGTTTTTATAGCAGGATAAACTTAAATAGATGAAAAATCAGTTTAAAGAAGAAATAAGTTAAAGCCCAAATGAGATTAGTACACAGAATGCATGCCATAAATTCCTGAACAGATCATTTAACAAATATTTAGCAAATACGAGCACCATCTGTGTTCTCGGAGAAACACTAGTGAACAAAACCAAGTCCCTGTCATCTTGGAACGTAACGGTAGACAGGTAAACAGATAAACAGGCAGTGACCAAAGCTGTGAAGACAGTGAGGCAGAGTGGGGAGCTGGAAGGGGACTAGGTCTGATATCACGGTGGGTGAATGGAGAGATCATCAGGAAAGGCCTTGGGGAGGGTGCAGAGCTGAAGGGAACAAGTGAGTTGTTTGAGAAAGGACGAGAGGTAGTGGGAAGAAACTACCAGGCAGAAGGAACAGGAGGTGTTCAAAAGGCCCACCTTTTGAAAAAAAGACCACCACCAAAAAAGGCCTTCCCGGTGGTCTAGTGGCCAAGACTCTGCACTCGAAGTGCAGGGAGGCCAAGTTTGATCCCTGGTCAGGGAACTAGATCCTACATGCTAAAACTAAGAGTTCACATGCCACAGCTAAAGATCCTGCGTGTCACAACTAAGACCCACTGCAGATGGGGAGGGGGAAAAGAGGGCTGTCAGTCAGGAATGAGGGGAGCTGGCAGGCCAGCGTGGATGGTCAGTTCTGAGGTCGCAGAGAAGGCAGGGACCGCATTACAGAGGACCTCATGGGCTCTGGATTTTATTCTAAATATAAAGGGAATGTTGTTAGGAGCTACAGCTTCCCAGGAAACCAAAGGAACGTGGAAAACATGATCAGCAAGGAAATACACAGTGTCCATAGAGTATGCAGAAAGTAGCTAGTCAGGATGAGCACAGATCTACAACACCGAGTATTAACTGTTAGCACGTATTAACTGTTAGCACGCATTTAGGTTCTCATACTGTTTATGCTGACAAAGGTTTATTTACAACTTAGCATGGATCATGAGCGAACCTCAGTCCTGAGTCTAGGTTTCGTTGGGTTGAATGTGATAACTTCAAGATTTGTCAGTATTGTCCAAACCGTTTGTTCTTTAAAAGGTCAAATGGAGGAATTCTCTGGCAGTACAGTGGTTAGGATGGCAGTCTCACTGCTGTGGCCCAGGTTCAATCCCTGGTCAAGGAACTAAGGATCCCACAGGCCAAACACTGCAGCCAAAAAAAAAAAAAAAATGTCAAATGGCACTCAATGCATAAGGCTGGAAACTAACCCCTCCTTCAGATCCCAAATCAAATCTCATTTTTCTGTAGCTAAGTTCTTTTATTTATTCATGGAGTGGGTACTTCCATCTTTCCAAGATTCTAAGATAATAGTAATGCCCTTCCTTCAGTCATGTTAGGCAGCATTGGCTAAACCTGAGGATCGCAGGCTTGAGAATGAGTCTACCCTGGTTCAGATCATGGCCCTGTCACTTCCTGTCTGGGAAGTGTTTCCCTTCTCTGTGTCTTCTTTTCTTCATAGGTAACCCTATGGGGATTCAGTGAGAAAATACTTGCAAATAGTACATGTGAAACTCTTGGCACAGCACCAAGTACATGGAAAGCATCTGTATTTGTTGCTGTCACCATCATCATTATTTTTCATAGGTAGAAGAACTGAGTAACGGTAGTGTTATAACCAAGAAGCCTGTTGGAAATTGGTCTTGTGCTTGGTTTGGAGCCTGTATTTATTGTATATGCTGAAATTCCAAACCCAGTGGTAAAGATTGATTCAGCCACCTTCTATGGCTTTGGATTTGAGTGTTTAAATTTTTAACATTAACTCTGTTTGCCACTAATGTGCCAAAGAAGCGTGTTCAAACCTAAACTAGGGAGAATAGTATAGTGAATGCCCCCGTGACTGTCACTCAGCTCCCGTAACTACTCTCATTTGTTAATGTTGTTCCATGTAACCCCCACATTTTTTTCTTTTTCCTGAAGATTATTTTAAAGACAGATTCCAGTTATTTTATCATTTCACTTGAAATTGAAATACTTTAGTATAAGGTATCCTGTAAAGGCAGAGAAGGCAATGGCACCCCACTCCAGTACTCTTGCCTGGAAAATCCCATGGACGGGGGAGCCTGGCAGGCTGCAGTCCATGGGGTCTCAAAGAGTCAGACACAACTGAGCGACTTCACTTTCACTTTTCACTTTCTTGCATTGGAGAAGGAAATGGTAACCCACTCCAGTGTTCTTGCCTGGAGAATCCCAGGGATGGGGGAGCCTGGTGGGCTGCCGTCTCCAGGGTCGCACAGAGTCGGACACGACTGAAGTGACTTAGCAGCAGTAGCAGCATCCTGTAAAGGATCCACTTTGGGTCATTTGGATCAAGGTATACGACTTAATCACATGTTGCCATCTGAATCTCCTGAGTCAAGATAACTACTGCTGTTTTTACAGCACATGTATTCAAGTACTCACTACTGATGTTGGGGGCTCATTGGAGACTTTGAGCTCCTGGCTCTTCTCAGACTGGAGGTACCTTTGGGTGCTGATCAGGATGGCTACCCAGAAGCTACTTGGAGATACCAGTTTCAGCTTTGAGGTTAGCCCCTTACTTTTGCAAGAAAGTGTGCTCTTGCCCTGTTAGTATTATGAATGTTTCTTGAATTCAGGTGAAGAAAGGGGTAGGGGAAAGATGTGCTCTGTAGTGGATGAGGCAGATGAGGAAAACTCCGTGGGGACACAGAGAACCAGCTTTTAAGTATGAAGAGAGAATTACTGTTAGAATTCTCCGTTCTAGTGGTAGAGTCCAGTTGAACTGCTAAGAATCCTAAGCATTAGCATTCCTTTCCCTGTAGCTGTCCATCTGTTTTCTCGATCATGTTGTCTACCAGCTGAAGACTTGCAGGTAGTTCATAAATATCCTTGATTGATCATATCAGTTAAGAGCAAAGAATAATTCTGAGGAAAGTAGAGAAAGAAGTAAACAGCACGGTGAAGAATGCTGTTCTCTGCCTCTTTGGACGTGTGTTTGATTGTGTCCATTCTTCTGTCCGGCTCAGCTCTGAGGATGATCCGTTCCTTCTGTATGCCACACTGCACTCGGGAAACCACTGCAAGTTTATCACAAAAGACCTGATGCGAGACCACAAGGCCTGTCTGCCTGATGCCAAGACCCAGCGCCTGTTCTTTAAGTGGCAGCAGGGACATCAGCTGGCAATTGTTAGTAAGCATCCAGGAGCAAAAATAACCTTTCAGGTATGTTATCCATCCTCTCTATAACATCAGCAGAGCCAACTATATAGTAAGAATGTGACATAGTCCAAGAACGGTGCAACTAGTTCTCCATGTTTTGTTTTTCATAGCTTTAGTTTGGTATTTCGGAGAAGGCAATGGCACTCCACTCCAGTACTATTGCCTGGAAAATCCTATGGACGGAGGAGCCTGGTAGGCTGCAGTCCATGGGGTTGCTAAGAATTGGGCACGACTGAGTGACTTCACTTTCACTTTTCACTTTCATGCATTAGAGGAGGAAATGGCAACCCACTCCAGTGTTCTTGCCTGGAGAATCCCAGGGATGGGGGAGCCTGGTGGGCTGCCGTCTATGGGGTCGAACAGAGTCGGACACGATTGACGAGACTTAGCAGCAGCAGCAGCAGTTTGGTATTCGGAATTAGCCAGATCCTAAAAACACAGAGTCTGCCAGAGCAATGTTTTCCTAGGCCAACCCCAGGTTAACTGACGTATTGAAAACCCCTGAAGTGTCATCAGTTGTGACTTCAGTTATGTTATCAGTTACAAATCCCTATATGTGTTTTTTATTTTCCTATTTATTTGCCATAGCTCAAAATTCTGTCTTATGTCTCATCATACTTCTGTTCTGCTGAATAACTCTTTTTCCTGTTTAATCCACTTTTGTGGCACAGTCTCAATTGAGTTCTTTTTTGATTCTAGTTGAAATACCTGTAAGTACAAGGATGTCTCTTGTTTAAAAGCAAAGAGAAAATCTAAAGGCAATTTACTACAGAAAAATACACTGCTGCTGCTGCTGCTGCTAAGTCACTTCAGTCGTGTCCGACTCTGTGTGACCCCATAGACGGCAGCCCACCAGGCTCCCCAGTCCCTGGGATTCTCCAGGCAAGAACACTGGAGTGGGTTGCCATTTCCTTCTCCAACGCATGAAAGTGAAAAAATAAAGTGAAGTCGCTCAGTCGTGTCTGACTCCTAGCGACCCCGTGGACTGCAGCCCACCAGGCCCCTCCGTCCATGGGATTTTCCAGGCAAGAGTACTGGAGTGGGTTGCCAATATACTAGCCAATGATAAATACAGTCCAGGGCTCAACAAACAGACAAAAACAGCATTTGTAGGAGATATGGTATCAAATGATACCACAGAAATGCAATCAGCAGAAACAGTATGGGACCTGGTTTCCTCAACAACAAAAAACTGCAAGAAAAATAGAGTTGAAAAGAGAAGGTCTAGATTGTAAGAGACTTGAGAGAGAGTTTAGGCAGTCACAATGTAACAACCTTATTTCAATTCCTGTTCAGACAAACTATAAAATATAATTGCACACATATAATAATTGGAAAAATGTAAACAGTAGAAATTTGATGATGTTAAGGAGTTGTTAATTCTTAAGTATAATAATAATATTCCTTTTATATTTACAAAATAAGTTCTTATGTTTCAGAGATACATACTGAATTATATAAAAAATGATAATCTGAGATTTATTTCAAAATAATCTGAGGGGTTTTGGATGAATGGATTAAGTAAGATTAGCCATGAATTTTGATGATTTTTGAGGCCGGGTAATGGGTATATATGAATTAATTGTGCTGTTTCTTTATTTTTGTATATTTGAAAATTTTCTCTGTTTCATTCAAAATCATTAAAGACAAAAAAGGAATATACATTTTTTTTTCTTATAGAGATCTTTAACCTTAAAAATGAAACCTCCCCAAAAAGGAACTCCTAACAATAGGGTTCTTTTTTTTTTTAATTGAAGTATAGTTAATTTACAATGTGTCAACTTCAAGTATGCAGCAGTAATACAATGGTAGATATATATATGTGTGTGTGTGTGGATGTTTGTATATGCGTATGTATATATATATATTCTTTTTCAGATTCTTTTCCATTATAGGTTATTATACTGTTTATCTTTCTCTGTGCTATACAGTAGGTTCTTGTTGTTTACCTATTTTTTTTTAAGTGAGGAAGTCCTTTTTTTCCTTCTTCTTTTTTCCTTATTTTTGGCTACACTGGGTCTTCATTGCTGCACACAGGTTTTTTCTTAATTGTGGAGAGTGGGGGCTACTCTTGTTGTGGAGCACAGACTCTAGATGCACAGGCTTCAGTAGTTGGGGCACAGGGGCTCATTAGTTTGGCTCTTGGGCTCTAGAGCGTGCAGGCTTCAGTAGTTGGGGCTCAAGGGCTCTAGAGCACAGCTCTGCAGTTGTTGTGCATGGGCTTAGTTGTTCCTTGGCATGTGGAATCTTCCCAGATGAGGAATCAAACCCATGTTCCCTGTACTGGCAAGCAGATTCTTTATCTACTGCACCACCAAGGAAGTCTTCTCTTTTATATGTAGTAATGTGTATCTGTTAATCCTAACTCCTGTTTTACCCTCCAACCCCCACCGTTCCTACCACCAGGATTCATCTTCACAGAGCTGGCTGCTCTTTGAAAATCCATTGTTAAAGTAAGACAAAGAATACATCTCTGAAGCAAACTAAGAAATCGTCAGAAAAGAAAGGGAAATGGCCAGATATTCCTATAGTGTTGTTCTCAATGTGTGGTTCCCTTTTTAATTCAACAGCATATTCTCAGCTATGACACCGTGGTGCAAACAACTGGAGACTCGTGGCACATACCTTATGATGACGACCTGGTGGAAAGATATTCCTACGAAGTGCCAACCAAATGGCTTTGCCTTCACCGGAAGACGTAAAGACTCTTATCCCATGCTAAGCTTGTGTCTGGGTGTCCTCCTGGTTGGCATCAGAGCTCTTAAGTTGATGCTTTTTAGAGCATTGCTTCTGTTCTGTTTGATTCAGTTTTTCCTGTTTGGTCCAGTTGGTTTATATATCAATAAGTTGACTTTTTAATTAAATGAGATATAATATCTTTTCATAACTCGTTGCATTTTTCCCCCTAACATTTGTTAGGATTTGAGGCTTATCTGAAGTTGGGGAACTCAATACGAAGTTATGCCTGCATTGGTGTATGCTAAGTCACTTCAGTAATGTCCGACTCTTTGTGACCCTGTGGACTGTAGCCCACCAGGCTCCTCTGTCCATGGGATTCTCCAGGCAAGAATACTGGAGTGGGTTGCCATGCTCTCCTGCAGGGGATCTTCCCAACCGAGAGATCGGACCTGAGTCTCCTCCAACTCCTGAATTGCAGGCAGATTATTTACTAGTGAGCCACCAGGGAAGACAGAGTGATGCCTGCCTTTCTCTTATTGGGCCAGCCATTCCACTTACATGGGCAGCAGGGTCTTCTGGTATCCTTTTTGCTGCCCTTCCAGGTCCATCAGTAGCAGAACCAGTCCATCTGCTGTTGGGCTCCAGGTTATTTGTAAACCCCTTCTCCATTTCTGGTATCATCTCATCCTCTACATGTTATCTCCTACCCACACTGAATCACTTATGATCCTGTGATGAACTGGCTCAGATGTCAAAGGCTTATTAGCAACTTTTACTTAGTATCCAATGATTTGGGTTGGAGGAAAGGGGGCACTTCCTTCTTTTTAGACTATGATCATTTTTCTTCATCCTGTAATGCCTTTTCAGGACTAATTCAGCATTTTGTGAATTCCATCGGGCTTCCCTGATAGTTCAGTTAGTAAAGAATCCACCTGCAATGCAGGAGACCCCAGTTCAATTCCCGGGTTGGGAAGATCCCCTGGAGAAGGGATAGGCTACTCACTCCAGTATTCTTGGGCTTGCCCTGTGGCTCAGCTGGTAAAGAACCCACCTGCAATGTGGGAGACCTGGGTTCGATTCCTGGGTTGGGAAGATCCCCTGGAGAAGGGAAAGGCTACCCACTCCAGTATTCTGGCCTGGAGAATTACATGGACTGTATAGTCCATGGAGTCGCAAAGAGATGGCCACAACTGAGTGACTTTCACTTTGATTAATTCCATCACTTGGGATGAGGGTTTTCTAAATCATATAGATTTGTTTCATTTCATCAAGTTTGGCTTACTTTACCAAAGTGAGTAAATTTTCATAATTGCGTTTCTGTTTTACTTGCTTGCTCAGCAGTGTATTTTTTCCCCCTTTTTTGGCAATGTACTTCTTGATTTTAACTGAAAAAATTCATGTCTGCAACACTACAACAGATTTTTCCTTGTACATACTATATGATTTCATATTCAAGAATAGGCAAAACCAATCTATGCTAGAAAAAATCAAAATAGTAGTTGCCTGAGGATAAGGGCACAAGAGAACTTACTTTGTGGGGGTGATGGAAGGTTCTGGGTGGTGCTAACATAGTGTATATAATGTTAGTCAAAATTCATCACACTAAACACTTAAAATTGATGCATTTACAACATAACTGAAAAAAGTATATTAGCATTAAAAAGTTATTTACGTGAAATGAACAGTGACCTAATTTACATAAGACCAGGTACACAGATATAAGTAGGGTATATATTATGCACAGGGAAACAATCCAGGAAAAACAGAGGCAGGGATGTTTGATCTCCTTACCCATTATTGGATTCAACACTGCTGCCCCCAGAGGAAGGAGCTCTCCAGACGAGGGTCTGATAAATTGAGGGCATTGAAAGATGTTAAGAGTCAGAATGCTCTCAAATGCAACCTTTTTTCCTAAATTTCATGAACTACATACTTAGAACACTGGGCTTTCAGTGAGCTAAACTTTTTTTTAAAGGAACTATCCTAGTTTTAAGAAAATTAGGGGGAAATGCATTTGTTAAATAAGCCTGTCTAAAAGCTTAATGCAGATTCCTACCAAGTTGCTCCTAGGGACAGGGTAGGATGCAGAAAGAATGTAGGACTTTGGAGCAGAAGTGAACCTTGAAGAATGATGTAAGGCCAAACAGTTGCAGTTTATAGATGAGGAAGATGGGATGGCTCCCCTGGATCCCACAGCTAGTTAGTGGAGACATTTCAGCTATAATCCAGCTCTTCTGATTCTCAGCCAAATAGTCTTTCTTGTACTGTACACTGTGATTTAGGCTAGAGTAGTTCATAAAAACTCAGCCTGAATGGTAGAGCATCCGGTGTGTAGAATTAGAAACTTTGTTAGCTATAAAAGAGAAAGTAGGAAACAAGAGAAAGGGAACGGGGAGGACAATCTCTTAAAGGGCCCATGTTTCCATAGCGGCTCATCAGGGTAGAAAATTGTGGTAGGGAAATTATATGATTTTTGAACTCTTTGATGCCATTCCAAAACAAAACCCCTAATCTCTGCTGGAGGTAAATTGAGGTGCATCTGTCATTTGTCTAGAAGGAGGGGAATTCTAGGCTGCTCAGGGTCAATTGCACTGACATGGAACCCTGGGGAGTACAGATTTTTCTCTGAATGAAGACAGCTGGTACCCAGCACTTAGGCTACCTTTGTATTCTGATCACCTGAGTGAAACAAAAGCTACCTGTCTAATTCAAAGTCCCAGACACTGTGGGAAGAAGGAATTCTTTAAAACCTGCGCCCTGGATTGAGAGTATCTTTAGAGTCAGCCAGCCGTGAACAACGAAGGCTTTGAAACTCTGCCACTGAAAAGTATTTCTAAAGTGCTTTGTACTTCCCCCTGGCATACTCCTGAATTTATATTCTCTTTTCCTCCTGCTGTTCTCAGACCCAATAAAGAGAACATCTCAAAGGAGAAGCCTGAGTTCATTCTCTTAGGATTCCGCTGGGACTGTCTCACCTCAGATGCCTTGTTCTTCACATTAAATGAATTTTTCTCTTCAAGTTTGTACTTAAATATAATTAGTTTCCCTGGTCCTCTAGCAGGTTTCTTGCTTTTTAAAAAAAAAACTGTCCTAAGATATTATATAATGCATATGTGTTCATATTATTAATAGATTTATTTTTCCCTGATAACTTCATTCTAAAGGAGGCATAGAAAGGAAGGATATGTTAGGTAGGCACCTGAATTCTGGCCCATCATGGTGAGTCTTTGCTAAAAATCAAAATTACCAGGATAGTTGAGGGCAAAGCTAAACGGAGTCCTGGGCCTGATACTTTTGCCCATCTTTCAGCAACCTGGAATTTCTAGAGTGATAAACATCTAGGGAACCCTTGTGGGAATGACTGGGAGTGGAGGAACACAGACCAGTGTGATGACATTGTGGGATTTAGGTCTGAGTTCTTTCAGGGCTGGGACTGAAATTTAACAGTCTCCCAGTTAAATCTGAATTTCAGATAAATGACAGTTCTTCTGTATAAATATGTCACAGGTATTGCAGGGACTTATTTACCCTAAAATTACTTACTGCCTATCTGAAATTCACAATTAGCAGGGCATCTTACATTTTTATTTGCTCCATATGGAAACTCTAGGTGGGAATTAGATGGGAAGATGAGGGGTAGTGGGAAATGAGGCATCTATAAAGCCCATAGCACCACAGGAGACTGGAGGGAAGCAAGGATAAGAAAAGATGTAAGTAAAAGGCAGCCTGAGCAGGAGGTGGGGCTGAGGGCAGAGGAGAGAAGACCAGATTTTTTCTGCTTTATCCCAGCCAATGACAATCTTGAGTCTACATGATACAAATGAAGTAAGTTCCATTCACAGATCTACTTAGAGGAAGCCATACAGATCAGTGAGATGAAAGAAAATATAGGAGACAGAACATTCTCTCAGTATTCAGTTCAGTTCAGTTCAGCTGCTCCATTGTGTCCAACTCTTTGTGACCCCATGAACTGTAGCACACCACGCCTCCCTGACCGTCACCAACTCCCAGAGCCTACCCAAACTCATGTCCACTGAGTTGATGATGCCATCCAACCATCTCAATCTCTGTTGTCCCCTTCTCCTCCTGCCCTCAATTTTTCCCAGCATCAGGGTTTTTGCCAGTGAGTCAGTTCTTCGCATCAGGCGGCCAAAGTATTGGGAGTTTCAGCTTCAACATCAGTCCTTCCAATAAACACCCAGGACTGATCTCTTTTAGGATGGACTGGTTGGATCTCCTTGCAGTCCAAGGGACTCTCAAGAGTCTTCTCCAACACCACAGTTCAAAAGCATCAATTCTTGAGCCGTCAGCTTTCTTTATAGTCCAACTCTCACATCCATACATGACCACTGGAAAAACCATAGCCTTGACTAAACGGACCTTTGTTGGCAAAGTAATGTCTCTGCTTTTTAATATGCTCTCTAGGTTGGTTATAACTTTCCTTCCAAGGAGCAAGCATCTTTTAATTTCATGGCTACAGTCACCATCTGCAGTGATTCTGGAGCCCCAAAAAATAAAGTCAGCCACTGTTTCCACTGTTTCCCCATCTATCTGCCATGAAGTCATGAGACCAGATGCCATGATCTTTGTTTTCTGAATGTTGAGCTTTAAGCCAACTTTTTCACTCTCCTCTTTCACTTTCATCAAGAGGCTCTTTAGTTCTTCTTCACTTTCTGCCATAAGGATGATGTCATCTGCATATCTGAAGTTATTGATATTTCTCCCGGTAGTGATTGATTCCAGCTTGTGCTTCATCCAGCCCAGCGTTTCTCATGATGTACTCTGCATATAAGTTAAATAAGCAGGGTGACAATATACAGTCTTGACGTACTCCTTTTCCTATTTGGAACCAGTCTGTTGTTCCATGTCCAG
The DNA here is from genome assembly GCF_029378745.1 of Bos indicus. NCBI lineage: Eukaryota > Metazoa > Chordata > Mammalia > Artiodactyla > Bovidae > Bos > Bos indicus. The sequence goes on from NC_091780.1 coordinate 45,706,007, forward strand.
TTTTAACTGTTGCTTCCTAACCTGCATTAAGGTTTCTTAAGAGGCAGGTCAGGTGGTCTGGTATTCCCATCTCTTTCAGAATTTTCTGCAGTTCCATTGTGATCCACACAGTATTTAATGAAAATAAATGCCACAAAAGAAAAGAGATGGGATCACCAATGAATAAATGCAATAAATCTTGAGAAATAATCTTCAATTTTCTCTTGTCATGCCTCTGTTATGGTGTTTCAAGATTCCCTGAAGACTTTTGTCCCCACATTTTGTCTCTGTTGGCAGTATCTGACAGATACTTCCAGAGACTACATATATACAACTTGCTCTCAACCAGGAATTGAAGTAAACAGGAAGCCAATTATCTAGTCACAGATAAGAGCTAAAAATAATCTGTTTTGCTACCATAGTACTTTAAAAAGTACACTCTTATCAAATGGATTAAGTTATTCAAATAACAATGATCAGTTCAGTCGATCAGTTGTGTCCAACTCTTTGCAACCCCATGAATCACAGCATGCCAGGCTTCCCTGTCCATCACCAACTCCTGGAGTTTACCCAAACTCATATCCATCAAGTCGGTGATGCCATCCAGCCATCTCATCCTCTGTCGTCCCCTTCTCCTCCCGCCCCTAATCCCTCCCAGCATCAGGGTCTTTTCCAATGAGTCAACTCTTCACATGAGGTGGCCAAAGTATTGGAGTTTCAGCTTCAGCATCAGTCCTTCCAGTGAACATCCAGGACTGATCTCCTTTAGGATGGACTGGTTGGATCTCCTTGCAGTCCAAGGGACTCTCAAGAGTCTTCTCCAACACCACAGTTCAAAAGCATCAATTCTTCGGCACTCAGCTTTCTTCACAGTCCAACTCTCACATCCATACATGACCACTGGAAAAACCATAGCCTTGACTAGATGGACCTTTGTTAATTTATTGTAAATAGCAGTGTTATGTGACAGGGTTTTGGTAGCTTCTGACAATGTAGGATTAATTTCAACCACATTTAAATGATCACAACATTAATGTTTCCAGTGTTAAAGTCCAACCCAAGAAGCAAAGGCTTGAGAAATCATAATTTGTTATATGATAGACACATAAATTCATTTTAAGGAGATCAGTTAAGATCATCCTGTCACTCTCAGCTGGGCTAGAACATTACTACATATCAAGTTTAGTTCACATCTGAATATTGAAATTCCACTTTTTTCTTTTTTATTAAAAAAGGGTTTTTTTTTTAGCTGAAGTATAGTTGAATTACATTGATTCAGGTGTACGGCAAAGTGATTCAAATATATATGTGTGTGTGTGTTTTTTTTAGGTTCTTTTCCATTATAGTTTATCACAAGATACTGAATATAGTTCCCTGTGCTATACAGTAGATCTTTGTTGTTTATGAAAGTCCATTAATAATACAGCTCTCTTGTGTCTTCTGTGACTGCATCAGAACCAAGAATGTCAATGTCTGGAATTCCCTGACAGTTCCGCTCCTCATTTGGCTCTCAGGGGCAGAGTGACATCTTGGCCAGGCAGGATAGTATGGGGCCTCCACCTTCCTGAAACAGGTTCCTCTGGAAGTAGATATGGCAGGTCAAACCAAAGGTAAGTTCCTCACCCAGACTTATTACTTAAGATGTACTGTATTATTAATTCTTTAAAAATAAATCGTTGTATTTTCTTCCTCTTTCCAGTGACCGTGCCATAGAATCCAAAGCTTCATTTTTTTCTGTCCTCTGCTGCAAAGCTCAGTAGTCTAACACTATTAAGTTTTTATACATATCTATGCCTGTTTTATATATATACACATATACATATATATATGTTGGTGGTTTAGTCACTTAGTTGTGTCTGACCTTTGGGACCCCACAGACTATAGCCCCTCAGGCTCTTCTGTCTGTGGGATTTCCCAGGCAAGAATACTGGAGTAGGTTACAATTTCCTTCTCCAGGGATCTTCTCAACCCAGGGATTGAACCTGAGTCTCCTTGGCAGGCAAATTCTTTACCACTGAGCCACCTGGGAAGTCCCATATATTACACATTTATCCACATAATTTTTAAAAGATCATTCATTCTCTGTAAGCTCTTTTGTAATACTTTTTTTTTTCCCACCAGACAAAAAACAAACTTTTCCTTGTTCTCATAGTCTTCTAGCACTTTTTCCTCATGTACTTCAAACATCATAATATAAATTCATAAAACGAGGCAGTCAAGTTAAGCTAGGGCATTGCTGTACACCATAAAATCCTGTTCACGTGGTGGTGTACTCACAAAACACTAATCAAGGTTTCCTTGTGTTCAGAAGGAAATTTGTGTTCCAGGAAACTGTCACCCTGATGATAGCTACTGGGTCAAATTAAAGATCATGTCCTTTGGCCCTTAGCCATGTTCTGGCAGGAATAATCAAATCCTTAAAGAAATGGGTCTTTTCCAAATTAGGCCCTCTGATCTCCAACTCCTAAAGAAATAAACTCTGGTCAGACCAATTATTTGAAGGCAAAGCCTGAGGAAGTTTTGCTGCTTTACACAACTAAGAGAGCTTTTTATTTTTTAAAGTCAATCATGTGGCTCTTTTTGTTCTTTGATCGGGAGGTTTCTGTGAGGAAATCAGTATTGAACAGTTTGTGCTTTATAAGTGGCAGTTTTTTTCTCTCCCATTTCCACTACTATTACCCCCAGAGATTTCAACAGCTTCCATATTCTGGTCTCATCATTTCTTTCTCTTTTGTTTTTTTCCTCAATACTTGTATTTATTTATTTGGCTGTGTCAGGTCTTAATTGCAACCGATGGGACCTTTAGTTGTGGCATGTGGATCTAGTTGCCTGACCAGGGCTCAAACCCAGGCTGCCTGCATTGAGAGTGTGGAGTCTCAGCCATCCGGACCACCAGGGAAGTCCTTGTTCTCATGGTTTCTTAACCACTTAAGCTCTGATGATGCCCCCTGGGAGATGCCAACCTGGATCTTTTAAACTATGTAAAAGTGCTCCACTTTCAGGATGTCAGACTTTCAAGCTCTTCGTTTTGAGCACACCCTCCTTACCTGTCCCACTGCTTCATCTCTACCTTCAGTTCCTAGACCTGTTCTTAAGCCTCTTCCTTCCTCACCTAGAGGCCTCTCTCATCCATTCCCATCTGGTTTTGCTTGCTTTCTTTCTCATCCCACCCTACCCTTAAACTATTCATTGCATGAATGCTTCAGTAACACTTCCCTTGTGCTTCCAGTAAGGCTTCCCTTGTGGCTCAGCTGGTAAAGAATCCGCCTGCAGTGTGGGAGACCTGGGTTCAATCCCTGGGTTGGGAAGATCCCCTGGAGAAGGGAAAGGCTACCCACTCCAGTATTCTGGCCTGGAGAATTCCATGGACTGCACAGTCCGTGGGGTCGCAAAGAGTCGGACACGACTGAGCGACTTTCACTTTCAGTAACACTTCAGATTCATTTACTCATTCTACCTCCTGTGGTGTCCATCTTACCAATTTTAAACCTAACTTTGGGTAACCCGAGATCTGTCCACTTCCTCTGCTCCTACACACCACAGTGTTGCTACAAAAGTCATGAAATTACACTGCTGGAACTTCACTCCCATTTGAAGGTTCTTTGTTTCATCTTTCAGTGAATTCCCATTAATTTCCTGAAGGAGCTCTCCCAATCTTCTTCATCCTAACTTGAAAAGTAGCTCTTCTCCTGCAGCCTTCATTTCCTTTCTGTTCAGTGGGGAAGATAGTCAGCATACCTCTCACACTCTGATGGATGTAGGATCTTGTTTAAAAAGTTGGTTCAGGTCTCATGTGCCTGGTGATGCCAATGCTACAGACCATGTTTTGAGTAGTCTCAAATGAGCTCCAAGGTTATTTAAAAATAATTATAATACAACACTCAGGATTCTATGTCCTGAGTCATAGCCTCACTCTCACTCTCGGCAGATGAACTTAGCAGGAACTAAGAACCATCTGTTAAGAGCCTCATCAGTTTTTGCTCTTTCCAACAACTTTCTGCCCTCACCTTTTTCTTACTTTTCTAGGTTAGTTTTTCTACCTGCATCCATACTATCCTTTCTTGCTAACTTCAGAACTTGTCCTCTCAGGTAATCTCTTTTCATGGGCTCTTTCTCTCATCTTTGGGCTTGCCTGGTGGCTCAAATGGTAAAGAATCTGCCTGCTATACAGGAGACCCAAATTCAATCCCTGGGATTGGAAGATCCCATGGAGAAGAGATTGGCTACCTATTCCATGGACAGAGGAGCCTGGTACGCTACAGTTAACGGGGTCACAAAGAGTCAGACACGACTGAGCAGCTAACACTTTCACTTTTCCCTCATCTAACTACAAATTCTTTTGGGCTTCTAGCCTGACATGTACTTCCCTAGGCATAGTGTAACAGCCAGACTTCTCAGAGGAAGGAGCCATCTCTACCCTTGGTTTCTTTCCAGTTCTCCATTTGCAGCTGAGCATTTCTACCTTGGTAGCCTGTGGACCCTCAACCACTATGAAAACAACTCCTCTTCACCCCCACAAAGTGATCTCCTGCCTTACTTTATTTTTCCTGCTCCTTACCTCTTACTTACTTACTTACTTATTTACTCAATTAGCAAATCATGTCGATTTTACCTTCAAAATATCTGTCACAGGCTAGTTATTCAACTCTTAACTACCTCTCCAAAGGAAATAATTCTTTTTGAAAAAGGTTTGTACATGAAGATATTCTTCATAATAATGTTATTGAGAAGAATAACAAAATTGGGAATAATGAAATGTTCAAAACAAGGTAAGGAAGAGACAAATATAATTTTAAATGTTACAGTGATTAAAATGATACTCTGTGTCTTGGCATGGGTTAAGATTTTGTTGATTCCACAGTGTTACATTTTGTTGATTCCACAATCTCTGGGTTCTGGGATTGTAGTTGATTTTTAGTTCTCTTTGTCTTCTGCACAATTTGAAACAGATACTTGAGTAACAGACCATTAGGATTCTCTCTGTCTCCATTTCCACTGAGGCACAAATGTCAGTACATACCAAGATTCCCAGGTGAGTGTGAGGCAGACACTGCACATGCAGAATTTACAAAAGGAATAAAGAAGACTCTGCCTCACAGATCCGGCCCCTCGGTTCAGTTCAGTCGCTCAGTCATGTCCAACTCTTTGCAACCCCATGGACTGTAGCACGCCAGGCTTCTCTGTCCATCACCAACTCTTGGAGCCTACTCAGACTCGTCCATCGTGTCAGTGATGCCATCCAACCATCTCATTCTCTGTTGTCCCCTTCTCTTCCTGCCTTCAATCTTTCCCACCATCAGGGTCTTTTCCAATGAGTTGGTTCTTCGCATCAGGTGGCCAAAGTATTGGAGTTTCAGCTTCAGCATCAGTCCTTCCAATGAATATTCAGGACTGATTTCTTTTAGGATTGACTGATTGGATCTCCTTGCAGTCCAAGGGACTCTCAAGAGCCTTCTCCAACACCACAGTTCAAAACCATCAATTCTTCTGTGCTCAGCTTTCTTTATAGTCCAACTCTCACATCCATACATGACTATTGGAAAAACCATTGCTTTGACTAGACGAACCTTTGTTGGTAAAGTAATGTCTTGCTTTTTAATATGCTGTCTAGGTTGGTCATAGCTTTTCTTCCAAGGAGCAAGTGTCTTTTAATTTCATGGCTGCAGTCAGCATCTGCAGTGATTTTGGAGCCCCAAAAAATAAAGTCTCTCACTGTTTCCATTGTTTCCCCATCTATTTGCCATGAAGTGATGGGTCCAGATGCCATGATCTTCATTTCTGAATGTTGAGTTTTAAGCCAACTTTTTCACTCTCCTCTTTGACTTTCATCAAGAGGCTTTTTAGTTTTTTGCTTTCTGCCATAAGACTGGTGTCGTCTGCGTATCTGAGGTTATTGGTATTTCTCCCGGTAATCTTGATTCCAGCTTGTGCTTCATCCAGCCCAGCATTTCGCATAATATACTCTGCATATAAGTTAAATAAATACTCCTTTCCTGATTTGGAGTCAGTCTGTTGTTCCGTGTCCAGTTCTAACTGTTGCTTCTTGACCTGCATACAGATTTCTCAAGAGGCAGGTCAGATAGTCTGGTATTCCCATCTCTTTAAGTATTTTCCACAGTTTGTTGTGATCCACACAGTCAAAGGCTTTGGCGTAGTCAATAAAGCAAAAGTAGATGTTTTTCTGGAACTCTCTTGCTTTTTCAATGATCCAACGGATGTTGGCAATTTGACCTGTGGTTCCTCTGCCTTTTCCAAATCCAGCTTGAACAACTGGAAGTTCATGGTTCATGGACTGTTGAAGCCTGGCTTGGAGAATTTTGAGCATTACTTTGCTAATGTGTGAGATGAGTACAATTGTGCAGTAGTTTGAACACTCTTTGGCATTGCCTTTCTTTAGAATTGGAATGAAGACTGACCTTTTCCAGTCCTGTGGCCACTGCTGAGTTTTCCAGATTTGCTGGCATATTGAGTGCAGCACTTTCACAGCATCATCTTTTAGGATTTGAAATCCCCTCAACCAGGCCAAAGATGTAAGAGAGTCAGAAGAAGGAAAAAGATAAAGATGTTTCTTTATAGAGAGCTGTGGCCAGGTTTCCGGTTCCTTGGTGCCCTCTGACCTTAGGACCCTGGGAAATCGCCTCAATAGGAAGACTTGGGGCTCCTTCAGCAGTCTGGGGAAGTCACCAACCTCAGTGAAAGCTGAAGCCTCTTTGGATGGGCCTGATTCTGCCAGCGAAGCTAGAAGATGATAGCAGAGCTGACGAGGGACACTGGAAATGAGCCAGAGAGGGCTGCTGCCCTAAAGCTGCCCCAAGGGCCAGATGGAGGCCAGCTGGGTGGAAAGAGAGTTGCCTTACTTTTTCTTAGCCTGGAGGGGAACTTCTAGATGGCCAGGGGTTGAGGAAAGAGTACAGGTAGCCACCTACATATAAAAATAGATGGACTCAGCAGAGAACCACCAAAAAGCCTAGAAAAGTGGCCAAGCAGGAAGCATCCATTTTAACTATCTGTCAGGCTCACCAGAGACACCAGCTATAAACAGCTGCTAGGCCTAGAAAGCATTAAGACACCCAGCCTTACCTGTCCTCCACCTTGGCTGGTGGAGGTGGCTGGTATGAGGGAAGTAGGTGTAAAATTGAGCCAGGAGTGGTCAGGAAGGAAAAGTCAACCATGCCCCCACCCCTTTCCACTGGAAGCTTTAGTGTGAAACTGACCTAAGCTGGCAGGAAAAAAATGATACAGTACTGCTTAGAATCTGTTGGTATAGAACTGTGTATTCTAATTTCTGAACTGATACTGCATTGGTGACTTAAAGTGACCATAGCACTGCATATTATCTAAGAGGAACAGAAAAGTAAGGGGGCTTTCCAGAGTTTTTGTCTAAGGCAGGAAAAATGAAAGGAAGAGTGGGAGAACGAAAGTCAGATTGTAGTTTTATCAGCCTGTTCATCATGCTTGTCACCAGAACCCAGGTGCCCCCTTGTGCTCGCTTCCATCATCTCTTGCCCTCATAAAGGTAGCCACTGTCTAGTCTTCTAATAGTACAGATTTTTTTTTTTTTGCCTGTTTTTATGTTTTATGTAAATGGAATCATTCAGGATGTGTTTTTTTGTGCCTGGCTTCTTTCATTCAGTATTGTGGGAGGTTCATCTGTATTGTCACATGTAATTGTATCTCATTCATTTTCATTATTCTGTAATGTTCTATAGTCTGAATATGGACTTCCTGGTGGCTCAGACAGTAAAGAATCTGCCTGCAATGCAGAAGACCCAGGTTTGATCCCTGGGTCGCAAAGATCCCCTGGAGAAGGGAACGGGTACCCAGTCTACTATTCTTGCCTGGAGAATCCCATGGACAGAGGAGCCTGGGGGGCTGCAGTCCATGGGATCACAAAGAGTTGGACACAACTGAGTGACTAACACCAGTGTGAATATACCACAGTTTATCCATTCTGCTTTGATGGGCATTTGGATAGCTTCTAGGCTTTGCCTATTAGAAATAGTGCTATGAATAGTTTATCATGTTTAATGAGCAGAGAGCTATTTTAAAATCTCTGGCATCTTATTTCCTTTCCATTCCCCTAACTACCACCCCAGTTCACACCTTCTCAAACTTTCACTTGGACTAATAGCAGTAGCCTCCTGATTGATATCCCCATCTACAGTTCATAAATATACCAAGTTTATCTTCTGGGAGTGTAATGCTCATCATGCCATTTTCCTTACTCGGAAACATTAAATGTCTCCCCATTACCTTCCAGCCACGGCAGTTCCTTTACTTGGCATTCAAGGCCTCCTCCCTGCATTTGTACTCCAGAACATTTTTGTGTCCCAGTCAGGCTAAGCCATTGCCATGACCTAAACACAGACTCTTTTTTTCTTCCTCTGTCTCCCTGTTCTTGGCCACTCCCAGTCCACGTTGCATCATGGTGCCACTCAAACTGCCCCTAACAGCTAACAAATCTGTCAGAGTTCTTGTCCCCCCAGGCTGAGCTAAGACATATTTCTTTCAGCAGGCAGCTTGCATTCCCTGTGGCCATGGTCATTTCCCATCTGCCGTGCTCTGTTGGACACTACCTTATGTATCATGAGCTGCCCCGTACTTAGCATTGCTCTCATTTGTTTCATCTTTCTTGCCCACTGAATTCCAGCGGGGCCCCATCTGTCTCATCTGTGTGTCTCCAGAGCAACCGGTCCAGCTGCTTGCCCATAGAAGAGGCTCAATAAATGCTGGTTGAATTATTTTGGAGAAGTTGTTTGAAAATGTCTTCCTGATTTTTACCTCTGATTCCCACTTCTCCTTTGAGTGAATTCCCCCTCTTGCTCCTTGGTATTTTGTGTGTGTGCTGGCTAGCTCAGGAGCATAGTCTTTGGCGTCTGGTGCTTTGACTGATCTTCAAGAAATAATGATAACCTCTCAATGCCACCCTCTTTGATCATACTATTTAACCCCCTCCATGTTTTAAAAGAATTAAATATTTATTAGGCATCTACATAGACTATGAAAACTGGAATAAAATTTGCTCTGCACCTGTAAGATATCATTTCAGAGTCTCTAGTCTGGAAAAGTGTTTAATCTGTTGTCTATGGTTAATTCTTGAAACTTGCCTTTTTCTCACCACGATGGATGAATTGCACACTAGGAGAAGTTTGCGGATCTCAGCTGCGGTTTATCAAAGCAAGCAGAAAATAAAACTGGAGCACTCTGCTGCTTTCCCATCGGTACCTGGGTTCTCAAGAACTAGTTCCTAAATTAGTGACTGAAAATATTGGTTATAATGATTAGACACCTCATTCATTTGCTCTCTCTCCCCCAGTTATCTCAAGAGAACTTGGGCTTATTCTGAGCACCAGCGATGACTTAATTTTGCGGTGAGAAAATAGGAATGAGAGGAAGCCAATTAGGAAACCTCAAGGAAGAGGAAGTATCTCCAGGCTGAAGGGAAGGCTGTTGAGTCTTATTTCCTCTCTGTTCTTGACTCATCCTCTCAGTGCCTGACCAACTTCTGCACCCCCCTTTCCCCACCTGATCAGGGGGCTGGAATGGGTGTGAGGTGAAATTGGAGTTAGTAGAGTGAAGGAAGTCAAATAACATTCACAAAGACCCCAAGATATAGGGATGCGCCATGGGTGTGAAAGTCTCGTTGAACTGACTGATGCTTACAATTCCCATCCTCTGTCCACATTCATGGCTGAGGCTACATGTGTGCAGGACAGGGTGGGTAAGAACTGGCTGCTTTCAAAGTTAACAAAACAGACTGAGTTTCACTTCTGAACAGTCGCAGCATACAGTGTAGCCTGGTGCAGTACTTGGCTTCCTTCTTGCTAGAGAAAGAGCAAAACAACCACCGATCCAGGCTTTATTCACCAGTGTCCCCTCCTTTCACAAAGGCAGAAGCAAGTCTTTAGTAGGTGACTTATTTTCTTTGTAGTGCTTAATATTTTTTTCCTCCATGCCTTTAAGGGTAGGTACAGCATGCTCACCTGTTTGAGAGAAGACATCAAGGTGGTGGTCACCAGGTGATCTCTGGCCAGCGTCAGATCCAAATCCAGTGCTTGACACTTGGAGCAAAGCCCGACCCTGTTCAGGACTCGGGCCCCTCCCTTCCCCAATCTTATTTTTCACTGGAACATTTGCTGTTCTCTCAAGCTCTGAAGGGCTTCCTGTGTTATCATGCCTAAGGGGAAGTTGTATGTTAAAAAACCACCAACGGTTAAGCCCAGACCAGCTGGGGTCTTCCATTGCTGCTTCCAGTACTCTGGGGAGACCCATGAGAATTCTTAGTGTTTCTCTAAGTCCTTGGCTTTCAGAAATGAGCTCAGTCATCCGTCAAGCATTGGGTCTTCCTTTAAAGGGGGAGTTTGGAAAAACAAGAGAAGCATCAAAAGTTGTAAGAGGGTAATTCTAAAGTTGTTACAGCTAAAAATCAAGGGTGACCTGAAAGCTAAAGGTTTTGGCTCTCTAGAAGGAGTTCCTGGATAGATATAGTTAAGTAAAATGTCCTTTGGGTTGAGCCAATACAAGTTTATTCCCTTTCAAATCAAAGGACATTGTTACCATTTTTGGAGATGACTGATCGAATTCCAGGCACAGAATTATATAGACTGGTAAGGAAAGGGCGGAGTAGCAGGGCAATGATAATTTGTGACTGCTGTGTCGACAGACACCATATTGTACCCACCACTGGTACTGGAGAGTGAGAGAACCACACGCTGGGTGTTATGGCCAAGAGCACTGGGGAATATTACTTTACTGGAATGTGGTTTGAAGAGATTTTGAGCAGAAGCATAACCATGTGCCCCATGTAAGTCACAGTAGCACATCCCACACCACATTTGAGGCTCCATTTGTCGCTCTCCTTTGCCCATAAATTGTATAGTAGAACTGGAGTACAGAGAAATCACCGTTTTCTCTTTCCCCAGGACTCAGCCAGAATGACAGCTCTTAGGTACCCTACCATAGTTGCTGGGGTACAGAAAGAACTTAAGGACTTTGATTGGTATGAGAAAGATACAAATAGAACCAGGTTCTTGCCCTCAGTCCTCTACTGAGGCACCTGATTGGTGATGGTCTGACCAGGGAGCTACCTCGCTTCAGGTGATCAGCCAGAGCCGCTATGTGTCCAGCTCTTTCATGGCCACAGTGGACTTCTGGGGCATCCTGACTCTCCTAAGATACTCTACCTACCAGTGTTTCAACACCTGCTCATATCACACGGAAACACAGATACGCTTCATTTGTATATTCCCTGGCTCACTGAAACCACCAGCAGAGCATCCTAAGCCAAGGGCTAAATTCTTATATTGCCTTTAAACACCATGTGATTCAGCGTGTCTGCAGTCCCTGGGAATCTACGCTGCTTCTTTACCTTTGCCTTGTGGGTAACCCCTACCTTCCACCTACCTCCACCCCCAGGGGAGAATGTGGGCCTTGCCAAATGGAGGCCCCCAGGAGATTTTCCAAGACTCACGAGATGTCAAGTCATCTCTAAAATTTTTCAAAAAACCAGAAAGTCATTTCAGAATGTCTAACTTAGTGGCCCCACAGAGAGGAAGATCAAATTTTCCACACAGACACAGCAAGTCTGCCCCCATAGGCTTGTGTTAAAGCTGCAGGAGTATTCGTACCCAGACTTTCATGAAAGCTCCCCAGCCCAGGGGGAAGTCCACCTGGGTGAGCAGTTAAGCTGCTGCTTGACACCCAAGGCACATATTCTTGAAGTCTCTGTTTCCTGGGGATTTCCCTTAGCAATGGAATTAGCAAAGGGTTCGTCTTTCTGAAAGGTTTCCCAGAGGAAATCTATTTGCCTGTGAAAAAAACCTCAAATTCTAATATAAAATCTCTGGCCTTTTAGGTTTTTGAGTTCGGATTTCTCATTTATTCACAAATCTCTTCGAATAAAAACGGTTCAACATAGTACAAAACCCAAGTGGTGAGAATGCATATTCAGTGAATGATCAGAGTGCTTACTTCATGCCAAGCACTGATGATACACTCAGGAGCAGATATGGCCACTGCCCTCAAGGAGCCTGATATTCTAATTCTAGCTTTCAGTTTGCACTGTATTGAAAATGAAGTTGCCTCCTTGCAGGAAGTATCCTTTAGGGTAATTGTGTTGTTGTTGTTCAGTCACCAAGTCTTGTCTGACTCTGTGACCCCCGTGGTCTGCAGCACACCAGGCCTCTCTGTCCCTCACCATTAATAAGTATATGCCGTGCAAAATCCTAGGCCTCTTTTAGGGCCCAGCTTAAATGCAACCTCAACAGAGGATCAGAATTTATTTGAACCTATGAAATAATTCTCATAGCCAATGTGTGTGTGATTTTAGATATTCCATCACTGCATGGCAGGGTACACCCAGGGTGCTTCACTGAGAGTCATGTCTATGTGGGAAGGAAAGGCAATTATGAAAAAATTTCTCAGTTGTTCCCTTGTCTTTCTACAGTTTTCAGTTCATTTACTGAACTTTTATGAGCCAAGCCCCATAGCAAGGGTCGTAGAGAATACAAAGATAAAAGGTATTCAGGCTCTGCTCATCTTTCTTTCTGTGCTACACTGGGTCTTTGCTGCTGTGCACGGGCTTACTCTCGTTGCAATGTGAGGGCTTCTCATTGTGGTGGCTTCTCTTGTTGTGGAGCATAGGCTCTAGGCTTGCTGGCTCAGTAGCTCTGATGCACAGGCTTACTTGCTCCACAGCATGTGGAATCTTCCCAGACCAGGGATCGAGCTCATATCCCCTGCATTGGCAGGCAGATTCTTAACCACTGGACCACCAGGGAAGTCCTGCTTTGGCAATCTTTAGTGAAGCCTATTAGAGCTCTTTTAAGTTAAATCACATGATTACCAATATGTGATGCTTTTGACCTATAAAAATGGCCATTTTATTTGGTTCAGAGTAATAAAAATTCAAATTATATGCACTGGGCATATAGGGGGAAAGAGGCAGATCGGTGAATCGGAGCTTCTTAGCTGAGGAGATGGGAATGAGTATCCTTACAGGAGGAATAGGGGTGTGAGGGAACTGGAGAGCTTGAGGAGGGATCAGGCAGTGTATCTCAGAGCTGTGCCATGGAATGTAGCCCTGCAGTGGAAATAGGAGGATGAATTGCAAGACAAGGCTGAAAAGAAAGGCACAGGTCAGCTAAGTTCAAGACTAAATTTTATTGAGTACCTCAAAGAAGTCTGGGCAGAGAAGCAACTCAATGAGATGTTGCTCAGGAAAATGATTCCAAGAGTGTGATCAACAGGAAGAGACTCTACTGTGCCAGACCATGCCAACTGGTCTTAATCCAGGCAGTGGCAGTGGGAGTGAGAAGCAGGAGTTATCTCATAGGGAGAATCAACAGGATTTGGTTACTGGAAGGCTGCAATCACAGTCATCATTTAATGAGTGCTTATTATGTGCTAGGTATCTTGTCTGGTACCTCAGTTAATTGCCTTCTCTCATCTAATCTCCTAAACAGCCCCCATAAAGAGAATCCACCCTTGAGGAGGTTGCATAAGGTCAGATATCTGGTAACTGTCACAAATGGGATTTAAATTCAAGTTTAAATAGAAAGGGATGCACTCCTAGCCCCTGTGCTATAAGGGAATTCATTCATTCAGCTAATACTTATTGAGCACTTTAATATATGCTAGGTATTGTTCAAGCTGCCTGAGCTGTACAAGTGAACAAAACAAAGATTCCTGCCCTCTTGGCCCTTGGGTTGGGTGAGGAGAGACAATAAACAGTGAGAAAAATTATGAATTATATGATGGAAAAGAGGAGAGCAGAATAAGAAGGATCAGAATTACCTGGGGAGGTTTAGGAGAACTGACAACTATTGCAAGGGTTTGACTCTGAGGACTTGGAAAATGTGTTGGGAGGGAAGGGAACTAACTGGCTTGGGAGAAAAGAGATGGAATGAGGTGTGTTCTGTTTTAAACATGTTAGGTTTGGAGGTACTGTGTGTCTCAAAGTGAAAAATACCCCATAGGCGATTAGAGAAGACTCAGCACTAGAGACTGATACAGCCAGAGACCTAGTTTTGAGGAAATATCATCATAGAGGGGGTTGTTGAGTGAGTTCACCCTCCAAGCAACCTTACAGAGAGGTCGTTTTATCTATGACTATTCAGGTGAACTTTTGGAGTTATAGTCTAAGGGGCTTGCTCAGAGTCTAAGATAAAAAAGTACTCAGTGTCAGGAGGAGTTGGTCCTGAGGATAGGGACCTAAACCTAGGAACACCTTTCATCAGGACACTTGGGAATCAGAGGGAGCCGGAAAGTACCCTGTGTGCCAGAAATGATGTCTGCACTTAGTATTTTCTTAATTGAGTTTCAGTTTTGGATTTTCTTTTTTAGTAATGAAACAAGTTTATTTTTTAAAAAATACTCTTGAGAAACTAGAACTTCCTTAAGAAACTCCTTAGGAGGCTCTTAAAATTTTTTTCCTTTAAATGGAAAGTGAGTTTAAGAGGAAATACATTAAAGAGGTAAGATTCCTTCTTCAATATTACTTGCAACTGGTATTGAAGTGCCAGACTCTTGTTATAGCTGGCTTTCCTAGTACACAAGCTGTTGGGCCAGCTACACTAGTTTAACATCTGATATGCATTTTACAGTCACTAAACAGAAGTGTGTGTCTTGGGGTAGGTCAAAACAGGCACATTTTACAGTTTCAAAAGTCACTTGCTGTTCTCCCAGAGCTACCTTGCCTGTTTGGAAATTATTCTCATTACTTCATCTACCACAAGCCTGCTTTGAGCCTTGTCCCTTCCGTTCTTGTTCATTATCAATCAAGGCTACTGATTCCTTTATTACACCTATATTGCCTATTGTTAACCGCTCAGTTGTGTCTGATTCTTTGTAATTCTGTGGACTGTAGCCCACCAGGCTCCTCTGTCCATGGAATTCTTCAGGCAAGAATACTGGAGTGGGTAGCCATTCCCTTCTCCAGGGGATCTTCCAGACCCAGAGACCTAGGTCTCCTGCATTGCAGGCAGGTTCTTTACCGTCTGAGCCATCAGGGAAGCCCCATTACACCTATATTTCAACTTAAGTTCCACTTTTAAGACAAAACTGACCAGAGCTCCTGGCCAAAGGAAGATCTTACCTGGCCAGAATAAAATTCTGCTCTGGAGTGGCTAGCAACACCCTTTCCCTTCTGTACCTAAAATTAACTGGCTACTGCCAGGGCTTCCCTGGTGGCTCAGAGGGTAAAGCATCTGCCTGCAATGCAGGAGACCTGGGTTTGAACCCTGGGTCAGGAAGATTCCCCTGGAAGGAAATGGCAACCCACTCCAGTACTCTTGCCTGGAAAATCCCATGGATGGAGGAGCCTGGTAGGCTACGGTCTATGGGGCTGCAAAGAATCGGACATGACTGAGTGACTTCACTTTCACTGCCAGAGCAGCTGCGATCCATTTATTTCTCCCTCTCATAGCAGGAAAGAAAGTGGTTGGATAGAAAGTTGTCATTTGCAGAAACGTGGATGAACCCAGAGACTGTCAGAATGAAGTCAGAAAAGAGGAAAACGAATATTGTATATTAACGCATATATGTGGTAATAGGAAAATGGTAAAGATGATCTTGTTAAGCAGAAACTGAGACACAGACGTAGAGAACTAAGGTATGGATACCAAAGGGTGAGGGAGGGGAGTGGGATGAATTGAGAGACTGGCATTGACATATATACACTGCTACTGTGTATATTGCTTCCCAGGCAGACGGTAAAGCGTCTGCCTGCAATGCGGGAGACCTGGGTTCAATCCCTGGGTTGGGAGGATCTTCTGGAGAAGGAAATGGCAACCCACTCCAGTATTCTTGCCTGGAAACTTCCATGGACGGAGGAGCCTGGTAGGCTACAGTCCATGGGTCGCAAAGAGTCGGACACGACTGAGCGACTTCTCTCGCACTTTTTTCACTGTGTATAAAGTAGATAACTCATGAGAACCTACTGTACGGCACAGGCAAGGTCTACCTGGTGCTCCGTGGTGAACTAAATGGGAAGGAAATCCAAGAAGGAGGGGATATATGTATACGTAGGGCTAACTGACTTTGCAGTACAGCGAAACTGACACAGCAAAGTAAAGCAACTATACTCCAGTTGAAAGAAAGAAGGAAGGAAGAAAGCCAGTGGGTAAACATTAAGAACGCCAGCAAGCCGGATGCAGGCTACATATACAGGTACCCAAACTAACGAGAGACTTCAATACGCGATTACTCAGGGAGGCAAATCACTACTCGAGACCCCGGAAAGCTTTTCTGCTCTTGCTACAGTCAATTCATTCTCCAGATGAAAGCTCTAAACCGCCACAAGCCGAACCTCACCTGCAATCTTCAAGCCGCCCACAACTGGGGCTGGCGCAAGCTCAAGTCGAAGAACCCGCTCTTCCCCACCCCCACCAGAGGCGGGGCCTTGGAGCTCTCCCCGCGCTGGGGTCTTAACTTCGGTGCGCAAGAGCGGAAGAAGCTAGCCAATGCCCCGGAAGCAGTCGTAGCAACTTCCGGAGGGGCTTGTACGCCTGGTGCGGGAGCTACGGGGCCCGAGATTGTGCTTGGAATTAGTGGTGCACCATGTCCCGAGGTTCCAGCGCTGGTTTTGACCGGCACATTACCATTTTTTCTCCCGAGGGACGGCTCTACCAAGTAGGTGAGTGAATCGCGTTTGCCTTTGGTCCACTCGAATTGCTCTGTCATGGTACGGCCTGCAGCAGGAAGACGCGGCCGGAGTTTAGTCCCGGGCTGAAGCGTTGCCGAAGCTGGGACTGGAAGAGGGCCGAGTCCATATGGAGGTCCCTTGATGTTCCCAGCGCTATCCGCAGGCTGGGATGGGAGCCTGAAGGCGGAAGGTCTCAGGCTGTCCGGGGCAAGCGGCCGCATTGCCTGGTCACTATAAAGAGTTACAGGAAAGCAGGGCTGTTTAGCCCAAATGGGCCCAACGTCTGTAGTCATCTAAAGGGTAATTGATTCCTTAACCTTCTAGTGAAAACGTTTCCTCTTCGTTTTCCTTTGCAGTATAGACTTCCTGGTCCTGTGGTTAATTACACGTAGACTTTCAGAACCTCTGTGTGTCAGACGTTGTGCTGGTCCTAGGGGACGCAAAGATGTCACACGCTCACTTATCCTGAAGCTCGCGGCTTAAAGGGAGTGACATACGTAAACAAATGGATAAAAAGCGCCAAATAACAAATTACTGGAGTTCAGGACATCTGTGGAAAACTGGTAGACGGGATGAGTGGCCGTCAGCTCTAGAGCTGCTCTTGAAACTAACATCCTGTCTTAACCCACGTCTGATTGGGTGCTACTGTAATTTAAAAGTTGGTTCTGAATTGTAGGTGAGGTATAGTGAACTAGCTGTTTCCTGAAGAATAGCTTCACTGGAGATAAACCCTAAAGTAGTTAGCGTTATTCAGTATAGCAGTACATTTTGGTAGATCAAAAAGGTGTCAGGGTTTAGGCTGTGATTGGAGAAGTCAGTATTAGGAGAACCTGGTTTACAACTGGCCGGTGATGGTTTTTTTTTTTTGAGTGAATTTAGCACCCCAGTGCCTTGGTGAGGTCAGTGATCGTCTGTGCTTGGAAATCATAAGGAGGAGTTGGCCTTTAAATGAGGTTCTCTTCACAGTGTAAATGTTAGAAATAAAGATAACTTGGAATGAAACCAGACTACTTTATGGCTATATATTGGATATAATGTAGTAAGAAACAACATCATATAGGGTAATTCGCTAACCCTTTTAACTCATCCCCAGTTGAAAAATATGATCTGAGATGATACCTGTATCTTCAAGGAAGTTTCATTTTAAAAGTTTCATCCCTGAGTTTTAAAGACTTCTGTATTGGCTGTGCTTTGAATGTTCTATTTCATGGTTTTTATATGCAAACAGGGAAAGTCACTTAAACTAGACTTTTGTATACTATAAAGTCCAGCAGTAGGCTTTAATGCTTCCCAGATTTGGTGAGTTGAAAGGCTGAATATAGTGTCATTTTAATAGTTTAAAAAGACTTGGAGTAGAGCATGCAATTCAGAACAGGTTAACTATCTAGACAGAAGAACTTTAAGCTTTGTTATTAGTTAACCCCCTAAGCTTAGTCTTTGTAGCTAACTCCCTCTGCTCCTCAGAGCACTGGTTAGGCATTGCTGGGGAAGGGAACGGAGAAGGCCATGGCACCCCAGTCCAGTACTCTTGCCTGGAAAATCCCATGGACGGAGGGGCCTGGTGGGCTGCAGTTCATGGGGTCCAGAAGAGTCGGACACGACTGAGCGACTTCACTTTCACTTTTCACTTTCATGCATTGGAGAAGGAAATGGCAACCCACTCCAGTGTTCTTGCCTGCAGAATCCCAGGGACGGGGAAGCCTGGTGGGCTGCTGTCTATGGGGTCTCACAGAGTCGGACACGACTGAAGTGACTTAGAAGCAGCAGGAAAGGGAAAGTGAAAGAACAGTATGATTAAGCAGTATAGTGGTGAAGAGTTCAGGCCCTGGAGCCATAATTGGATTCAGATTCCTGCTCTGCTTCATAGATAGTCCTCACCTGGGCAAGTGATACAACTTTACCCTTAGTTTCTGTTTTCATAGTTGGCCTAATAATTCCTCCCCTTTGTGGTGGTTTTGAGGATTAAATAAATAATATATGTATAGTGCTTAACACATTAAGTTTTCAGTAAATGCTATTTTTTATTTGATTCTTTGGCCTTTTGTGTGTGTGTGTGTGTGGTCTGTCAGATAGTAGCTCTGTAGACATGGACTCTTTCTTTTATGGTCCATCCATGCTTGATTCTCTAATGAAATATACATATATTGTCACAGTGTTGTGAATATTGTTTGTTAGTTTCTAAACTTTAGAATCTGCCAAAGACAAAACATGTAAGACAGAGTGCAAATTGTTAACGGTGACAGTGGAAAAATAGTAGAAGAAAAATAGGAGATGACAAGGGAATGGAAAGGTTAGTGGAAAGGATTAAAGATGTTTCTCGTCTTCTATAGTTGGATTTCAAAAAATAAATGTGGTCTAAAGTTGATACATTTAAAAAATACAGGTATAAATTTAAAGTTATAATATTAATTATAAACAAACTGTTGATGGTGTTTGTTCTCAAGGAATAGGGAAATTTTTTATTTTTACCTGTACACTTTAATAATTGTTGAAAATTTTCTTTTAATGTGTTCAAGACGGTGTGTGTGTGTAAACTGTAGAGCTATATAAAGAGTATTTGGGTCTGAAATCCAACTTCAGGAATTTCATATGTTATCAGTGGGAAAATAGGTCCGTAAGCCTGGCTACTTTAGAGCCCCTGTCTTCTGCCTTGTTCCTGGGTATGACTGGCAAGGCAGATGGGAGCAGTCACTTGAATTTGCCTCCCAGGTGAAGTGAGTGCTACCTGGTTGTTCCTGAGAAGGGAGCATGCTGATAAGAAACGGAAAAGAAATGGACTGGTAGAGACAGACTGGAGAGGATGGTTTCCTAATCTAGAAAGTGGTAATGTGTATTGAAGCCAGGATTCCTGGGGAGTCCTAACTCCACACCAACTAGAGGAAGTATAGAATTTTACAAATACTACATATGTAAAATATAATCCCATTTACCTATAGATGTAAAGTACTTAGTGTCTGTCACATAGTATTAATAAGCAGTCAGTAAATGTTTCTGTGAGGAATGCTGTTAAAATCCCTCACAGAAACATGGCTGATAAAAATGGAAGTTTTTTCACCTCAGGAGTTTCACAAGTAAACCCACTTACTTACTTACTGTTTGCCTCTTTTGCTGTTTAAAAAAAAAAGAAAATCTTGTTTTGGGGACTTCCCTGGTGATTCAGTAGCTTAGACTCCATGCTCCCAATGCTGGGGGCCTGGGTTCAATCCCTGGTCAAGGAACTACATCCCACATACCACAACTAAGAGTCTGCACGCCTCAACTAAAAGAGTCTGTGTGCCACGACGAAGATAGAAGACCCCATGTGCCACAACCCAGACAAGCACAGCCAAAAAATAACAATAACCATAAGAATTCTTGTTTTAAAGTAGTGTTTCTCAACCCAGACTTCTCATGCCCTCCTTCAATCGGATTTGAAATTGAATGTGTACATGTATACATATATATGTGTGTGTGTGTATATATATATATAATACATACATATTCAGTTCATTTGCTCAGTCGTGTCCAACTCTTTGCAACCCCGTGAACCACAGCACGCCAGGGCTCCCTGTCCATCACCAACTCCCGGAGTCCACCCAAACCCATATCCATTGAGTCGGGGATGCCATCCAACCATCTCATCCTCTGTCGTCCCCTTCTCCTCCTGCCCTCAATCTTTCCCAACATCAGGGTCTTTTCCAGTGAGTCAGCTCTTTGCATCAGGTAGCCAAAGTATTGGAGTTTCAGCTTCAGTCCTACCAATGAACACCCAGGACTGATCTCCTTTAGGATGGACTGGTTGGATCTCCTTGCAGTCCAAGGGACTCTCAAGAGTCTTCTCCGACACCACAGTTCAAAAGCATCAATTCTTCGGCACTAAGCTTTCTTTATAGTCCAACTCTCACATCCATACATGACTATTGGAAAAACCGTAGCCTTGACAAAGCAATGTCTCTGCTTTTTAATATGCTGTCTAGGTTGGTCATAACTTTCCTTCCAAGGAGTAAGCCTCTTTTAATTTCATAGCTGCAATCACCATCTGCAGTGATTTTGGAGCCCAAAAAAATAAAGTCTGACACTGTTTCCCCTGTTTCCCCATCTATTTGCCATGGAATGATGGGACTGGATGCCATGATCTTAGTTTTCTGAATGTTGAGCTTTAAGCCAACTTTTTCATTCTCTTTCACTTTAATCACTTTCATCAAGAGACACTTTAGTTCTTCACTTTCTTTTTTTTTTTTTTTTTTAGTTCTTCACTTTCTGCCATAATGTTGGTGTCATCTGCATATCTGAGGTTATTGATATTTCTCCCGGCAATCTGGATTCCAGCTTGTGCTTCATCCAGCCCAGCGTTTCTCATGATGCACTCTGCCTATAAGTTAAATAAGCAGGGTGACAATATACAGCCTTGACGTACTCCTTTTCCTATTTGGAACCAGTCTGTTGTTCCATGTCCACTTCTAACCGTTGCTTCCTGACCTGCATATAGGTTTCTCAAGAGGCAGGTCAGGTGGTCTCGTATTCCCATCTCTTTCAGAATTTTCCACATACTAAAAGTATACAAAAAAGTCATGGGATCAAACTCTGCTATGTTCTCAATCTCACATCTGCCCCGACACACACATGCTCCTCCACACACACACCACCAATATTTTTAATGACCCCACCTGCTTGAAAAATCACCATTTTGAGGAATGTAATATTAGGAGGCACTGTGAAATGAGAAGCACTTCCTGCTTAAGTTTAAAGGTTAGGGAAAGACAGAATGGCAGTTTCAAAAAAAATCTTAACAATAAGATTCTAATTGTACAGCATTCGAATTGGATGTTGACACATCATGCAGAATACCTGCCTTGTCCCAGTAGAACACCTTATTTTTTTGATAACCAAACTTTGAAGAATGTAGGAGCCATATTTTTCCAGCCAGTGTTTATATGGGGAAAAATATTTTCCAGAATCTCACACAGGTTTCTGTTTGTTTTTTAGTTCAGTTCAGTCGCTCAGTCATGTCCGACTCTTTGCAACCCCATGAATCGCAGCATGCCAGGCCTCCCTGTCCATCACCAACTCCCGGAGTTCACTCAGACTCACATCCATCTCGTCAGTGATGCCATCCAGCCATCTCATCCTCTGTCGTCCCCTTCTCCTCCTGCCCCCAATCCCTCCCAGCATCAGAGTCTTTTCCAATGAGTCAACTCTTCGCATGAGGTGGCCAAAGTACTGGAGTTTCAGCTTTAGCATCATTCCTTCCAAAGAAATCCCAGGGCTGATCTCCTTCAGAACGGACTGGTTGGATCTCCTTGCAGTCCAAGGGACTCTCAAGAGTCTTCTCCAACACCACAGTTCAAAAGCAACATCTATTTATTTTCTCCCAGTTTTGTAAGTTAGAAGTCTGGTAGGCTTAGGGTCACACAGGCTGAAAATCACAAGGAGGCTACATTCTTTTTTAAACTTTAAGTTTAGATTTGTTTTTTATTGAGGTAACATTGGCTTATAACATTATAAACATACTACATCATGATCGCCACCAAAAATTTAGTTTCCATCTCAGTACAGCGTTTTAGACAAAATTATGGGTGAAAAAATCTTGACTTACATTCCTTTAATTATCAGAATTTCAGAATCACCTGTAGATGCTTCGCAATGAGTGCCCATAAATGGGATGTGCATCTGGGCTGTTGCTGGCATCACACGAGCAGCTCCTATTGTGAGCCACTGTCGGGCATTGTGCGCTTGTCCTGAACATGTTGTCACAGTACCTTTTATATTTAGCCCTTGTTTTTTCCTAGTGTTATACAAATCAGTCCTGGAAAAGTTGAAAAGTGTTGGGAAAAATTGTAGGGGAGGAAGCAAAGTGTGTGAGAGAGATTACTATGGAAAGAGGTCTCTATATACAGACAACTGTTTATTAACTATTTTATTTATAATCAAGGATGCAGTTTTCATTCTAACGTAACGGTTTGTTGTTAGATTGAGCCCTTTGAACCTGCTGGTGTTTGACTGCTTTTTACCTGTAAAACTAGCTCTTTCATGTGGTTCAACCTAAGATAGATACATATATATGTATGTATATAACCTAATATATATATTTACACACACACATATATACTGGTAACTTATTATGTATTTAAATTAAAGATTAAGAAATTGAGGACTTGAGATGAACTATAATCCATTATAATTTTTCCTATTTAAAAAATAGGAAATGGGCTATCAGTTCTTTTCTTGCATTATCTTGGACATTCAAAAACAGATTACTGAGGTAAACATAACAGTGTTTGCTAGTTTTGTAAGTTTCTGAAATTTATCCAAAAAGCAAAATTTTTAGTGATGGAAATAAAGTGTTTAATTACTGTTTCTGACATTTAAATTCTGACTCAAAACTAAATATGCCTTTTAAATACTGCCTATAAACTTCTGTTTTTTAATTGGCCTTCATGCTCTCCTCTGCTGTAAACTGTGATATTACTTTTACCCTACCAGTGTTTCTTTTAATTACTGTCTAGATTCTTTAATTGAATCTAGAAATTATAGAAATTACTAGAGAAATTGCTATAATATAGAAGTTACTATAGAATTTTTTATAGAAATTTTTATAGAAATTACTATAATATATTTTATGGTGGTGTTATTTTTAATTTAAGTTGTAGTATAGTTGATGTACAATATTATATAAATTTCAAGTGTTCAACATAGTAATTCACAACTTTTAAACGTTATACCCCATTTTAGTCATTATGAAATATTGGCTATATTCCCTGTGCTGTACAGTGTGTGTCTTTATAGCTTATTTTATGCTGGTGGTAGTGTTATAATGGGGATTCATTTACACAGAATTTTACTGAAAATTACACTGTAATGCCACATGGTAAGTACCAAAATATTGATACAGAGAAGGGTACTTTAGGAAGTGACACTGACAGATAGAGCCAGGAATGTTTCCTCAGGGGAGATAAATTGATCTACATGAAGATTAGATAAGGAAACTTAGGGAGACCTGTGTATTGATCAGTCAGCTGTGGCTGGAGCAGACAGTGACAACTGGAAAAAGATTGTAGCAAAATTTTGAAAAGTTTTGGATGTCATGCTACAGTTTGGACTTTGTCCCATGGATTTTGGACATAGCCAGTAAAAATCGTTAAGAACAAGATTATTAAGTAAGATAGCAGAAGAGTTGGGTATAGAATTAGAGTTAAGAGTAGAAAGGGACAGATGACAGGAAGACCGTTTTGGAGAGGGTTGTTCCAGTAATCCATGCAAACAAAAGTAGATAGAATAGTACAATGACACATGTATTCATAACCCAGCTTTGATGACTGCATTTGTCAGTCTCAGTTGTCATTTGTCAATCTCAAACACTTAGCCCTCTCTGCTGGAGTGTTTTAAAGCAAATCCTACATACAAGAGTGGACATTTCTCTGATAAGAGGAAAGTGAAGAGTCAGGAATGGTACCCAGGTTTGTAGCTTGAAAACTTGAGTGGTTAGTAATCTGAGATAACTGTAAGAAGCAGGTTTGCAGAGATAACTGCGTGCATGCTCAGTCTGACTCTTTGTGACCCCATGGACTGCAGCCCACCAGGCTCCTCTGACCATGACATTTCCCAGGCAAGGAGTCCTTCTCCAGGGGATCTTCCCGACCCAGAGATCGTACCCGCGTCTCCTGCATTGGCAGGGCGAATTCTTCACCCCTGCACCACCTGGGAAGCCCAAGAGTTGGGAGAAATGAGCATTTACAAATACTAAATTCAGAGCTAAAGATGACAGTTAGTAGTGATTATATAGGAAGATCACCCAGTGATAGGGAGAAGTGATAGAATCCTTGGGGATACCAGTATTTAAGGAGCCAGCTAAAGAGATGGAAGCAGTGAAGGAGACTGAAAAGTAGGAGATAAATAGCAGTAATTTTTTGGGGGGGGCCGCATCTCATGGGATCCTAGTTTCCTAGCCAGGGATCAAACCTGAGCCCCCTGTTGTGGAAGTGTGGAGTCTCAACTACTAGACCACCAGGCAAGTCCAGGGATGATATTCTTAACTAAGAACTTTAAAAATTCAGTTTCTCAGATGCACTAGCCATATTTCAGGTGCTCAGTAGTCACACGTGGTTATTGCCTATTATATTGGATTTTGCAAATATAGAACAGTGCCTTCGTCACAGAAAGTTCTGTTTGACAGCAGTAGTCTATATAGAGAGGGAGAGAGGACTAGGACCCCTTTAATGGATCTTTGCTGATTCATAGGCACATTCTCTGTTGAGAAACATTTTTTATATGTAAAAATTTTTTTTATATTTTGTGGGAGCAAATTTTAATATGTGGTGAGAGCTGTAGCTCTTTTCCTTGGTGGCTTCTTATGTTTTGCATTATTTAAGCAGAACAGGTAGGTAATGCACATGAGTGAAACCAGCTGGTGAGACAGGAGGAGGAGTGATGGGAACTGTGACAAACTACAGAACACATGTCAGCCCTAAATGGTTTTTGCTCTGCTGGACAGTTGCTATGAGGGTCAAATGATACCAGAATTTTTTTCTACAAAAAAATAAACCTGCTTTTATTTAATCAAAGTTTTAGTTAATTAAAATTTTCCTAGAAAACTGTGTATTTTAAACCAATTTGAGTAAGCTGGATTGGGTCCATGGCCAACCTTTGACTTAGTGTCTACTGGTTGCAAATGTAATTTTTTTTTTTTCTAATTTTATTTTATTTTTAAACTTTACATAATTGTATTAGTTTTGCCAAATATCAAAATGAATCCATCACAGGTATACATGTGTTCCCCATCCCTCCCCCTCCTCCCTCCCCATACCATCCCTCTGGGCCGTCCCAGCGCACCAGCCCCAAGCATCCAGCATTGTGCATCGAACCTGAACTGGCAACTCGTTTCCTACATGATATTTTACATGTTTCAATGCCATTCTCCCAAATCTTCCCACCCTCTCCCTCTCCCACAGAGTCCATAAGACTGTTCTATACATCAGTGTCTCTTTTGCTGTCTCGTATACAGGGTTATTGTTACCATCTTTCTAAATTCCATATATATGCGTTAGTATACTGTATTTATGTTTTTCCTTCTGGCTTACTTCACTCTGTATAATAGGCTCCAGTTTCATCGACCTCATTAGAACTGATTCAAATGTATTCTTTTTAATGGCTGAGTAATACTCCATTGTGTATATGTACCACAGCTTTCTTATCCATTCATCTGCTGATGGACATCTAGGTTGCTTCCATGTCTTGGCTATTATAAACAGTGCTGCGATGAACATTGGGGTACACGTGTCTCTTTCCCTTCTGGTTTCCTCAGTGTGTATGCCCAGCAGTGGGGTTGCTGGATCATAAGGCAGTTCTATTTCCAGTTTTTTAAGGAATCTCCACACTGTTCTCCATAGTGGCTGTACTAGTTTGCATTCCCACCAACAGTGTAAGAGGGTTCCCTTTTCTCCACACCCTCTCCAGCATTTATTATTTGTAGACTTGGATTGCAGCCATTCTGACTGGTGTGAAATGGTACCTCATAGTGGTTTTGATTGGCATTTCTCTGATAATGAGTGATGTTGAGCATCTTTTCATGTGTTTGTTAGCCATCTGTATGTCTTCTTTGGAGAAATGTCT
Source organism: Bos indicus (assembly GCF_029378745.1). NCBI lineage: Eukaryota > Metazoa > Chordata > Mammalia > Artiodactyla > Bovidae > Bos > Bos indicus. The sequence continues at coordinate 45,732,216 of NC_091780.1, forward strand.
ATTTAGTTCTTTGGCCCATTTTTTGATTGGGTCGTTTATTTTTCTGGAGTTGAGCTGTAGGAGTTGCTTGTATATTTTTGAGATTAGTTGTTTGTCGGTTGCTTCATTTGCTATTATTTTCTCCCATTCTGAAGGCTGTCTTTTCACCTTGCTAATAGTTTCCTTTGATGTGCAGAAGCTTTTAAGGTTAATTAGGTCCCATTTGTTTATTTTTGCTTTTATTCCCAATATTCTGGGAGGTGGGTCATAGAGGATCCTGCTGTGATGTATGTCGGAGAGTGTTTTGCCTATGTTCTCCTCTAGGAGTTTTATAGTTTCTGGTCTTACGTTTAGATCTTTAATCCATTTTGAGTTTATTTTTGTGTATGGTGTTAGAAAGTGGTCTAGTTTCATTCTTTTACAAGTGGTTGACCAGATTTTCCAGCACCACTTGTTAAAGAGATTGTCTTTAATCCATTGTATATTCTTGCCTCCTTTGTCAAAGATAAGGTGTCCATATGTGCGTGGATTTATCTCTGGGCTTTGTATTTTATTCCATTGATCAATATTTCTGTCTTTTGCCAGTACCATACTGTCTTGATAACTGTGGCTTTGTAGTAGAGCCTGAAGTCAGGTAGGTTGATTCCTCCAGTTCCATTCTTCTTTCTCAAGATCGCTTTGGCTATTCGAGGTTTTTTGTATTTTCATACAAATTGTGAAATTATTTGTTCTAGCTCTGTGAAGAATACAGTTGGTAGCTTGATAGGGATTGCGTTGAATCTATAAATTGCTTTGGGTAGTATACTCATTTTCACTATATTGATTCTTCCAATCCATGAACATGGTATATTTCTCCATCTATTAATGTCCTCTTTGATTTCTTTCACCAGTGTTTTATAGTTTTCTATATATAGGTCTTTAGTTTAAAGCTCCTTGGTTCCTACTTTCTTTGACTATCCAGTCTGGCGGTAGAGGGGGAAATAACACAGTTGAAAATGCTAAAATTACTAGTGAAATAGGAAATGCTATGGGAATTCAGAGAAAGGGTTGAAGAATCCCTTCTAGGACAATCAGAGAAAGTATCCATGGGAAATGGAGGACACTTGAGGGGAAGGACAGGCTAGGTGGAAATAAGAGTGATAGCGCAGTCCAGAGAGGACTTGAAGAAGCAAAAAGTACATTGTAAGAGGAGAGGTGGTAAAAATGGCAAACTAGTAGCCCTCCATATCCATAGACAGGCTTCCCATATGGCTCAGTGATAAAGAATCTGCCTCCCAGTACAGGAGATGCTGGTTCAATCCCTGGGTCGGGACAATCCCCTGGAGAAGGAAGTGGCAACCCACTCCAGTATTCTTGCTTGGGAAATATCATGAACAGAGGAGTCTGACAGGCTACTGTCCATGGGGCTGCAAAAGAGTCGGACACGACTTAGTAACTAAACAATAACACCCATAGATGGGAGTATTTTTTAGGCCAAAATTGTGTTCTGAACAATCAGGTAATAACAGCTGGCAGTTGAAAATGTACTGAAATTAAGTGAGATCAAGGATAGTGACCCAGTTATTAGACCCAGGTATACATCTGTATAGAAAAGGTTGTTCCTAATATTTATCTCTGTAATACCTATAGTGATAATCATTTTATTACTGATAACTGGTCATTTGTATTCTGTCATTTTCTAGATTAGTATGGCTAGAGGTTTGTATTAGTTTCCTGTGGCTGCTATAACAAATTACTACAAACCTGGTTGCTTAAAACAACAGAAATTTATTCTCTCACAGTTGTGGAAGCCAGAAGTCTAAAATCTGTATCATTGGACCAAGATCAGAGTCTCAAGCAGGGCCATTCTATCTCTGGAGGCTCTAGGGAAGAATGCTTCCCTCCTCTTGTCCACTTCAAGAGGCTACCAGCATTTCTTGGCTTGTGGCTCCTGCTCCATCCCTCTAATCTTCAAGACCAGCATTTGCAAATCTCTCTGCTCCTCCTTCATAGCACCTGCTTCTCTCTGTGTGTAAAATTTCCATCTGTCTCTCTTAATAAGGATACATAGGAATGCATTTAGAGACCACCAGAATAATCTCCCCATCTGAAGATTAACTTAATCACATGTGCAGAGAGTTTTTTGGGGGGAAAGGAGCTATACATGGTAATGTTTGCAGGTTCTAGGAATTAGTACATGGATATCATTTGGGGACTGTTTTTCAGTATACCAAAGGATTTATAATTTTATTGGTATTTTTCAAACAATCAATTTTTGACTTTTGCTCATGTCCTCTTTTATGTCCATTTCATTGATTTCTGATCTTTATTATTTCTTTTTTCTAATTTAGTTTTATTTTGCCTTTTTTAGCTTCTTAAAGTAGAAACTTAGGTTTGCAATGTAGAACTGGGGGCCCTAGCCGCTTTCTGACTGACTTCACCAGAGGCCACCAGTGGTTCTTGCCACGGAGCCACTTAGCAGTCCAGCAGGAAGAAGGTCTAGAGTGAGTCTGCTAGCAAGATAGTCTTATATAATGTAATCAGGAAGGTGCCATCCCATCACCTTTGACGTATTCAGTTAGAAGGGAGTTAGAGATACTAACTGCTCAGGAGAGGGGATTACACAAAGATGTGAACACCAGGAGGCAGGTATTGTTGAGGGGAGGCCACCTTAGGATCCTACCACCATAGTGGTAAAATTCCTTCTGAACACTTTGAGCTGCATTCTGCAAGTTTTGTTATATTTTACCATTACTACTCAATTCAAAATATTTTAAAATTTCCTTTGTGGTTACTTCTTTGACCTATGGATTATTTAGAAGTATGGTTTTAAATTTTCAAATTTAAAAAATTTCCAAAATATAAGGTTTCTAGCACTTTACAATACCATCCATTTCCCCTGTGTGCCCACTCCATCCCAGGCTAATCGACTTTTTCTCATCCATTTTGTAAAGTGTGTCTCCGGTTGTCAGCATATATTTGAATCTTGCTTTTTTATCCGTTCTGACAGTTTATGCTTTTCATTGGAGTATTTCATCTATTAACATTTAATGCAATTGTTAACATGGTTAGATTTCTCTTTTTTTGACATGGCTAGATTTTTTTTTTTTTAATCAATTCTTTTTTTTTTAATTGCTTATTTAATAGTTTTTTAAAAATCAATACATTTTTTTAAAGCTTTAGTTTTCTTTTTTTTCTTTTGGCTGCTTTTTTTTTTTTAATTTTAAATTTTATTTTATTTTTAAACTTTACATAATTGTATTAGTTTTGCCAAATATCAAAATGAATCCGCCACAGGTATACATGTGTTCCCCATCCTGAACCCTCCTCCCTCCTCCCTCCCCATACCATCCCTCTGGGTCGTCCCAGTGCACTAGCCCCAAGCATCCAGTATGGTGCATCGAACCTGGACTGGCATCTCGTTTCATACATGATATTTGACATGTTTCAATGCCATTCTCCCAAATCTTCCCACCCTCTCCCTCTCCCACAGAATCCATAAGACTGTTCTATACATCAGTGTCTCTTTTGCTGTCTCGTACACAGGGTTATTGTTACCATCTTTCTAAATTCCGTATATATGCGTTATTATACTGTATTGGTGTTTTTCCTTCTGGCTTACTTCACTCTGTATAATAGGCTCCAGTTTCATCCACCTCGTTAAAATTGATTCAAATGTTTTCTTTTTAATGGCTGAGTAATACTCCATTGTGTATATGTACCATAGCTTTCTTATCCATTCATCCACTGCTGGGCATACACACTGAGGAAACCAGAAGGGAAAGAGACACGTGTACCCCAGTGTTCATCGCAGCACTGTTTATAATAGCCAGGACATGGAAGACATGGCTAGATTTTAACTTATCATTTTATTTATTTCTGTTTGTCTCTGTTTTGTTTGCTTGTTTTTTCCTCAGTACCTCCTCCCTTGCCTTCTTTTTGATTATTTGAACAGTTTTTGGAATTTCATTTTAATCTATTAGCCTTTTGGCTACATCTTAGCATTTTTTAGTCTTGTTTTAAGAATTATAATATATATGCTTAACTTCTTTCCATCTTTCTTAGAGTTAATGTTTATCATTTCACAAAAAATGTACAAGCCTTAAAACATTGTAAGTCAACTTACTCCCTTTCCTTCTGTAAGTAATACATCTCCATATTTTACAAACTCCATAAATGTTATAATTTTTGTTATGTATTTTTAAAGAATTAAAGAGAATAAGTCTTTTATATTTATCCAGGTATTTACCATTTTTTGATGTTTCTTACTTCTAAAGATTGGGTTTCTCTTGGTACTATTTTCCTTCAGCCCAGGGAACTTCTTTTAGCATTTTTGTTGCAGATCTGAAAGTGTCTGTTTTACTTTCATTCTTGAAGGATGTTTTTGTTGAAAATAGAATTCTGAATTGATGGTTTTTCTTTCCACAATTTAAGGATGTTCCACTATCTTCAGGTGAAATCCATGGAATTTAAATCATTGTTCTCTTGTATGTAATCTGTTCTTTTTCTCTGTTCTCAACGTTTTCCCTGCTTTTGATTTTCAGGAATTGGACTGTAATGAGTCAGGGCCTTTTTATTTATCCTGCTTGGAGTTTGCTGGATCTTCAGTGTGGAATTTTATGTCTTCTGCCAAATTTGGAACATTTTAACCATTATTTCTCAAATTTTTGTGTCTGTTTTGGGTCTCATTCTTTCCTCTCCAGTTAACACACTTATACCTGTTGATATTAATCTGCAGACTTGTATTTTTAAATCTGTTTTCTCGGTGGACCACTGGTTAGGACTCCGTGCTTCCACTGCAGGGGCACGGATTCTATCCCTAGTCCAGGAACTGGACCCCACATTGTCATGCAGCAAGGCAAAAAACAAAAAGTATACTTTGATTCATTTTTCATACTCTCTGCTATATTATCTCCATTCTGCAGTTAAGTCCATTTGGTGAATTTTTTAATTTTAAATTGTATTTTTTAGTTTTGTGATTTCTACTTGGTTCTTTTGTACTTTACTGAAATTTCTTTCTTCATCTTGAATATTTTTATTATGTCACTGAACATAGTTTTAATAACTTTGCCTGCTAATACAACATCTGGATCATCTAAGGGTTGGTCTCCTATAAGTAGATCACATTTAACTATGTTTTGTTTTCTTTTTTAGTATGTTGAGCAATTCTGGATTATATCCTGGGCATTTGTAAATGTTGGGTTGTAAAGACTGGATTTTGTTATGTTCCTCCTTCTAGCAGGCAGTTAATTGATGGCAGCTTAAATCTCACCTTAATTCTTTTATCCTAGCTAAGATGCTTGGAGTCTGTCTTTTGTTATGTGTGGTTATGGAATCAGCCAGAGATTTGGGCAATAAAGACATTGAGGATCTCCCTCTCTCCTTTCTCTCCCTCATTCTCCAGCAGCTGTGATTACTCCCCCAAGCTGTTCTCTAGCTCTTCAGGTCAAAAGGACTGAATTTTCTGTGGGTGTTTAGCCCAGACTAGGGCCTGCAGGCAAGCTGTAAGTCATGAAAATGGGAGGTTGACCCCACTCCATTCCCTTCTTCAGGCACGGACTCCCTCTCTAGAATCTGTGTACTTTTGGCCTCTCTCTGGTATCTTTGGGCTAGTTATTGTTTTGGCTAGAGTTTATAGTTTATCTGGAGGATTGATCTGGTACAGGCTTTATTGATCATATGAGAAACAGAACTGAGAAGCATTATGAAACATATTTTAGAAATTATTTGTGGTATAATGAGATGGTAAAAACAAGTTATTATAATTTGATAAAGGATTTTTATCACAGCTCCTATTAAAGGTAAGTTCTTTGGTGTCATAGGTAATATCTTCCTTAGATGAGCCTCATCACAGCGGCTTTTTGAACCAAATGAGACCAGGCCTCAGACCTGGTGTGCAGAGTAATACTTGACAGAATTTTGAAAGCATTTATTATGTGTCAGATGTAAATAACAACTGGAGTAGTGAGTGATTTTTTTCTTCTATATTTCCTCTGTATTTTCTACAGTGAGCATATATTAAATTTTGTTGCAGTTTTCCTGTTTACAAAATACGTTTTTATTAAGTTTAAATATTACAGAAATAAATAACATTGAAAGGGATAGTCTCATCTGTAATTCTGCTCTCCATAGGCAGTCTCAACTAAACCATGTGGTACCAAAGTAGTTTGTTTTTATAAATCACTTTGATCAGCTGTTTTAACGTGGGAGTGGTTTGACAGCAACTAGAGAAGTGCACAAGCTGTAGTTTGTTATAGATAAACTAAAGAATCCAATAGTGTAAGTAACGTGAAAGTTGCAAACAACATGATCCAGAAATTTTCACCTTGGTAGAGAGGGTAAAAAAGATAACAACAATTAAAGCTGCATACAATCAATTAGTTATTGACCGAAAGTTAACAGAAATAATAAATTTTGAGAAAATGTAAAGCACCTAAATTTTACCCAGGAAAACCAGACGTGGTAGGAATAATGGCTATAAAACAGATTTTTTTTTTTTAATGATAAAACAATTGATAAAGATTTGATATGATAAAAATTGATTATTGGAAATTTAGTGTTTGCTCCTGATGAAAATGATCAAAATGAAAAGAAATACAGTTGGTTTAATCATGGTTTATTATTATCATTATTATTTTGATTTTGCATATCTCAGATGGCATTCCATGTTAATCAAGCTGTTTATTTTTAATGACTGTTTATTACTGAATTGCATGGATCTATGATCATTTATTTTACATTTTAAAAAATCTGTTCTATTTTCCAGAATATGCTTTTAAGGCTATTAACCAGGGTGGCCTTACATCAGTAGCTGTCAGAGGGAAAGACTGTGCAGTAATTGTCACACAGAAGAAAGTACCTGTAAGTAGTACTGCCCAGATAGGCAGTTGTTGCAGAATGCAATGTAAGAATGTCTCATGAGTTTGTACAAGGGTATATTATTATCTGTATATGTTATTTCTATAAGCAAAATGGCATTTCTAGGTCTTTTGTCTTCAGGTACCTCAGAACATACTTTGGTGAGCTAAAGTTCTTGTCCACAGAAAACATATCATCTTAAAAAGGAAAACAGAGTAGTGCCCACACCTCCATTTTTTATTGGTTTTAACTGTAAAATGAACAGAAGACATTTATAGTTCATTGTTATAATTCCATAATGTTTTTTTATCACTACACAGAGACCTGTGATTTTTTTGTTTTTAATTATCTTGATTTGTTCTTTAGGACAAATTACTGGATTCCAGCACAGTGACTCACTTATTCAAGATAACTGAAAACATTGGCTGTGTGATGACAGGAATGACAGGTGACTGGCTGATACTTACTTAGATTTGTTATTTTCTTCACATTATTTTTAATTTTAAAAGGCTTCCCTGCATATCTGATTTGCAGTCTTCCAAGGCTAGTATCAGTCTTCGGAGTATTGTGTGCTTTTTTGAAACCGTAAGTTTAATAGAATTAGATATCTATGCTGCTGTCAGGGAAACTGAGCGAGGCCCCTCTCAAAAATGATTGATTTCATCTATGAAATGGTTTAGTAATTTATTTCATCTATGATATGGTTCTTAATTTAAGGGGACATAAGTCAGTATATCTCAAACCTGGTGATAGTGACACTGGTTAGAAGTAGGTGACAATTGTGAAAATAACTTTGGGTTTCTGTTTTCTGAAATCAAGGGAACATTCAAGTCTACAAAAAGGTGGAGAGAAACCTTATTCTTTCTCCTTATACCTTGTTCTTTGGGAGATTATTAGACACTTTTAGAAATTATTGTGATGGCTGATGAAGAAGAGTTCAGCATAAAAGAGCAGAGCTATCTATGTATAGGACTTCATCTTTTACATTTTTTTCCTTGTCACATACTTATTGCTGAGTCATTCACTGTATGTTGGTGGGAGAAAAAACCATTGTGGACCACTTCTGCTTTCCTTAAGTCATAATGAGATACATGCATATGTTGTGACAGTTACCTGGCTTTGAGGTTCATGCTTTCCTTCTAACGAAATAAACCTTTGTTTCTTATGCTCTAAGCTGACAGTAGATCCCAGGTACAGAGGGCACGCTATGAGGCAGCTAATTGGAAATACAAGTATGGTTACGAAATTCCCGTGGACATGCTGTGTAAAAGAATTGCTGATATTTCTCAGGTCTACACACAGAATGCTGAAATGCGGCCTCTTGGTTGTTGTAAGTATGCAAACAAGTCTCCCAAATAATTAATGAATTCAGATTGTTTTTTAGAGAACATACATTAAGAAAGTTATTTCAGCAAGACTTGGGTTTTGAACATGTGGTTTGGAAAATCATGAAAGGTGAGAAAAATCTTTATAATAAATGGGTGTTGGAAGGATAGGATTCACAGCAGTCTTTTAGGCACACCTTTAAACATGAGACACTATTAGGCTTTTGTAGTGGAGATTCCACTGCAACTCTAGATTACTAGTTGAGTGAAAATGCCTAAATTAGGCATCTTAACATTGTAGTTGTTTCTTTTGACCACCCTAAAGATTCAGGGTCACACACGTATGCCTGTGATTCATATACTTTATATTTTATATACTTTATAGTCATATAAAGAAGAATAAATTTCTTCTTTTAAAAAACAAGTAAAATTTTATTGGGAGAGAAATAAGATTTATTGATTTAAACTTAATGGAATAAGTTAGCCTGGAAAATTCAACATGTCTGTTTCAGACAGCATGTCATTTATTTATGAGAATTAAAGCAGTCAGTGTAATGATTGACCTATTACTTAAAAAAGTCTGCCTTGATTTCTTCAGTGATACTCTTCTCCTCTGCCTCCTCACTTTCCTTAGTTTATCCTCGTCTACGGGTCCCTTAAATGTTGTTCATCAGGTTTCTCTCCTTGGTCCTTCTGTCCTCTTTGTTTTGTCTGGGTAATCTCATCTGCTTTCATGGCTTTATTTTACTATCTCATCTATATGTCAGTCACTCCCTCATTAGCTTTATCCCAGTCTCTTCCTTCATGTCCCACAGATACTTCAAACTTGAAATCATTGCTCTTTTCCTACTCTCATCCTCAACTTTTTTCCTACCCCCAGCTCACCTTCCCTGGTCTTCTATTTAGTCAGACTATCAAGCTTTACTGCAGAATATCTGTGTCACTTTTCCATCATCTCTTGCCTTTGCCACCTATTTTACCACCTTTCTCCCTTCTTACTCTTTCCTAGACTGTTCCATATTGCTACCTGAGTTGTCATCCTAGAGTTTTGTTGTTTTGTTGTTATATGATGTGCAGGGTCCCTTACAGTGTATTCCCAAGTTGCCTCTTTCTTGTGCTGCATTTCTCTGTCCTGAAACTGCTGTAATACATGGATCTTTTTGTCGTTCCTGGGTGTGTCCTGACCCATTGTGTCCCTTTGTGTGTGTTCCTTTTGCCTTGATTGCCCTTCGGTTCCTTATCATGTGTTAAACCCTGCTCATCTGGAGTAAGGAAGTGTTAACTACCCCGCCCCCCAGGCAGTAAGTGGGTATCTCTTTTGTGGTGTCCTTGGTACTTTCTATTGTATGTCAAGTGTAAAATGTAAAGAAATGTTATGGATAACATAAGACACTATATTAAAAAGGTTCAGATGGGGTTAAGCCCTTCTTTGTTACCTGTTCTGCTGAGTAGAGAGAAGTTTGGCGGTGGTGTTTATCTTAATTGTATGTCATTATAATAACATTTAATATGTTATGTGTACAGAATTTAGAATTTGGTTTATACTGACTAGTACAGGAATATATATCAACAGTAACAAAGATGGGCATTATAGATAGAGGTGAGCAACTAGTCCCTAGGTTTATTTCATTTAGTGCCAGCATTCCCAAGGTGAGTTCCATACACTTTGAGTTCTCTGGAACCTTAATAGGTAGTTCCTAAATTAAAAAAAAAAAGTATTCTATGGTCAAATAAATTTAAGAACTACTGAGGTAAAGTAGATCAGCTTACAGCAGAAGATTTTAGAACACTTAATATGCTTCTGTATATTTTCTAAAAATAATATGTGAAAAGTCTATTTTCCAAATTTATCTGACCAGTTAACATCTTGAGGGGTTGGGGTTCAGAGGAACATGCTTTAGGTAGTAGCAGGGATTAGAAGATTGTTTGTATGTTACATTTGTGATCATTTAGACCTTTTAAACTCTGTGATAAAACCTTTTGCAAAGTGGAGATTTATTACCTAATTTATCTGTGGAGATAAACTATGTTTTGTTACTAGTTTTCTTAAAGCAAAACATTTTTTTAAAAATTTTTTAAAGAATTCTGAAATTGGCTAACTTGATTTTCTTTGCTTTCATGAGTTTCCTTTTCTATATAACATCATTTAATTTCCACGTTTATTGAGCACTTACTATCTGTCACCCATTAAAAAACCTGTTCTCAGGAATTACATATATGTATATATCCTAAAAAAGCCAGAGTAATTAACAGATATGTGACAACACCAAGATAAGATGAAATCTGGTTGTATGAAGGTTTAAGATATTTAATGAGGGTCTTTCTTTCTGTTTAGGTATGATTTTAATTGGTATAGATGAAGAACAAGGCCCTCAGGTGTACAAGTGTGATCCTGCAGGTTACTACTGTGGGTTTAAAGCAACTGCAGCAGGAGTTAAACAAACTGAGTCAACCAGCTTCCTTGAAAAAAAAGTAAAGAAGAAATTTGATTGGACCTTTGAACAGACAGTGGAAGTAAGTTAACTGAAAGGAGCTGACCTTTTTTTTTAATGCTATTTAGAATAATGAAGATGGTTGCATAATTGACAATCTTTATAAGCTATTCCTGGGATATTCATGATATCCAAATTTGTCAGGTTAATAGTAAAATTGGTGTCACATGGGAACCGTGAGGACTGCTTTATTCATCTAATTCTCTGTCTCATACTGTATTTGAGACTGCTTTCAGCAAAACACATAAAATGGGAAAATATAACTGAGAGTCAAGTCAAGACCAGGCCGAAAACCTGCATGGCTGGGATTTAAATTAGACTTAAGCTAACCGGAAGCAGAAGTGAGAAAGTTGAGTCAGTAATGTTGCTCTTACGGTCCTAAAAGAAAAGCAGTCACACACCAAGTTTTCAGGGAAGCAGATATCTTCATAGTAAAATAGTATGCTCACAGGAGAACTTGACAGAGAAATTATAACTGGAATGCCTAGAGTCAGCATTAAGCAGTATTCTTGAGGGGATTGTTGGTTATAATTGGGAAGTTTTAAATTGACAGGACAAGCCAAAATTCCTATACAAGTACTTAGTAACAACCTTAGACTAAAGAAGCTTCTTATTTATTGCCAAGAAGTTAAAAACAAAATTTTAGTAAATTGTTGAAAAGAAGGTCTGGGATACAGCAATTCTGAAGACTAACATGATTCTGATAAACAAGAAAGGAAAAATTATCATCTAATACTTTGTTTGGTTGGCAGTATTATCATATACTAACAGGAAATGTGAATCTCGTTCTTATGTGGGAGGTACTGTTTAAATGTCTCTTAAGTTTTTTTTTTTTTAATTGCAATTCATAGTTACGTGAATTAATTAATCACATCACGTACAAAGCCACTTAAAACATTCTTAAAGTATTATCACTGTAAATTCCTTAAAAGAAGGCTATATTTATCTTTTATCCTCTCCACGTCTTACTCCAAGTACTGAGCCTATTGTGTGGCATGTAGTGATCATCAGGTAAACAGACTGTTTTGTCTTAATCACCCTGTTTTTCTTGTGAGATGCCTTTCATTTATAGCTCAACTTGGTATAAACAAGTTTCTTGTTATTGGCAGGCAACATCTTAGAATTAAGCAATCTGTGTGGCTGTTGAACTACCACCTCAAAAATGAATAGCTTGTGGTTAATTCATGAGTTGAAAAAGATTAGGATGAGAAAAATCTTGGAATCTCTGAAAAATTCTATATTATTTTAAATATTGATACTTTTTTTCAGACTGCGATTACATGCCTGTCTACTGTTCTATCAATTGATTTCAAACCTTCAGAAATAGAAGTTGGAGTAGTTACAGTCGAAAATCCTAAATTCAGGTGAGATATATTGTTGGGTAAGGTACTTAAAGAAGTTTGCCTGGTGATAAATTCTGGTGTAGAAAGGCGGAGGTATGTTGGTTCATTGACCTACAACTTGAAGAAAAAACACTTTTTTGAACGAGTTAGGTTTTTCCCTAGCACTTGAGAGATCTGGTTTTGTTGTTATTGTCGTTTATTTTACTGTTTGTTTAACTGCGTCGGATCTTGGTTGCAGCACGCAGCATCCTTGTTGCACACTCTGCTTGTGTGTGGGCTCCAGAGCTCACAGACTCGGTAGTTGCGGCGCACAGGCTTAGTTGCTCCACAGCCTGTGGGATTTAGTTCCCCCATCAGGGATTGGACCCGCGTCCCCGTGCACTGCAAGGGGGATTCTTAACCTCTGGACCACCAGCAAGGTCCTGAGAGGTCTGTTTTAAAACTTATTGGATGTCTCCTTAAAACAGACATAACTGCTTTTTTTCTCATTTTATTTATTTTATACCTAATACCAGAGGTGATATATAATAACCTCTTTTATATAAGGAGTAAAGTAAGTATAAGAGTTTTTCTTTTTTTAGCTTAAGGCCAATAGAAATTCAGCTCCAAACTAGTAGTTTTCAGATGGAGCTTTGATTATTTAGTGGTTATTTAAATGGAGCTTTGAAGAACAATATGAAATACTGATGTACATCAGACCCTATCTGGGTATCTTTGAAACCCCCAGATTTTGCATACAGCTAATTGAATATCTGATGCTGGACTGGATGCTTGTCTGTTCTTACTCACAGCTTCCATGAGTCAGGTCTGTACTGGGTGCTTAACATGTTATCAGCTCACTTAATCCTCCGAGCAGACTTTTACCATGAACCTGATACTCTTGTGAATAGAGAATGTTTCTGTTAAATCACAGATGCAAGGAAGCTGCTGGAAGGCATGTTAACTGTTACGTGTATTTACTTTTAGGTCAGAATTAAAAAAACACATGTCAAGTTTAGGGCTGGGGAACAAAAGTAGTAAACTAAGCTTAACCAGACCTTTCAGAGCTTCCTTAGTACATTTTTCTAGTTTGTCCTTTTTGTTGCCTTCGGGTAAGTGATATAAACTTGAAAGATTTAAGAAAAACTTATAGAACTTTTTTAAAAAACATAATTGAATTCCCCTTTATCCCCTGGAGGAAAAGATTGCCTTTTTTTTTTCTTACTTTCTTTTTTTTTAAAGCAGTAAAATTCCAGCGGGAGCAATTTCTCTAAAGGACCTCCAATTAGTTCTTGTGTTCTATTCTGAGACCCTGCTATAACCTTTAAAATCTTTATTTTCATCTACTAGTTAAATAAATAAGAAACCAAAGAGCCTATGTCTTCAGAAAACTCTTGTATCATTTATAAATTGTGATAGTATTTAAATAATAAATAGAATATATATATATTTATATATATAAATAATAGCTAGATAGTAAGTATTTAAATAATAAGCATAAACAACTGTATAAACTACTTGCATGCACACAAAGTCACTTCAATTGTGTCTGTGCAACTCTGTGGACTGTAGTCCGCAAAGCTCCTACTGTCCATGGGATTCTCCAGGCAAGAACACTGGAGTGGGTTGCCATGCCCTCCTCCAGGGCATCTTCCTAAATCAGGAATCAGGTGGGTATCAACCTATCAAATTGGGTGATAGGTACACAAAAGGTCATTGCTATCCTACTTTTGTATGTGTGTGTTTATTTTGCATAATAAAAGGTTTTCAAAAAGTAAATAGTTGTGGGGTTTTTTTCCCTTTGCCTTCCAGGATTCTTACAGAAGCAGAGATTGACGCTCACCTTGTTGCTCTAGCAGAGAGAGACTAGACACTGTAGTTAGTTTACCAAATCCGTGACGCCACTTGCCTGTGTGTTTGGTAACAACAGACCAACATTTTGGGGGCCCCTCGATTGAAAAAGGAACTTCTCCCACTCTTGCTGCCACTGAAATGGTTAGGACTCTGTCTGTATAAATAAAACCAATGCTTTTGGAAAATAATTGCATCCTGTCTTTTTTACCTCGAATTTAGAGTATTAAGTCTTCGGTACGTGCACACTGTTAAATTAATGTTCACCACCTTCACATGGTAGTTTTTATTCATCTTTGTTGAGGGATCCACGTTTCTTTGGCTTAAGGAACTTAATAGCCAGAAATTTAAACTGTAGTTTGTATGGCATAATTAATAAATCACAAACTAAAACTCTGGTTTCAAAACTTGCTCTGACTGTAGTAACTTGGCGTGGGAAGCCGTCTTTTTTACAATTCCTCATTCATTCCTGAACTTGAATTCCAAGTACCATTGGAGGTTTTAACTATAGTAAAATGATTAGCTTTATTGATCTTCAGTAGTTGAGGTACACATTTAATCTATACTCAATAAGAACCAGTATTTTTAAGAGCAGAAATTGTAGTTACCTTTGGGAAACAATAGGGTTAGAAAGTTGTAGAAAGTGTATTTTCTTTGCTGCCTTAAGATTGATTATTTAAAGCAGACTTTAAGAAATTGGTCTATAGTAAAGGAGAGATACCACCATAAACAACACTAAGGGAAAAAGAGCAAACTATATTTTGAATAATCTTTTTTTGAATTAAGTATTTAAACTTGCCAGAGTAGATCCCTGGTGACCTCAGCCACTAATTGTTATGTAAGTATGTGGTTAGTAGCTCAGTCATGTCCAACTTTGCAGCCCCATGGACTGTAGCCTGCCAGGCCCCTCTGTCCATGGGATTTTCCAGGCAAGAATACTGGAATGGATTACCATTTCCTTTTCCAGGGGATCTCCACCCAGGGATCAAACCTGCATTGGCAGGTGGGTTCTTTACCACTGAGCCACCTAGGAAGCTTCACTAATTGTTACAGAGGATCCAAAAATCTTGGAATGTCTAAGGCCAATACATTCCATATTCTTGTTTGCACCGGGTAAGTCTGGTGCTGTTGATGTTGTTACCTCAGGCAGGTGAGCATGGCTGCTGGTCTAATACCAATCCCTGTAGTCAGTTGCTCCTATTCCTGCAGCCAACAGGCCTGCAGAGCGGGAGCAATGTGAACTTGTGACCACCAGATGCAGGAAACTTCACCGACCACATCCTCTTCAGAACTGAGTCATGAGTTGTACTGTGTCCTAAAAGGGAAGCAGAGTTCTTCCGATTCTGAGGCTGCTGCCCTGGGATTACCCATCCAGATCAACTAGGCTCTATAAAGTGCTGCTTTCAGTTTGAAAGTGGAGTCTGTGTGAAGAACTGCTCCCCTGAAAAGACTCTGAATTTCTGTACCCTGACGGCCTTGAGTAGCTTCACCCTCCTGGAATCATGGGTGAGAGACTGGCAATAACTGGATTTTTCTATAAGAAAATATCTTCTGGTGTAGAAAATGGAAATTTACTCATTTGTTAAGAAAATGTTAATACAAAATCTAGATGAATTTAAGAAGTAGTTTTAAGTTAACCAATATTAAATTGGTTATTTTATACTTAAAAGAACTGGAAGAAACAGAGATGAGTTTTAAGTATGTAAACATTCAGTGCTCTAATTCTGTTTTTAACAGAGTCTTGGATTGACAACAGGGTTAACATGGAAGTCTTATTCAAATGCTAAAAAAAAAAAATGTTAAAACTAAACATTTTTACCCAAAGGGCATTTTGATCAACTCCTAGTAAGAAATATGCAGTTGAATACTGACATTCAGAGGGGTATGTCCAGACATTCATGAATATGAAGCTCTTTGGGTAAACATACAGCTTTCCTTCTTTTGGTACCCACATGAAGAAACATCTTTTACCATTTAGATTACATGAACAACGGACTAGGTACTCAGCTCCCTCACTAGCCCCAAATCTAGCATTCAGATATGTGCCACAATCAAATTACTATATTAAGGATCTTTAGGGTCTCTTAAAGAATCAGAAATGCTAAGGTGAAATATATTCTGACGATCAATAATCACAAAATACAAGAAACAAGTCCTAACAGCTAACATGATAATGGCACTCCGACTGAAACCATGAATGATCCTAGGATGACTGTTAACCTTCATTTATTTTATATTCTGGAAAATCCAACTAATTTGTACATTTCTCTGCTTCCCTGTCTCAGGGGTTTCTCTGAACAGGAAACCCTGTGTGCAAGCCTAACACACCAGAAATTGTATAAAGAGTATCTGCTGAAACTGGTGAGTAAGTGTTTAAGTTCTTGTGGGGCATTTCTGGAATGGGCCATGGTGGTTTAGCTGCTAAGTTGTGTCCAACTGTTTGCAACCCCATGGACTGTAGCTCGCCAGGCTCCTCTGTCTATGGTATTTTCTAGGCACTTGCCCAGCATCTTCTTTTAGGATTTGAAATAGCTCAACTGGAATCCCATCACCTCCACTAGCTTTGTTCATAGTGATGCTTCCTAAGGCCCACTTCACTTCACATTCCAGGATGTCTGGCTCTAGTCCAGTGATCACACCGTCTTGGTTATCTGGGTCATGAAGATCTTTTTTGTGTAGTAGTTCTATGTATTCTTGCCACCTCTTAATAGCTTCTGCTTCTGTTAGGTCCATAACCATGTCTGTCCTTTTTTTGTCCATCTTTGCATGAAACGTTCCCTTGGTACCTCTAATATTCTTGAAGAGATCTCTAGTCTTTCCCATTCTATTGTTTTCCTCTAATTCTTTGCATTGATCACTGAGGAAGGCTTTCAATATCTCTCCTTGCTATTCTTTGGAACTCTGCATTCAAATGGGTGTATCTTTCATTTTCTCCTTTGCCTTTCTGCTTCTCTCTTCTCAGCTATTTGTAAGGCCTCCTCAACCATTTTGCCTTTTTGCATTTCTTTTTCTTCGGGATGTCTTGATCACTGCCTTCTGTACAATGTCACAAACCTCCGTCCATAGTTTATCAGGCACTCTGTCTATCAGATCTAATCCCTAATCTATTTGTCACTTCCACTGGATAATCATAAGGGATTTGATTTAGGTCATACTTGAATGGTCTAGTGGTTTTCCCTACTTTTTTCAATTTAAGTCTGAATTTGGCAATAAGGAGTCCATGATCTGAGCCACAGTCAGCTCCCAGTCTTGTTTTTGCTGACTGTATAGAGCTTCTCCATCTTTGGCTGCAAAGAATATAATCTGTCTGATTTTGGTATTGACCATCTGGTGATGTTCACATGTGGAGTATTCTCTTGTGTTGTAGGAAGAGGGTGCGTGCTATGACCAGTGTGCTCTCTTGACAAAACTCTTAGTAGCCTTTGCCCTGCTTCATTTTGTACTCCAAGGCCAAATTTGCCCGTTACTCCAGGTATTTCTTGACGTCCTACTTTTGCATTCCAGTCCCCTATAATTAAAAATGTCATATTTTTTAGGTGTTAGTTCTAGAAAGTCTTATAGGTTTTCATAGAACCGTTCAGCTTCTTCAGCATTACTGGTCATGGCACAGACTTGGATTACTGTGATATTGAATGGTTTGCCTTGGAAATGAACAGATCATTCTGTCATTTTTGAGATTGCGTCCAAGTATTGCATTTCAGACTCTTTTTTTGACTATGAGAGCTACTCCATTTCTTGTAAGGGATTCTTGCCCACAGTAGTAGATGTAATGGTCATCTGAGTTAAATTCACCCATTCCAGTCCATTTTAGTTCACTGATTCCTAAAATGTGGATGTTCACTCTTGCCATCTCCTGTTTGACCACTTCCAATTTGCCTTGATTCATGGACCTAACATTCCAGGTTCCTATGCAGTATTGCTCTATTTATAGCATCAGACTTCTACTTCCATCACCAGTCACATCCACAACTGGGTGGTGTTTTTGCCTTGGCTCCGTCTCTTCCTTCTTTCTGGAGTTATTTCTCCACTTATCTCCAGTAGCATATTAGGCACCTACTGACCTGGGGATTTCATTTTTCAGTGTCCTATCTTTTTGCCTTTTCATAGGGTTCTTAAGAATACTGAAGTGGTTTGCCATTCCCTTCTCCAGTGGACCATGTTTTGTCATAACTGTCCACCATGACCCATCTGTCTTGGGTGGCCCTACACATGGCTCATAGTTCCATTGAGTTAGACAAGGCTGTGGTCCATGTGATCAGATTGGTTAGTTTTCTGTGATTGTGGTTTTCAGTCTGTCTGCCCTCTGATAGAGAAGGATAACAGGCTTATTATGGAAGCTTCCTGATGGGAGAGACTGAGGGGGAAACTGGGTCTTGTTCTGATGGGTGGGGCCATGCTCAGTAAACCTTTAATCCAAATTTCTGTTGATGGGCGGGGCTGTTGTTTGACCTGAGGCCAAACTATGATGGAGGTAATGAAGATAATGGCGACTTCCTTCAGACTGTCCATACATGCACTGCTGCACTCAGTGCCCCCAACCCTGTAGCAGGCCACCACTGACCCATATCTCCACTGGAGACTCCTGGACACTCATGGACAATTCTGGGTCAGTCTCCTGAGGGGTCACTGCGCCTTTCTCCAGGGTCCTGGTGCAGACAAGATTTTGTTTGTGCCCTCCAAGAGTCTGTTTCCCAGTCCTGTGTAAGTTCTGGCGCCACTATTGTGGGTAAATGGCAATCTCCTCCAAGAGGGCTTATGCCATACCCCAGTCTGCTGTACCCAGAGCCCCTGTCCCTGCAGCAGTCCACTACTGACCTGTACCTCTGCAGGAGACACTCAAACACAGTTCTGGTTCAGTCTCTGTGGGATCTCTGGGTCCTGGTGTGCACAAGGTTTGTTTGAACCCTCTGAACATCTCTGGTGGGTATGGGTTTGATTCTAAACGCAATTTTGTTAAGAATCATTTCACAATTTCCATATGCCAGCAAATTTGGAAAACTCAGCAGTGGCCACAGGACTGGAAAAGGTCAGTTTTCATTCTAATCCCAAAGAAAGGCAATACCAAAGAATGCTCAAACTGCAGCACAGTTGCACTCATTTCACATGCTAGCAAAGTAATGCTCAAAATTCTCCAAGCCAGGCTTCAACGGTACATGAACCGTGACCTTCCGGATGTTCAAACTGGATTTAGAAAAGGCAGAGGAACCAGAGATCAAATTGCCAACATCCTCTGGATCATCGAAGAAGCAAGGGAGTTCCAGAAAAACATCTAATTTTGCTTTATTGATTATGCCAACGCCTTTGACTGTGGGGATCCACTGGGGAACAGCAATCCACTGGAGAAAGAATACTCTTTCTGAAAATGGTGCTCTGCAACGATTCTGTATCCACATGCAAAAACATGTATCTGTTAATAGATACAGACCATTATCTATCACAGAGTTAACTTACATTGGATCTTTAAGTTAAACTTCACTTAATGTGAAACACCAAACTGTAAGACTTCTAGACAATAACATAAAATCTAGGTGACCTTGTGTTTGGCAATGAGCTTTTAGATAAAACACCAAAAGCACAATCCATGAAAGAAAAAATTGATAGACTTTTAAAATTGAAAACTTCTATGAAGACACTTAAGAGAATAAAAAGACAAGGCCAGACTAGAACACACACGTGTTTGGTATCCAAAGGATACCAAGGACTGGTATCCAAAATACATTAAGAGTTCTGTGTATGTGTGTGCATATTAGTTACAAAGAATTCTCAAAGCTCAACAATAAGGAAACAGACACCCAATTTAAAAGTTCACAAAAAATCTAACAAATACCTCACTGAAGAAATATAGATAGTAAAGAAGCATGTGAAATACACTCAACATCCTATGTCCTCAGGAATTTCACGTTAAAACAATGAGATACCACACTAAACATCTTTTAGAATGGAAAACTTTTTTTAAAATCAACAATACCAACTGTTGGTGAGGCTTCAGAGCATCAGTAAGAATGTAAGAGCAGTACAGAGCAGTAAGCAGTAAGAATTCTGATAAGAATGCAAAATGCAACAACTTTGGGAGATAGTACAGCAGTTCCTTACAAAGGTAACCACACTCTTAACTATAACATCCAGCTGTGCCCCCACACACAAAGGCTTGCACACAAATGTTATAGCAGCTTTATCCATAATTGGCCCCAAACTGGAAGCAACCAAGATAATCTTCATTAAATGAATGGAAAACAAACTGGTACACTCAGACAACGGAATATTATTCCGTGGTAACAAGAAAACGAGCTATCAAGCCACAAAAGACATGGAGGAAACTTAAATGCATCTTGTAAGTGAAAGAATCCAGTCTGGAAAAGCTACATAGTGTATGGTTTCAACTATAAGACATCCTGAAAAAGACAAAACTGTATAGAGACAGTAAAAAGACCAGTAGTTGCCAGGAGTTTGGAAGGGGTATGTGGGAGAGTGGGGAGAAAAGACTGGTGGAGAACAGGTTTAGGGCAGTGAAACTTATTTGATACTGTAATGATGGATACGGGACATTATGCATTTGTCAAAACCGATAGAAATATACAACACAAGGAATTCCCTTGCAATCCAGTGGTTAGGATTCGGAGCTTTCTGCCATAGCCTGGGTTCAGTCCCTGGTCTGGGAACTAAGATCCTGCAAGCCGTGTGGCTCCACCAAACAATAAATATAAAAAAGAAACGTACAACGTAATGGTAAACCTAACTCTAAGTATGGACTTTAGATCATGATAATGTATCAATATTGGTCCATTAATTGTAACATATATCACACTAATGTAGGATATTGATAATAGGGAAAACGTGTATGTGGGAAGCTGGATGTTAATGGGAACTCAGTACAATTACCACTAGATTTTTCTGTACATCTAAAACTTTCTAAAAAATAAATCTTACTAATTTTTTAAATGTAAAATGTTCATAAATTTTAACAAATTTATAAATAATTTCTCACTTATTTTTAATGTATTTTCAAAGTCTTTTCCAGTGGATTAGTTATTATTCATAGAATCAGACAAAAATTAAGCCCTGAATTCTAAAAACCCTATACTGAAAAGCACAATTTTTTTTTAACTTGAAGTTTCAGTCCTACTAAGAGCAAACAAGCCTAAATTTTCCCAGTAAAATACCAAAAGTGAAGGTGTGGGTATTCATACCTTCATATGAAGTGTTCACATATCCTAGCATATTACCTGGAGAGGAGCCTTGCTCAGCTGGTCATGTGCTGGTCAAGCCTTCTCGTGCGAACCCTGTGTATGACACTGGCTTTTCTCAGTTCCAGACTACAGGAAAGCCCTAACCCAGGTGGCCTAAACTCGGCACGTGCGTGAAGTGTGTTCCCATTCCCCCGGGCAAAACTGTGAACGCTACACGTAATGCAGGTGCCTCCGAAGGGGAAACAGAGTCTCCAGAATTCCCTGCTGCACATTCTCACCTTTCTCACTCGTTGTGCATCTGACTGACCCCAGCTTGAGTGACCCTTCCTTTAAAAGAGAGGGTCCTGCTTCTCTTGGTTTTAAAGCACACCATCAGATGGGTGTTGGTGCTTGCTTCTGACTCAAAAAGAACCTCCAAGGCAACGATAAGCACGATTTGCTCAATGATACCCCTATACAAGAAGGAAATCACTGAGCTCGTGTGGTTTGAAATTCTGTGTAATACCACTTACCTATGCCCACATCCCATGAGAGTAAGCAGTGAAGACTTTTAAACTGAAATGTGCTAGATTGACTGTTCTTAGCCAGAATTTCACATCAGAACCACCAGAGGAACTTTCCCCAAGTGTACAAGCTTGGCCCCCTGCCTTGATCTCTCACATCACAGAGGGTTCCCAGGAGGCTGCTTTGGGCATGTGTATTTTGAGGACGCTCCCCAGTCAGGTCTGGTGTTTGCTAATCTTAGGAAACGCTTTAAGAGGTAACTGCAGGCGGCCTGGTCATAGTCAAGGGTATTTGGGGCTCATCCCACCTTTACCCCTCTTTTGGTCAGTGGGCAGCTTACTAGTGTGCTGAGGAGGCAAGCAGGTTTCCAGGAACTGACCCATATGCCTTAGATTCTTGTCATCTTTGTCTTTGCTGATCTCATCCTTGACTCCTAAAGCCAGTCAGGGGACAAAAAATGCAAATATTCAACAATAATTAACCTCTTTGGGCAGCCCAGCTTGTGGCAACCTCAGCCTGGGGGCCCCTTGCAAAGGCTCCAAGCAGCTCCAGCAGGGCTTTCTGCAGACCACCCACTCCTGTGCAATATTAGGGCTCCTCCAGATCCGGGGGGACATGGAGGGAACATAGGGGAAAGTGCTTGCAGGAGAAGGGAACGTGCCATTGTCCCAGAAGGCAAGTGGTGTTACCGAAATTTTGATGAAGTTGTTGATGCTTCTTTTGAGCAGCTACCACAAGATTGTCTGCATGACAGACATCAACAGCTAACCTTATTTCAGGAGTTGACCTGCAAGTCTCAGAGTTAATCCAATCATTTAGGTAGGTTTTTACCGAGAACTGCAGTGATTAATCCTCCACTGGGTACTACTGGAATGAGGGTGAAAAGGAGAAGCAGAAGAAGAACAGGACAGACCTGGTTTCCCTGGTCAGCGTAGGGATAAACCAGGGGCAGCCCCATCTAAGAGACTCAGAGTGCCCGCCTGAGCTTGGGTTTTCCAGGGATAGAAGCTGAGAACAGCACCTTGGTTATCATCTGGATCTAGCTGGTTAGTTGGTAACCCCTGTCAGAGCCACGTTCGCCTTGGTCGTATAACTGGAGTCACTCCCCTTAGGCAGACTCCAGGGGCCTGACAGTCACTGGGGAACTGTTCTTGTCATAAGTTCTTGCCAAGACTGAAGGCAAAAAAGCTGAAGATAGCCATGCTGGTGTTCCTTAAGTAATATAGGTCAAGCTCTAAGTTTCGGATGGACTCATCAGACAATCCCATGGATGGAGGAGCCTGGTAGGCTGCAGTCCGTGGGGTCGTTAGAAGTCAGACACAACTGAGCGACTTCACTTTCATTTTCACTTCCATGCATTGGAGAAGGAAATGGCAACCCACTCCAGTGTTCTTGCCTGGAAAATCCCAGGGACGGGGGAGCCTGGTGGGCTGCCCGTCTATGGGGGTCACACAGAGTCGGACATGGCTGAAGCAACTTAGCAGCAGCAGCAGCAGCAGACAAAATCACCTCCCTCTGCAAAAGTAGCTCTTTGATCCTGACAGAATGTCTGGAGAGACTCTCTGTTGCAGGGTGACCTGGAGAAGGCCACCAGCTTCTTTGTGCCTCTGTGTCCAGCAGTCTCCTGAGAAAATGAGCTCTGAGAGGACCAGGGGAGGAGTGCTGTTTTGCAAGGGCCATGGGATTGTACCATCTCCTCCTGTCAATGCAAGGAAAATCCCCTTAGTTCTTACTGATGACCAAAAACGTGGGGCCTCCAAGTCAGACCCTGCCTTGAGGCCTGGGGATAAGGCAATGAACAAGGCCTCATGAGCTAAGCCTCTCCAGGGACTAAGAATTTTGGCCCTTGCATCTCTTGCAGAGTGTCTCCTCCAAGTAAGCTGAGAGAGATTTGTGGCAGCTTCACTTCCTGTCTGCATCTAGCAGGGCAGGGGGTTGCTCCCCTTCACAGAAGCAGATTGGGTACAGAGGCCTCTTGTGTAAAACCAGGCTCCAGCCCCCTTCTAGACAAGCTCTGCAAGGGGCATCCCTGGGGACCAGCGGCCACCTGCCCAGGATGAGCGAGCAGATGCCTCTAACAACTCCGATTGTCACATGCATAGTACGCTCCTTTCCTGCCATACACTATGTGGACATCCCTTCTGGAATGGCTTTTCTTTTCTCCTCTGTGTTCTTAAAAAACAAAACATCATTGTAAAACAGTGAATCATGCAGCTTCTTCTGAAGCAGAACAGGCCGCAGGTGCTCACTGCTCCTTTCCCATTTCTGAAAAACCCCAGTCCTAAGTCTCCCTTACCCAAAGTGGAGGAGGGAGGCAGCTGATGGCCTTGGAGGGAGGGGCTTTCCAGGGAAGGAGATAAATAGTCACAGGAACCTCTGTCCAAAAACTTGGACGCAGGACAACATAGCAAAACTGGGAGTGGGGAAATTCCTGCTGAAAAGGTCACAGCCAACAACAACCATGAAATTAGAAGCTGCTTGCTCCTTGGAAGGAAAGCTATGGACAAACCTAGAGAGCGTACTAAAAAGCAGAGACGTGACTTTGCCAGCAAAGATTCGTCTAGTCAAAGCTATGGTTTTTCCAGTAGTCATACACGGATGTGAGAGTTGGACCATAAAGAAGAAAGTGAAAAAGTATGAAAGTGTTAGTCCTTCAGTCGTGTTCGACTCTTTGGAACCCCATGGACTGTAGCCCACCAGGCTCCTCTGCCCATAGAATTCTCCAGGTAAGAATACTGGAGGGGGTTGCCACTTCCTAAAGAAGGCTGAGTGCCAAAGAATTGAAGCCTTTGAATTGTGCTGGAAAAGACTTTTGAGAGTTCCTTGGACTGCAAGGAGATCAAACCAGTCAATCCTAAAGGGAACCAACCCTAAATATTCAATGGAAGGACTGATGCTGAAGCTGAAGCTCCAAACCTCTGGTCACCTGATGCGAAGAGCTGGCTCATCGGAAATGACCCTGATGCTGGGAAAGATTGAAGGCAAAAGGATAACCCAGGATGAGATGGATAGATAGTATCAATGACTCAATGGACATGAATCTGAGCAAACTCCGGGAGGTAGCGAAGGACACGGTGTGCCTGGTGTGCTGCAGTCCATGGGGTCGCAAAGAGTCAGACATGACTGAGCGACTGAACAACAGCAGGTCCCAAAAGTGGCACACCCCCACCAACTTCCCAACTCTGCATCTGCTCCATTCCAGACTGGGCCTCAGGGAGACCGAGGTGATTGAGACACTGACTGGAGAGGTGGGGAGAGGGCTGCTTGCATCCCCGGGCTTCCATCCCTGACTCGAGTGCCAGGGACTTTAGCTCTCTAACGAAGAACCTCACTCAATTCACCCGCTGCTGACTGCGTCCCAGCCTCACTTTTCTCTTGCGTGATAATGATACAATCATAGAATCCACCTCAATGAGATGCAGTGAGAACTACATGACACAACACATTTAAAGTGCAGAAAAGAACAGTATTCCTGTCTCTCAACAGGGGTTCGTGAGCTCTTCCAGAATGGCTCTTCAGTTCAGTTCAGTTGCTCAGTCGTGTCTGACTCTTTGCAACCCCATGAATCGCAGCACGCCAGGCCTCCCTGTCCATCACCAACTCCTGGAGTTTACCCAAACTCATGTCCATCGAGTCGGTGATGCCATCCAGCCATCTCATCCTCTGTCGTCCCCTTCTCCTCCTGCACCCAATCCCTCCCAGCATCAGGGTCTTTTCCAATGAGTCAACTCTTCGCATGAGGTGGCCAAAGTACTGGAGTTTGAGCTTTAGCATCATTCCTTCCAAAGAAATCCCAGGGCTGATCTCCTTTAGAATGGACTGGTTGGATCTCCTTGCAGTCCAAGGGACTCTCAAGAGTCTTCTCCAACACCACAGTTCAAGAGCATCAATTCTTCGGCACTCAGCTTTCTTCACAGTCCAACTCTCACATCCATACATGACCACTGGAAAAAATCATAGCCTTGACTAGACAGACCTTTGTTGGCAAAGGAATGTCTCTGCTTTTAAATATGCTGTCTAGGTTGCTCATAACTTTCCTTCCAAGGAGTAAGCATCTTTTAATTTCATGGCTGCGGTCACCATTTGCAGTGATTTTGGAGCCCAAAAATATAAAGTCTGACACTGTCTCCACTGTTTCCCCATCTATTTCCCATGAAGTGATGGGACCAAATGCCATGATCTTCGTTTTCTGAATGTTGAGCTTTAAGCCAACTTTTTCACTCTCCTCTTTCACTTTCATCAAGAGGCTTTTTAGTTCCTCTTCACTATCTGCCATAAGGGTGGTGTCATCTGCATATCTGAGGTTATCGATATTTCTCCTGACACTCTTGATTCCAGCTTGTGCTTCTTCCAGCCCAGTGTTTCTCATGATGTACTCTGCATAGGAGTTAAATAAGCAGGGTGACAATATACAGCCTTGACGTACTCCTTTTCCTATTTGGAACCAGTCATTGTTCCATGTACAGTTCTAACTGTTGCTTCCTGACCTGCATCTAGGTTTCTCAAGAGGCAGGTCAGGTGGTCTGGTATTCCCATCTCTTTCAGAATTTTCCAGTTTATTGTGATCCACACAGTCAAAGGCTTTGGCATAGTCAATAAAGCAGAAATCGATGTTTTTCTGGAACTCTCTTGCTTTTTCCATGATTCAGCGGATGTTGGCAATTTGATCTCTGGTTCCTCTGCCTTTTCTAAAACCAGCTTGAACATCTGGAAGTTCACGGTTCACATATTGCTGAAGCCTGGCTTGGAGAATTTTGAGCATTACTTTACTAGCGTGTGAGATGAGTGCAATTGTGCAGTAGTTTGAGCATTCTTTGGCATTGCCTTTCTTTGGGATTGGAATGAAAACTGACCTTTTCCAGTCCTGTGGCCACTGCTGAGTTTTCCAAATTTGCTGTCATATTGAGTGCAGCACTTTCACAGCATCATCTTTCAGGATTTGAAATAGCTCAACTGGAATTGCATCACCTCCACTAGCTTTGTTCATAGTGATGCTTTCTAAGGCCCACTTGACTTCACATTCCTCTTAAATGCTTTCAAAAGTTTCAAAAGTGTCCTGACCTTCCAAAATATGAGAATGTTTTTACCCAGGTAATGGGATCAACAAGGCAGAAGCCAGCCTGCGGTTACAGAGCCTCCCTCCTCAGCTAGAGCAGAGCCAGTGTGGCCCTGAGCAACCTGCAAAGCCACATTTGCTGCTCAGCCTGGGAGCCAAATCCCTGCTTCTTTCTGGATGAAGAGGTTCCTTCCTGGGCACCCCCCATTGCTCGTCTGCCCACAACATGCACAGGCCGCAGCCTTTCCTTGGGCAGGACCCTGGCCTTCAGAACGAGGGCTGACCTGGCTCCAGTTTCTCCTGCTGAACAAAATGGCACCGGGGAGCCAGCCTCTCTGACCCTGCATGAACCCAAAGCCTCCTGGAGCTCGAGGGGAACTCCTGTCGGCTCTCACTCACCTCCCCTTCCAGGCAGGGCCTGCAAAGCTGTGCTTGGTTCAGCCTGCCCCCCAGCTAGGAGGTCCCCGGAGCCTGCTTCCCTCCCCCCACCCCCCTCTCCTCACACGGGGTGTCCTGAGGACCCGGGTGGGGTCGATGGAGGGGGCCAGAGGACAGGTGCCTCACCCAGCGAGTGTGAGTCAAGGCCAGCTGGGAGGGCGGGGCTGAGGGAGGAGCTCTGGGGACAGCAGGAAGGAAGGGGAAATGGAACCTTCTCCACGGCTGCCCAGCTCCTCTGGAGCTCTTTCTCTGGGCTGAGCCAGGAGACCCTGAAGAGGGTCACCCTGACAGAATGGCCAGGGATCTTCCACCTTCTCTTCACATCCTTGTCGGAAGACTGGCCTCTTGAAGCCTACCTGTGCAGGAGAATTTTGCAGATTGCCCATGGCTTTGTCACCTGTGGGAAACTACACAGGTATCTTACAAACCAGCCTGCTTATCAGGTGACTGGAGCCAAGAAGATCGCAGGCCTGGGGTGGGGAAATCCCAGCTAGCATGGCTTCCTTCCTTACCCCCTCTGACTGGACCTCACAGGGGCGGGGCAGCCTTTCTGGACCTGGCACCCAGGCTGCTGGGCTCCCTGCCAGGTGTCCAGGGGACACCCTTCCTGCCACCTGGTTCCTTCTCGGCTTCCTGGGGCACAGGGAACCTGAGGCTCCTGCTCTGGAGACTACGTGGAAAACACCTGTATTTGCAGGGCCTCAAAACATCCTGCGAGAAGCCGAGGAGTAACGTTGGTTAGGGGCATTCCAGTCTGGTTTTGAACTTCATGGAGCATGTCCTGCTGGCGGGGCTGTTCCCAGCTTAGGACTGAACAGTAGGCAACACAAAGGTGCCCATGAATGTGCTCCCTCAAGGCCCTGGGCCCAGCAAAGGACTATATCCATCAGTATGAATCCTGCCTGTGAATGTCTGCACCTGAGTGTTACTAGTGACAAATTTAAAATCTTGATATGCTGGTGGAATGCTGCTTGATTTGTTTAAACAAACGTGGGTCGTTTCAGTTTTTTCAGTTTCTCAGCCTATTTTAGAGGGTTGTTGGACCTCCTTTATATGCAGAAAATAGGTCTGTCTTCTCTCATTTCCTAATGGCCTTTGCATCCTGGGCTTCCCTGGTAGCTCAGTGGTAAAGAATCTGCCTGCAATGTAGGAGAGGTGTGTTTGATCCCTGGGTCAAGAAACTTCCCTGGAGAAGGGAATGACAACCCACTCCAGTATTCTTGCCTAGGAAATCCCATGGACAGAGCAGCCTGGAGGGCTACAGTTCATGGAGTCACAAAAAGTCGGACATGACTGAGCAACTGAGCACGCACGACTGAGCACCGTCCACGTCCTACCCAATGAACACATCACCCAAGCCCACAGTCAGGCCAGTTCCCAAGAATAAAGAGAAAGGGAGGGAGGCCTGGTCTCCATTCCCCTCCCCTTGAAGTTATTCAGCTCTGCTGCTCCCAGTGTGTGCCCTGCCCACCCGCATGCAGTCAGGGCCTGCCTGGAGCCCAGCGCCCCCTCCCCGGTGCGGCTCAGGGGCAAGAGCGCTGTGGGAATTTTCCATCTGACTCTGCAGCCCAGTCGGCTCCTCCTCAGATCATTATCCTGCCACTGACACCAGGCTGGTTGGGCAAGCTTTCCTGCAGGGCTTGGACCTGCTCAGCCCAGGCTTCCGCTCTGCAGCTCACAAGGGCAGGAGCGGTTTCGGGCCCCAGGTACCTGCACCCAGCCTCAGACCAAGGCCTTGTTTCCCGCCCCCGCCCCCCGCCTGCAGCCTCTGCCCAGGCCTGTTCCCTCCTAGCCTTCTGCTGTCTTATTTCCTTCCGCTTTCCCTCTGGGTGGTTCCCGACTCTTCCAAAACCCCCCTCCAGGAAATTTGCTTGTTGCCACAAAATAATGCAAATATGCTCCTGAGGCTACCTGGGCCACAGTGTTCTTGGCCTTCCGGAGACTGGAGAGGGAGGAAGAGGCAGGTTGGCGCCCCTGGGTCCCCCCTCTCCAGACACCCCGATGGGGACAAGAACAAGCCACAGCCACCACGGGGCCTGGGGACCAGACAAAGCCTTGGCGCACTGTCTAAGGGAACCAGGCTCAGCCAGGGAAAGGCCACACAAGACCCTCAGACGCTCCCAGGCCCTTTCTGTCTGTTTAATAATAGAAAAAGTTTGTGTTCATCATGCTCAGCGTTTGTTTCTGTTTATCTGATTCACACTCCTTGCCCTGGCAGGAGCAGAAAGGGAGGACATGGGCACAGACACCACACAAGCCCCACAGTCCCGGGGAGCGCCCAAGGTGGGGCCGGCAGAGGGCAACGAATCCTGGCTGGGCGGTGTCTGCGGGCCATGCCCTGATCTACACCCCTTGGTCACAGTGGCCTGATGCCCTGCACGCCCAGGGGCACAGGGCACAAGGCAGGGGTGAGGGTTGCCCTCTGCAGAGGAGAACGGCGGTGGGGTGGGGGCATGGGAAGTGTCCGGGGCAGAATCGAGTGATGCCCAAAGCCTCTCAGTGGCCTGACCCCTCAGCTCTTCCCGCCCCTCCCCTCACCACCACTCGGGTGAGGGGCTGAGGAGAATGTGGCCCGTCCCCAGCTCTCCTCTCCTACGGCCGCCGCCTCCGTGATGCCACCATGCTTGCTCAGGAGAGGAGTGGGATCCCAGGGGCTCTGGCTCCTGGTGCAGCAGAGGTGGTGGGAGCACTCCCCTACCGTCTCCTGTGTACCAGCCCTCAGACCAGCGCCGCAGATGAACTCTACCCCGTCGACTCTCTCAGTTGCAATCCTATGAGGTAGATGTTTTCATGCCCATTTGACATGGGCTCCTGAGGCTCAGAGAGATGAGCGAGGTCACACAGGTGGTAGCTGGTGACTCAAAGCCAGGCTGTGGAATCTTTCCCAGTTTCGGGGCTGCCATCAACCAGAAGACACAGCCCTCACCTTGTGAAACCCAGCACATCCAGTCTCACCCAGCTCCAAACTCCAAGTCCCATAGCATCTTTGCACCTACAAAGGGGAGCCCAGGGACTCCCTGGATGCCCCTAAAAGAGACAGGTGTTTGAAAACTCGGCTTTCTGGATTGGCCTGGGGCTGAATGGAGAATTACATGGCAATGAGAAGTCCCTGGCAGTCTAGTGGTTAGGGCTTGATGCTTTCACTGCCCAGGACCCAAGTTCAATCCCTGATTGGGGAACTAAGATCCTGCAAGCCATGTGCAGTAGCCAAAAAAAAAAAAGTGACATAAAGTAGGTGAAAAGGTCCCATGTCCACCTTGGGTGTGTGCATGCTAAGTCTCTTCAATCGTGTCCAACTCTTTGTGACCCTATAGACTGTAGCCCATCAGGCTCCTCTGTCCATGGGGATTCTCCAGGCAAGAATACTGAAGTGCTGGAGGGGGTTGCCATGCCCTCCTCCAGGGGATCTTTCCAACCCAGGGATCGAACCCTTCATCTCTTATGTCTCCCACATTGGCAGGCAGGTTCTTTACCACTCGTGCCACCTGGGAAGCCCATTTTCACCTTAAGCCTCCAAATTGGGACATAGACCAAATGAGGTATAAGGCCTAATAAGAAGCAAGCCAAAGTAATTGTGCCTTCTGATTTCAAGGAAGAATTGACCTCATGGTGGATGAGCTACATTTATCCTTGTGGCCCATTATTGGCTCTCACCAGCCAGAGGCCGGAAGGGGCTTAGGGCTCTGGGGCCAAGCCTATGGGCCTGTGGCCTGTCTGCCTTCAGGCCCTGCAGCCCTCAGACTGCAGGTCAGAACCCAGGAGACATGAGTTACTTAACTGAGAAGATGAGTTACTTAACTGAGGCCGGAAAGCTTTTGAAATGAGGCCCATCTGCCCTCAGACAAGCGCTGTGTGCCTGTGACCCTGAAGAGAGGGCAATGTCTTTGACCCGGCCAAGATCCCCCTTGGGACCGCTCCATACTCTTCTGACCTTCTCACCCCCCGGGCTGCTCACCCCCACCTGCCGCATCTGTGGTCTAACAGCTGTGAGGGTGAGCAGAGACGTTAAGCCCTAATGCCTCCAGGTTCTTAGCAGCTGGGAGCTCTCTCTGTTGCCTGGTGGTTTCCAGCCTTTCTTCAGGAATGTTCAGCTGACACCATCTCTATCAGCTGTGAGTGCCGAGAGGCTGAGGACTGATGGGTAGGCAAAATGCGTTTCAGCCTTGGCTTACCAGACCGGAGACCACCGCAGATCCTCATGTCTGCTTTGTTCGCGCTGTTTTTCGGTTGGGAAAAATGTTATTGAGAGTATTGGGGTGGGGCCTCTCGAGACTCCAGGGTCTAGAGTCTATCTGTTGACATGCAGTTGGAGCCGGTGGGGATGGCAGGGAGAAAAAGACCCTTTCTGAGAACTTGAGGCAGAGTTGGCTATGGAACTGATAAGGATCAAAGGACAAGTCCTGGGCTCTTGGGAGCTGCCATGCCCCCAGTGAGCCTCCAGTTCCCAGCCTCCCAGTGGCTCCCAGGCCCCAGTAGGCCCCACTTCAGGGCTCTGAAGCCCCTGGCTGCCTGCATCAGAATCGCCTAGGTGCTTGTTACAGTTGCCCAATGCTAGGTTCCAGCCTAGATGTTCTGATCTCAAAGTAGAGGAGGAAGGACAGGGACTGTGGCTCCCAGCCCCCTGACCCAGGTGACTCTCAATTTAGGAACCATCTCCCTGTGTGCTCAGGCCAAACCCAGACCAGGGGCAGCTCCACACACACAGCCTGTTTCCTCTTCCTTGGAGGCTCCCCCACCCCCGGATTTCTGGGTTAACGGCCAGAAATTCCGGAAAAGCAGCATTTCTCCTGGTGCTCTCCACAAAGGAGCCGGTGGCTAGGCCAGAGAAGCAGCCAGTCCTCACAGGAGTCCCTCTCCAGAGCCTTCCACCCTTGTAACCCCACCTGGTCCCTGCCCCGCGGGCTTCTGGCCAGGTTGACAGCATGGGAAAGCCCCGTGGGAGCCGCAGAGGCGGTGGAGAGGAGGTGCCAGTGAGGGCTGGGAACCCCACCTCCCCTGGGGGTGCTGCTGGCGCCCCAGGCCAAGGCCTCCCCACCTCGGGGTGCCCGCTGAGCCCCATCCCGTGGCACCCGCCCCCTCCTGCTTTCTCCTCTGCACTCAGAGCCAGGGAGGCCTGCTCTGGCCAACCTGCAGACTTGGATTCATCTTTCAAAATCAACCTCCGCCCCCTCACCTTTTCTGCTAATCCTCCTGCCAAGCTGACAGAGCCCTGATGTTCCCTTCCCGTGGGGAGGTGGCACGTCCCTCATGTCCCTCACGCCGTGGGCCTCACATCAGCACACAGAGCGCCCCTGCAGGCGTGCCTCTGTGAGCAGCCACAGGTGGGAGTAGGTGTGTGGGGAAGGTGGTTCTTAATTGGGCTTGTGGTCTGGAGGTAGTTGAAAGCTTCTTTTTTTCCCCTCCTAACAAGGATTTGGGTGGGTTCTCTATTATCTCATTGCAGAGGTGAAGCAAGACCAGCTCAGTCACACCTTCCACACTTCAAGTAGGATCATGGCTCTCGACTTTGGCTATTTCCTCCCTAATGTTTATTGCCATTTGCCATTATTTTGTTGGTTTGCTTTCTCGGTTTTTTTGGTTTTCCAGAGTGTGAGTGAGGACAGGGTGTATTTGCTTCCCCACTGAGTCTTCAGACACAATGGCAAGCGAGACCCAGGAAGTGTTCACTAAATGTTTGTTGACTGAGTACATAGGGCTTTGAGATTAGTGTTTGTAAACCTAAACATGTTTGTGAATTGTGTAAGGATAGGCATGACTTTAAATCATTGGTCCTACCCAGCAGACTCATCTGACAGGTAATTTAGCCTCGTGGTCTATATTTTCCAGGTCAGACGCAGGTACCACAGCGACTCTTGACCTCACTTCCACAGGCTCACCCCTCATGGCAATCGTGTGTGACTCAAGCCACTTGGGATGAAATACGATTGGTTAGGATGTGACCTGCCACAGTGGCCGAAGTTAGCTCACAGGTAGGGGAGGAATGGGGCTTCCCTAGTGGCTCAGTGGTAAAGAATCCGCCTGCCAATGTAGGAGACGTGGGTTCGATCCCTGGGTCGGGAAGATCCCCTGGAGAAGTAAATGGCAACCCACCCAGTATTTTTACCTGGGAAATCCCATGGACAGAGGAGCCTGGTGGGCTACAGTCCATGGGGTCACAAAGAGTTAGATACGACTTAGCAACTAAACAACAACAAGGGGAGGTTGTGGAAGCACACAGCCTAGGGTGGGGTCTGGGCTTTCTCACCAAGGGCCCTCCGGCTATTCAGTCAACCTGCCACTCACCACCTAGGCTGAGAGTTCACCCCAGGAGCCTGAAGCGCTAACGACCAAGCCAGATGTTCGGTCCTGAAAGTGCCACACTGGCCTTGGGGGATGGGTTACCCAGTGCCCAGGGCTCCTCTCTGATGAGTAACCCCCTCTGACCCTGACCCATGGGCACCAGGCACCAGCGGGCACAGGGCCTTGGTGAACTTGAAATAAAGGCGACCCCCCCATCCAGATGGTCACAGCCCAAACCAGCTGGATGGGCCCCCACTCATACCTCCGCCCACACCTGCATGGCTGTACACAATAGTCCTGACCTCAGGAAAGTCCCCAAGATTTGTAGGAAAAGGAAAGGCGGACAGTACATTCTCCATCAGGCCTCTTCTCCGGGCCTTCCCCAAGCATTCCATTCCATCTGGCTTTACCATATCCCAGCTGGGCGGATCTTGGGCTACCCACCCCCTCAGTAGGACCCTGGGCCCTGGACGGGGCTGGACCTGCCCCATGGCCCAGGATTCGAAGTGAGGTTCCTAGTTGGAACCAGGGACTGGTCAGACTGCCCCACCTGGCTCCCCTTCAAGGCCTGTCTTGAGCTCCGGCCCACACCTCCCCGCCCTCTGTCCCCACACCTCCTCGCGGTGTTTACCACACAGGAGGCCCAGCGAGCCAGTGAGCTGGGAAACTCCCGGCCACCTCCAAGCCACGGCCGCCAGCTGAAATATAATTAGCCTGCCGCTCCCACAGAGGCGACACTGTGTGCTTGCCAAGCCCCTGCCTTCTACAGCATGTTGGCAGCCACCCAGGATAGGCGAGCCTCCCAGTCTGCCTTCACTGGGGGGGAAGGAAGAGCTGAGAACAGATAGAGAAGAGGGAAACAGAGCCACGTCGGGGAGGCCCGAGCTCGGGGCTGGGTCCCGGAGCCCGGGGCAGGCCTTGGAGTGGCTGTCACTCCAGAGTCACCCCCTCATCCATCAGCCCCTGAGCCCCTTGCCCTCAGCCATCCCAGACCCTGTGCAGGGTGTAGGTGGGGAGACGCCTCTCTGGGCATCACCGGCCAGCGGCTGCCCTCGCTGGCCGAGGGTTTCTACAACAGAAGCGTCCTGGGCTGTGGGGGACTTGGCCACAGGGGCCTCAGCTGGCCCAGATGAGGTGTTTCAAGTGGTTTTGCTTTTGAGGAACCTGCTGCCCAGCACTTCAAGGGCCTCCCCTGCCCATGCCTGTCCCAAGGCCTTCGCTGGCCCCGTTCTCCACCCCACCCCTGGCTCCCACCTCCTTGCTGCTGGCCCTGGGCTTCAGTGGCCAGGAAAGCGGCACAGGCACTGGCAGGTGCATTGCCCTTGACCCTGGAATGATTCCAGACTCTGCTGAAACTCTGGAAGGCAGGCAGAGCCAGGGGTTACTCTGAAGCCCAAGCTTCCAATAACAACCTGTTTAAACAGAGCCAGGACCCTATGGGCCCACCCTCCCAATCCTCAGCCTGCCTTTTGTCAGCGGAAAAACTTGAGTCAAAGAATAAGTTTAATCAGAGAGGTGAAGAAACAAAACTATCAAAGGAGATCAAATACTACTATAGTCATTAAGCAAAGTCAAGGACCTTTTAGATCCTTCTCAAGGGTTACAGATAATATTCTGAGCCATTTCCTAGGAGCTGTCCTATATAGACTGAGTGCCCCACCAGGTGGAAGAAGTTAACTCTATGATGACCAGACTGTAGGCGGGACATTAGCTGCCACAATTCCCAGAACTGGCCTCAAGGAAATGGGAACAAAACAACCCTGGAACTAAAGACTAATTGTATTTGATGCTGATCAGACCACCAATGACCAATCTCAAAATAACTGAGCTGACTGTGCTGTTTCTACATGTTGCCCCCTCAGCCTGTAAAAACTCTAACCCACTGATTCTCAGTGCAGGGGGATTCAATCAACTTCTGGACAAGTGTCTGCCCTCCCCCCAGTTGCCAGCACCCAAAATAAAGCAAACTTTCCTTTCCACCAACCTTGCCTCTTTATCGGTTTTTGAGCAGCAAGCAGCCAAACCCCACTTTCAGTTATACTGTTTCACTCCCCAGCAATGACACCAAAACCCCTGGAGGCCCCCAGTATACACCATCTCCTCAAGTGTTCCCCGAGGACCATGCCCTACTTAGAGAAACACTGGACCATAGCTCGTGACTTCAGTGCTTAGGCAGAAAGGAACAGGAGCAAACCCTTCCCACTGTTGGGGGCAACTGGGGACGGTCAAGGGGTCCATCTGGGTTCTGGCTAGGGTCTCCCCTCCGGCAGCCAGAGTACCACAACCCACGCAGGCCGAATCTTCAAACCCCCTGAGGTAGGAGGACCCACCACCATTTCCTTTCTCCTCCCCAGCCATCCAGCCTGAAAGTAAAGGCCATTGGAACGTCAGAGCTTCTGGCACTCTTGACCCCATGTGCATCATAAACCCTTAACACAATGGTCTTTCCTGCAAGGGTTCATTGAGGAATTTACTGCTAGAAATCTAGGTAGTTCTCACAGTTCACAGTATGTTGTTGTTGCTGTTTAGTGGCTCAGTCGTGCCCGACTCTTTTGTGACCTCATGGACTGTAGCCTACCAGGCTCCTCTGTCCATGATAGGATTTCCCATGCAAGCATACTGGAGTAGGTTGCCATTTCCTTCTCTAGGAGATCTTCCTGACCCAGGGATTGAACCTGTGTCTCCTGCATTGGCAGGCAGATTCTTGACCACTGAGCCACCAGTGACATCTTTATCTCCTTCAAAAGTTCATTCCTCGACCATCATTTCTAAGTACTCCCTGCACACTTTTCGTTTCTCTCCTCCACACCACTGTTTAAATTATCTTAGATAACTGGAGAATCCCATGGACAGAGGAGCCTGGTGGGCTACAATCTATAGGTTGTAAAGAGTTGGACACGACTGAAGTGACTGAGCAGATATTTGTTCATCACGTATCTTCTACCACAAGAACGTACATTCCATAAGAGACCTTCTCTTTTCTGTTCACTGGGATTTCTGCCCCTCCTCCCCCACCCCTCTCCTACACAATGCGTGGTGTGTTAACAGGTGCTCCATAAATGTGTTGAGTGAATGAAATGCCCATGGTTTAGCCCCATTCTCTCTGCCAGGGACAGGTGTTCGTCCTTTGATCACTCAGGAGGTTCATTTGAAAATTAGTACTGAGGCTGCCTTAGGCAAGGGGCTTGACCCCTGGGCCGGAGGAGCAGCCTGAAGCTCACATGTATCATAGATTATCCATGTGATGTGGGAAGGGGCTGCTGACCACTTGGTCTACATTCTTGCTGATAAAGACCCCATCTGGCCAGCACTGGCCTTGCAGACCAGAATCAGAAGCTTCCTGGGTGGCCCCTCGCCCTCTTTCCCTGCATGCCTTCTGTGTGCGCCAACAGGAGGCTGGCCACTTCCTCTATGGTTTGTTTTACTTCTCCCTGATGTCCAGTTCTTGAACTTTGACACCTGAGGCAGGACTGCAGGGAGCAAGGGAGAGATGATCTAGAATCATCTCGGGATGGTTCCCAGTGCTGCCTCAATCCCTCAGGTTCCAGCACAGCAGGACGGTGGCAGGTGGTGGAGAAGTTCTCCACGGGGTATCCTGGAAATATGCTGAGAGACAAAAAACCATGTCTGGACAGGTGTCCTGGCCAGGGTCCACCTGCGTAGGAGAAGTCCTGAGACTGTAAGATAGGGCCTGATGCTCCCCACCAGCCACTCAAGACAGGGTAGAGCCTCTTCCTGGAAACAGCACCAGGATCAGAGGAGGTGATAGTGCTGTGGCCTTGGTCCTCCATTCTGGGTGCTGGGGTGACAGCCTCAGACCTGAGTCATGGACCTGTGGATGATGGAAACCCTTCCCCCTCCCTCAGGAAGCAGGGGGCTTAACAGAAATGCAGAGAGAAAAGACTTCCTCCCCACGTCCTGACTTCCCTGGTGCTGCCAAGGGGCTAGCTTGCCCCCAACCCCTCCCTCTCCCAGGCCCCGAACACAGGCACCCACCAGATCCTGCCAGGCCTCTTACCACCTCTTGCCTCCCTTTCCAGGCCCTTCTAAAAATGTCAGGAATTCCCTGGTGGTCTAGTGGTTAGGACTCCACCCTTTCATTGCCGAGGGTCCAGGACCTGAGTTCGATCCCTGATTGGGGAAATAATATCCCACAAGCCATGTGGCATGGCCAAAAATAAACACAAATAAAAATGCTGTCACCTTGAGCCCCCAAATGGTGACCATGACATGGTTCCTTCTATAACCTCTCTCATCCCTTGGTGAGATAAATCTTCCTTACAGTCTTGGTCACATCACAACATTTTTCTGTCCCAAACCCCAAACCCCAAAGCGTACAGTACTGCCTCTTGGGTACAATCCTCTCTTCAGCCTTTCCTATGCAGCCCAAACTGTCTTCCCAACCTCATCACCACTCCAGCCAGGTCTGTCTGTCTTTCAAATACATCAATCGTCCATCCACTCATTCGTTCATTTATATTTACCATGAACAGTGATTTATAGGGATGAAAATAATCTTTCGTTTTGTGAAGGAGCAGGGACAGAGAGCAAGAAGGGATCCACACTTCCACTGAAATGTGAGGTGGCCTCGGATTTTTAAAAATTTTTAAGTATTTATTGACTGAGAAGTTGTGTTTATTATATTGGGTTTATAAAATAATTTATTTTAAAACTTTTTCAAAATAAGATTATTTAAAAAGATAAGGTACATTCTAGCAAATAACAAACTTATTTATATCAATTAGTCCAGTATTTTAAAATAACAAAAGAAAAATACTATTCTTGATACTTTCATCACTTTAATATTAATCCTGTACGTTAACTATGTCTATCTCTAAGTACCACGCCCCTGGTATTTTTCTGAGAAAAAAAAAAAAGTGCATTATTTTCAATATGGGCTTAGCACTTTTAATTTTTCATAAAATTGCCTGAAATCTTTTAAAGTTGTGTTTTGAAGTTAATAAATTTGATATTTTGGACACTTTTAATCGACTCTTTCAATTGACCACAATATTTTTGAATGAGAATTTACCCTTTGTATAAGTGCCCGGTGAGCTTAGGAAAATTCTGCACATAATGGCTGTTCTAAATTCTGATATTACAATCTGCAACTCTTGCAGCGCTGAGTTGCTGCGGGAACACTTAGCAACTGGGAGGGGTGGAGCAGTGAGAGCCCAGCTGGGAGTAGTTTTCATTAGCGGCGGCTGGCGCTTGACCGGGGCTTCCCCTCAAAAGTTTAGTTTCCCCAATTTGTAAGGAGCAAGGATTCCACCCGGTTGCACCCAGCTGGCACGTGCGGTGAGGGTCTCGTGAGAGTGAACACTGCAGGCGCAGCTCAGGGCTGACACGTGGAGGCGCTCAGTGGACCTACAGTCCTGCTACACCAAGTGCAGCCTCCCCTGGGCCCTCGAGGCTGGCTCCGCCTCCTGCCTCCCAGGACGCCCCGCCCACCGCATCCTGCCTGGGTCGGAGCCGCGGGGAGCTCGAGGTTCCACTCGGCAGGCTGTCACACGTAAGTCACAATTCGCGTGTACATTGTGTACCCTGCGCCCGGCACTGTGTTCTAAGCACTTTGCGTCAACATTAACAAATGTACTTCTGGCAGCGGCATCTAGGATCCCTACAGTCATTACCCCGCAAGGCCCAGGGGGTGAGTGGCCGAACCAGGCTACACGCCCAGGCAGGCCGGCTCCTCCGCTGGCAGGCTGCCTCCAAGGTTGTCCCGCTGTCCCCTTACGTACTATCCCCACCCTTTTCCTGTGTCAGGAGGAGGGTGACCTTTGCGTCCAATCCTGCTTCACCCAGCGCCCTTGCCCACAGGCTGCCTTTCCGTTGGGCAGTGGAGCGGCCAGGAGAGATCAAAGGGAGGGAAGAAAGGGAGGTCTGTGTTAATTCCACCGATGCCCTCCCTGCCAGGTCACCCAGGCTGGCTGTGACCCTGGAAGGAAAGTCGCAGCCTCTGTCAGGTAGCCCCTTGCACTGATTCTCTCTTTGATTCCAGTAAGTTGTCCGAGCATGGGGCTTCACTGCTATTAAGCCCAGGTGCTGTACCACGGCCTCACCCAACCCCCTACCCTCTCACCCCTCACCGCTCTTCCCGGTTTTGTTGTTCAGTCGCTCAGTAGTGGCTAACTCTTTGAGACCCCCATGAACTGCAGCAATCCAGGCTTGCCTGTCTTCCACCATCTCCCTGACTCTGCCCAAACTCATGTCCATTGAGTTAGTGATGCCATCCAACCATCTTCCCCCCTTTACAATCTTCGTAAATAGTTCCTTTGTCAGTGAAGTGTTCGCCACCTGTACTGCCTCTCAGCCATCCATCCTGCAAGGCCTACCTTGTCTTGGGCCCTATCAGTTTGCTTCCTCTTCTTTTTTAAAATATTTGTTTTTATTTATTTGGCTGCAGTGGATCTTAGTTACGGCCTGCAGGATCTTTAACTGTGGCATTGGAACTCTTGGCTGCGTGGTTGTAGGATCTAGTTCCCTGACCAGAGATGGAACCTGTGTACCCTGCTGTGGAAGCACAGAGTCTTTAAAACACTGGCTGCCAAAGGAAGTCCCTCCCTTCCTTATTTTTTTGAAAAGATTTCCATGGTTACAAAAGGACGTGCAGTGAAGTCTCCCTTCCTTTCTTTCTTGAACACCCAGTTCTCCCCACAGGCAGCTCATGAAATGTTTGGGTTGTTTAAAATTGTAGTTAAAAGTAATATAAAATTTTTCCATTTTAATTATTTTTAAGTGTATAGCTCTGTGGAATTAAGTGCATTCACGTTATCACCATCATCATTCTTCAGAACTTTTTCATCCTGCCCATCTGAGACTCTGTACCCATTGTCAGGAAGGACAATAATTTTTTCCTCTACTCTTTGAGGTTCTTGTCTAAGATACCTCTTTCATGAAAGAGGGATTAACAGGAGAAAAACAGATTTAATTTAATTTTATATTTCTGAGGGTCCCAAAGATATGAGACCCAAAAAAGTGACTAAAGTAGGCACAAAATCTCCAAAATGGGGCATTTTTTTTTCTTGCTCTCAGAGGCACAAAGGAAAGTCAGAGTAGCTGTCCTTGCACTGGCTACTTCTTAAGTAACTTTAATTCACAATAACCAATATACCATAGTGTCATGTTTTGGAATGGCCTTCCCTGAACCCCATCACCATTAAACACAAAATTCCTAAAATGACTTTCTGTGACGCCTTCCGGAGACATTTTATGCATAGTCAAACCACAAATGGTAGCTTATTTTATGTACCACCTGCATCTTGCTTTTTTCACTTTATACTCTATCTTGAATATCATTTCACATCCATCCATAATACAAGCTCTCATCCTTCTGCTCAGCTTTCCCTTGTTTGGATATTCCCATGAGCTTAGCCTTTCCCACACTGATGGAAACCGAGGGTGTTTTCAATCTTTTGCGGTTTGTTCCTAACCTCCTGTTTCCTCTCCCGGTTCATGACCTTGCATCTCTTGCTCTGCTTCCCCGCATGGAGACCAACCACCCCCATGACTTCAGGGCCTTCCAGTCCTCTGGGCTCCCGACTTGCTGTCCCTTCTCAGGAGACTACCTGCTCCTTCACCCTGGCTCTGCAGTGACCCCAGCGCATGTCTCTTGGAGCCAGTACTCTCCTGGTAGCCTGTGTATCAGATGTGGCGTAAGGTAACTGGAGAGGGTGCCCATGGGTGGGGGTGCCTTCCTAACACAGGCTGCTGGAGCGCACCCAGATTACACCTGCAGGGGTGGAGGCCTGACTTCTGTCAGTGTCTGCAGGGGCCAGGAATTCAGCACTAGGTTTCCAAACTTTATTTGGTCCTAGCTGAATCTGTTGACACCTACTTTGGGAGGTGAGGCTGCCATATAGCCTATTTGTCTTTCCATCCACATCCTACACTATTTTTCCTGACACTGCTACCACCATCCCCACTTTCTAATTAAAATAAAAATTGTAGTAAAAAGAGAAAGAAAATAGTAGAGAAATCTCCCCTCCAAAAAAAGAAAGAAAGACTCAAGATTTACGCTAGATAGATGGGGCAGGATCACTTACAATGAAAAATGCTCTTCACAAAATACTATGAATAATAGTGTGTGTTTTATAAGCACCCATATGATACCCATGGACCCCTCATTGCCCTGCGAGGCAAGTACTGTATTTTTCACCACTTTACTCGTGAAGAAAGAGGTCCAGGGAGATCAAGGGACCATCCAGGAAGTGCCAGAGGTGGGGCTTCACTGCTGCTGCTGCTACTGCTGCTAAGTCGCTTCAGTCGTGTCTGACTCTGTCAGACCCCGTAGACGGCAGCCCACCAGGCTCCCCTGTCCCTGGGATTCTCCAGGCAAGAACACTGGAGTGGGTTGCCATTTCCTTCTCCAATGCATGAAAGTGAAAAGTAAAAGTGAGTCGCTCAGTCGTGCCCGACTCTTAGTGACCCCACGGACTGCAGCCTACCAGGCTCCTCTGTCCATGGATTTTCCAGGCAAGAGTACTGGAGTGGGGTGCCATTGCCTTCTCCGAGGGCTCCACTAATGCCTGCATTTACCCCTGAGTTTGACCTTCAGCCCTAAGTCAAGCCTGTTGGTGGATGATGTTGCTCAGAGATGCTACTGAGGAGAGGATTCTAGAAAGATGGTACTGATAAACCTATTTGCAGGGGGAAAATGGAGATGCAAGCATAGAGAACAGACTTATGGACACAGCGAGAGAAGGAGTGGGTGGGACAAACTGAGAGAGTGGCATGGAAACCTATACATTACCATATGTAAAATAGATGGCCAGTGGGAATTCTCTGTGTGACCCAGGGAGCTCAAACCGGTGCTCCGTGATAACCTAGAGGGGTGGGATGGAGTGGGAGGTAGGAGGGAGGTTCAAGAGGGAGGGGACATATGTATACCTGTGACTGATTCATGTTGATGTATGGCAGAAACCAGTACAATATTGTAAAGCCAATTATCCTCCAATTACTTTTTTTTTTTAAAGAAAGATCTATAGGCCTCAAGGCCTTGGACGTAGTAGGCACTGAGGTGGGTAATGCACCAGCAAAATTAGATCAGGTTGGGGGCTGAGCTCGTGGACGATGCTGGAGGGGACAATTAGAAATGGCTGGGGGCCTGGAGACAGCTGAGGACACGTTTGTACTATCCTGAGAATTGGTGCTGTCCAGAAAAGTGAAAGAGGGGCAAGGAGAAGGGGTGCTGGGTGGGGAGGAGCCCCTTGTGTGCAGATGGCTGGATTTTACAGCAATCACCAGATTCAGGAAATGTGACACCTTGTCCCTTAGGACCAGAAGGCTTAGAGGTGGAGCTTTGGTTTGGCTGGAGGCAAAGTAAAGATGGCGGCACCAGGGCTGCAGTAGCATTGGGTGAAAACCCTGTGAGGAATGATTTCAGTTGTGTTCAAAGGGAGCTTCGTGTCTGGTACCTTCCCTGTGGCTCGGCCCCTGCGGCTCCCCATCCTGAGCAGCCCAGGTCTGAGGTTATTTTACACTGTCCAGCTCCCTGGCCTGATGAAACCCCAACAAAGCAGGGGGAGAGGCTGGGGAGGCAGATGAGCGAGGAGGGCCTATCTGCAGACAGAGTTCTCTGGAGAAAAGCTTTTTTCCTGGTTCCTTGGAGCTCCACTGAAGAAAGCCTTGAGGAGAAGCCAGGGAGTTCGTTTGGGGGGGATACCCTAAGTACCCTCCTCATTGGGACCCCGCCCATCCTGGCCTTCTTGGAGAGCTCCCAGGACGAAAAAAGCCCGGCCTGTTATGACCAGTAGGTGATTCAGTGCCATGCACCTGACCGAGCGCCCAGATGTACAAGGCCCACGGGGCTAGATGCCACCGAGGAGAGGAAGACAGGCCACCCCCCCACCACCCGCAAAGGGCTTCTAGGGAAGGGGACACTGCGAGCATACAGACCAGAGAAGCCCCAGATGGAGTCAGCTGGGGGCTTGAGGGAGTCCAGGCCTGAGGCAGCCAGAGGGGCCGGCAGCACTTGTCAGGAGAGGCAGGGTTTAATACCCGTTTGCTTTCTTTCCTCCTGGCAGTTCCTGATAAGCTTTGACCTCTCCTGTCTCTGGGAGCCACACACATGCACACACACTCTCACACACACTCTCACACACTGCTGGCCATTCTCTGTGTGCACTGCTTCAGGGAAGGGAAGTGAATTCCCTTCAGGGAAGGGAATATAAAAAGGAGAAAAAAGTATAAAAAGTCTTCCTGATCTCTGTGGTCCAGAATTCCAGCTCCTCAGAGGAATGGAAGACACAGGAATAGATTTGGGGAACTGTTTGAGGAGGAGCAGCTAGGCTTGTCAGCATCCTGGGCTTGGGAGCAGAGTCGGGGGTCTGTGAGATATACGGAGATGTTGGTGGGGCCCTGAGAAAGGGGTCCTGACCCAGTTTTCTGGGATGAGCCAAGAGGAGGCGGCAAAGGTCCAGGTTAGGAAGGGCCAAGTGGGGTGTCAGGCAGTTGGGCCCC
Organism: Bos indicus; assembly: GCF_029378745.1. Classification (NCBI taxonomy): domain Eukaryota; kingdom Metazoa; phylum Chordata; class Mammalia; order Artiodactyla; family Bovidae; genus Bos; species Bos indicus. The sequence goes on from NC_091780.1 coordinate 45,775,947, forward strand.
TGCAGCCCTGTGGGCGGCAGAGGAGTCCTGTGCACTCCACCTATACTGCGGGACTGGGGAGGAGAGCACAGCCTCGGAAGGGCCTTGCGGACAAGAAGTAAGGGCAGGGAATCCCTCTGGATGCCAGATGGACAGTGGGCCTGAGGGATCGAATGAGCTCAGGCCCCCTCCCACATCCTGAGTAAGCCCACCTGGGCTCAGGATCCCCCAGGAACCTTGAGGGGATGAGGGAAGCAGCGGATCTCTTGATTGCCATGATCAAGTGTCTGCCACCTCAAGGGAGTGGGGACTGAAATGCAAAAATGAGGATGAGGTACAGAAATCAATCCTTGTCCACCCAAATGTGCATATTGAAAATCTAACCTTTTATAAGATAGCAAATTTTCCCAGGTGCCTCAGTGGTAAAGAATCTGCCTGTCACTGCAGGAGACACAAGAGATGCAGGTTCGATCCCTGCTTCTCAAATATCCCCTGGAGTAGGAAATGGCAACCTATTCCAGTATTCTTGCCTGGGAAATCCCATGGACAGCAGAGCCTGGAGGGCTGTAGTCCATGGGGTCATAAAAGATTTGGATATAGCTTAGCGACTAAACAACAAATATATAATAAAAAGCCTACAAATAATGGATAAATAGTAAACTGGAGGGTATAATAATATACCATATATAATGAAAATACTAATTTCTTTCATATATGAGGAAGTCCTATTAACAAACAAGATAGTTCATAAAGGATATAAGTAAGCAGTTTACAGAAAAATAAATACAAATGACTTGTTAATGCTTGAAATGTATTCCTAAGCCATAACTGGAAAAATGCAAAGATTACAATGAGATACCATTTTTCACCTACGAGATGGGAGAAGGTTTGTAAGTTTAACGAAGCCCTATGAGAGAGCAGACAGGCAGTCCTCTCTTTATGACTCTTTTTTTTTTTTTTTTTTGATGTGCACCATTTTATAGTCTTTATTGAATTTGTCACAATATTGCTTCTGTTTTATGTTTTTGTGTTTTGGGCAAGGCATGTGGGATCTTAACTCCCCAAACAGGCATTGAACCCACACTCCCTACATTGGAAGGCAAAGTCTTAACCACTGGACCATCTGGGAAGTACCTCTCATGACTCTAGATGGTTGGGTACATTGGCACAGCAGATCTATCAAAGTACACATTTCTTTTGTTTGACTCAGTAGTTCCAGTTCTAGGAATTGACCTTGCAGGTCCATCTTCACATGTCCACAAGGATGTTTGTTCGAGAACGTTCACAGTAGTAGCCTTGTAAAAAAGTGGAAAGGACCCAAATGTCTATTAATAGGAGACTAGATAAATAAATAAATAATGACACCAATGAAATACTAAGACCATTCAAAATGAAAAAGGTCTATGTATACTGACAGGGAAAGAACTTGGAGATATGTTGTTACTTAAAAAAACAGGGACTTGCCTGGTGGTCCAGTGGTTAAAAGAATCTGCCTTCCAATGCAGGGGACGTGAGTTTGACCCTTGGTTGGGGAACAAAGATTCCATACGCTGAGGGGCAACTAAGCCAGCTCACCCTTACTAAGCCTGCGCACTCTAAAGCCCAAGCACCCAACTAAGACATGATGCAGTCAAATACATAAATAAATAAATATTTTTTAAAAAGCCAGGTACAGAATACAATGTATAGTTTCCTTCCATTTGCATTAAAAAAAGATTATGTAAATATATGCATGCTTATGCATGAACATTTCTAAAGAGGTTGCAGAGGTTAAGCAAATATCCGTGTTCTCATGGGATAATTTTGTAGTGTTTGAATGGTTCAGCTTCCGTGGGTGTCTTCTCTTTACACCAGCATTTTGAGGTAAAGGGCAGGCAGGAGAAAGGAGCAGTGGGAGGAATGCCGAGCAAGTACTTCTGTTGGCCGAGGGCCTAGTGGGTGGCGGGTTCTTGCGTAGGGAATTAGCGTTTTCCACGTGGATGGCCGCAGACTGCAGGGACAGGGGCTGAGTCACTGTGACAAAAGTCCACAACCCTCCAAAGGCAAGCTTTGCTGACATGTTCCAGAACAGTTCATCCTTGAGAAAGGAGCCCCAAAGGGGCTCCAGGAAGGGCTGGGAAGAACTGATAAGCATTCTTAGCAGAATGTACATAAGCTCAAAGGTGAGATCAGCAAAGAGTTTTAAAGAGTCATTTTAGATTATTACTGGGGAGGGTGCAAATGCTTGCATAGGATAAGAGAAGAAATCTAAAGCCTAGTAATAGATGAGCAATGAGGGAACTAGAAACATAAATTCAAGCAGAGTTAATTCCAATTCAAACAGGAAGATCTCATTTTCTACCCATCATATTAGTAAACAATGTTCAGGATCGCTGCTATTCAGTGTTGGTGGGGATGTGGAAAGACAGGTGATCTCAAACACCATTGAGGGAAGTGAAAAATCACCCCAATCGTTTTGGAGAACAGTTAGGCAGTAGCAACAATTTAAATGTGGATTCACCCTGAGCTTGATATTACTACACTACCTTAAGTTGGCTTCCCTGGTAGCTCAGACTGTAAAGAATCTTCCTGCCAATCTTTCTTAGGTCAGAAAGATCCCTTGGAGAAGGGAATGGCAACCCACTCCAGTTTTCTTGCCTGGGGAATTCCATGGAAAGAAGAGCCTGGGAAGCTATAGTCCACTGGGTCACAAAGAGTGAGTCACTAACACTTCACCCTGAGCTAGAAATTCCGCTCCTCGGAATCTGCCCTCTGCCATTCTGAAAAAGGCATATTCAAGAATGTTCAACACACTGTGGTTTTTCAAGCAAAATGTTAGAAACAACCCAAATGGCTATCAATCAGAGACCAGATAAATAATTTATGGGACAGTCACACCATGGAATCCTTAAAATGCTTGAAGGGCTGAGGCAGATTTACGTATGCTGGCAGGACATGACCTCTAAGGCATACTGAAAAATGAAACTAACGAGTCAAAAGCATGGCACATATAGTGTAATACATGTATTTAAAGACCCTCCCAAATCCTAAGACTGTATCATACATAGAAACAGGTCTAGGGGATTCCCTGGTGGGTCCATTGGTTAAGACTCCATGCTTCCTCTGCAGGGGCCACAGGTTCCATCCTTAGTTGAGGAACTAAGATCCCACAAGCCAAATGGACAAAAAGAAAAGAAACAGTTCTAGAAGGATGTTACCTCTGAGGAAAAGAATTGGAAGAGGAGGAGAAGAATTGGAAGGGTGTGACAAAAAGAGAGTATATATTTCTGTGCTTGGGGACTTTTAATTACTTACTTGTAGACAATGAGCCCGCATCAGTGTATTGCTTAGCTGCAGTAGGTATGGCCATGGTTAGTGTAGATCCTGGTTTTATGAGTTATTAGCTGTGTGAGAGGCACAGAACTAAATCTCAATGAGCCTTACTTTTTTTTTTTTTCTAAAAAGATAGGGCTAATAATGGCTTGTTATGAGGATTGCAATAAACTGTGGAAGATTCTGAAAGAGATGGGAATACCAGACCACCTGACCTGCCCCTTGAGAAATTTGTATGCAGGTCAGGAAGCAACAGTTAGAACTGGACATGGAACAACAGACTGGTTCCAAATAGGAAAAGGAGTACGTCAAGGCTGTATATTGTCACCCTGTTTATTTAACTTATATGCAGAGTACATCATGAGAAACGCTGGACTGGAAGAAGCACAAGCTGGAATTAAGATTGCCGGGAGAAATATCAATAACCTCAGATATGCAGATGACACCACCCTTATGGCAGAAAGTGAAGAGGAACTAAAAAGCCTCTTGATGAAAGTGAAAGACGGGAGTGAAAAAGTTGGCTTAAAGCTCAACATTCAGAAAAAGAAGATCATGGCATCTGGTCCCATCACTTCATGGGAAATAGATGGGCAAACAGTGGAAACAGTGTCAGACTTTATTTTTTGGACTTACAAAATCACTGCAGATGGTGATTGCAGCCATGAAATTAAAAGACACTCCTTGGAAGGAAAGTTATGAGCAACCTAGATAGCATATTCAAAAGCAGAGACATTACTTTGCCAACAAAGGTTCATCTAGTCAAGGCTATGGTTTTTCCTGTGGTCATGTATGGATGTGAGAGTTGGACTGTGAAGAAGGCTGAGCGCCGAAGAACTGATGCTTTTGAACTGTGGTGTTGGAGAAGACTCTTGAGAGTCCCTTGGACTGCAAGGAGATCCAACCAGTCCATCCTAAAGGAGATCAGTCCTGGGTGTTCATTGGAAGGACTGATGCTAAAGCTGAAACTCCAGTACTTTGGCCACCTCATGCAAAGAGTTGACTCATTGGAAAAGACCCTGATGCTGGGAGGAATTGGGAGCAGGAGAAGAAGGGGACGACAGAGGATGAGATGGCTGGATGGTGTCACCGACTCGATGGACATGAGTTTGAGTGAACTCCAGGAGTTGGTGATGGACAGGGAGGCCTGGCATGCTGCAATTCATGGGGTTGCAAAGAGTCGGACATGACTGAGCAACTGAACTGAACTGAATGAGGATTAAATTCATAGAAGCAAAATGCTCTGAACAGAGCCGACCCATGGAAAATGTTCCAATTTATCACTACTTATGTAATTAAACATAAACTTTGTTTCACAAGGAGTCTGTGCCTGCTTGGATGGAGAATCCCACACCAATATGGCCAAGCGTATTCCATGAAGGGCTTGAGAAGGGAGGGAGAAACTTGCTGCGTATGTCTATGTGAAAGGGAGAGTCACAACTCCTGGAGGGTGAGGAGCCAGGCCAAGAAGGCACTGAAGGTGCTCCCTGAGCACCACTGGGCTGACGTGGACAGTCTTTCTGTGGGTCATCATGCTGGTAAGCTTCAGTTTGAGGTGACCAATGTCAGTGAGCCAAGCTGGGGGAGCCCCTCTGGTCTGAGACACGACCTCTTTGAGGGGGACACTGAGAAGCAGTGACTTTGGAAGGTGGACAGTTGTGTTTGGGATCGTCCTGTGGGTTCTGGTCAGGAGCCACTAGCACTCTGTGCTAACAGGGAGATGCTGGGAGCAAAGTCAGCCAGGCCTTGGACCTGGAATCACCTGTGTAGACCTTGTGCTTTGGGGACTTATGCAGACTGCTGTGTTTCCATCAGCAACAGATTCAACTGATAACTTTAAGGACATTTAAAACTTTTTGCCAATAGACAATATTTCCCCCTCTCAGTTGACAGAAATTAGGTATGACTTTTCTTTCCCCCTTCACAGACAACATGCTTCTAGAAAAGAAATTCTTCAAAAGGGGTGATCAGCCCTCCCTGGGATGAGGTCTTTAAAATGCATCCGAATCCGAGTGGAAAGATAAGCAAGGCTAGAATGATCCACGTGGTACTGGAGTAGAGTAAGGCAAAGTAAGAATTCATGTTTATCTTAATATAGACACAGATGGTTACATATAGAAATAGTTATGGATGTCTGTCTATAGACTAGTAAACAGGTTTTTATCTTTGTTCTGTTACCTGGGAAATGACACTCTAGTAGCAATGAGCAACACCAAGTACCTGAATCTTGGTTTCTAGAATCATTCTCTCATAACCAGAACCAGGGCTCCCTGGAGAATGGTCTGATTCCAGGACTGAGGTGGGAAATATACAAGATGAAACAAGCATCCTGTAGTGCCAGAGAGAAAGGAAGTGCTCACAAAACAAACACATGGATAGAGAAATGGCAAAGGGGCACAGGAGTCAACTGACAGAGTTCCCAATGGCTAAGCGGAAGATTTTGAGCAGTACAATAAATAAAGTAGTATTGACTATACCCCAAAGTCTAAAACAAGTCCATATTGATATAAATAAATGATTGAATATATCCCTAAATGGATAGGAGACATATCTTCTGTGCAGAGCAATTTTATCTTGGGCTGTGCTGAGTCTTTGTTGCTGTGTGGGCTTTTCTCTAGTTGCATCCAGCAGGGGCTACTCTAGTTGCGGTGCACAGGCTTCTCATCTTGGTGGCTTCTTTTGTTATGGAGCACAGGCTCTAGGGTGCGTGAGCTCAGTAGGGCTCTAGGTTCAGGAGTTGCAGCATAGGGGCTCAGTGGTCGCGGTTCAGGCTCTAGAGCACAGGCTCAGTAATTGTAGCGCACAGGCTTAGTTGCTCCGCATGTGAGATCTTCCTGGATTAGGGATCGAACCCATGTCTGTTGCATCGCAGGAGATTTTTTACCACTGACCACCAGGGAAGCCCCTGTGCAGAACAATTTAAAAATAGAAATGCATGTAAAGTCCAGAAATGCTCAAGTCAATATCTTGGCATTTTCAGGCAGGAAATACACACACACACACACACACACACACACACACATAATATGTATTTTTTGCGTTACTTGTCTATAAATATTTTGCTTATAAGAGCTTCAAAAATCTCAGTTTCCATTTTTATAGCATTTACATTTGAAAAAATATATACACATTTATATATACATTTACAAATTTAAACGCTGTAAAAAATATAAATATATATGCTGTAACACTTCAATCCTGGCAAAGCTGTAAGAAACTTCAGCACAGACATCCATCACTGTGAGCAACATAAGTTCATACATGCCTTTTGGACAGCACTTTGGCAATATCTGTGAAGAAGTAGAAAAACATTTAGACCCTTGAACACGGTAGTTTCTTTCTTTCCTGAAAATTAATCACAAGAAAAATAAATCCCAGAGAAAAGACAGCAGGGAAAACAAATTGCATTTTCTTGCTATTTTATTCAAATGAACAAAGCTTGAAACTGTTTAAATGTTCCACTGAAGTTTACAAAGTGATAGTCACTTGGTGGAATCTTACTTGAGTACTAAACGTATATGAGAAGTAACATGGAAAATGCTTATGAGCACTTTCGAGAAAGAAGTATAACGCAAAATGTGTAACTGTACTACTGTAATTATGACTGAGTACACACATGGGCTGGAGGTCTGGGAAGCTGAGCAGTTGGGCTGTTGGCACCTGGATCCTTTCCATTTGCTTCACACACCCAGCCATTCCTCCCGCCTCCAGGGCCCAACACAGCCTGCGGAAATCCTCACCCAATGAACTGTCAGGTATAGGGCGCTCAACTGGTATGCTTTTGGAAGAAATGTTTCCTTAATGTTGCTATGATGTTCTCCAGTACCACTTTTAAAAACTTTCCTAAATATTTACTGCTGAACCTGGATTCAAACTTGAACAGGTCTGCCAGTGCCTCAGCTCCACTGAGACCTAACCAAACCCTCCCACGACTCACACATCCTATTCAAAGTTTCCGTTACTATCACACAGCCACCTACCGGCTTTCTCAAACAAGAGTGCAAGAAAGCCCCTGCGCGCCTTCAGATGAAGCTGAGGATTTTAAAAGGTCAAGCAGGTCAGAAATTAGCAGCTTAAAAGAGAAAGGATTTTCCAGGGAGATGCTCGGATCTCACGTGGAGAATGTAGGAATCAAAGATCACAAGCCCGGGCCAGTTACTCTCGGTCTGGGGAAAGGGGCGGGGCTAAAGACCTGAACAGTTTGGTGGGAACTAGCGGTGGGTCTGTGGCCCCGCCTCCTTTCCACTGCCGTGCTGCGCACCGGATGGTTCCCGCCCCCCAGCAAGTATACGCGGAGTGCAGGCCACGCATGTAAGGGTTTTAGGAGGCACATTAAAAAGAGTGGAAAATAAGTTACATTAATTTTAATAATATATTATTAAAATAATTAATATATTTTGCTTAATCCAAAATCTCCAAAATATCATTTCAGTATGTACTTGATAAAAAAAATTTTTTTAACATTCTTTTTTCATGCTAAGTCTTTGAAATCCAGCTTACAGCGTATCTCAGTTTGGATCAGCCATATGTCAAGTGCTCAACAGTCACATGTGAACAGAAGCTACTATATCAAACTGCACAGATCTAGAACTTTTATGTCTCCTTTTCTTTCCTTCTTCCATCCCTTCCCCCTTCTTTCTTTTCACTCCTTCCTCATTCCCCTCCTTCTCTCCCTTCTTTCCTTCCTTCCATCTATATTTCTTTTTAAAAGCATACCATTTTTAAGAAATTGAGGCATATGCCTACCTGCCTACAATGCTCACCTACGCAGAAAATCCTGGAAAGCCTTATTTTTTGGAATTCTCTGTTGTCCAGGGGCTGTTCCTTCCTGCTTGCTGCAGCCGACATGTGAGCAGATACCCTCTTTAGGCTCCTGGCAGCCCCCTTATCAGACTCCCCTGGACACATCCAGCCCCCACATGCTCATCCTCCATGGTTATAGGTGAACAAGTTGAGCTGGCTCTCTCCATGAGGAGATGGGGGCAGGCTTATGCAAGCCCTTTCGTCTTTTCTGGCAGAGTCTTTAGCACTTGGCAAGACTTCTCAGGTCTTTTTCGTGACTGGAGTTGCACTTTGCCTTGGAAGTTGGCTGCTGGCCAGAGACTCTTCTAGCCTGGAGAGTCCCTGCATCCATCTCTGGGCCTGAGGGAAACTTTGAGCCCCCAAGTAGAGGTCTCATGGAGTTAATGACAGAGATTGTCACATGTCCCTTAGCAATCCTGGAAAACCGCTCTGGGAGCTAAGTTCCTGGAGAAGAGATCTTGAGAAGAGGACTTTTAAGGGCACAGGAGAGATAGAGAATAGAAAGTCATTTTCTAGGCATAATTTTACCTGAAGTCATTACTTCTTTATTTGCATTTCCTCCCATTATCAAAGTAAACACACTCACAATTGCAGTTATGCAATGATTTATGCAGTTGCTATGAGCCCAAAAGCACTTGCGTGGCTGTGTGTGAGTTGGTGCGTCCCTGGCTTCCCGCTCTTGGGGCAACAGGAGGCGCTGGGAATTTCTCAAATGTTCACAAGAATGTCGAGAGGGAGTTCTGAGTAATCACAATTCCTTGAACTTCTTGTGGGAAAATAAAGTCCCAATTTCCTTTTAGAGATAACTGTCTTTGAAAGCTGTTTACCATGAGAGTTTTTGTTTATGGTTCAGAGAATGGTCAAAACACACTTCTGTGGAAGGTCCCAGCAAGTAAAAAATCCCACCATGGGGACGCCCTGGCCCCCAGCACGGGAGCAAACTTGAATTATCCAGCTGGGCTCCAACACCTTCTGTATTTCTGTATTCCCAACAGACTCTGGTGTTTTAGCCATGAATGTAATCAGTCTCATACACTTGATGTTGCTGTCTCCCCCTGCCTCTGTTCCCTCCTGCCGTATAGGTTTCTCCCAGCTGGATCCTGGGGAACCAAGTGTCAGGGAGACAAGCAGGATCTGCCTGCCTTGTGGGCTGGTCGGGGAGCCGCTCCTCACCCAGGCCTCCCTGCTGAGCCCTCACCCCACCTCAACTTGGTGAGCCACACCCTCTCTGGCTTCTGGTCTCCACCAGCCAGGTTGACACATAGATTAAGTAAAGAGAAGGCAAAAAAAAAAAAAAAAAAAGAAAAGGGAAGGGAAAAGGAAAGAGAAAAAAAAAGCCATCCCAAGCCAAGATGCCTGTGCCCTCTCTCTGAAGGGGTGGAGAACTGTGTTGGCAGCTGCTATCCAACCCACAGACCCAGCTGAAGGTGGAGAGGATGCCATGGCACTGTGGAGCCCGCAGTGTGGGGAGTTGCCTGTCCACTCTGTCGGGGCAGCTGGACCGTGCTCATCTAGCCTGGACCCTTAGCACCTGTCAGCAGGCTGGCTTTTGTTCTTTGTACAGAGCACAGTGAAAAGAAAAAAAAAAAAACAAACACAAAAACTCTTTTGAGGGTCTCAGCCAACACAAATTTGATAATTCCAGCAATAGCCCAGGTACGGTGATATCATTCCCTCAAAGGGTGCCAGGCCATCCCCTACCTTGTGGATAGAGGCAGAGGGAGGGCAAGCCCCTGGGGTGCCCGGGCCTCTTTGTCCCCGGCCGACCTCTGTGGAAGTCCAGGCTTCCTCATGAGGACCCCACAAGCATCACTCCTTTGTACTCAGAAGCAAGAGAGCAGGGAGCACCTACATGGGAAAGTATGGGCTTTAGGGTTTATACCAGCTTTGCTTCATGGTTTTTCTGTTATTCCTTTAGTCATCTAACAGACACAGAGCTGAACACCGCCCGGTCTTGGCTCTGACAGCCCCTCCCTGGGCGGCTGGATACACCAGAGATGGGCGGCCCCATCTCTGGTGTATCCTGGTTTTTCCTCCAGGAGGTGGAGAGCCCTTGCTTTGAAAAGTGCCTACAGAGCAGTTTCGCCCCTCTGTGAACATGAACGAGCCTTGGCAAGCGTGCGGCTGAATCACAGTCTTGGTGACACAGAGCACGTGGCGTCAAATTGCCCAGAAGTATGACTGGCACCCCAGCCTGTGCCTCCGCACCCCAAAGGAGGACCCACTGTCAACACAGAGCAAGGGATCCAAAGATGAGCCTTCTGGTTTTCTAAAAGCCAGTTGTTGAGTTTCAAGGCCTTCTCCGTACGTGGTGAATTCCTTGAAGGCAGCTGAAGTAACCACTAATTTTTTTTTTTTTAACCTACTTAGGTTAAGTGCCTTTTTCTGAGAGGAGTAAATGCCTGTGTGTGTGCCAAGTTGCTTCAGTCATGTCCGACTCTTTGCGACCCTATGGACTGTAGCCTGCCAGGCTCCTCTGTCCATGGAATCCTCCAGGGAAGAATATTGGAGTGGGTGGCCATGCCCTCCTCCAGGGGATCTTCCTGACCCAGGGATCGAACCCACATCTCTTATGTCTCCTGCATTGGCAGACAGGTTTTTTTTTACCACTAGTGCCACCTGGGAAGCCCAAATTCCTCTGTGGGACTTCTGAACTTGAGGGGAAGGTGACGAATGTTCTTACGAGGGATTTGAGTGGGGCAATCAGTTCAAACAGCTGGCTGGGGGCACTTCGATTCCTGACCCTGGAAGCTCATGGCCGACCTGGTGATGGTCTGCCTCAGTCACAGTCATGCCAGGCACAGCCCAGAACTGCTTCCAGCTCCTGACATGCCCTGGGTCTGGTGTGACCCCAGTGGATGTCTACTTGACCACCCTTGCAGGATGGGGCAGAGGTGGGAGAAGGCAGGGCAGCCACTTATATCCACCGAGTCGGCTGGAAGCTAGGCAGCTGGTGGCTTGTCAGTGACAAGCTGAGCCTGACTCATGGCCCTGTCATAACTCCTGGTGGCAGACTGACCCACAGAGGAAATTACACAGCACTCTGTGGTCATGATAGAGGCAGGGGCTTTTCCAAGTGCATCAACTGGGAAGCAGCCATCACCCACGCTGGAAGCTCAGGCTTGGGGACCCCCACTAACTTCAGGTTAGTCCTGGTGACCACAGGAGTGAGATGGCCTGTGCAAACCCCTTCCATCGTGCCCCGCTGGCAGGTGGGGCACCCATAACCCCAGCCCATCTGTGACAGAGCTGCCACGCTCCCCAAATCAGCCTTCCACACACAGTTCCTGGGGTGGCAGATCCCAGTACAGCCTCAGTCGTTCACCCACAATCTACACAGGCCCTGGGAGCTTGCCAAGGGGCCCTCAGTCAGAAAGGACAGTGCCAGTAGAACCAGAGGCCGCTCCCCTCAGGTGGTTGTGTGACTCTGGACAACTAAATCAAACTTGCTGCATCTCAGTTTTCTCATCTATCAAGTGGGTCTAGAATGCCTACCATAAGCTGTGGTGAGGATTAGATACTGTATGCAAAGGGCCCGGCACAGTGTCGGGCTCTAATACCTGGCCCTTGTTCTCAGTCTGCTCTGAGGCAAATTTCAGATTGGCCCCAACCTCCAGGGCTCAACTTTCAGAGCTGCCCCTCCCCCATATCCAGGCTCCCAACTCTTCATGCAAATATGTGGCTAGAGGAGGAGACATCACAAAGGAGTTGATTCTTCTGGGTAGTGTGAAGGGGTGGCCTTGCTTGAGACACTCTGCAAGGGGCGAACCACTGGGGAGGGTTCTTACCAAACTCCTCTTGTCCACTCCTATCTGACCCCCCAGGGCCATCCTTCAGAAAACTCTGGAGTGGGGGGAACTGACTCCCTGCCCCCAGAAGCTGGAGGAGAAGGGTGACCAGAGAGCAGGAGGAAAGAAGTAATGGGCGGCACCAGGCCCTATGTCTGGAGTTAGTCCTGGGAGCCACCTCTGGGAGAGCCTTCAGCCCATGAGGACTCTGATGGGTTAGAATGTTCCCCTGGAACCCAGAGGGCAGGATTGTCTTATGGACTCTTCTAGCCCACCTGTGCTGTCACTCGGGGCAAGGGCTGCACTGCCCGCACCCTGCCAGTCCATGACAGGGGCCCCATGCTGGGGTTACCAAGTGCCAGTTATGGGGATACCTGCAGGGTGGGCGGCCCAGGTACGCCTCTCCAGGAGGTATCAAAGGAATAGATCAAGTAGATGTCTAACAAGAAAACACAGCCCAGGACCCTGCCTCCTCCCTACCTGCTCTCCACCGCCACTTTGAAGCTCCCTCCCCCTCGTGGTGTGTCTGTTCTTCCTTCAGCCTGAAGGCCCATCCACCAGCACCCCTGGGTCTGGAGTGTGTCTCCAGGGCCCTGGTCAGGGTTCCAATTCTCTCCTGGGCTCAGTTCAGTTCAGTCACTCAGTCGTGTCCGACTCTTTGCAACCCCATAGACTGCAGCACGCCAGGCCTCCCTGTCCATCACCAACTCCCAGAGTTCACTCAAACTCATGTCCATTGAGTCCGTGATGCCATCCAGCCATTTCATCCTCCTGGGCTCAGGGCGGTCCTAACCAGCAGCCTTGGGGTTCCCAGAGGCCGAGGCCAGCTCTTGTGCCTGGTCCCTTGAAACTTGTGCAGTGCCCAGCACACAGTGGGTGCTTGGCATTTGCAGAAAGTCTGGTGGGGAGGCCGAAAGCAGTTGTGTGTATGCACATACATGTGTAAAGGGGGTGTGTAAGGGATGCAGATTCACTGTGCACCTGCTACACAGGGTATCTCATTTCATCAAGTCATTTGGTCATTTGTGTAGTTGCTTTGAGGGTGGCTTTTCATGTACATTCCTCAGCAGGGGTGGGGGTGAGGAGAGCTCTATTCTATTTTTATCTCCCCCACTGAAGGGTGCTCTGTTCACAGGGCCCCTTTCCTCCCCTGGCACTTTCCCCTACATGCAGCTGCAACTAGAAACTTTGCTTGTAAAAGGAACTGGTTGCTTCACATCCACTCACCTCACCCACTCCCTCTGAGCCCTATGGGGCCCCAGTGCCAGCGTCACTTCTTCCGAGGACCCTCCTTCTTACCCCACCCCCAGACCAAAGCTGGGCTGGATGGGGTAGAATCCCTGCTTCCTCCTGGAACCTGGGAACCAGCTGAGATGTGACACCTTCCTTCTCCCCCATCCCCAGCAAGGGTTCTCTTGGACTAGTGGCCCCTCCCTGCATCAGCCTGGCAGTGGGAATAGCCCACAACTCCATGTAGCAAAGGAGCAACTCTAAGGCCCTTTCACACCCCTCGAGGTTGGTTTATTTTAATCCATTTTATGCCCAGTTGAGCATTAGAATGCAGTTTGGGGACTTCCCTGGTGGTCCAGTGGCTAAGACTCAAATACTAATGCAGGGGGCCCAGATTTGATCCTTGTTCAGGGAACTAGATCCCACATACCAAAACTAAGAGGCTGCATGCCAAAACTAAGACCCAGTGCGGCCAAATAAATTAATTTTTAAATCAATAATGCAATTTGGAATTGGAGGCACGATGGTTACATCTGGGAAAAGGTAGTTATTCTGCATGTGATCTTTATAACCAGCCTGCATGTGAGTACATGGGGAGGACATTTATTATCTGTAATTTACAGATAGGAACCCTGAGGTCCAGAGATTAAGGTCACTCAACTATTGCTCTGTCTTCTGAATCCCAACTCAGAGCCACTTTTTACCACCAGGTATACACAGAAGCAGGTGCCTGGCACACAGGCTAGAAGAGGCAGGGCTCAGAAAGAGTTTCTGGGGACATCTCTTCCCAGGGAACACAAGCCAGGAGACCCTTGGCTCCACTAAATGGCTGGTCTGCTCTGGGTGTTGAGAAAGCCTAGAAGCTGTGGTCTCCTGGGGTGGGAAACGGTGGGAAACTGCACCACCTCTGGGCCAACACGTGATCATAGCTAGTAGTGAGGTAACGACCGTGTTACAATGTCCCAGACTTCACATGCTTTCCAGAGATAGACTCATTGAATCCTCATAAAATCCTAGAAGGCAAATCCGATTCCCTTTTACAGATAAAAGGACAGAGGCATAGAGAGGTTAAGAAACATGTCCGAGGTTACACAGTTAGAAAATAGCCAATGAATGTGGCTTTCCCTCAACTCTTTTTGGACTGTTGACTCCTGTGGGCAGAAAATGAGATTGGTCCCTACATCTGTGCCCTGAACATGAAAACAAGTGTCCCTAACCTGTTGTATCATCCCTCTGCTTATGAAGGTGCACTTTTGCTTGGCAGGTACAATGGAGGGTGGTTTACTGGATTTTGTAAAAGCAAAATTCCTTTTAGTATTTTGTGTTGTTGGGATAAGAAGTACAGGGGTTTTCATTTTTCAGCTATTTGCAGTCATAGGTGCTTTCCATCAGCTGAGACTCTGTACAAGCCTGACCTGGAAAAGGGACACGTGATCTAGGGCTTTTCTGGCCAGAAGACCTGGCATGCACCAGCTGCAGTCAGCACTGCCCTCAGGACTATGGCCTCAGTGAATGGCTGGAGAACACAAACCCAACCCAGCATGAGGCCCGGTGTTTTAGGGTAACTTTTTTTTTTAATTAATTACTTTTCATATATATATGATTGAAGTAGAGTTGATTTACAGTGTTCCAGGTGCTCAGCAAGGTGAGTCCATTATACATATACACATATATTATTTTCCAAAGTGTTTTCCTTTATAGGTTGTTACAAGATATTGACTATAGTTCTCTGTGCTATTAGGATAACTGACTGCATCTGGATGCAGCTCTTTGTAACAGTTATCTCTACACTGCAGTCCTGGACATTTGTCCCTGGGGCTCCTCTCACCAGTCCGCCCTTCTCTGTAGAGGGCCAGGCTGGGCTCAGCCTGGGGGCACACAGCAGAGATGTGCACAGGAGCGAGTGAGGCTGGCCTATTCCCTTACCCCACTGCAGGCTCTCTGGGCTCAGGTCTCACCAGGTTGCCCAGACTCCTGCCAGGCCAGGCCTCAGGGAACACGAAGGCTGCCTCGAGGCCTGGGCCATGATCCTCATCTTTCTAAGTGTTAGTTGCTCAGTCGTGACTGACTCTTTGCAACCCCATGGACTGTAGCCTGCCAGGCTCCTCTATCCATGGGAATTCTCTAGGCAAGAATACTGGAGTGGGTTGCTATTTACTTCTCCAGGGGATCTTCCCAAGCCAGGGATCGAACCCAGGTCTCCTGCATTGCAAGCAGATTCTTTACCATCTGAGCCACCTCTAAACAGCCCCTTTATTAAGCTCTCCAATTACCCACCTGCGGGTGAGGGCTGGTTGCCGCCTGTTACATCTCTAATGTGCACAACAGTTATCCCGACCATCTCCTCTCATCCACTCCTCACGCCCACTGTATCAAGTCAAAGTGACCTCCACCAACTCTCCACCCTCCATTCTGAGGGGCCCGGAGCCCGGGAGATCCCAGCTCATTGGGTTTAATGGAACTGATGGGCCTGGCGACTGGAAGCCGGGTTACTTCCTGGGAGAGGTGCCGCAGAAAACTGACAGATGGATGTCCCAAGCGCAGTCCTCCAGGGTGTGGAGCCTCGGGAGGCACGGGTCAGTCGGGCCATCCACGGGTCGGACTGAGACCTCCGCTCAGTTAGGAGGCCCTGCTGCGGGCCGCAGGGCGCACGTGACCTCCAGGAGCGTCCAAGCTGAGAACGACCCCTCCCCCACCCGCTCTGCAGACACGAGGGCGGGGACTCCGCCGCCCAGCTCCCGCTTCAGCCGGAGACCAGCCACCGGGAGGCTACGCCCCGCGCTCCAGGGAACGCGGTCCTTTTTGGCAGGGGCTGCGGCCAGGATACTGACCGCCGGCCTGTCAGCTCTAAAAGAAACAGGAAGTGCTCATAGGCCGGTCCCTCCTTGGCACTCTGGTCTTTTTCCAGGTCCAGAAAGCAATATCAAACGCACCCTGTTATGGTAATGTATGAGTCAGTTCTGTCCTGTTGGGGCTTCTCCCCCAGGTGCCCAGATGAATGGCTTGACAGGTGGGGGCAGGGACTGGAGAGTAAAGGGTCCTAGACTTTGCAAGCAGGAGGAGAGGTTGATAAGCTTCCGACCACCTCCCTAATCACCTTATATTGTAGACAAGGAAGGGACCTGGATTGCAAAATCAGTCTGGAAACCCGGACTCCCAGCACCCAGCAGCACCTTTGCACCCAACCCTCCTCTCTGGCACTGAGCTGTTTTCTGAGCAGTTTTTCTAAACCTCTTGCTGAAGGCCCACAGGCTCAGGTCAAAGAAGCTTTGTTGAAAAGTTGTTGCTCAGAAGCTGGGGAGAGACGACCCTGGCACATTAAGGGAAGTAGATGCCGCCTCCTGAAGCCCTTCCTGAGGAGCCTTGTAGGAATACATACCTTTTCTGAAATCTTCTGTTAATCGGGATCTCCCAAAGTAAACTGTAAGCTCTAACCTTCACCTGGGTCAGTCCACATTTCCTGGAGAATTTCAGTTCTCCTTCTTCCTGCACAGTACAATGTTGGCAATGCTTCCTAGGCAACATTCCAGCCTGCCTCATACCCAGCCTGAGCAGTGTGTGTTGAATTTGGTTGCATAGTCATCGTAGGACAGAAGCCACAGCAATCCAAGGACTGGGATTAAAGAAGGACTAGGTGCCGGTGCCCAGACCATCCCAGCTAGGACAGGGCCTTCTACCTCCCAGACAGGGATGAGGGTGGGTGCCGGATGAGCCGGGGCTAATAGGAATTGTTTTCTGAAGCAAAGCAGATAAGACTTCCTCTTGTCCCCACTACCCTACGACTAGTATCAGTGGTTGTATTATTGAGAGCTTATGGATCCTGTATGTTTGGATTGCTTCTTTCAACCCTGCAGGTTGGAACTACCAAAGCCCCAGTTTAAAGATGATCAAACTGAGGCCCAGAAAAGTTAAGTGGTGTGCTCAAGGCCTCATGGCTGGCAAGCGGTGAGGCTCAGAGGCCTCTGTTAACTACTCCGTTCTACTGCTCCCTCCTCCCCAAAGTGATATCCACGGTGGCCTCCCCGCTTTTGAGGGCACTGAGGTACCCGCTGAGCAGAGAGTCACAAAGGCTGCCCAGGCAAGGCAGACTCCAAAATCAAAAAGCCTTTTCTTTGTTGTGTTTCTTCCATGACCCCTGAGCTGTGAGAAGTCCTTGCCCAGCCTGTACCCATGGTTGCCCAGTGGGCCTCTGAGGTGAAAGTTCAGAAGTGAGAGGACAGCATGAGGAATGCATCCAGCCACCCCAGCCCTATCCGTGGCACTGCCTACTGTAGCGGGGGTTGGGGGGGAGGGTCGTCATGGAACCCTCACCAGAGAGCTTGGTTATTGAAACAGACTGCAAAACAATAAGGCTGGAAACCAAGCCAAGATGCAGGGCTGGAAAGCCAGAAAAAATAGGAAAGGTACCTCCCTTATCAAGATCACAGAGGCTCTGTTCAGGGAGCAGCTGGAACAAAAAGTTCCAATGAAAACTCAAAGCAGCCACTGAAGGAGACGGTGTTGGAGGAAAGAACATGTTTCCCAGGGCAGGGTCTGGGCCATCTTTCCTATGTCTGTGGATGGAGCCCACAGCACAGAAAAAGGGCACGTCCTGCTTAGAACTTACTGAACCTGAAGCAGCCCTAGCCGTCAACACCTGTGCTTTCCAACCTTCTGTGACATTTACTAGCCCACTCATTGTACTAATTTCTTAATTTAGGAAAAATGAAATAGAAAAAGTCTTGGGAAATCTAGGAAGCTCATTGCAGGAATACCTCAGAAAGATGACTCAGCACTTCTCCATTTCACAAAGGGAACCAGAAGTTTCGCAAATACAACGTTGTTCTTGCTAAATAAGGGGATTGAACCAGGAACCTGACACCTAAACTTTTTGCTAAGTGCCCCTGGGGCTCAGTTAGAAGATTCATTGTTGGCAGGAGGAGCGCTCTCACCTTTTCAAAGATGGTTGAGTCTGGAATGGCTGAGAGACTCGATTCAGCCAAGGATCACAAGTTGGTTCAGGCCTGGTAGCCAGCGTGTTTTTCTGGAACACCAGAGATTGTTGAACTATTGATCCATTTCTCAGACCAGAAGCAAGAGTGCCAACAGAAACTTTTCCTAGAAATAGGACATGAGCCTGTGTGTAGAGTATGGATGCATACTCAGCTGTGTCCGACTCTGCGACTCCATGCACTGTAGCCCACCAGGCTCCTCTGTCCATGGGATTCCCCATGCAAGAATACTGGAGTGGGTTGCTATTTCCTTCTTCAGGGAATCTTCCTGACTCAGGGATCGAACCCGAGTCTTTTGTTTCTCCTGCACTGGCAGGCAGATTCTTTACCACTGTGCCAACTGGGAGGCCCAAATAGGACATGAAATCCCAATCAAAAGCAAGTGTCCAAAAAAATCTTTTAATGACCGCATGGTCAGTGGTTTTCTAGTTTGTTCACTATGACATTTGCTCTTATAAATGTGTTTTGTAACAGGTATATGAACATTAACTATAATTCATCAAGAAATTAGATGAGTGGAAATAGAGTTTTATGTTTCTGTAGTAGCTTGTTTTGCCAAGTTACTTAAGTTGTTTATTTTTAAAAAGTACTTTCCCAGATGTCATGCCCTCCTTACCAGTGCTGTAATTTTCCTAATTTTGCACAGGCCTCACATATGATGTAGCCAGTGAGAGTTCAATTAGCTTTAGAACATCCCAGCTGTACATGCCACATCATATCACCTGCTTGCAGATGGCAACCACAGCATGGTTTGGTCTGGAGCTGACTGGAAGAGTTGAGAGAGTTCAAGACTTGTCCGAGAGTCCCCCCAAATCTCCCTGAGCCAGGGAACTGAGCCCAGCACTGCTGCAAACCCCGGGACTCAGGACAGGGGGGTTTTCTAAGGCTGGATTTCTTCTTGCTCACATACACGCACATGCACAGATGCAAGCTCTTTATCAAGTGTAGTTTCTTCCTTACTGAGAACCACCTTTCTATAAAAAGAGGATGTCAGTTACTTCTCTTCGAAGCCATACTGGCCTTTAGTTGGCCCCAGAACTTCTCGCATTCGTCCTGCCCCCTCTTTGGGCTGGGAGTCAAAGCATTGCTCCCAAGAGCAGCCTGGCACTGGTTTTCCCCAAGGATTGGAAGTTCTCGAGAACAGGAGCCACAGTACACTTTTGGAAACTCCTTATAGCACTTTCAAAAAATATATATACTTTAAAAGTAACCAGGGGAGCAGCAAATGTTTTCAGTACTTTTAAAGCGTCCCCTAGTCTTGGTTCATGATATGTTTATGTATTTTTATATAGACTGAATCCTGTGTTTTTGTCCTTTCTGTCTTAACATCCTACAGTGTACACAGCACACATTTCCATGTGATTCAGTTATTTGTTACTATGTAGTATAAACTATCCCAACATTTAGTGCCTGAAAGCATCCTTGATTTATGATTCCTCAAGATCTTGTGGGTTGGGGGGGGGTTCTTCTGTGCCATATAGTATTACTCAAGTGGCTCCTTCAGCCAGGAGTTCTCCTGGGCACCTCTGTTCCTCTTTTTGAGCTGCCTCATTCACAGGTGTCTCCTCCTCCCACTGGCTAGTCAGGGCTTCCTTGAAGCATGGCAGCTGGGTCCTAAGAGAGACACCTTCCAAGAGAACAGATCTAAAGCATCAGCACTGATAAAGGCTGCTGTCTTATCATGCTTCCTTGGGCTTGTTGGCCATCATCAGGCACCTGGTTAAGGCCAGAGAGGATGTGGGAGGGACCACACAAGGGGACAGATTCTAGAAGACAGGCTTCCTGGGAGGGCACAGTCTATCTGCCACGCTGGAATAGCCTGCCACCACTTCCTTCTTATTCCAGCAGTTGAGTAATGGTTATGGATTTGACATTTTCAGGCTCAACTCTCTGAGAGCGGACCTGATGTTGGCATTGTGAATTTGCAGGGATGACATTAGACTCGTGCCTCCAGGCTAGTGCAGAAGTAAGAATCACTTACCAGTGAGTGAGCCTGGCTGTCAACAGAGCACCCGACTCTTACCAAGGCTGGGATGGCCTCCATTTGTCTTGGTTACAGGGTAGCTCTTGTAAAGTTGTGACAGGGGTTGAGGGGAGAAATCAATACCTTTTTATTTGTGCGGCTGGGGAAGGAGGACTTCATGTGAGAGGTAAAGATAGTGATGGTGAAAAAGGTGCAAGAGTAAGCACAAGACCTCTCGGTGATGACATGATTCCAGGGGTGAGGAGCTGGCTGTTTCCTAATGTTCAAATTTGGAGATTAGCAAAGGTCTTGAAACATATCCATTGCAAATGTTGGGTGGCTAGGCAATGGCACCCCACTCCAGTACTCTTTCCTGGAAAATCCCATGGGTGGAGGAGCCTGGTAGGCTGCAGTCCATGGGGTCGCTAAGAGTCGGACACGACTGAGCGACTTCACTTTCACTTTTCACTTTCATGCATTGGAGGAGGAAATGGCAACCCACTCCAGTGTTCTTGCCTGGAGAATCCCAGGGACGGGGGAGCCTGGTAGGCTGCCATCTATGGGGTCGCACAGAGTCGGACACGACTGAAGCGACTTAGCAGCAGTAGCAACTGTCTTCTTGTAATAAGTTTTTGCAGGGGGTGTAGGGGGGAGGGATAAATTAGGAGTATGGGACCAACAGATATACACTACTAAATATAAAATAGATAAAAAACAAGGATTTACTCCATAGCATGGAAAACTATCTTCAGTATTTTGTAATAACCTATAATGGAAAAGAATCTGAAAAAGAGAGAGTGTGTGTATATGTAAGTATGTATATATATGTGTGTATGTATGTATGTATATATATATATATATATATATATATATATATAACTGAATCACTTTGCTGTGTACCTGAAAGGAACACAATATTAGATCAGCTATACTTCAATAATAAATAATTAATCTTTTGCTGATATGAATATAATTTAAATAAAAAAGGAAAATAATTCACCCAGTGGCAACTCTCCCATCTACAGAGCTCCTTTCTGAACACCTTTCAGAGAAGGTACGCACAGCCAGGACCGCTCACCGACCCAGCAGCAGTCGGTGATTCACTGCCCTGTCACTGTGTTTTTCCCAGGCTGTGGCCATATTCCTGCATGATATATTGTAAGTGTAAACATGGGCTAGGTACGTTTTTTGTTCTTTTAAAAATTCATCATACCTTTCTTTTTCCTATTCCATATCACAGTTTGGTTAACTCTTCCTCTGCAGGAGAACATCTCTCTAGGCTTTCTACACTGTTGCTGTTATAAATAGTACTGCTCTAAACATCTTTGCAAGTCTTTTATTTTAGATGATTTCCTTGAAGTAATAAATTTATACTCCCTGACCCACTTACCTCTAAAGTGGGTCAGGGAGTATATATGTATAGTTCTTGTTGCTTATTTCCAAACTGTTCCTAGACCCAAGCCACCCAAATATATTCCAGATATATTGGAGTCAGATATGAAACAAACAAACACCCCCACCCGCACTACGAAATCTAAGTGAAAGTGAAGTTGCTCAGTCATGTCCGACTCTTTGCGACCCCATGAACTATAGCCTGCCAGGCTTCTCCGTCCATGGAATTTTCCAGGCAAGAGTACTGGAGTGGGTTGCCATTTCCTTCTCCAGGGGATCTTCCCAACCCAGGGATCAAAGCTGGGTCTCCCGCATTGCAGGCAGACGCTTTATGATCTGAGCCACCAGGGAAGCCCTCATGAAATCTAAAGGAAAACAATAGAAAACAATATAATTGTTGGAAGTGAAAAGACTTTCTAAGTCTAAAAAGGAAATGATCATGCAAGAAAATATTGATAGAGTTGATTTAAAAAATATTTTAAGCCACACTGAGCTGAGTAAAGACCATTTCCTGAGGCAATGAGGGAAATACACCTCCAAGCAAAGGCTGATGTCCTCTGCATTCCATTGAGATATAGGTAATGAAAAAAATCCCTTTCCAGGAACATCACAGAAGTAATGTGCCACTCTGCTTGGAAACCAGTTTGAGAATATATGTGGTACACCTGAAATGAACATTTCAACTAAGTCTGATGCTGTAATTATAAAGTCTTTAAGAATTTAAATAAAGCCTGGTAAAAGATATTGATAAGCAAAGTGACAAAATATTAAAATTCTTACAGTATGAATAAGTATGAAAGAAAAAACAGTATTACTTCAATATAAATAAAGGATACAAGTAGACAAATTACAAATAAAAGCAGAGTTCAGTTCAGTTGCTCAGTCGTGTCTGACTCTTTGCACCCCATGGACTGCAGCAGGCCAGGCTTCCCTGTCCATCACCAACTTCTAGATCTTGCTCAAACTCATATCCATTGAGTTGGTGATGCCATCCAACCATCTCATCCTCTCTTGCTCCCTTCTTCTCCTGCCTTCAATCTTTCCCAGCATCAGGGTCTTTTCCAGTGAGTCAGTTCTTTACATCAGTTGGTCGAAGTATTGGACTTCCAGCTTCAGCATCAGTCCTTCCAATGAATATTCAGGACTGATTTCCTTTAGGATTGACTGGTTGGGTCTCCTTGCAGTCCAAGGGACTCTCAAGAGTCTTCTCCAACACCACAGTTCAAAAGCATCAATTCTTGAGCGCTCAGCTTTCTTTATAGTCCAACTCTGGAAAAACCATAGCTTTGACTAGACAGACCTTTATCAGCAAAGTAATGTTTCTGCTTTTTAATATTCTGTCTAGGTTGGCATAGCTTTTCTTCCGTGGAGCAAGCGTTTTTTAGTTTCATGGCTGCAATCACCATCTGCAGTGATTTTGGAGTTCCCCAGAAATAAAGTCTCTCACTGTTTCCATTGTTTCCCCATCTATTTGCCATGAAGTGATATGACCGGATGCCATGATCTTAGTTTTTTGAATATTGAGTTTTAAGCCAACTTTTTCACTCTCCTCTTTCACTTTTATCAAGAGGCTTTTCAGTTCCTCTTCACTTTCTGCCGTAAGTGTGGTGTCATCTGCATATCTGAGGTTATTGATATTGGTTTTGAGGTTATTGATATTTCTCCTGGCAATTTCTTCCAGCTTGTGCTTCATCCAGACTGGGCATTTTGCATGATTTAC
The DNA here is from genome assembly GCF_029378745.1 of Bos indicus. Classification (NCBI taxonomy): domain Eukaryota; kingdom Metazoa; phylum Chordata; class Mammalia; order Artiodactyla; family Bovidae; genus Bos; species Bos indicus. The sequence goes on from NC_091780.1 coordinate 45,799,122, forward strand.
TCTGCATATAAGTTAAATAATCAGGGTGACAACATACAGCCTTGACGTACTCCTTTTCCAGTTTGGAACCAGGCTGTTGTTCCATGTCCAGTTCTAACTGTTGCTTCTTGACCTGCATACAGATTTATCAGGAGGGAGGTCAGGTAGTCTGGTATTCTCTTCTTTAAGAATTTCCCACAGTTTGTTATGATCTACACAGTCAAGGATTTGGTGTAATCAGTAAGCAGAAGTAGGTGTTTTTCTAGAATTCTCTTGCTTTTTTGATCCAACGGATGTTGGCAATTTGATCCCTTTTCTAAATCCAGTTTCAACAACTGGAAGTCCACGGTTCACGTACTGTTGAAGCCTGGCTTGGAGAATTTTGAGCATTATTTTGCTAACGTGTGAGATGAGTGCAATTGTGCAGTAGTTTAAACATTCTTTGGCATTGCCCTTCTTTGGGATTGGAATGAAAACTGACCTTTTCTAGTCCTATGGCCACTGCTGAGTTTTCCTAATTTGCTGGCTTATTGAGTGCAGCACTTTCACAGCATCATCTTTAAGGATTTGAAATAGCTCAACTGGAATTCCATCACTTCCACTAGCTTTGTTCTTAGTGATGCTTCCTAAGACCCACTTGACTTCGCATTCCAGGATGTCTGGCTCTAGTCCATTGACCACACCATCATGGTTATCTGGGTCATGAATATCTTTTTTTGTAAAGTTCTTCTGTGTATTCTTGCCACCTCTTCTTAATATCTTCTGCTTCTGTTAGGTCCGTATCATTTCTGTCCTTTATTCTGCCCATCTTTGTATGAAATGTTCCCTTGGTATCGCTAATATTCTTGAAGAGATCTCTAGTCTTTCCCATTCTATTGTTTTCCTCTAATTCTTTGCATTGACCACTGAGGAAGGCTTTCTTAACTCTCCTTGCTATTCTTTGAAACTCTGCATTCAAATGGGTGTATTTTTCTTATTCTCCTTTGCCTTTCACATCTCTTCTTTTCTCAGCTATTTGCAAGGCCTCCTCAGACAACCATTTTGCCTTTTGGCATTTCTTTTTCTTGGGGATGGTCTTGATCACTGACTCCTGTATAATGTCACGAATCTTTGTCCATAGTTCTTCAGGCACTCTGTCTATCAGATCTAATCCCTTGAATCTATTTGTCACTTCCACTGGATAATTGTAAGGGATTTGATTTAGGTCATACTTGAATGGTCTAGTGGTTTTCCCTACTTTCTTCAATTTAAGTCTGAATTTGGCAATAAGGAGATCATGTCAGCTCCCGTCTTGTTTTTGCTGACTGTATAGAGCTTCTCCATCTTTGGCTGCAAAGAATATAATCAATCTGATTTTGGTATTGACCATCTGGTGATGTCCATGTGTAGAATCTTCTCTTGTGTTGTAGGAAGAGGGTGTTTGCTATGACCAGTGCGTTCTCTTGGCAGAACTCTGTTAGCCTTTGCCCTGCTTCATTTTGTACTCCAAGGCCAAATTTGCCTGTTACTCCAGGTATCTCTTGACTTCCTACTTTTGTGTTCCAGTCCCCTATGATGGAAAGGACATTTTTGGGGGGTGTTAATGCTAGAAGGGGAGAAGGCAATGGCACCCCACTCCAGTACTCTTGCCTGGAGAATCCCATGGATGGAGGACCCTGGTAGGCTGCAGTCCATTGGGTCACGAAGGGTTGGACACGACTGAGTGACCTCACTTTCACTTTTCACTTTCATGCATTGGAGAAGGAAATGGCAACCCACTCCAGTGTTTTCGCCTGGAGAATCCTAAGGATGGCGAAGCCTGGTGGGCTGCCGTCTGTGGGGTCGCACAGAGTCGGACATGACTGAAGTGACTTAGCAGCAGCAGCAGCAATGCTAGAAGGTCTTGTAGGTCTTTATAGAACTGTTAGCTTCAGCTTCTTCAGCCTTACTGGTTGGAGCATAGACTTGGATTACTGTGATACTGAATGGTTTGCCTTGGAAATGAATAGAGATCATTCTGTCATTTTTGAGATTGCACCCAAGTACTGCATTTTGGACTCTTTTGTTGACTATGAGGGCTACTCCATTTTATTAGAAGAAATAAAAGCACAATTATTATTAAATAATCAAAAAAGATATGATAATCAAAGAAATCCACATTTAAAAGAAGACATACTTTTCCATCTATCAAATTAGCTGACTTCAAAAATGTATCCCATCCAGGATTAGGAAAAAAAAGTGCTGTTGCAGCACAAGTGTTCTTACTAACCCACTGCCTGGAGAAGGGAGACTGGCTCTGTGAGAGGGCACTGATTTAGCAATAGATGTAAGAACTGAGCAAGCACATGCCCTCTGACCCAGTACTTGGCCTTGTGAAACACCTCCCTAAGTATATAACCTTAAATGCGTAAGGTCCTCTATATTCAGCATCATTTCAAGTACTCAAAGAAGGAAATAAACTAAATATCTAATGTTAGAGACGTGATCAGGTCCATTACAATAGTCACTTGTTGAATGTTACGCAACACAGTCTGCTGACTGTGATGATGCTGAGCAGGAGAAATGAAAGCATGGAACAAAGCCTAGAGCGTGATGACCGTTATACAAATGAGAATGAAGTCAACTCTGCCAAGACTGGTACCAGGCGCTGGGTACGTGCCATTTAAGTATATGAAAGTGTACATGATGCATCGGGTGCCACAGGTGGTGGTTAAAGGGGGTTTCTGTTTTATGTCCAGAGTCCTATTTCATTCTGAAAGGAGGAAAGGATTGCCAGTAAAGATCACAGAATGTGATATGCCTGGAGGGGAAATGCTTTGATTGAGATGTACCAGTGTGATGGAATCAAAGGAGGCGTGCTTAAGAATCCTGGGGAAGATGAGGAAGGGGTTCTGCAGGCTGAAGAGGAGTTGGCCAGCTGCAGCCAGATGAGCGGGCTGCCGGGTGGGGGACAGAGGCCTTTTGGGCAGAGGGACCAGAAGAAGCAAGGGTGCACAGACAGACTGGGAGGTCGGGCAGCCAGGGTCCGCTTATAAAGGGCCTTGTGCTCACCCAAAGGACCTTATGAAGCATCTTGAGGATGCTGGAAGGCTCAGTCGGGGGCTCTATGAAGGTCAACTGGGGGAGAGAGGGACCCAAGGAGGCAGGGACCATCCTGAGGAGTCCTGGAAGCTCGGTGGTCAGCCCACCAGTCACTCACCTGCCCACGGCAGGCTCTCCCTCATGGGCAGGAGCATCAGATCCAGTTGGAAGGTCCTGGAGCTTCTGGGCGGTCACGTTGGAGAGCAGTATCAGGAGAGGAATAGTGATGGTCAGAGGTCTTGGCAAACTGCAGTCAGTGGGCTGGAAACATGGAGCAAGGGGAATCTAGTTGTCATTTTGGGGGTGTCCACTGCCCCGTCCTAAGAGCACTCTGACCCCCTTTTTGGAGATTGCCTCATCCCTACTTCCCTCAAAGAGAGCCACGGGGGCCAAATCCTTCCAGCTCCACCCCTACCCCAGCCCAGTCTTGACAGGAATGTGGCCTCTGCCTGGTCAATCAGATGTTCTTGCCCAAGACTTCAGATCCTGAGTGAGTGAGCTGAGGGCAGCAGGTGGTTAGAAGTCATTTAGGGAAGCAGCTACAGGAGAGCTGACTGCAGCTTTGGCGTCCTGGCTGTGACCTTCTGGCTGACTAGAGCCCTCGATTCCTGGCTTCCCCAAGTCTGGACTCCTTGGTCTCTTGTCCATTTTGTGATCCTTCCATCCCCTGTGGGCTTCCACTAAATTCTCCTTTGCTTCAAAATTAGCTAGAGCTGGTTAATGGCTTACAGACAGAGAACAGGGCCCGAATCAACCACTCATCTGATGTGTTGATGTATTGGTAATTGGGAGCTGGTTGGAGTACCCCACACTTCTCTCTTTGCAGTACTTCTCGTACCTAATTCATCCCCCATCACCTCCAGCCAGATCTGTGTTTTCTCACCGCTGGACAACTGCAGCAGCTTGCTAGCTGGGCTCCCTTACAGCTCATTGTGCATCCTAAACTCTACTAAGTATCACTGTTGCACTTCACCCTGTGGCTTCCCTGCTCAGGAACCTAGTGTGACTCCTGATTGCCTGTAGGTCCAGTCCAGATGTGCATAGCCTTCTGTAATCTGGTCTTGCCTGTGCCATCTGCCCATAGGAGCTCTGTGGTCAGGCCAGGTGGGCACCCACCTTGGCACATTCTGCTGCTGGAAAGCCTTGTCCTTGCTCATCTGTCCAAACCCTGGCAAGAATTTGGGGCTGAGAGTTGGCTCTCTGGATCTGGTTCAATGCCCTCAGAAACTTGCCTTGGTGAGGGGGTGGTCACTGACCCTCCCCGGGGGTGCTCCTGTTATCTGTAGAAGGCCTGGGATGGTTGCTGGTGGTTCCTCACAGTTCTGAATTGAAGCAATACTATTCAAGACCCCTTCCCCTGCTCCGTTGTTCACCATTTTTCTTCTTGAGGCCCTTTTTCCTTTCTCCATGCCTTTTTCCTCAGTACTAGAATTTTAAGGCATGCTCAACTAGGGGTTAATGTTTTTGAGAACAAACTAAAAATGGGAATAGTTTTTTCTTTTCCTGATAATTAAAGTAATAAATGCACAAAGTAGAGAGTAAAAGAACTCTCTCTCCTGAAAGTTTTAAAGTGTGATAATGGCACTCGAGTTATACATTAAATATACAGTGTTTATCTTTCAGGGATAAATACTAAGATATTTAAGGATGGACATATAATACGATGACTGGTGTTACTTCTAATGAGATGGAGGTAAGGAAATGGAGAGGTATAAATGAAAACAAAATTGCCCATGAGCTGATAACTGAAGCTAGAGATGAAAGTTCCTTTTAATATTCTACATTTGTATATATTTGAAATTCTCCATAATAAGTTACCAAAAACCCCTAAAAAACCCAACCACCCTAGAATCCAACCCCCCTGGAGATAAGCCCTATTAACTTCTTGGGACATTTGTCTCTCAGTTTTGACATCTGAACCCACTTCTTACATTTGGGGGATGCCCTAAGTTGAAGCAAAAATGCCAGGCACTCACGTTCCTAGCCTCCCTTGCACGGGCGCATGACCAAGCCTCCAGCAATCACACCCTTCTGCCTAGACCTTGAATCACAGGCTAATAATGATGGGAGGGATTGTGTGGAATCCATTCCAGCTGGAGTGGAACAGGCCAGGCTGCAGTGATGAGCTCACCAGCTCTTTTCTCTTGACTGTTCATACTGATGGGATTACTGTGCAAACTGCTCTGTGAGGTGTCTTTTTCCTCTTCTACTTGATAGCATGTGGAAGTGTCTTTGAGAGTACACAGACCCCCTCCCTCCTTCATTTTTACAAACACAGTTGATGCTGCTACAGGACCAAGTGTTTCCTCCTTCTCACCTTTGCTGCAAGTGGGTTGGTAGAGGGAAAGGAAGGGTCGTCATAATATAAGTTCACTTTCCTCTCAGTGAGGCAGGGTGGGGACTGGGACAGCTGGACGGTGTGCCCGGTCAGCTGCCGCCCCTCATATGGGCTCCTGGCAAGGCCCCAGGAGAGGGGTATTCCTCACACTGTATAGGCAGGTTGTGCTCATGCCCCGAGCAGCTGGCAGCCTGGCCCACTGCTGACCATGGGAGCAGAGGTGTCGCTTTCCATGGCTCCATGAGGCTGATGGAAATCAGGAGCCTCCAGCTCACATCCAGGCCTGTGCCCACAAGAACCTTTAGTTTCCCACTTCAGGTCAGGCACCTAATTCAAGGTGTCTCCTAGTCCAGCCCTATGGCAGCTTTTGTGGGTCAGGTCTGCACTGAATGAGTTCCCCTTCCCATCAGGGGACCATGTCCTGAGGATGAGACGGGCTGGGCGAGGGTGGAACCCTGGGGCAAGGGACAAGTTCAGGAGGGGCATGAGGGAAGACTGGATACCCCAGTTTGTCTTTATAGGATCTGGTTCCTCAGGTCCTGGGTGACCCTGAGAGGCGGAGGAAGGAGGGGTCCTGCTTGGAGGGGACACCCTGCCATAGGGAGGGTTGTCAGATGCCTCTCAATGCTGCTGGTATGAGTAATCCTAATAGCAGGAGCTGTCAGCTCCTGAGCCCTTGCTACGCATGGGGCACTTTTCCAAAGCTTTACGGACACCATTCGTGATGGTTAAGCATCATAGCAACTCTTTGAGGCAGCTGCATCACCCCACTTTACAGTGAGAAACAGAAGCATAGAGGTTCGGCACTAACCCAGGGTCGCGCGATGGTATAGACCCAGGGTGGGATCCAGGCTGGTCTGAACCTCAAACGGCTAGGCAGTCATGCTGGGGGTGGCCTCTGAGCTGACAGCCACCGAAGGTGGTATCTGCTGGTCCTTTGAAAAGTGATCCTTGAAGCCCCCTTCCCTGGAGCCTCACAGGCGTTTGGTCACTGTACCCATGTCCTACCCCGAGTCAGCTGGAAATGTGTTCTAAACTTAATCCTAAATTGCTTTGGACAGGGTTTCCTAGCAGGCTTGGAGGAGGCAGAGCTTTCTCTCTCCTTCGCTGGTGGGTGCCTGCCATTTGGTCTCAAGAATCTTCAGGAACAGCCCCTGAGCTGGACCCGGTGTCTGAAGCCTCCCTGGCAGCTGGAGGCCACCCACACTTAAGCCTGGCATGCCAAGACTGTGTGCACAGTTCTGGGTGAGTCTCCTATGCGCTCTGTCAGTTACTTTTCAAACACTCCTAGGAGGTACCTTTCCTACTTTTCTGATAAGGAAGTTCTCTAAAATAAAAGTACTAGTAACAAGTAACTTCTCAGAGGTAATAGGGGTTTACGTGGCTGGTGGAGCTACTTGAGGTTAAACAGCAGCAGCAGTGGGCAATGCCAATGGTTGAGGATCTTCAAGTGGTTGAGGATCTTCAAGTGTCTTCAGCAGATGAGGAGGCACCCGGACCAGTCTGATGAGAAAGAGCTTTGGAGGCAGAAGGGGTGAAGTTTGGGTCCCAGAGCTGCCCCTCTTCTTGGTTGCATCACCTCAAACAAGTTACTAAACTCTGAACCTCAGTTTCCTCATCTACAAAATCGGGATAATAATTCTGCTGTCACCCTTCTCCCTGTAGTGATCATGTATATAAAATGCCTGGCATATTGAGACAGTATATCTATTATTATTAGTCAGCAGTAGCTGGATTACATGGGTACTTTGTAGTGGGGATTTGTGATTGTATCTAAGACTTGTCAATTATGGGTGAAGTGATGGAACATGTAAAACTTGTTGTTTGATCCCCCTCCACTTCCTCTGGGCTCCCTGGGTACAGTCTCCTCTGTAAACTCCCTACTGGCCCACCCCTAACACTCACTATGCTCATAGATTCATGTCCTGGATTTTTAGTCTTTTTAATTTATCAAAATGTGCCTGTCATGTGTCCTTGTATTCCTCAGGACCTCTAGGCCTAATGGCTAATCAGTGGAGGCTGAAATTACCCGCTCCTGCCTCTAGTTTACTGTCTACATTAACATGACTTTATTCTTCTATTGTTCATTGCAGTAAGTTTGCTATTCTAGGACACTCTTGCCCAGACAAATAAACTTGGTTGTTAAATTACAGAAATTTCCTGAAAGACCCATCAGCTCTTTAACAGGAAGCATCAACAGATAGTGCATGCTGGAGATACTTCAAAACCCTCACCTCGAAATCCTCACCTTGCTGTTTTCAACCGCAAACTGCTATATCAGGAAGTTGCCCCAATCCTAGTCAAGCCCCTGAATGGAAAGACCTGTTTTAAGCCACATTTGAAATTCTCATTGAGATATATATGCCCTTGCCTCTCCCCGCTCAGGGTGCAGTGGGAACACGGGTAGAGAGCCAAGTACAGAAGTTCCCTGGGGACACTGTTGCTGCATGCCTTGGGAAATGCTGCATACACCCCATACAGACCCTTCCCCGGTGAATCTGCCGGTGGGAGAGTCCTAGTTCTAGCCTCAAAGAGGCAACAGCTTTCTATTCCATATGACTTGTTAATTACATGATATTTACATATCTATAGTTTAGACCTCACCAAGCCAGAGGTTTACTCAGTGTTACAAAACACGGAAGAGAGCAACTGAGTTAATTGCAAATACACATAAAGGTTTTTGGAGCCCGAGCTACCCCACTGGCTAGGCCCCATGTGACGTGCCATGTGGCAATGTGCTGCCTGGACAGTTGCCTGCTAAGGATGGAGGTGGAAAGTCATTCAAAGGAGAACTTTAAAAATCAGCTTAAAATTGAATCAACACTAGAGCGTTTCACCTGAAAGAAGATCATTCACTGGTTTTTGAAAGTTGCGTTTGCTTGTTTGTTTTGGGTTCCCCTGGAGATGAACATTAAAATACTGCGAAGTTTTTAAATGTCTGACCAAAATATCTAATGTGGTGACTTTGGGTAGACCTGGCTTCAGTCAGGAACAAACATAGACCACACAACTGGAAACTCCTGGAAGGAGAGACATGCCTCATTTCCTTTTATTTAGAATCATATGAAACTTGATACTGAACATCCAGAGGAGATGAATTAGGATTCGGGTCCAAATCTGCCTCAGTCCCATGCGATTGTTTGGTTTACTGAGGTTTCCCAAGGTCTTAAATCTATCTTATATGCTCTGCATTATTATGGAGTTTTTATCAGATAATCTTTCATTAAGCAGCCCATCGAAGTTCAAACCATCCTTAAGTAATATTTTTCCAATTTTGAAAGGACAAAAGTAGCAAAGGTGTTAGAAATAAAATCAGAATTGATGACCTGAAGTCATTTAATTAATAGGAATCTCCATGCATGTTGGGAGCTGCTTTATACCACAAGCTGGGAGTGTGAACCCAGAGCCCACCCAAGCCTGGAGCTTCCATTTACTGGCTGTGTGACCTGAGCTGAGTTTCTTAACATGGCTGTGCCTTAGCTTCCTTTACAAAAAATATGAAAATAATAATAATACCTACCTCACAGAATAGTTTGAGGATTCCAGGACTTAATATTTATAAACCACTTAGAATAATGTCTGGCATAGAGCAAGTACTGTGTACATGTGTAATACTGAATACATAAAAGTAAATTTAGGGACTTCCTGGTGGTCCAATGGTTAGAACTCTGAGCTTCCACTGCAGGGAGCAGAGGGTACAAAATGAAACTATAGCAACTTAAAAGCTTTCCAAAAATTTATCTTCAAATGGCTGAATGTTTTACACATAGACTATATTCAGTGAATTTCTGAAATTAGGAAACACGAAACGCTGGCAATGTTTAAGGGGAAGCGATTCTTTAAGGTCTTCCCGGATGCATTTTAGTCAGTACTTGTTAAAGCTTCTCATGTGCCTTTTTTCTATTTTTTTGTTCCTTGTTTGATTTTTTTTCTTGTTAAGGTATCTCATATTCTGATAAGGATATTGTGGGGACTTTGTCATAGGGAAGCCAACCCCTCCTCCCATCGTCTCGAAGGAGGCCTGGTCAGGGCCCCTCCCAACACGCTGCAGCAACCTCATGAAAGGGACAAATAACCTTCTTTTAAAGCCAGCTTTTCTTCTTCTTGGGCTTCCCTTGTGGCTCAGCTGGTAAAGAATCTGCCTGCAATGCTGGAGACGTGGGTTCAATCCCCTGGAGAAGGGAAAGGCTACCCACTCCAGTATTCTGGCCTAGAGAATTCCATGGACTATACAGTCCATGTGTACATGTATACAGGGTTGCAAAGAGTCGGACACAACTGAGCGACTTTCACTTTCTTCTTCTTAATTAGTGAATTATTCACCAAGTGCATTTCCTTCATGCTTTTGTCCTTTTCTTAGACCTCAGGTGATCACACTTTTGGCCTTGCATTGTATCAGCTGCTTTCCTTATTATTAATACACCTACCTGGTTCGATGGCAGATTTTTTCGCCTTGGCTCCTATTTTAATGTCAGCCCTCGGGATCCAGCCCTTCTTTTCAAAAGACTCACATTGCCGGATGCCAGATCATCCTCAGGAGCAGCTGCAGAAACGCTTGTCTAGGTTTATCGGTGGTACCCAGAGGGATGGCCGAGAGTGCTGGCTTTAATAAATAACCAACATAACATTGTATTCAGAATGTTCCTCAGAGTGTGGTCCCCAGGCCAGCATCACAGGCCTTGTCTGGGGACTTGTTAGAAATGCAAGTGTCAGGCCAGCCTGGGACCAAATGAAATAGAAACTGTGCTTCAGCAAGATCTCCAGGGCACGAAAGTGCACATTCGCGCGCACGTTGAGTTTGAGAAGTGCTAGACTAGGGAAAGGGGCAACAGAGGATGAGATGATTGGGTGGCATCACCGCCTCAATGGACATGAGTTTGAGCAAGCTCTGGGAGATGAAGGACCGGGAAGCCTGGCGTGCTGTAGTTCATGGGTTCACAGAGTCGACACGACTGATCGGCTGAACAACAACAGACTAAGGCAGGCGGATCATTTGTCATTCATTCCATTGCTTTCAGGCTCAGCTCTGGAATCTCAGAGCTCACATAAATGCAAAAATGAACAGTACAGCGTGCTGTGGATGCTTGGTTTAATCCCATCCCAGAAGTTAGTTTTGTTCTGAGCACAGCTTTGTTTCCTGTACTTGTTGAGAGGGGCCCACTGATCACTTGGGATATAAGAGGATAGTTCTGGCCTGGGGAGCAGATAGCTAACTAGGGTGTAATCTCTTGGTCTGCCTACCCTGCCGCATTCTGCCCTGGGGGCCTCTGATCTGAGTTCACATCACATTCTGTGCCTCATCCTGTCATCCTCTCTTCTATGTACTATCTTTCTCTCCACTTGAGCAAGGAGCTCTTTGAGGCAGAGGCCATGACGGGTTCCTTTTTGTGTCTCTCGCACCTAGCACAGGGCCTGGAGAATAATGCTTCATCATGCATTCCCTCTAGGAGGGAAACACACGTGAGCCATCCAGTTTCAGTCTCTGTGATGCTCCCTTAAAATGGGGAAATGAACTGGGATATTCTCGTCCAGGTCCCAGAGGTTGGGGAATGCTTCTTGGGTATGTTTCTGACTGTAGTTCCACTCTGACCTTTCTTGCCAAGTGAAACTTCAACTTTACCTAGGGCGAGTTGATGAAAATCGGGAGGAGAGGGGGCGAAGCAAGTACATCTCACTGACTCAGTTCTAACTGTAAGCACTTAATCACTTCCAGTAGCAAATGAAGTTTCAATGCAAATGCCCCCCAGCACCCGGCCTTGACATCTCTAGGCCCCACGTGAAGGAAAGTCTTCAAATTGCTCAGACTGGAGTTTGTCCCATCTTTAAAGAAAAACCCTTCCTTCTGGAAATGACTTATCCTGAGGATGAGGCAGGCAAAAGGAATCAAGGAACTAAATTCAAGGAAGTTGCTGACATGATTTTTATTCCTCTCTCATACCACTTCCCTTCTCCCCAAGGCTCCTATACTTCTACCTGTCTTGACAGGACCTTTGGCTTCTTGGAGAAAATCAGAGTGCACAGAAGGCTGCCAGTCTGTTGAATTGTTTTCTTTGAAAACTTGGGTTCTCATGTGCTTAGAAATTTGCAACGGAGAAAGTCTAAGGAAGATTTTCCATGGATTAGAATGTTTCAGTTCTAAAATTTTTCTTTAGGGAACTCCAGGCTCCAGCCACCAACCAGTGGTATGAAGGTAGGGTAGGTTTAAAAAAAAAAAGAAAGAAAGGAGATGGAGGAACAGGAAGATGATCCACTAAGGCCAGCTACTTCCCGGTTTATGCAGACAATGGAATCCACTTTGGAGATTAGGATCCAGAAAAGCAGAAAGATTGAATGAAGCCAAGAAGGTGGAAGGCCGGGCCCAACTGGGTCAGAAGAGGCCCTTCTGTGCTGTGAGCCTGGAAGGTCATGCCTCTACGCATAAGCCCGTCCCCAAGGAGGCCAAGGACAGGTGGGCCACATCTGTCCCATCTCTCCAACCCTCTAGTGTAGAACTGGAGTGACTTGTACACTCAACCGTGGGGGGCAAAGAGGCACGTCTGACTGAGACCTGCTAAGGGAATCATTCCAAAATTGGGAGCCAATTTCCAACCTTTGTTCTTTGAGGTTGGAGGTGGATGTCCCCACCCCTCACCACTCTGACCGCTTGTGTGCGTCAGCGGAGGGCTGAGCCTGACATTCATGTGTTAGACCATGTAATACCTGTGTTCAGGTGCTCTAAGAGGGACAAGGAGTTTCAGTGAGGGCCCTGCAGCACCTGAAAGAAGATGAGACAGGTAGAGGGGCCACCACAGTGCTCAGCTCCAGACGACTGAGGCTGCAGGAGGGGGATAGAGCCGGCTTTGACCATATGGTCCAGTCTACAGCAATACTCTTTACATATGAAAGATTCAGGGGGTATTGGCCCCTTTTTGGTTTAAGAAGATAATTATCATATTCACTTCACTGTGACATCATTTATGAGTCCAGAAAAGGACAACATAAGGGAAGAATAATGTCCTCTTAGGCATAAGCCAAGTACATGAGTTGTATTGATTGATACACCATTCTGCATTTTATGCAATGCTATAAATTTTCCTTTACTCCTCTTTCTGTCTAGGCAAGAGATGCATTTTAGGGATAAAAACTTTGATAGCGTCCAAACTAGTACAGCCACTATGGAGAACAGTGTGGAGATTCCTTAAAAAACTGGAAATAGAACTGCCTTATGATCCAGCAATCCCACTACTGGGCATACACACTGAGGAAACCAGAAGGGAAAGAGACACGTGTACCCCAATGTTCATCGCAGCACTGTTTATAATAGCCAGGACATGGAAGCAACCTAGAGGCCCATCAGATGAATGGATAAGAAAGCTGTGGTACATATACACAATGGAGTATTACTCAGCCATTAAAAAGAATACATTTGAATCAGTTCTAATGAGGTGGATGAAACTGGAGCCTATTATACAGAGTGAAGTAAGCCAGAAGGACAAACACCAATACAGTATACTAACGCATATATATGGAATTTAGAAAGATGGTAACGATAACCCTGTATACGAGACAGCAAAAGAGACACTGATGTATAGAACAGGCTTATGGACTCTGTGGGAGAGGGAGAGGGTGGTAAGATTTGGGAGAATGGCATTGAAACATGTGAAATGTCATGTATGAAACGAGATGCCAGTCCAGGTTCAATGCACAATGCTGGATGCTTGGGACTGGTGCACTGGGACGACCCAGAGGGATGGTATGGGGAGGGAGGAGGGAGGAGGGTTCAGGATGGATTTTCTTTTAAAAATTAAAAAAAAAAAAATAAATAAATAAAATAAACCTAAACTTCACAAGTTACTGATTTCTTGTGAAATCATCTTCTGTAGGATCATTCAGGAAAATCAGACTGAACTGATGAAAAGACCCAGACTCTGTCAGTTTTATCCTGCAGCTGCTAACAGTACTATAGGCTGATTTGCAGGTGGATGGTGCTTAAAAGCTGTTAACCACTGAAGATAAGAGTGCATTAACTAAGTTAACCACCTGTCTGTCCTGAAAGGTGACCCCAAACAGGACATTCTCTGTGGACTTGTTCCTTCCCGTGTGAAATACAGGATGTTGTGCAACGGCTTGCATTTTTTTTTCAGCGCTAGGTGCCTGGCACTCTGTTATGATTTTTGTGCGGATAGTCTTGTACAGTCTTCAGATGGTCCAGTTTGTAAGCGAGGAAACACAGGCCCAGAGGTGGGCACCTGCTAACACACATTAGCACTGCCCTATTCCTAAGCCCCCGTCCTCAGGAACTTCTCATAGAGGAGATCTTTCCCGGCTCTAGAAAATGTAAATTTCACAATACTACTCTTGGCCAAAATAATTTCCTAAAGCGGAAGGTCTTGGAATAGCTTAAACCAAGAAGATGAAAGCAGGCGACAATGAAGAGCCTTCCAGCTGTAGGCCAAACAGCCTGCCCGCCCCAAGCCTGAGACTGATGTTTCCTATCACCTTAGAACAGCCTCCCTCCCACGCACTGGGCCGGGGCTGCCTGCAAAGCCCAGCTGGGAGGCTGGTGTCGACAGTGTGAGAAGCTGCTCTGTGAGAGGGTTCCGTGGCTGTGGTGAGTTCTCCCACATGCTCTCCACCTCCGCCTCCGCCTAGGAACTGAATGACTCTCAGTGTAGGAGACCCACAGCAGCCCAGTGAAAACGATCAGGATAACTCTGTTTGTAAAAATCTGTTTAATAAATATACATCTTAAAAGTACCAAAATAATTACTGACAAAATACACTATGTACACTATTTACAGGAGGGGAACACACACCTTGACAGGTAGTGACTTTTAACCCCACCCCCCCGACCGGTTTAACAACACACCTGATGGTTACATGTCACTCAACTGGCGCAGCCACAGAATCCATGGTGATTCAACCAATAAGCATAATAAATAAGAGTCCTTTCATCAAATTTTGAATAACCTTCCCCCTGAAACCCCACCAAAGGTGACATTTAAAAAAGAGGTTTTCTCTGAATTCCAATGATCTTTCTTGCCCCCTCTTCCAGAGTTCACAAAAATGACAAACTGAGGGTTAATCCAGAGTAAAATGTTCCAGACCAGGCAGTGTGGTTATAAGTACACCCCTCCCTTTTTTTTTCTTTTTTTCTTTTTTTTTTTAGAAAAATAAAACTCTCTATTTGTACAAATATACAAGTCCATGTTCTTTTAGCTTCTTTCTGAAGCTCATAACGTCAGACGCTGGCCTCCAAGCACACAGTCATCGTAGGGAAGCTAAAAAGAGAAAAAAAAGGCAGGTTAAACTCGCAGGGCTTTGCCAAGGGTGCTGGGATGATGGGGAGGGCTGCTACTGGAAATAACTCAAGTGTTCTTGGACTCCATTCTCTATACACTGAATGTAAATGAATTTTCTGGGCTGAGGGAGCTTTCCTTTAAGGATCCTCTCCTTCAAGAAGAGCAAAAAAAAAAAAAAAAAACATGCTCTTGGGATTCTGCTTACACATACTCAAGCTTGAGAGGCTCATTACATTGAGACCCTCAGGATAAGGAGGAACTCTAGGAGCCTTAGAAGGGGGAGGGAGAATGGCCTCTCTTCTTCCTTCTTGCAGAGCCATGAACAAGTTAATTGGGACTCACCTCGTCCTCTGTGAACTCTGATTCGGTGTCATAGCTCTCCTCATCCTCGCTCTCCGGCAGTGTCTGAAGGTTCTCTAGGGTCAGCTGGCCCAGCTGCTGCTGTATCCGGGTGCTGGGGCGGCCCCACGTGAGCTGGTACGGGGAGTAGCCCTGGTAGGTGACTCTGTTGACATCAGCCCCACACTTCAATAGGAGTGACACCAGGTCGGGATTCTGCAGGTCCACTGCCAGATGGAGGGCAGTTCGGCCATTGCAGGGCTCCTGGAACCATAAGGAATTCAAGATGCTTACGGCTGAGTTTGGAAGTTCTGCTTGCAGCAAAAGCCCTCGCACTGAGGACCAGGCTGGCCTGATGTACCCCATCTGAAGGTGTGAGGCACTCACCTGAGCGTTGACATCAGCGCCCAAGGACACCAACAGCTCCACGATGCCCAGGTAGCCATGAATAGAGGCCAAGTGCAGACACGTGTGGCCTAGAAGACCAAAAGTAAGACAGTATTATAACCACTTGTTTCAACACTCATTTCTCAAGCAGAAGCTTTCACCTATTTTTTTTTCTTAATTTATTATTTTCAATTGAAGGATAATTACAATATTGTATTGGTTTCTGCCATACATCAACATGGATCAGCCACAGGTATACATATGTCCCTATTCTTTTAAGGGACACATTCTTCTTCATTTGAAGAGCCCAGAATCTGGGTTCTGAATGGACTTTAGAAAGGCATCAACTAGGCCTTTATATATGTATTCTCCATCTTTCACATGTTGAGAGCTTAGGCCTTGCCTGGACTCCTTAAGTGCCTGCCTCCCCTGTGTATACCTCACCTGCCCTCTGATGGGCAGGGCAGCCAGACTTACCATTGTAGTTGGTGGCCTGCAGGATGGAGTGGAGGTGCTGGGTCCCCCGGGGCTGAGTCAGGACTCCCACACTGGCCAGGCAGCCCTGCTCACAGGCAAGGTGTAGGGGGGTATTTCCTCGAAAGTCTCGCAGCTCAGGATCACAGCCAGCTTCCAGAAGTGCCTCAGCGATTTCTGGCTGGTTAGTGATCACAGCCAAGTGGAGTGGCGTCTACAAACAGAAGAGGGACAAAAAGGATGAGCCATGGATCCAACCCACCATCTGTGTTCCCTTGAACCCCAGAGAGATCCTGGTTGTGGGTGCTGCTTTTCCCAGGCGCATATCAGGGGCAAGGCAAAATACCAGAGGCCCCAGATGGGCTTCATAAAGGCCTCTCCAAATCAATGGAATTTTCTGTTCTAGAATACTGGCTGACGCAGGTGTAAAAGATCAGGGTAGATAATGACCAAATCTTTGTTAATCTAGAAATCATGTGCAAGACCCGGTTTTATCTCAGGGTCAGAGCAGTAGAGAGAGTACGCGGCGGGAGAGCAGTACCTGCTGCAGGTTGTTCTGGAAGTTGAGGAAGGCCAGGTCTCCCTTCACTTGGCGGACCACTTCCATGGTCAGCGCCTTCTCTTCATGGATGATGGCTAAGTGCAGGAACCTGAGAGGAAGAGAGGGAAAACCCCCAGGGCTGGTGAGTGCACTGCGTGGGGCCCGGGGAGGCGCGCCCCGCGGGGGATTGCGCAAGGCCGGGGTTTCTGGAGGCCGAGGCCGCGGTGTTTTCCGCGAGGTTATTATGAGCTGAGTGTTCCTGGCAGGCGCCCAGGGACTTTCCGGGCCCCCCCCCCGCGCTCGGCGGCGGGCGCCGGCCAGACCGCCCCGCCCTCTCGCCGTGCCGGAACGCCCTGTACTTCCCCTCCCGGCTGCGCGGCGCCCGCCAGCGGGGCAGAAACTCCCGCCCCCCTTATGCAAGCGGGGACTTCGCGTCCCCGCCGCCGCCCCGCCTCCGGCCGAGGGGACCCGCACGGGGGTGTGCGCGCGCGGGGTGCGCGCGGCTGCAACGCAGAGCCGCGGGACCACGGCCCCGGGAACCAGTGCCAACCCCCGAGCCCCCCCCCCCCCCCCCCCCCCCCCTGCGCTCGCCATCACCCGGCCCCGCAGGCAGCCGTGCACCTTTGCACAGCCTCGGGGTCGGTGCACGAACCCCGGTGCGCGGCCGCCGCGCGGGCCCCGCGCTTGGGGCTGCAGGCCCGGCGCCTCCACCCGGCCCTGCCACCCGGGCCCGCGACACTTACGAGTCTCCGTCCTCGGTGAGCTGCTGTTTCCAGGGCTCGGCGCCGCGCGGCGCCTCCTGCGGCTCGAGGCGGATCTCTCGCAGCTCCTTCACCATCTGCTCATACTCCTCGTCCTTCATGGAGTCCAGGCCGCTGTCGTGGCGGTCGTCCAGCAGCCGCTCCTTCTTGAGCGCGTCCCGGGGGCCCTCCATGGCCCAATCTTGGCCGGGCTCGGCAGGCTGGAACATGGCGCGGTGAAGGCTCGGGCGCTGCTCCCCAGGTGCACGGGCCGCGGGCTGCGCTGCGCGCTGGCTGCTCTCGGAGTCGCGGGCGGGCGGGACGACGGGCTAGGACTGTTGTGGGCTCGGCAGCGCCGCCGCGGCGCCCTATAAACGCTGGCAGGGGATTTCTCCGGGGCGGGGTCAGGCGCGGGGAATTTCCAAGCCAGTCAGACCAGAAAAGAGAACTGGCCTCGTCCTCTGCTAGGGGGAAAAAGAAGCCTAAACCCCGCGCCCGGGTTCATCAGAGAAACTCCCTGTGATGAGCCACTGGGGTCATGTACAGGGAACTTTTTGATGAACGCTGAGTGGCTGGAAAGTCCTCCTGACCGGGCCCCCTCCCCGGGTACTTCCCTGCAACCTGCACACAGTAATCCTGGCCCTCTGCAAGAAGCGCTCTTTCCCTGGGTTTTCCCGATTTGATCGATTTGATTTAGGGTCGTCAGCTGCTGAGATCCCAAAGACGCAGGCCTGCAGGCTGGTTCTTCACTGGGGTTTACCGACCTGCAGGTCTTTTCCGTTTTTTTTTTTAATCTTTTGAAAACGCGAGTGGAAATGTTGGCCGGGTGTAGGGATTCACTTCCCCAAAGCTCTCTGCGGGGAGGACGCACTGGTCGGTGGAAGGTCGGCTGCCTCTGCCTTCCTGCCAGTACCAGGCTTTTAGCATTGTAGGCACCGGCTGAATAGCCACCTCCAGCCCACTCTCCACCCCGACCGTCGGGTAGAAGTTTCTAAAGCTTTTGGCATTAAAAACCTAAATGATTGGGGAACCCTCAAATCATTTCTTCGGGATTAGCAATCCTGTTGACTGGGGGAGAAGCAAGCACTCTGCCCTGTATGCAGGAAAACGGTGAAAACAACCATGGTATTTTTCAAGGAAAGCAAGGTATGAATCTTTGTAGCAGAGGTTGTAGATCCTTTGCAATAAGGAAATCATTATGGAGGTCGGGTTCCCCGCTCTGCGCTGTGCTGCTGCAGGGAACAGACCCTGAACCTACTTCTGGGTGCTCCGCTGGGCGACTTTGCAGAAGCATTTGGGGAAGGTAGCTGAAGAATGGGTAGAGTAGTGCCTTATCCAAGATGGGGCCTTATGGATGGCTAAGAAATTAGCTGCCACGCATAGTGCAGGGGGCTCAAGGCAGCCCATGGTGCCCTTCATCCTGCCTCTGCTGGCTCCTTGCTCTCCTGCCTGGGAGAGACCTGCATGGGCCCCATGCTTGCCCTATGGGTAGCCACTCCAGGCTCACCACCCTCCTCTCACCTGCAGAAATAGAACCTAGGCTCCCTGCCCCACCCCCACCTCCTAGTCAGTGAGCGGTATGCATTCATCTATTTCTAGAATTGGTCCAGGCAAAATAAAGAAACTTGGCTCAGAGTTCTTCAGAATAGGTCCCAAGAAGCCTCTGTAGTTTTGCAAAGATTTCTGGTGATCATTGCAATCATCTTCAGCTTAACTGACCATGTACTGCTGCTGCTGCTACTAAGTCGCTTCAGTCGTGTCTGACTCTGTGCGACCCCATAGACAGCAGCCCACCAGGCTTCCCTGTCCCTGGGATTCTCCAGGCAAGAACACTGCAGTGGGTTGCCATTTCCTTCTCCAGTGCATGAAAGTGAAAAAATAAAGTGAAGTCGCTCAGTCGTGTCCGATTCCTAGCGACTCCCTGGACTGCAGCCCACCAGGCCCCTCCGTCCATGGGATTTTCCAGGCAAGAGTACTGGAGTGGGTTGCCATTGCCTTCTCCGACCATGTACTAACCAAGCCTTATCTGTTCCTCATCTCCCCTTTCCATTCCCCTACCCCCAGGGTCTGAATGTAGGGAATCTGGGTCAATGAGAGTGAGAGACAAAATATGAGGGGGAGAAAAAAGTAAAATCAAGAAGTAAAACTAAAAAAAAAAAAAAAAAAAGTAAAACTGTCGGGGTAGTAATGGTCATATATTAAAATGAAAACTTCTCAGGGTAGAATCCACATGTCCTCTGCAGGCCTGTGATACACAAATACGTATTAGGCGAGGTGCAACTGAGGAGACCTCAGTTCCCAGCTCTACCTCTAATTACCTGCATATTAGTTGGAGAAATTAGCTGCCTTTGCTATGGGATACCTGCTTTTATAATAAGATTGGGTTTAATGCTGTTTAGATTTTTTTTCCAGATTAAAAATTGTATTACTTGATCACAAATGCTCATGTATCTTTGCTTAAGGGTGACCACGGCTCTTATATCATGGTATAAATTTTTGAAGGGCTCCAACATTTCTGCTGTACATTGTTAGTTCTCAGAACTAATCTTGTAAGTAAGGAACTATTGTTCCCACTTTCCTAAAAAGAAACAGGTGCAGATAAATTTACCTTGACATTCCATGGCAGTTTATCTAGTTTCTATCCCAACCTGTTTGGCCAAAACAGTCATGATATTAACACTTTTGAAAACACTTTGTGAAAATGAGACTGAATACACTATAATTTGAAAAATATGCAAAGTATTTTCTACTCCAATTGTTAGGTAAAATAGAGAGTAGATGTTCCCCCATCTAACTCTCTATTTTCATATATAAAAAATACATTTAAAAGGTACAGAAATAGCAAACTCTGACTGCCCCACTTACAAAGGTACCTTAGAAGACAATTGTCAGCTGCAGGTTTGAAAACGATCATTGAAAAAAACTGCATAAGTCCAAAGTATTTCAGGAATATGTTTCTTTGCACCTCCTGCGGTGGTTTTCTGCAGCTGCTGCTGCTGCAGCCTTGGGCAACTGGGGGGTCTTTATTCCTGATTGTTTAGTGTGACACCTAGTGGTAGATTCAGGCCTAGTAGTCAGTGATTTGTCATGGTGCCTTGGAACTTCTGAAAAGACCCTGATGCTGGGAAAGATTGAAGGCAGGAGGAGCAGGGGATGGCAGAGGATGAGATGATTGGATGGCATCACTGACTCAATGGGCACGAGTTTGAGTAAACTCCAGTGATGGACAGGGAGGCCTGGCATGCTGCAGTCCATGGGGTTGCAAAGAGTCGGACATGACTGAGCAACTGAACTGAACTTGGAACTCTTGGGAGGTGCTGAGCCTTGATGATCTGTCCCTCTAGTGGGGATTCCCAAGGAGGTACCTTTTGTTTTCCTGAAACCAGGGAGACAGTTTTGGGTAATGTGATCCAAACGGTTTTCTCTGTCATATGCTCTAAAGGGTTTAAATCAGCAAACATTACAGTTTGGGTGACAGAGAACATACTGGGGAAGTCAGAAAACAGCAACAGATGGAGCAGAAGACAGAAAAACTGACTTTTGGTTTAGAAAGACCTTTATACACTTAAGAGTCCTCCCTACCTCACTGTGAAGAATTTTAGCTAATCTTGACCATTTTAAAGATGTTAAAACCTCTTAAAGTCATATAAAAGCCTTTTTTTTTTTGGCTGTGGCAGGCAGCTTGTGGGATCTTAGTTCTGTCCCCACCTCTCCAATGGAGAAGGTACTGGCGACCCACTCCAGTGTTCTTGCCTGGAGAATCCCAGGGATGGAGGAGCCTGGTGGGCTGCCGTCTATGGGGTCTCACAGAGTTGGACACGACTGACATGACTTAGCAGCAGCAGCAGTACCTCTCCAATTGGACCTGGGCCCCAGCAGTGAAGTCCTAATCACTGGACTGTCAGGGAATTCCTTTCTTTTCTTTCTTTTTTTTTTTTAATATAAAAGGCAAAAGAATAAGTTAGGCTTGAAGTGGCTCAGGAGCAGCCCTGGGGAAGCAAGCATCATGGACAGGATGGCCAGTGATGCTTGCTTGCTTCACTGGCAGCAGGAGCCACCCCCATGGGAAAAGGAACACCGTTAAGGCCTGGGGGCTGGCTGCAGGCACTTCATGTGCTCTTCCTGGGTGGGGAATGCACAGTGTGGACTGAACCTCCTGCCTGAAGTGTCCAGTGGCCTGGCAGCATAGGGATTTTTCTATAAGTTCAACCAGGTGGTCCAACATATTTGACTTTTCTTAACAGCATGGGCAGGGTGTCCTGTGTCAGTTGCCAAAACTTGTTTTAGCTCCAGCAAACCAAGCTCCTGAAGAAGGCTGTCCATGGCTTACTGCGGCCAGGCTGGAAGAGGGAAGAGCTATGACAAGAGCCCTGGAGGGCAAGCAAGACAGGCAGGCTGCTGATGGATGCCCCGCTGTGAAATTCTGAATTTATATTCTGCCTCGAATCCCAGTCTTCTTTCCTCCTGTGGTGGTTAGCAACCACTTCTGTCCATCCCTCTCAGAACCTGGGGCTCCCATGCTCTGGAGCATTTTTCATAGAAAAACAGCTGTCAGGACTTTCGCAGTGATGTGAAAATAAGACTGTCAAAGCCTTTAGGGGTTTCTTTAGCTATAAATCCTGCAGTTTAACGGGACTCAAAGTTTGAAAGGGTCTTAAACTCCTCCCCCTACTTTCCAATAGGGCCCAGGCAATTTTTGTAGATGCGTGAAGCTGGCCACAGGAGTCCGAGAGGGAATGGTGACATCTCTGACTGAAAGTGTCTGTCACACTCAGCTCAGATAATTTTTGCCAAGCTGCACTTGAAGTTCAGCACTGGAATTCCATTATTAAAGAAAAAAAAAATCAGAAAATGGATTTTAATGTGAAAAATCTCAAAGCATTGTAAAAAACCAAGCAAAATGCATTTCTGTATCCTTTGACTAAATCGAGCGTATAGGCCCTGAGTTTATAACCTCTTTTTCAGCCAAGGTATGATGTTACTTTGGGTACTTTGGGGCAAGGCACCTGCCTTCGCCTCCCTTGGCAACATCAGGGTTCTGCTCTTCTGTGTAACTGTAACCAGGGGCTGAGAGTGGAGTGTGTCCCTCCAGGAAGCTCCATCTGCCCCTGCAGGCAGGGCTGGAATCACTGGAAGAGAGTTCTGTCTTCTCCCCCAAAACTTTCAACACTATCCTGTAAAATAAGTGTAACGAGTTCAACAAAACTCCTATTTTTCTTACAGAGATTACTTAGGTTTTTAAAAAATACTCATATGGTTTCAATAAACCTCTCCTTGAGGTGTTCCTGCTCGGCAGGTCTGCCTGTTGGATAACCAGCTGCTGCCAGGGATGGGGGTGGGGGTGGCCGGCACATGTTATCTGTGGCCAGAATTCCTGGTTCTCCCTTTCGGCTGTTTGTTGGCAGTAACCAAGCTACAGGTGTGAGGGTGGTTCATGTTCTGTTGTGTTCAGGGAGGAGGACTTGGATTAGGGAGGGGGTGGAGGTTTAAAAGCACATTGCTTCTTCTGCGCGCCTGTATGTTTGCTGTTGTTTCTCGTGTGTAAATTCACTCTGAGTTCAGTCAGGGCACAAGTCGGCGGAGCACCGGGGCCTCTCCACAGGACATGGGACCTAAGAGAGAGGAGGTTCCCGCTCTTGGTACATAATCAGGGGAGGAGGTCATGATCCCTCTCAATGTCAAAGCACCTCCAGAAGCTGTATGGGGATGTAGACATTTTTTTTTTTTTTCCTGTGTGGTCTAAAGTTTTGGGAATGGTTTAGGTCAAAGGTAAACAATCATAGCTGCATCACAGATAATCATAGATTTGCTTCAGTTTATAAATAGAGTGAAGAGTTAGGAACCTTAATCCTTAGCCCTTTCTTGTAATCACCAAGATAATGTCTTGCCCAAACCTCCTTTTTGACCCTCTGTTCTCTGGAGTAGAGCCCCAGCTAAGTATTGGATAAGTATTAAAAATCAAGATGTGTCTTGGAGTCTTCTCTCTGAGGCTGTTAATGACGGATACTTATAAAAAAAATTAATTCTGAATGTTACTCTTAGGCTTTTTATTTTTAATTTTTCAATTGAAGTATAATTGATTTACAATATTGTGTTAGTTTCAGGTATGTAGCAAAGTGATTCATATATGTACATGTATAATGTATATATTTCATATTATTTTCTATTATATTTATTATACTAAATATTGTTCCCTGGACCAAACAGTAAATCCTTGTTGCTTATCTGTTTTATATGTAGTAGTGTATTTTTGTTAATCTCATACTCTTTAGGCTGATTTTTAGATGCTGAAAACAAATGAGACAGAGTAAGAGGAAGGGCTCCAAACAGAAGCCGTGAGCAGGGAGAAAGGGGGAAACTGATGTGGGACATTTTCCCTTTGTTGCTGAGTCTTAGCCATCAGAATCCAGTCCCATGACTGTGACATATTCCCTCTGGATAAATCACTCAGCTTGGCTCCGAAATGCTCATCATTTCCTATATCCCACGGCTGTTTATATAGGCCACAGTTCAAGGATTATTTTAACCAAGAACACCGACATTTTCAGCAAATGAGGTAAATTTATGCGTCACCAAATCTTTAATGCTAATATTTGAAAAATGGGCCATTTAGAAGAGAATATAAAGAGCACAGGAGACAGGGAATCGGTGTACCCCTACGCTCACTGATTGAAACTCAGGAGGCTGGGGGAACGTGCTCAGGGGTGAGAGCAGGGGTGCCGGTCTCGGTAAATAATCTATACAAATGTGAGGATGGAGAGACGCAGGGAAGCCCACGTCCAGCCTGGTGACAAGGTAGGCTCTGCTGTCTGGAAGGGCTCAGAGTCACCCCCAGGTGGCCAGGGCATCAGGGCAGGAGGGAGAGGGAAGGATGAGTGTTCACAGGAGAGAGAGGAGCAGCAGCTGGAGTTCAGGGTTGGGTACAGAGCCACAGTGGAATTTTCCTGCTGGAATGGCAAAATCCAGACAGGATGAGGTGCTCAGTATGGATGGTATTGTCTGCAGCGACATCTTCAGGCCATCTGTGGAATAACTTCTCCGAGGAACCACATTTTCTTAAGGATGGGATTTTGGGCAAGTTGGGTGGAAGATGTGCCCAGAGACTGGGTATTTAGGTGTGACTAGTGCATCATTTATCACAGTTCCCCGGAAAGCTGTGCATACTCCTGCTCCTGAAATTCCTCTAGCTGATCAGTTCAGTGTATCCTACTTTTGATATGACTCCAACCCATGTCCTTCCGTTTCCATTGTCCCCACATTACTGTAGGCCTTGTTTAATGACAGTAGCCTCTCAAGTTATGTATACTAAATTTACTGAACACTTACCACGGCTGGCACTTGATGTACTTTATCCTATTTAATCTTCAGAAGCGTTGTCCAAGATGGGGATCGTTCTCCGTTTTGAAAGGTTAAGTCACTTACCCAGAAAGCCAAGCCAGCATTCAGACCCGTCCCCTGTACACACTCTGACAACGTGGCTTGACTGTTCCTACTTAGAACTTTTTCAAAGGTAATGGCACAAATTATGTGTTATATTTTCTGTAGTAATAAAAATACATAAACACAGAACTTGCACTTGGTTGAAAAAGTGGTTAAAAAATTCAAATAGTATCAGAGGGTTACAATGAGACAATTACATTTCCTTTCACTAACACACATTTTTGTCCAGTTATTTCCTGTAACAGGACCTCTAATGACTTACCATGACCTGCAGGACAGAGTCTTGAGCTCCTCAGGCAGGATTCACAGCCCTCCAGAGTTAGAGTCTGCCCAGTTTGGCCACCGTGGTCCCCATTTCTTCCCAGCACCACCATTCTGCTGCTGGGGATCTGGTCTGTATTGAGATATCTCCTCTGCTGTCCCTCCCTGCCCAGGGACTGGCTTCCTTCTACTACTTCCTTGCCAGGACCTTCCCTTTCCAAGAGACTTTCCCTCCGTTCCTTTCCCCACAGTACTCTGCCCAGCTTTGAATCCTTCTGATTCTTATGGCTTGGCTTGTACATGGGGTCTGAGGTCACACGTTGATTTGTACTACTTAGTTATTGCTTGGTGTCCCCTTTCGACTCTAGTTGGACACAAAGATGGGGGTGGCATGAGCCCTGCTGGGAGGGGTGGAGAAAATTCATGTCTTCTGTGTTTCTTTTGTTCAGTCCATTGTTTAAAGTGCAAGTATCCTCTTTTCAGAGCTATCATAATGATTCTGTTTAAATGGTAATTTTAAAAATCTTATTTATTTATTTTGCCTGTGTCAGGTCTTAATTGCAGCACTGGGGCTTCTATCCAGTTGTGGTGTGTGGGCTGCAGAGCACTTTGGGCTCAGTACCTGTGGAGCGCAGGCTTAGTTGCCCCATGGCATGTGGGATCTTAGTTCCCTGACTGGGGATGGAACCCCCTTTCCCTGAATTGGAAGGCAGGTTCTTAGTCCCTGGGTGACCAGGGAAGTCCCGATACTTGTTCTTTGACTCTTCTTTTGTTAATACCTCATTCTTCATCCAATCAACTCTTCTCTGTCTGGAAACTATCTCAAGAGCCCATCTGGTCCAGCTTCTGCCGTGGAGTACGGTGTTACCACTCTCATTTTACAGGGGAAGGAAGCGTTGAGGAATAAAGACTATGAGGAGGACAGGGGGCCAACCCAGAGCCACTCTAGAACTCAGCCCATTGGGGGACTGGAGCATTAATAAGAGGAGTGAAGAGACTGCAAATAGACCTAGATGGTGCCTCACTTCTCTTCTTTCCTCTCTGCTCCCTGAGGGTACCCTCTAAGGTAGGACCCAGGATAAATAAGAAGGCAGATGACTCCTCCTCAGAGGAGTACAGAGATAGATGAGGTACAGAGATATCTTCAGTACAGAGACAGATGAGGTCCTGGAAGCTTGCTTATGATTTAGTCCAGTTCCTCAGCATAAGAGATCAAAGAGTAAGTTGAGGCAGAAGCTCTAGGTTAGAGGAAAGATAAGCATTTGCCTAGAGTATTTCCCATGGCAGAAATCCTTGGGGGACATAATGGAATGAGGACAAGAAGGCTGAATGGGAATCAACCTAGTTGATTGAGAGGTTGCCCAGCAGGACGGTGCCTCATCAGAGCTCCCATCAATGGATTGCAAGGCTGAAGGCCCATGGACACGTGGTTGGGTTGGACCCAGTGGAGGGGTAGCTGTCCTTCCAGGGTGATCTATTAGAAGCAGGAACATTTTCAACACAAAATATATCTCAAGAGCTTGACCTTGTATCACAAAGCATACAGCAACTATTTTAAAAAAAGTCGCTCAGTCACATCCAACTCTTTGCGGCCCCATGGATGATACAGTCCATGGAATTCTCCAGGCCACAATACTGGAGTGGGTAGCCTTTTCCCTTCTCCAGGGGATCTTCCCAACCCAGGGTTCGAACCCAGGTCTCCCCCATTGCAGGTGGATTCTTTACCAGCTGAGCCACCAGGGAAGCCCAAAACACATGGAATGCTTCACAAATTTATGTGTCATCCTTGCACAGGGGCCCTGCTAATCTTCTCTGTATCATTCCAATTTTAGTATATGTACAGTGGAAGCGAGCACCAGCCAACATAATCAGTACTTTAAAAGCCCAAGAGCCATAGATGGTGTGTCATATACCTCATTCAGGCAACATCTAGAACAATTCATTTCCCAGATGAGTTTTCCTTCAAGAGCAAATCCTAGTGAGGAGTTCAGGTCATTCAGTGCAGGCTCTAAATCTCAAGAGTCGGATCACAGAGAATTTCATTCAAATACCACATGTGACCATACACAAAACAGTTTTGTAAAAGAAGCACAGGGAGGCTTAGATGCGTTAGGTGTCAGGGCATCTTTGCAGCTTTCCACTGTTAAAGGTTTTTACCTTCTCACTTCAAGTCTGTCTTCTCACTTCAGGTCTGCAGTTCATCAGGCCAGCCCTGGGTGATTCATCTTGGCAGCAGCAGGAGTGAAAATTAGCATAGAGGTGCATGAGAGGGGTGCTGTCTGTAGGGTGTTGAAGTGAGGCTAAAAATAGTTGGGGGTTCCTGGGGAAGGCTCTTTCGTGGCCACAGGCACCACAAAAGGAAAACTCACAGGGGAAATCTGCCCACAAGAGAAGACAAAAGCCCCCGCCCCTGTCACCCCTTTTGCCCCACAGGAAAAGCTCGAGGTGACAGTGAATTTGGTGTTTTTAAAATGTCACAGCCCCCACAGACAGGCTGGCCTTCCTTCTTACCCCAGGCCTCCCATCAGAGTCTTTCCTGCCGAGCAAATTCGCTTTCTTAGTTCATGATCCAGGATCCAGCACGGACATCTGTCCCTAACTGCCTGCAGCTACGTTTAGTCAAAGGACTGGTTATGCTAAAGGAAATGTGACATATTGACATGCTTGACTAATACGAAGAAAGCAGATCCCTAGAGAAAAAGTGTTGTGTATATAAATAAAAAAATAAACATTAATTTGTCAAGCATTTGTTAAGCACTTTTCTGCCAGGCACTGCTGGTGTCTGAAGATACAAAAAAAAAAAAAAATAGGTTCCTGGCTGTTTGGGAACTTATAGGCTGTTGGGGAGAGAATCAGATCCAGGAATGATTTGAGTAAGGAGTGATAAAGACTGAAGTTGAAGTAAGAACAAAGTGTTCTGGGAGCATAGAATTAGGGAAATTAAGGCAGGCTGTGAGGGTTGGTCAAGGAGAGTTGTTTGTTTGTTTTTTTAACTGAAATAGTTGATGTATAGTATTATAAAAGTTACAGGTGTAAAATATAGTGATTCACAATTTTAAAGGTCATGCCCCATTTATAGTTATTATAAAATATTGCCTGTATTCCCTGTGTTGTACATATATCCTGGTAGCTTATTTATTTATTTATTTTAGCTTATTTATTTTATACACAGTAATTTGGATTGCTTAATTCCCATACCCCTATATTGCCCCTTTCCCTTCCCTCTCCACACTGTAACCACTGGTTTGTTTTCTGTGTCTGTGAGTCTGTTTACTTTTGTTATATTCACTAGTTGGTTGTATTGTTTTAGATCCCACATATCAGTGATATCATCCAGTATTTGTCTATGTCTGATTTATTTCACTCAGCATAATACCCTCCAAGTCCATCCATGTTGTTGCAAATGGCAAAATTTCATTCTTTTTTTTCCTGGCTGAGTAGTATTCCATTGTGTTGTATTCCATATATATGGAATATATATATTTGCACACACACACACACACACATATATATCAATCCTAAAGGAAATCAACCTGAATATTTATTGGAAGGACTAAAGATGAAGCTCCACTATTTGGGCCACCTGATATGAAGAGCCAACTCATTGGAAAAGACCCTGATGCTGGGAAATTTTGAAGGCAAAAAGAGAAGGAGGCAGTAGAGGATGACATGGTTAGTTAGCGTTACCAACTCAATGGACATGAATTTGCGCAAATACCAGGAGATAGTGAAGGACAGGGAAGCCTGGGTGTCACAAAAAGTCCTACAAGACTTAGCGACTAAACAACAACAAATATATACACACCACATATTCTTTATCCTCATTTGTTGTGGGCCCGTAGGTTGCCTCCAAATCTTGGCAGTTGTAATTGATGCTGCTGTGAATATCGGGGTGCATGTATCTTTTCAAATTAGTGTTTTCCTTCCTTTCAGATATATACTCAGGAGTGGAATTGCTGGGTCATATGGTAACTCTGTCTGTAGTTTTTTGAGGAACCCCCCATACTGTTTTCCATGGTGGCCGCACCAATTTGCATTCCCACCAGCAGTGTGAAAGGGTTCCCTTCTTCCCACATCTCCCCAGCATTTGTTATTTGTGTTCTTTTTGATGATGGCCATTCTGACAGGTGTGAGATGATAAAGGACAGCTTTTAAGGGACAAGTGAAAGTCAGTTAGGAAAGCGGGGAGAAGGACATGCCAGGAGAAGGTGGAGTCTGTGGTGAAGCACCCAAGTGTGAAACAAGCTGTTGCACGTGGGCTGGTGTCGGGTGGGGAGACAAGAGTGTGGGCAGGAAGGAGATGAGGCAGATCCATGTGACCGAGCAGAGAAGCTAGAACAGTGCCTTGAAACCTATGGAGAGCCCCTGGGGGATTTTGTTTAAATTAAAAAAAAAAAATTGTTTTCTTTTTTTTTGGTTGCACCGAGCAGCATGAGGGATCTTAGTTCCCCACCTGGGGACTGAACCCAGGCCCCTTGCAGTGGAAGCGCAGAGTCCCAACTGCTGGGCCACCAGGAAGGTCCCTGGGGGGTTTTACGTGGTGGCTGCCATCAGTGTGCTTTGGGGGACAGTGTGGCAAGCAGACTGGAGTGGATTAGGCATGAAGCTGGTGGCCGGTGAAAGGCAGTGACTGGAAAGTGAGGAGAGAGATGGCTAAAGAGATCCCAGAGTGGGGACAGAGAGGATGAGGGGCAAGGACAGAGAAGGAGGCATCAGGAGCTTCTAGTTCCTGACCTGGGCTGCTTAGAGGGGAAATTGGAAGAAGAGTGGGTGGGGGAAGTGATGGGTTCTCTGTTGGATGTTTTAATCTCAGGGGACCTAGAAACACATGACAGGTGATTGAATGTGGAGATTTCTTTTTCTTTTTTTATTTTTACCAGTTTAAAATCTGTTATTTATTTTGGATTAAATGATTTTTTTGTGACAAAGATGCATGTTCAGAGTCATTCCAGAGCATTGACATTTTTGGTTGAAGTTTGATGAGAGATCGCATAAAATATCTTTATCATCTAGCCATTAGTCAGACAATTACCTAGTTAATTGGTTAATTGGTTACAGTGAAATAAAATAACCAGTTCACTCTAAGTCTAAAATATAGTTATTTTGAATTTGCCTCTGGATTGAAAGGATTTGATGTTAATTGGTGGCTGCATTCGTGTGTTAGGGCTGTTGTAACAAAATACCACATAGAGGGTAGTTTAGACAACATAGTTGTTCCCTCACAGTTCTGAAAGCTGGAAGTTCAAGATCCAGGGATCAACAAGTCTGTGCTCATCTGAGGCCTCTCTTGGTGCTGGAGACGCTTTCCATGTGTCTGCATATGGTCTTTTCCTCTGTGTGTGTCTGCGTCCTAATCTCCTCTTCTCATAAAGACACCCTTCAGACTGGGTTAGGTCCCATGCTGTGGACCCAATTTTAACTTCATTACCTTTTGAAAGGCTCTGTCTCCAAAGTCAGCCACATTCTGAGGTACTGGACATTAAATCTTTTTTTTTGTTTTAAATTTTAAATATGTTTTATTTATTTTTTAAAATTTATTATTATTATTTTTACTTTACAATGTTGTATTGGTTTTGCCATACATAAACATGCATCCACCACGGGTGTACACGTGTTCCCCATCCTGAACCCCCCTCCTTCCTCCCTCCCCATACCATCCCTTTGGGTCATCCCAGGGCACCAGCCCCAAGCTTCCTGTATCCTGCATTGAACCTGGACTGGCGATTTGTTTCTTATATGATGATATACATGTTTTAATGCTATTCTCCCAAATGACCCCCCCTCGCCCTCTCCCACAGAGTCCAAAAGACTGTTCTATACATCTGTGTCTCTTTTGCTGTCTTGCGTACAGGGTTGTCGTTACCATCTTTCTAAATTCCATATATATGCGTTAGTATACTGCATTGGTGTTTTTCTTTCTGGTTTACTTCAGTCTGTATAATAGGCTCCAGTTTCATCCACCTCATTAGAACTGATTCAAATGTATTCTTTTTAATGGCTGAGTAATACTCCATTGTGTATATGTACCACAGCTTTCTTATCCATTCATCTGCTGAATGTGGAGATTTCTAAGAGAATGAAATATTTGGGAGTTGTCAGCTTACTTGAGAAATAGCTGAAGTCAAGGTGAGGACAAAGTCACCCAGAATTGCGTGTAGATTCTAAGAATCAAGATGCGAACACCAGCACTTAAGAAGCTGAGGGTAAGAAGCCAGCAAAAAAACTTGAGACCAGCTCAAGAGACAGGAGGGAAATCAGAAGAGAGGGCTGTCCCAGAAGCTGAAAAAGGTGAGAGGTATGAGAAGATGGTCATCAGAAGAGGCGTCCAGTGTGGCAAGATTGTGTGACTGTACAGATTGCTCACCAATTCAGGAAACTTGAGAAAAGGCCAGATTGAAAGAAAAGAAAGTTCTCCTTATGATAGAATGTTGAATTAATACACATTTATAAGGTTAAGTAAAGAGGTCCTTCAGGGCTGTGATTGCAAGATTTACCAGTAGTACGTTGAAAGCATGGAAGAAAAGTTTAGCAGCTGTTTCATTTTGTAGGTGAAGAGACGAGGTAGATGAGGTTAAGGGATGTACCCAACTAAGGGATATTGGATGTGACCAACTTAGGTCACACAACTAAGTTGACC
This sequence comes from Bos indicus, assembly GCF_029378745.1. Taxonomy (NCBI): domain Eukaryota; kingdom Metazoa; phylum Chordata; class Mammalia; order Artiodactyla; family Bovidae; genus Bos; species Bos indicus. Next base: position 45,830,599 of record NC_091780.1, read on the forward strand.
AGGACTAGAATCCGTATCTCTAGATAATTTAGCCCTTCACTGTTTACTCTGATTAGTTCTCAAACTGCAGCTTGCCTTAGAGTCACCAGAGGGCTTTTAAAACTATATTGCCTCACCCCACTTCTCCCATGCCCCCACCTCTGGAGATCTTCATCCAGTAGGTCCTGGGTAGGGCTTGAAAATGTCTTTCTTACAAGCTCTAGGTCCTCTATTGCTTCTGGCCGGGGACCACACTTTGAGAACCACTAGAGAACCACACTCGGAGAAGGCAATGGCACCCCACTCCAGTACTCTTGCCTGGAAAACCCCATGGGCGGAGGAGCCTGGTAGGCTGCAGTCCATGGGGTCGCTAAGAGTTGGACACGACTAAGCGACTTCACTTTCACTTTTCACTTTCATGCATTGGAGAAGGAAATGGCAACCCACTCCAGTGTTCTTGCCTGGAGAATCCCAGGGATGGGGGAGCCTGGTGGGCTGCCATCTATGGGGTCACACAGAGTCGGACACGACTGAAGTGACTTAGCAGCAGCAGAAAACCACACTACAGAACTATTCTAGATGCTTCTAAACCCTTAAAAGTAGGGAGGATTCTAGAAAGCAGCTGGGTTTCCCAGGATGCTTGACCATTCTCTAAGAAACTCTCAGGATAGTAATTCACTTGGAAAGAAATTCATGTGAGTCAGTGTCCCTGCGGAAAGTATGAATATGGAACTGGACTTGATTCATTCAAAGCTCTGCCCTGAGTGCCCACGCTGTTCTAGACACTTTTCTTGGCATGGGAGTACAGTCCAAAACTCTGCCCTCAGGGAGCTTACCTTGTTTAGGAGACAGAAATATACCAGATAAATAAGGAAAATATAGAATATATTAGTGAGAGTGTTTAAGAGAAAAATGAAGTCAGAGAAAGGAGTAGAAATGTCAGGGCAGGAGGACATATTGAAATTTTAAGCAGGGTGGCTGGGAAGAGGAGAAGGCAACGGCAAAGACCTGAAGGAAGGGGGAGAGTGAGCTGGGTGAGTGCAGAGGCCCTGAGGTGGGCCCTCTTGGAGACATGGCAGGGAGGCAGTGTGGGTGAAATGGAGTGAGTCAGGGGAAGAGCAATAGGAAATGAAGTCAGAGATCTCAGAAAGCCGGGTCAATGCCGGGATCTTAGGAATGGATTTTTCACATTTAGGAAATTCCTCCTTAAAAAGTTACTCCATTTCTCTTGTACTAAACCGTACTATCTACTGCTAAGGGAACATTAGGTCCCAAACTTGAGCTCTGGCTCTCCCTATAACCCTACTGAAGGGTTATAGAAATTCCCTCCACAGATTGGCTAAGGAGTTTGCTCAGCTGCTTGTTTTCTTCTCCAAACAGTTGCCCCCAGGCCCATCTGCAGAGACAGACCCAGGAGGAAATGTGTTTCTTTGATCACCTTCTCCGTGTGTATATGCACGACCCCATCCCCGCTTCCTCATCCATGCCCCATCCCACCCCCATCTCTTCACTCAATGCTGAGAGAATTGCCCTGGCAGTGTCTGCCACATTTTTTCTGTATTACAAATGACATTGTCCGCACTTCTGGGAAAAACGGACCCCACCCACATGAGTCTTGGGCGGTGGCTCAGACCTTCAGTTTGTCAGTCTGCATTCTTTTTATGGTCAGGACTTTTGGATCCTGGCCCACCCCACAACCACCTGTACTGGGGAAAGAAAAAACCCAATGCATTAAAGGACAGCCTAGGATCTTTGTCTTTCTGGAAGATTATTGAATTTATATTCAAATGTATAGAAGGCAAACTATTAGGCTTGATGGAACATTGTGCTAAGAAAGCTTTGTATTTTCTTATATTCTCACACACACAGTCTGACCTCGAACAGGATTGGATCTATAACACAGCAAGGTGTTTGTGGTCTGTGAAGTCTCAGGCTAGGTCCTGCCCCAACACATAGGACCAAAAAGATGTAGTCCTGGGGTCTGGGGGGTTATATCCTAGGCCTCTGAGAATAGAGGAGTATTTATGATAATTTATGTTTTCATGTTGGGACATGAGACGTATTTTCTAGCAGAACAAAAGAGAATTCTAAGCTCCCCTCACAATTTGGTTTTGAGTCTTCAGAGACCGTATCTGTTTCTTTGAGTGGAATAGTTTCGAAGCTAATACTAATATCGACAAATCAGTAAGTTATCTGTGGGTTAAATTGATAAAGTATTGGATTTAAGAACAAATGAGTTTTCACTGATGACTTTTCTTTCCAGACTTGAATTTCAGGCTCTTAGTGGCCCATGTAGCGTAAAGGGTGAGTTTCACCACCTCTCTGGAACAGCAACTCTGTCCCATCCAGAAAAATATACCACATGTGGGCTGCTCTAGGAACTTAGATGACCTGTCCCACTCCTGGAGTCTGGGGACTCTTTGGCACAGGGGCATTTTTTGTTGATCTCTAGAATCTTAGGTGGTCGGGGCTGAAGTGACCTTGAAGGTCAGTTAGTTCAAGTGCTCCTTTTATGTTTAAAGTGTGTCTCAGTATCCTAAGTGGTCTAGCAACTTTGGTAAAACACCTCTAGTGTTTGTACCTAGGAAGGACATTAAGTGAGAGGAGAGACCCCAGTTCTACTTACTGAAGAAGACCTTTGTGCGGGAGCTGAGTTTTGATGTGGTTAATCTGCTCAGTTCAAATGAAAGTCAGTTCAATTAAAAGAGAGGAAAAGGAAACTTGGCCAATGTCTCTCTTCTTTTGCCAAATGAAACAGTATTGTGGATGCAGAATCAAGACTACCTTTTTGGAAAATAGCTAAATGGCAAGCACCCTACACTCGTATTTCCCTTCTAATTAAAAAACAATGCCATTTAAAAAAAAAAAAAAAGGAAAAAGAAAAAACAATTGCAAATGCCAGACCACAACAGCAAAATGTTTCACAGTGCCCCCACCCCAATAAACCCTCGTTTCTTGTCTCCACCAACAAAAACAAATTTTATGGCCCAGTCTGTACATGAATCACTCTGTGGAAATGATAGCAAATGCAATAACCCCAGACAGCTGTAATTATCTAAATGTCTCCTTATTAGCCATTTGAATGGTTGAAGCCTTATAATCAAATCAGAATGAATGCTAATCGAAATCTAATAGAGCTTACATCCGTTTGATTAGGTATCAGAATTTGATTCCGATATTGTTAAGTTACAGCTATGACCCATCAAGTCACACTAAAAATACATTTTATAACCTTAATGGCAAAAGGAGATGGATTCTTTCCATAAACCAGGGCAAACTGGAACTGGTTTGTACTGTGCCGGCGCCACCTACCGGGATTTAGTGGAACTGCAGAGACCATCTTTCCTTGGAAGTGGGGCACAACTATTTGTTGTCTGATTCCAAGAAGATTTTTGAAAATTAAGCAAGAGATACTGCCCACGTTTTTAATTCTATAATTAAATATGACTAGTGATCATGGAGAATATTAATAGTGATTATTTCTGGGAAGGTGTGTGTTGGCAAGAACTAGAGGTAAAATTGGCGGGACTAGGTGAGACCAGTTAATGGAGCGCCGCTGGGTGAAAAGCTGCAGAAATGAGCCTTAGCACTCCCCACGTCCTGACTGACTCCATTCCTCCCCTTTTCTCTGCTAACGGAAGATTGACTTATGTTTGTAATACCTCTGGAATAAACAACATGTACTGAATCTCTGCCATGATACAAATACAGTCTCAAAATCCTGTTGAGTAATAGAAATATAAACTGTGGTCCCTTCCTCAGGAGATTTGTAATCAGTTCTGTGAAGAGTTTGGAAAAAATACACGATACCTCATAGTAGCAATTAAGGGCTAACTTTTGTCATATAGTAGTCTGCTAAGAAAGAATGGTTGGGATGTAAATTTTTAAAAATTGAAGTATAGTTAATTTGCAATGTTAGTGTACAGCGAAGTAATTCAGTTATATACATATATATACACATATATATGCATATATATGTATATACATATATTCTTTTTCATATTTTTTCCATTGTAAGTTATTATAAGATATAGAGTATAGTTTCCTGTGCTATTCTGTAGGTCTTTGTTGTTTACCTATTTTATATGCAGTAATGTATGTATGTTAATCCCAGGATCCTAATTTACACTCCCCCATCCCCTGCTATCCCTTTGGTAACAATAAGTTGGGTGTACATTTTTTGAGACTTTACATGTGTGAAATACATTTATTCTACACTCAAGCTGAAGACAGTTTGCCCATATAAAGTATACTTTTCTCTCACTCGGTGAATACATAGGGAAGCTTGTTTGTAAAATATATGCCCCAGGAATTTGAGAGGTAGTAGAGGGATGGTAAGTCAAATTTGTTGCTTAATTTACTAACTGCCTAGAAACTTAAGGTCTAGATATTTGCATACTGGATTTGACCTGAATTAGCCCTGATCTTTTTTCAAATTTTTAAAATTGTGATATACACATAACATAAAAATTGCCATCTTAATCATGTTTAAGTAACAGTTCATTGGTATGAATTACATCCATATTGTTGAGCAACCATCACCACAATGCATCTTCAAAACTCTCTTCATCTTACAAAACTGAAACTCCACAGCCATTAAACAATGACTCCTTGTTTCCCTCTCCCCTCAGTCCCTGGCAGCCGCCATTCTACTTACTATAATTTTGACTACTCCAAGTACCTCCTACAAATGGAATCATATAGTACTAGTCTTTTTGTGACTGACTTAGATCTTCCCTGGTGGCTCAGAGAGTAAAGCATCTGCCTACAATGCGGGAGACCCGTGTTCGATCCCTGAGTAGGAAAGATAACCCTGGAGAAGGAAATGGTAACCCATCCCAGTACTCTCGCCTAGAAAATCCCATGGATGGAGGAGCCTGGTAGGCTATAGTCCATGGGGTTGCAAAGAGTCGGACACGCCTGAGCAACGTCACTTTTTAGTTCAGTTAGCATAACAGGCTCCAGGTTCATTCATGCTGTAGAGTATGTCAGCATTTCCTTCCTTTTTAAGACTGAAAAATGTTCCCTTTATGCATATAGCACATTTTGCTTATTCATTCATCTGTCCGTGAACTCTTGGGTTGTTTCCAAAATTTAGCTTTTGCAAATAAAGCTGCTGTGGATGTGGGTGTATAAATATATCTTTGAGACACTGCTTTTAATTCCTTTGGGCATATATCCAGAAGTGGAATTGTTGGGTTTTATGCCAAGTCTATATTTAAATTTTTTTAAGGAAACACCATGCTGCTTTCCACAGTGGCTGTATCATGTTTTAGTCACACATATAATGCACACAGGTTCTAATTTCTCCATATCCTTGCCAACATTTTTTTTTTTTAAATAGTAGTTACCTTAATGGCACCCCACTCCAGTACTTTTGCCTGGAAAATCCCATGGACTGAGGAGGCTGGTAGGCTGCAGCAGTCCATGGGGTTGCTAGAGTCAGACGTGACTGAGCGACTTCACTTTCACTTTTCCCTTTCCTGCATTGGAGAAGGAAATGGCAACCCACTCCAGTGTTCTTGCCTGGAGAATCCCAGGGACGGGGAAGCCTGTTGGGCTGCCGTCTATGGGGTCGCACAGAGTCGGACACGACTGAAGCGACTTAGCAGCAGCAGCACCTAATGGATGTGAAGGGGTACCTCACTGTAGTTTTGATTTGCATTTACATAACGATTAGTGATGTTGCACATCTTTTCATGTGCTTATTGGCCATTTGAATATCTTTTTTGAAGAAGTGTCTATTCAAGTCCTTTGCCCATTTTTGAATAGGGTAATTTGTTTTTTTTATTTAGTTTTAAGAGTTCTTTATAGACTCTTAATATTAATCCCTTATCAGATATATGATTTGCAAGTATTTTCTCCTTTCATGAGTTGCATTTTCATTCTGAAAGTGTTTTTTTTGGAGGGGGTACCAAATTGCTTCATTTGAAAGAATGGTACAAAAGAACTTAAGTAGATGTTTGGGTACAACCTATAGAGAAAGTAAAGGTTACCCCCCAAAAAACACTTTCAGAGTATTGTGAAGTCCATCGTGTGTAAATGTGGTCACCCAGTTCTTTGTATTACCGTGCTTATTCAGGTAATGAGTCTCAATGAGGTCAACAAGTGGGGGTTGATCTTATCACTGGCCAGTTCTTGCAGCTCCAGTAGCAACTGATTGACGCTTCCCAAGTGTAACACACACTCCACTGTGTTCAGCTCCTTCTCCTGGTCCTTAGGATCTGGTTCCTTGGTATCCTGGAAGAAGATGTGGTCACCTCATTGATTCTGCAACTTCATCAGTTTCTCAACATGTTTTCTCTCCTCACGAGACTGGTGAAGAAACTATTTGGCAAAGTTCTGCCAAGCCACACGATTGCAGCCAAAGTAGTGAGACATGGACAGGCAGAGGTTGGAAGTGTAGGGCTCTAGGTTGATCTGGCAGTTGATGGTGGCCTCTGAGTCCTATTGGTGGTTCTGGCCCTCCAGTGAGGGACCTCAGTGGTCAGGGCAGGTGACAAGGAGAGGAAGTGAAGGCTGCCCAGCGCTAGAGCAGCAGCAGGGGCCGTGGGGGTGCGGTGGGGTGTGGGCTTTGGGGCTCTGTAAGGAGGGTTGAAGGGCTGGCTCTGAGCACCAGCAGGCATGGGAGATTAACACCTGTTCTATCCAAGCATTGTTTTACTTATTTGGCCGCACTAATCCAAGCCAGGTTTCAGCAATATGTGAACCGTGAACTTCCTGATGTTCAAGCTGGTTTTAGAAAAGGCAGAGGAACCAGAGATCAAATTGCCAACATCCGCTGGATCATGGAAAAAACAAGAGAGTTCCAGAAAAACGTCTATTTATGCTTTATTGACTATGCCAAAGCCTTTGACTGTGTGGATCACAATAAACTGTGGAAAATTCTGAAAGAGATGGGAATACCAGACCACCTGATCTGCCTCTTGAGAAATCTGTATGCAGGTCAGGAAGCAACAGTTAGAACTGGACATAGAACAACAGACTGGTTCCAAATAGGAAAAGGAGTTCGTCAAGGCTGTATATTGTCACCCTGTTTATTTAACTTATATGCAGAGTACATCATGAGAAACGCTGGACTGGAAGAAACACAAGCTGGAATCAAGAGTGTCAGGAGAAATATCAATAACCTCAGATATGCAGATGACACCACCCTTAAGGCAGAAAGTGAAGAGGAACTAAAAAGCCTCTTGATGAAAGTGAAAGAGGAGAGTGAAAAAGTTGGCTTAAAGCTCAACATTCAGAAAACGAAGATCATGGCATCCAGTCCCACCACTTCATGGGAAATAGATGGGGAAACAGTGGAAACAGTGTCAGACTTTATTTTTCTGGGCTCCAAAATCACTGCAGATGGTGACTGCAGCCATGAAATTAAAAGACACTTACTCCTTGGAAGGAAAGTTATGACCAACCTAGATAGCATGTTCAAAAGCAGAAACATTACTTTGCCAACAAAGGTCCATCTAGTCAAGGCTATGGTTTTTCCTGTGGTCATGTATGGATGTGAGAGTTGGACTGTGAAGAAGGCTGAGCGCCGAAGAACTGATGCTTTTGAACTGTGGTGTTGGAGAAGACTCTTGAGAGTCCCTTGGACTGCAAGGAGACCCAACCAGTCCATTCTAAAGGAGATCAGCCCTGGGATTTCTTTGGAAGGAATGATGCTAAAGCTGAAACTCCAGTACTTTGGCCACCTCATGTGAAGAGTTGACTCATTGGAAAAGAGTCTGATGCTGGGAGGGATTGGGGGCAGGAGGAGAAGGGGACGACAGAGGATGAGATGGCTAGATGACATCACTGACTCGATGGATGTGAGTCTCCGTGAACTCCGGGAGTTGGTAATGGACAGGGAGGCCTGGCATGCTGCGATTCATGGGGTTGCAAAGAGTCGGATACGACTGAGCGACTGAACTGAACTGAAATCTTAGTTGCTGTATGTGGGATCTAGTTCCCTGACCAGGAATTGAACCCAAGCCTCCTGCATTGGGAGTGTGGAGTCTTAGCCACTGGACCACCAGGGAAGTCCCTGCCCAAGCATTGTTGAAGCAGGAAACCATGGTTGAAAATGTCCTTTTATGCACAATAGTTGTCAATTTTCATGAAGTCCAACTTGTCTAGTTTTTCTTTTGTTGCCTATGTCTTTGGTGTCATCCCCAAGAAATCATTGCCAAATCCAATGTAGTAAAGCTTTTGCTGTTTTCTTCTCACAGTTTTATGATTTAGGTCTTACGTTTAGTTCTGCAATTTTTCTGTATGGTATTAGGTAAGAGTCCAGCTTCATTCTTTTACATGTGGCTACCCAGTTTTCCCAGCACCACTAGTTGAAAAGATTGTCCTTTCCGCATTGAATTGTCTTGCTACCCTTGTTGAAAATCAATTGGCCATATATGCAAGGGTTTATTTCCAGGTCTCTATTTTATTCTGTTGGTCTGTATGTCTATAGACCAGTACCATACTTTTTGATTACTATTGCTTTGTAGTAAGTTCTGAAATCAGGATGTGTGAGACCTCCAACTTTGTTCTTCTTTCTCAAGATGGTTTTGGCTATTCTGGGTTCCTTGAGATTCCATATGAATTTTAGGATAGATTTTTCTATTTCTGAAAATAGAGATTTTTATATTTTTGAGATTTTGAGATTGAGATTTTGTCATTTGTCATTGAGATTTGTCATTTGTCATTGAGATTTTGATAGGAATTGCCTTGACTGTGTAGATCATTTTGAGTACAATAGGCATTTTAAATATTAAAAATTTAATATTTAGTCTTCTCATTCATGAACCTGGGATGTGTTTCTATTTATTTATGGCTTCTTTAATTTCTTTCAGCAATGTTTTATAGTTTTTATTGTATGTCTTTAACCTCCATAGTAAGTTAATTCCTAAATATTTTATTTTACAGTTTCCTTTTCAGTCTGTTCATTTTAGTGTATTAATAGAAATGCAACTGAATTTTCTGTGTTAAGTTTGTATCCTGCTATTTGCTGAATTTATTAGTTCTAACAGGTTTTTTGAGGACTCTAAGGGTTGTATACATATAAGATCGTATCATCTGTGAACAAAGATAATTTTAATTCTTCCTTTCTGATTTGGATGCCTTTTATTTATTTATTTTCGTTCTATTCCTAGTTTGAGAGGTTTTTCTTTATATAGTGAAAGGGCATTGAATTTGTCAAATGATTTTTCTCTGCATCATTGAGATGATCATGAAGGTTTTTTTCCTTCTGTTGATGTGGTGTGTTTATACTGGTCAATTTTTCATACGTTGAACCCTCCTTGTATTCCAGGAATAAATTCCACTTGGTCATGCTGTGTAATCCTTTCAATATGCTGCTTAATTTGGCTTCTAGTATTTTATTGATGATTTTTGCATCAGTGTTCATAAGAGATATTAGCCTGTAGTTTTCTTACAGTGTCTTTTTCTGGCGTTGGTACTGTAGTAATACTGGTCTCATTGAATAAGTGTGGAAGGGTTCCCTCCTTGTCAATTTTTTGAAAAGTTTGAGAATGTTTGGTATTGGTTCTTGTTTAAATGTCTGGTAGCATTTACCACTGAGCCATTAAGCCCAGGACTTTTATTTGTTGGGAGGGGAGGTTTGACTACTGATTCAGTCTCCTTATTCAGTTTTTCTATTCCTTTATGATTCAGATTTGGTAGGTTTTGTGTGTCTAGGAATTTGTTCATTTCATCTAGGTTATACTGTTTTTGGACATACAATTATTCATAGTACTTTCTTACAGTCCTTTTTATTTATGTAGATTCACTAATAGTGTCTCCACTTTCATTTATTTTGTTTTAGTGATTTGTGTCTTCTCTCCTTTGTCCTAGTCATTCTAGCTAAAGGTTTGTAAGTTTTGTTGGTATTTAAAAAAAGGGATTTTTGGTTTCATTGATTTATTTTTTCCCCTACTGTTTTCTACCCTTTATTATGATTATCTCCACCCTAATCTTTATTATTTCCTTTCTTCCACTAGCTTTTTTAGTTTTGTAAGTTGTAAAGTTAGGTTATTGATCTAACAAGAGAAATTTCTTATTTTTTAATGTAACTGCTAATAGTTATAAAATTTCCCCTTTGCACTGCTTTTGCTGCGTTGCATAAGTTTTGGTATGTTGTGTTTTCATTATTAGTTTGCAAGTATTTTCTATTGTTCCTTGTGATTCCTTTTTATTTTTAAAAGAGTGTGTTGTTTAATTTCCACACGTTTACTGAATTTCCAATTTTGCTGCTTTTATTGATTTCAAATTTTTCCTTGTTCGGAGAAGATATTTTAGGTAATACTATTGTTTTAGTCTATTGAGACAATTGTGGCCTAACATGATTTATCCTGGAGAATGTCTCATGTGTACTTGAGAAGAATGTGTTTACTGTTGTTGGGTGAAGTGTTCTATTATATATATCTGTTGGATCTAGTTGTTTATTGTGTTGTTCAAGTCCTCTTCTTACCCAGCTTCTACTATTTGTTCTATCAGTTATTGAGAGAGGAGTATTGAAGTCTTCAACTGTTTTTGTGGAACTATTTTCCCCTCAATTTTGTCAATTGATGTATTTTGGTGGTCTGTTATTAGGTGCATAAAATTTTATAATTGTTATATCTTGATATATTCAACATTTGTTAATATACACTGTTCTTTAACTCTTGCAAACTTTTTTTATTTAAAGCATTTTGTCTGATACTAGTATTGCCATCTCTAATCTTTCTTGGTTACTATTTGCAGTCTTTTCCCATCCTTTTACTTTTAACTTATTTTTGTCTTTTGATCTAAAGTGAGTCTTGGGGACTTCCCTGGTGGTCCAGTGGCTAATACTCAATGTTCCCAATACAGGGGTCCCAGGGACTGAATCTATTTACATTCAGAGTAATAACTGCTAATTTTATTTTACTGTTTGTTTTCTATATGCCTTATACTTTTTTGTCCCTCACTTCCCACACTTCTTCTTTTGTGTTTAGCTGATTTTTTTTTTGTAGTAAAGCATATTAATTTCCTTCTCATTTCTTTTTGTGTATATTCTTTAACTATTTTCTTTGTGGTTACCATGAGGATTACATTTGATAACCTAAACTGCAGCATTCTAATTTGAATTTATACCAGTTTAAATTCAATAACATACAAGCACTCTTCTTCTGGTACAGCTCCATCCCCATTCCTTTCAGTTACTGGTGTCACAAAATTACATCTTTATACACTATGTGTCCAAAATCAGTAATAATTTTTATTTATTATTCATCACTTAAATTGAATAGGAAACAAAATGCGGATTTACAAAGCAAAGTTATAATAATGCTAGCTTTTAGACTAGTAATTGTTTTTTCAATGTATTAAAAGCAGAGTTACAAAGCACTTTTATAATAATACTAGCCCATGTATATACCTTCAGTGAGATATTTATTTCTTCATATGACTTTGAGTTACTGTCCAATGTCCTTTCATTTCTACCCACAGAACTCTAGCATTTCCTGTAGGACAGGGCTACTGTTAATAAACTCTCTCAGATTGTGTTTATCTGGGAATATCTTAATTTCTCTCTCACTTTTGAAGGTTACTTTTGCCAGGTATAGGATTCTTGGTTGACAGTTTTTATCTTTTAGTACTTTGACTATATCAGTCCACTGCCTTCTGGCCTTCAAGATTTCTGATGAGGAATCTGCAGATAAACTTATTGAGAATCACTTGTACATAAGTGATGTGTTGTTTCTATGGCTGCTTTCCTGATTCTGTCTTTGTCTTTCAGCAGTTTGATTATAATGTCCCTTGGCGTGGCTGTCTTCGAGATCACCTAGTTGGAGTTCACTGAGTTTGGTTGTTTATATTCAACTTGGTTGCTTTTTATCCAACTTGGGAAGTTTTCAGCTGTTGTTTTCTTCAAATAATCTCTTCCCCTTTCTTTCCCTTATTTTGAAACTCCTGTAATGTGTGTGTGGTGGTTTCCTTAAAGGTGTCCACAGTTCCCTTTAGCTCTGTTAACTTTTTTTTATCTTTTTTCTTTCCATTCCTCAGTTCAGTTCAGTTCAGTCACTCATTCATGTCCAACTCTTTGCAACCCCATGAATTGCAGCACGCCAGGCCTCCCTGTCCATCACCATCTCCCTGAGTTCACTGAAACTCATGTCCATCGAGTCGGTAATGCCATCCAGCCATCTCATCCTCTGTCGTCCCCCTCTCCTCTTGTCCCCAATCCCTCCCAGAATCAGACTCTTTTCCAATGAGTCAACTCCGCATGAGGTGGCCAAAGTACTGGAGTTTTAGCTTTAGCATCATTCCTTCCAATGAACACCCAGGGCTGATCTCCTTCAGAATGGACTGGTTGGATCTCCTTGCAGTCCAAGGGACTCTCGAGAGTCTTCTCCAATGCCACAGTTCAAAAGCATCAATTCTTCGGCACTCAGCTTTCTTCACAGTCCAACTCTCACGTCCATACATGACCACTGGAAAAACCATAGCCTTGACTAAATGGACCTTTGTTGGCAAAGTAATGTCTCTGCTTTTGAACATGCTATCTAGGTTGGTCATAACTTTCCTTCCAAGGAGTAAGTGTCTTTTAATTTCATGGCTGCAGTCACCATCTGCAGTGATTTTGGAGCCCCCCAAAATAAAGTCTGATACTGTTTCCACTGTTTCCCCATCTATTTCCCATGAAGTGATGGGACCAGATGCCATGATCTTTGTTTTCTGAATGTTGAGCTTTAAGCCAACTTTTTCACTCTCCTCTTTCACTTTCATCAAGAGGCTTTTTAGTTCCTCTTCACTTTCTGCCATAAAGGTGGTATCATCTCCATATCTGAGGTTATTGATATTTCTCCTGGCAATTTTGATTCCAGCTTGTGCTTCTTCCAGCCCAGTGTTTCTCATGATGTACTCTGCATAGAAGTTAAATAAGCAGCCTTGACGTACTCCTCTTCCTATTTGGAACCAGTCTGTTGTTCCATGTCCAGTTCTAACTGTTGCTTCCTGACCTGCATGCATATAGGTTTCTCAAGAGGCAGGTCAGGTGGTCTGGTATTCCCATCTCTTTCAGAATTTTCCACAGTTTATTGTGATCCACATAGTCAAAGGCTTTGGCATAGTCAATAAAACAGAAATAGAGGTTTTTCTGGAACTCTCTTCCTTTTTTGATGATCCAGCGGATGTTGGCAATTTGGTCTCTGGTTCCTCTGCCTTTTCTAAAACCAGCTTGAACATCTGGAAGTTCATGGTTCACGTATTGCTGAAGCCTGGCTTGGAGAAGCCACAAGTCCATTCCTCAGACTTGCTAATTTCCATCATCCTATCTTTAAGTTTGCTTATTCTTTCTTCTGCCTGCTCAAATCTGCCTTTGAAATTTTCATTTTAGTTATTACACTTCGTAACTCTAGAGTTTCTTTTTAGGTTTTCTATCTCCATATTGACATTCTGTGTGTCCTCTTTTAGTTCTTTAACCGTCTTTATGATAGTTATTAAACAGTCTTTGTACAGTAGGTCCACCATCTGTTTTTTCTCTGGTACAGTTCTGTTGGTGTGGGTTTTTTCTTTGAATGGGCCAACATTCCTGTTTCTTTGTATGCCTTGTGATATTTTTTCTGTTGCTGTTGATAACATGGACATTTCAATATAATGATATGATAACTCTGGAAATCAGATTCTCTCCCTTCCCCAAGGTTTGATGGCTTTTGGTTTTTATGGGGAGGGAGGTGGGATGGGTGTCTAGGAGGGAGGGGACACATGTATGCCTTTGGCCAATTTATGTTGATGTATGGCAGAGATCATCACAATATTGTAATTATACTCCAATTAAAATAAGTTAATTTTAGAAAGAAAGGGCAAAAAAATTGCTCTAGTCTGTCTTTGCCAAAGATCAGCCTGAAATGTAGACATGTGGTTGTCTTGGGTCTCTTTTTCCCTAGAGTATAATTTAAATTTTTTTTTAATTAGAAAATTTGAGGTATAGTTGATTTATAATGTTGTGTTAGTTTCAGGTGTATAGCAAAATGATTGAGACATATGTATCCTTATTCAGGTTCTTTTTCCTTGTATGTTATTGCAATTCTCAGATCTTCTTAAGTCTGTGTCTTTCCTCAGGCATGTGAAGTGACTTTCTCATTTCTCCTATATATACAGTTGCTTTTGAATGTCCTGGTGTTTAATGTCTGGTTCCCAAAATGGAGGATAAATAGTCTGTGCTATGCTGAGAATTGAAATTGATGAAAATAGCTTCCTGGAAGTTACAAACATTCAGTGGACTCTAGAGTTTCAAAATAGTTACATGAGACAGATTCTACTAGCACAATTGTTGTCCAGGTGGGGAGACATATTCCTGGTGCTTTGTATCTATTATCTTCTCAGAATCCTCCCTTCAGATTTGATTTTTTAAATTGCAATTTACTATCCCGTAGTACATATTCTGAAATCATACCAAATTTTTAAGAACAAGGCAGGAGTATAAAAATATAAATGAAAAAGTTTGGAATTGATAGGAAAGGAAAAGAAAGGTCACCTGAAGTGATAAGAAAAGATTATTTCAATGCCAGCATTATGGCTTGTGGTAGACAGAACAGTGCCTACCCCTACCCCAAGATGTCCATAATTCTCAGATCCATGTGAAAATTTGAGATGACATGGTAAAGGGGAAATTAAGTTTTCAGATGGAATTAAGGTTGCTAAGCAGATGATCTTGAGATGGGGAGATGAACCTGGATTACCCTTGTGGACCTAATGTAATCACAGGGTTACTTATAAATGGAAGAGAGAGGACCAGAGATATGCCAATGTGAAAAGAACTTGGCTGATGTCGCTGGCTTTGATGGTAGAGCCAAGGAAAAAGGTAGCCTTTGGACACTGTAAAGAGGTGAGGAAATGAATTCTCTACTAGGGTGTCCACAATGAACATGAGCCCGGTGAGACTCATTTTGAACTTCTGACTTCCAGAACTGTTAGATAATATCTTTGTATTATTTAAGCCACTAAATTTGTGGTAATATTTGTTATGGCAGCTTCAGGAAAACTAAAAGAGGATGGACAGGAAGGAAAGCTGAAGGTGAGGAGGCAGTAAAGATCAAGGCCACTATTACAGGGGCAAAAGCAGTAAACCAATTGAGGATCTCAGCTCTACCAAATACCATCTGTGTGAGCCAGATCAAGTTACTTAGCCTGTCTGTGTCTCTATATCTTAATCTATAAAAAGCAATAGTAATAGCAGCTCCTTACATGGCTGCTGTGACGATGAGATGAGGCAATCTATGGGAGACTTAGGCAGTGCCTTTGGTAAGTCCTAATAATATGAGCTGCTGCTGCTGCTATCACTACTCTCACAGTTTAAAAAAAAAAATATATATATGTATGTATTTTTATAATTTATTTGGCTGCACAGGATCTTAGTTGCGGCTTGTGGGATCTAGTTTCCTGACCAGGGATTAAACCTGGGCCCCTACATTGGGATTGCGGAGTCTTAGCTACTGGGCCACCAGGGAAGTCCCCCTGGTAACTTTTATATGTCTTTTTTGTTTTTCAGTGACCAGTGTTTATTTACAAAATTATCTGTATAACATATACATATGTAGCCAAAATTCACTTTCCATGTGAAGTAGTACAGATTAAAATTATATTAGAATTTTGTGTATAACAAGGTTTTATTTAAGTGAACATTCAGTTAAACCTGCCCTACTTCTAACCCCATTTCAGGTGAGATGATTCCTGCCGTCCAGACAGGAAAACCAGACCATCGCAGTGGAAGCAGTTACCCTTTAAAGCCCAATTGGTGACTACAGCTCCAGGCTAGGAAAATGAAGTTTACTTCTTCTTAATCATGGTTGCTGCTGCTGCTGCTGCTAAGTCGCTTCAGTTGTGTCCGACTCTGTGCCACCCCAGAGATGGCAGCCCACCAGGCTCCCCCGTCCCTGGGATTCTCCAGGCAAGAACACTGGAGTGGGTTGCCATTTCCTTCTCTAGTGCATGAAAGCAAAAAGTGAAAGTGAAGTCGCTCAATCGTGTCTAACTCTTCGAGACCCCATGGACTGCAGCCCACCAGGCTCCTCTGTCCATGGATTTTCCAGGCAAGAGTACTAGAGTGGGGTGCCATTGCCTTCTCCATAATCATGGTTACCAGGTACCAGTGTAGAGTGTTGCTCTTTTCTTAAGTTTTTGGAGTGGTTCACAGTACTCTTGCCTGGAAAATCCATGAACGGAGGAGCTTGGTAGGCTGCAGTCCATGGGGTTGCTAAGAGTCAGACACGACTGAGTGACTTCACTTTCACTTTTTACATTCATGCATTGGAGAAGGAAATGTCAACCCATTCCAGTGTTCTTGCCTGGAGAATCCCAGGGATGGGGGAGCCTGGTGGGCTGCCATCTATGGGGTCGCACAGAGTCGGACACAACTGAAGCGACTTAGCAGCAGCAGCAGCAGCAGCAGAACATATAGATCCATAGGATATTAAATATGGCTCTAATGTTTACAATTGATGATTGTCCTGATGTGAAGTTTTTACTTGGTAGCCCTTCTAATTGGAAGTCTGTCGTTTTGTTTTGTGTGTACAATTTTACATAATTTAAACTTATGCAATAATTTTGTGGTCATAAAAGTTGCAAAAGTAGAAGAGAGAGTGCCCATGTATTCTTTACTTGGCTTCCTCCAATGATAACATTATCAAAACCAGCAAATTGATGCTGGTACAATGCTAACAATAATGAACTGCAGAGTTTTCTCAGATTTCACAGTCCTTATGTATACTGGTTTTTTTTGTTTGTTGTTGTTTGTGGTACAATTCTGTGAAATTCTATAGAATGTATATATTTGTATAACCACTGTCACAATCAGGTTATTGAACTGTTCTGTTGCCACAAAGAAACACCCTTATACCCCTTCTAGTCACACTCTCCTCTGTCACCAGCCCCCCACAATGACTAATCTGGTCACCATCACTATAATTTTGTCATTTCAACAATATCATATAAATAGAATTATATGTAAGATTTTGAGATTGACTTTTCTTTTTCACTCAATTTAAAGCCCTTGAGACCCATCCAGGTTGTTGCGTTTGTCACTAGTATGGTCTTTTTTTTGTTTTTGTTTTTTTTTTTACTAATGGGTAATATTCTATTTTTTACTAATGGGTAATATTCTATTATATGGGTATACCACAGTTTATCCATCCACCTAATGAAGGATATTTGGTTTCTAGTCTTTAGCTCTTACAAATAAAACTGCTACAGGCATACCTACAGGTATGTAGGTTTTGCTCCAGGTCTCCACAATAAACTGGATATTGCAATAAAGCAAATCACATGAATATTCTGGTTTTCCAGCTTATATAGAAGTTGTGTTTATACTATACCATGGTCTATTCAGTATGCAGTAGCATTATGTCTGAAAGAATAATGTATATATCTTAATTTAAAAAATAGTTAAAAAATGCTATTTAGCTGAAAGATGCTAACTGTCATCTGAGCCTTCAGTGAGTTATAGTAGTAACATCAGTGATCTTGGATCGCTGGTCATTATAACAAATATAATGATAATGGAAAGTTTGAAATATTGCGAGTTGTACCAAAATGTGATGTAGAGACATGAGTGAGTAAATGCTGTTGGAAAAATGGTGCTGATAGACTTGCTTGACACAGGATTGTCACAGATCTTCAATTTATAAAAAATGCACTTATCTGTGAAGTGCAGTAAAGCAAAACCGTAAAATGAGGTATGCCTGTATAAAACTCATGTGTATTTTTTATGACCATAGCTTCATTTCTCCATGATAAATACTCAGGTTTATAAGATTTTTAAGGGTTAAGCAAGATCATTAATGTTAAGGTACTTTGTAAATGGCAGTGCTCAATTTAAACTTAAGGCATATTACTCTGAGTTGTATTAATCATGATAGATAGTGATAAAAGGCTGAAAAAAATATAGGAAAAGAGGTGATAAGAGTTGGTGGCAGATGGGATGGGAAGAGTGAACCCAGTTTTGGGCTTTTTCTTTTGGAGAAAATAAGATGATATTTGTCAGGTAACAGAAGGTGTTAGATTCTGGGGCAGCCTTTTGTACAATGGAAATGTGGGATTGAAGTAAAAACAAAATGTTGAAATATCTTGGGACATTGGTGATGCACCAGCCTTTGCAGGATACCCACAGTTCAAGAGGGAGTATTAATAGGAAGAAAGATGGACAGAGAGAGATTGTTTCATACATTCAACAAATATTTACTGGGCCCCTGCTGTTTGCCACGCATTAGGCAAGACCCTAGATACAAAGTGATGTTCGCTACCAGGCAGGGTCCCTGCGTTGATGAAGCTTATATGCTAGACAGAGCGCAATGCAGTAAACAAGTTAATATATAAGATAATGTCGCTCAGTCGTGTCCGACTCTGTTCGACCCCATAGACAGCAGCCCACCAGGCTCCTCCGTCCATGGGATTTTCCAGGCAAGAGTACTGGAGTGGGGTGCCATTGCCTTCTCCAAGATAATGTCAGGTGGTGATAAATACTATGAACAAACTCCTTTCTCAATTCCCTACTTCCTCACCAGTAAAAGAACTGGAAAGGAATTCCAGGGGAAGGAACTGGAGAGAGACTGGAGTTGCTCTTTCAGAATGTACACTCAGGAAGTCGTCTTCAAGGAGATGATTACTTTTGATGTTTCTGGGGAGCTGAGGTCATTGGAAGATAAGAACTGCGCCAAGACTTGGTTCAGAGGAAGTTGTCAGATACATTGTGTACAGGGGAGGCATGTTTTTACTTCTACCCTCTTAGGGGTTTTCAGCTGAGTCTGAGAACTAAACTGACATAGAAGAGAGTGATGAGAGGAAAGCATACAGATATATATTATATGACACCACAGCCCTCATAAGGAATGAAGACCCAAAACAATGGCCCTCCAACTTGCATTTGTATTATTTTTATTAAAGCATTTACATTCTATTTGAACATAGAGAAGCAAGTGTGGAAAAGTGACCTACATGAGGAGGCCAAAGGAAGAGAAGAATGACTTGAACAAGGTCTAATGTGTAGAATTCTCTTGGTCTCAGCTTCTCATCCTTGGTGAGAGGAGGAGGGGAGGACCCCTTTCATATAGGAATTTCATCTTTGGCTTTTAAGAAAAAGAAGGAAGGTCATAAGCTTTTCTCTTATATCTTCTTTTAAGTGCCTTTAACTCAAAATAGTCCATATGTTAAGGCACTATATTTTAGGGTAAGGTGCTCTGAACTTTGCATTCACAGGAAGAAGGAAACTTTCTTTCCCCTTGTCAGAGCCCAAACCTGAGGCTGTCAAATCGGAGCAAGTTGCGTTTCTCTCCTTTATGTAACCGTTTTGCTGTTTTTTACTCCAGTGAAACAGTGTGAAAATGGAAAAGTACTATGGAAATACAAGTTGTGTTGTTATTAATGATATCGTGGCCCCTCCTGTGCCTCGCACACACCATGATGATAAGATGTATCTCTTCTCTAAAGAGAGGAATTATCCTTCCCACAAGTACTGGTGTGATTCATGTTCTTTTTTCCTGTCTTCTTCCTTTCCTTTCTTCCCTCCTCCTCTCCATCCTGTCCTTCCATCCTTCCCATTTAGGTAGGTACTGATATCTAAGTTGTTTGAAAGACCAGAGAAAAAGAAACAAAAAATAGCGACATAGACCATTCTTAATCCTGCACCGTTTTGCCCTGCAGACAGGGCTGTTCCCACTGAACTATCCTTTGCAGCTTTCCTCTAGACCGGATGGGGGATCTCACTTTTTCACTGCGCCTTTGCTCTCTTTTCCAAGGTGAGGAGGAGGAAATTGGGAAGGAGTGAACTTGAGGTCAGTTTTAAACAAAATATGTTGGATACAACTGAAGCTCTTTTTTGAACCCTTCTCAGTCTCAATTCCCTACTTCCTCACTCATGTGTATCCTTCCTATCCCCGTTTTCATACTCCTGGTATCTGTAAGTGTATCCATAAACAGATTATTGTTAAAGATTTACATTAATGGGGGACTTCCCTGGTGTTCCAGGGGTTAAGATTCCGTTCTTCTAATCCAGGGAATGGAGGTTTGATCCCTGGTTGAGGAACTAAGATCCACATGCCACATGGCACAGTGAAAAAAAAAAAAGATTTGCACAAATGGCATATTGAATGTATTCTGTTGCAACTTGCTCTTTCACTCCTCATTCTGATTTGAGATGTATTCATATTGATACATGTTGTTCATTCATGTAACTGGATTGCTTGAATATTCTCCATTTACTCATCCATTTCTTTATTAGTGGTTTCTAGGTTTTCACAATTGTGGACAATACTATGGTGAACATTTTTTGTATGTGTCCTCTTAGGTACCTGTATGATGGTTTCTCTAGGGCAGTGATTCTCCAAGGACAGTATCTAAACCAGCAGCATCAGTCTCACCTGGGACTTGTTAGAAATCCAGATTCCAGGACCATCACCCAGGCTTACTAAGTCAGAACTTAGGGGTGGTACCCACCAGACTACTTTAACAGGCTTTCCAGTGATCCTGATGCAAGCTTGAGTTTGAGAATTACTGCTCGAGGTGTACATTTTTACAGTAGAATTGCTGGGTTATAGGATAGGTGCGTTTCCAAATTTATGCAATTTAGACAAATTGCCTTGAAAGTAATCATGGCTAATTTACATTCCTAAATATCATCTCACAGTCTGTAGCTTTTCTTAATCTTTTTTTTTTTTTTATGATAAATGTTGCCATACAGAGGCTTTACATTGGAATATAACTGAATTTATTAAAATTTTTCTTTGTGTTTTGTGGTTTTGGTCTTATTTGTGTCTGGATGTTAGATAGAGTATCCTACATGGCCTTCTGATCATTTAAAAGTTTTACCTTTCCCATTTAGGCCTTTAAATTTTCTAAAATTAATGAAAAAATAGTAGTGCTTTTTTCTGACTTGCGCTAAAGAAATAGGGCTTTTGCCAACTTTAAAATACCTGGACAGTTGCCTCAAAGATACAGATATCATTATAGGTAAATATTTGATGAGGGTAGGGTGGATGGTGGTGTGGGGAATACATGTACATGGTGAAAAAAATGTAAAGAGCCAAAAGTTTTACTATAATGAAAAACACAGATTTAGTTGAATTTAAGATCACTAGGGGAGAAGCTGGAGCTGTGTTTTCTATGATTGTTTTATTTATAGTGCTGTGTATTTCCTGAGCTTGCTTGTTTTCATGCATCATAGATGCCATTGTACATGGGGTCTTGTTAAAAAACACAAGCTGTGAAAATTATACTATTTTACAATACTACATTGCTTTCTGTCTATATTTGGATCCTTAAGCCCTCTGAGTAAGTAAGTGATAGGCCCTCAGTTGTGTCTGACTCTGTAATCCCATGGGCGGTAGCCTGCCAGGCTCCTCTGTCCATGAAATTCTCCAGGCAAGAATACTTAGGCCCTCTAGTGGCCCCTACATTAGTTGGGACTAATTAATAATTTACCTGTGAACTTGGTATTATACATTCTTTGATATGAGGTTCTTCATACAAATTCCAAGAAAACAGAAGATTTGGGGATAACTTATTGTTAATTAGGAAGGAGTCTTCAAATACTTTTCTGATAGAGATCAAACTTATTTATTTTATTGAAGTATAGTTGATTTCCAATGCAGTGTTAATTTCTACTGTATAGCAAGGTGATTGAGTTTTATATATCAGATCAGATCAGTCGCTCAGTCGTGTCCGACTCTTTGCAACCCCATGAATCGCAGCACGCCAGGCCTCCCTGTCCATCACCAACTCCCGGAGTTCACTCAAACTCATGTCCATCGAGTCAGTGATGCCATCCAGCCATCTCATCCTCTGTCGTCCCCTTCTCCTCCTGCCCCCAATCCCTCCCAGCATCAGGGTCTTTTCCAGTGAGTCAACTCTATATACTCTTTCCCCAGTGGCTAAGTGGGTAAAGAATCCACCTGCAGTGTAGGAGATGCAGGAGACGTGGATTCTATCCCTGGGTTGGAAAGATCCTCTGGAGGAGGTCATTGGACTACTGGAATACTGGAACCCACTCCAGTATTTTTGCTTGGAGAATCCCATGGACAGAGGAGCCTGGTGGGCTACAGTCCATAGGGTTGCAAAGAATTGGACACGACTGAAGCGACTCAACACAGCAGAGTGGTGGCGGGGGCGGGAGGCTCCCATCTACTGGTAACTGACAAGTATTTGCTACCATGGTCTGTGGCCTTCCTCTCCCCCCAGGGCACCAGCACCTTTCCACCCACTTTTCCTTGTGCTTTGCTTTGCTCTTCCGGCCTCAATTCAGGGCCTCATGATATAATGTCTAGAGGTTCAGTTTTGTCATTGTAGAAAACAAATGAGCCTAGAGGTTATTTGGTTTTAATTATCATTCGTTAACACGATCAATGTAGAGGATTTAGTCATTCAAATGGGTAATGGTGGGACATTTAGGTAATTACAGCTGTTGAATGTTCTTTCTTTTGCTAATTGTTTTATTGAACAAGATTTATAACTAGGTCTTGAAAAGGAGTGGTTGAAGCTGAGGGTATCAGAGGCCAGCATTTTGGGAGGAAGTGGTGGAGAGAGACCTGGGCCTAACTAAGCCTTCACTCTCCACTGTTTCAATCTCTTCATATTCCTAAGAATAGACGTACAGTAAACAATCCCTTGAGGCTGAGGGAAAAGACCCAAGTAAGATTGTGTCTGTATCTGGACACTTGTGACCTCAAGGAGCCCCCTGAACTAGTCAGCACTAATTAATAATTAACCCATGTACTAATGTTTTCTTTGATAAATGGTCTTGGTTTATTTGTGGCTCTCCCTTTCTCAAATATTCTTCTCTGTCCTTTCTAGTGATCCAGGTCTTACCCTTTCTTCACAGGCTGATTTCAAAACCACTTATTCATTCAAATCCCTTTGCTCTGTATCCATTCGTTCAAATTTATTATTTCAACCAACTATGCACAGGTTCTGTGATGGCCCTGGAGATTGCAAAAGTGAGAAATTAGAAGAAAATTTAAACTTGCTTCCTGACACTGCTTATGCTTTTGTTTATTGTGAAAAATTCTTCCATGACACTAGAGTTTGTGTGATTATGGTTTGAATATTACCCAGCCTTATAGTTATCAAATATAAAATGATGATTACAATGCACAAATAAAATCCTGAAAAGTATAGTTGAGATTAGAAGTAGAATAAATATGAAATGTGGTTGGGATACTGATAGAAAATAGTTCACAGAGACTATGCTGAAAGACTGAATTAGAAATGTTTAGTTCACTCGTAACTTTTATTTATCTGTGAGTTCCTTAAAAGTAGGCATCATGTCTTATTTAATTTTTGTGTTAACACCAGCAAAGTACCTGGCACAAGGTAAATACTTCATAAATGGTTCCTGAATTTAAAAACATTAATAAACCAAGGAACAGTTTCCTTAAAACTCACAAGGGGGCAGCAAGGAATACAATTCTTTTCCGTTGTCTGCAAAATCATGCATCTTTAGAGCTAGAAGAACATTAGGTTAGTTGAATGAGAATGAACTTTTCTTCTTAGAAGGCTCAAACATTTCTTTTGAAAAGGACTGCACTACACGTAAGGCACTCTATAAGGTATCCTATAAAGGCAGCCTTTGATAGCTGCCTCAGTTCCAGGCTTTTAAACATGCAGTCTATTGGCAGTCTTCACAAACATGCATATTTAGTCTAACTCTGCGCTTAGTCGCCTTAACAGATTCTTCTAAGATTGTGTAAAATAATATGCACTGCCCTAGATGAAATTTTTTTGAGTACACTGTTTGCTTGGCTTATTGGTTTCTTACATAATTTTGTTACCTTATTTAGTATCAACTCCCCATTTTTAGTATCCACTTGCCAATGCAGGAGACATAAGAGATGTGGGTTTGATTCCTGGGTGGGGAAGATCCCCTGAAGGAGGGCATGGCTACCCACTCCAGTATTCTTGCTGGGGAACCCACGGACAGAGGAGCCTGGTGGGTTACAGTCCGTAGTGTCTAAAAAAGGCAGGCACGACTGAACACGTACGCACGTGCTATGTAAAGATATGTCTCATTCTTTTTCATAGCTTTAAAGTATTCCATTATAAGTACTGTAGTTATTTAACCAACCTCAATGAAAGGACAGTTGAGTTATACTAGATTTTAAAAATTTTATAGACAATGCTATGCTAAACACCCTTAACTACTTGAACATTTCCATGAGACGAATTTTTCTATTATTAGAAGTAGATATGTTGAGTCAAAGGAGATGAACATTTAAAGTGTAATATAAATATATGTACAACAGGAGTATTTCTTCATTTATGTTTCCCTACTTTCTTTTTTAAAAAAATTTTATTTATTTTTTCCCTACCATCTTTTAAAAAAGCTTATTTATTTGGCTACCTCTGGTCTTGGTTTGGGACTCGTGATCTTTCATTGTGGCACTTGGATGCTCTAGTTGAGGCACACTGACTCTAAAGTGTTTGGACTTAGCTGTTTTGTGGCATGTGGGATCTTAATTCCCTGACCAGGGATCGAACCAGTATCCCCTGCATTGCAAAGCATATTCCTAACCCCTGGACTACCAGGGAAGTCCCATTTTCCTACCTTCTTGCTGACACTGAATATCATTAATGTTTCCATCTTTGGCAATCTGATAGGTAGAAATAATCACATTATTGCTTTAATTCTATTTGATTAATTTTAGGGGAAGTTGAATAGCTTTTAATGTTCGTTACCAATATTGGTGTGCGTGACTTGCCTATTCATGCTCTTTGTCCATAGTTCTATTCGAGGTGTTTTTCTTTTCCTTATTGATTTTTAGGTAGTTAATAAATTTTTGTTTTGAAAGATCTTTGGGGTTCTTATTTTCAGTAGACTATTATCCTTCTCTGCCCTGGAAACACATTCTCTGGTTCATCTGTGGTAAGAGCTTCCAGGCCATTTAGTTAATGAAACCCTTTCCTGCTCAAGAGGGCTTGGTCTCTGATCATCAAAAGGATGATAATATCCAGTTTCCGTTTCTTTTAGAGCCAACATCTTTTTCTCTCACGTTAATTGCTTTATGTTCTCCCTGCTTGATGGATTTGACCTTAGGTTTTTCATGTAGTTCTTTCTTGCTAATATCCAGCTGTATTATATCAGAGGAAAATTCCTTTGGAGTTTTGAGTGCATTAGATAAGAAAACTCCATTGTATCAGTATTTCTTTCAAGATGTGTCAAATTTTTGTCTGGACCAAAGAATCCCCTTTGATCAAAACTTTGTTCTTTGGAGTCCACCTGTTCTAAAGCTTTTTGGACTCCCACCTCGCCTCGGAGCCAGTGACAGCCATTATTTCTTTGTCAGGGTGAGAATGCCTAGATTCCTGGTCATATGTAATTTCCCTGAACTCCCTATAGTGCGAATGCTTCTCTGTTTCTTAATTCAAATGACTGTCCTGGGTTTCTGTGTGCTATCGGGTTCTGCTTTGCCCCAGAAGCAGCAACAGTGACCTCTGGGGCTAGCCTGAGAAATTAATGAAGCCTTGTGGGATCCTTCACAAAGGAAGAGTTGGCATAAATGGGAGGTGTATTCTGTATGGTTCTCAGGGGAGTTGAAACAAACTAAAGATGAGAAAATGCTGCCACAGCTGCTATTGCCTGTGAGTAATGTGAGGATGAAGTGTTGATAACACACGGATCCCCAGAGAAAACTTGGAGGGTGAGACCCTCATGATACTGCAATGCTGTTTTCATGGTCTTAGCATTGATTTTCAAATAACACATTCACTTAAAGCCCAACTGACCATGGACGAATGCAGGATGGGTTGGTTATGCAAAGCCCACCCACAGCAGCCTTATTATCTCTACCACCAAGCATCAGGGTGGAAACAAATCAGGAATTCTAGGTCCTTTTCAGCTCCCTGCTCATAAATAAGCTTTGTTTGGAGACAGGCTGAAAGAGGGAAGCCAACAAGAATTTTCCCTCCACGTGTTTGACAATGAGTAGAATGAAATTTTGTTCTATTTTGTTTTTATGAGGAAGCATAGTATTATTCAATCACCTTTCCCTACTTGCCCCCACTTACCTTTCGGTAGGTGAGCCTGTGCACTCATCTATGTGGTTTTTCATATGGTAACTTATGCCGCTGGTACTTTTAGAAATATTGGGGTCCACCCTTAATGGCTTCCTCAGTAACTAAGGTCTTTTCTTTTTTTTTTTTTTGGTGTGATCTATTTCTCATGGTCTTACATTTATTTATTGCATAACTAACTTTTCCTCAACTGTATATATTACACATGTTGCTGATAGAAAATGAGGCAAATATTGCAAAATACTAGAAAAAAGAAAATCAAAATCAACCACCTTCTTATTAAAGATAGCCACGATCATTATCTTGATATATGTCTTTCTGTGTTGTATATACATAAACAGTTCTCATTATTAGTGGTAGTTATGTTCTGTAGTTACTACAAACAGTGTGTTAGCGAATATCCAACCATTGCTCCTAGAAAAAGTATTGGGTTAGGTTCCTGTGAGTCTCTGGTCACTACATTTTCGTCAGTCAATTAATACATTGCCTTGTTTAGTACGTGCTTCAGTTTGAAGACAGTTTAAAACATTGTTAATTCATTAACATTGAACTCATGTCCAATGGCACTAAAACTCATGCCTGAATGAACCTTATTTAGCACATATGTTTTCTCTGTAAGGCACACCACAGGCTTCTTGGCCTTGGGAGCGCTAGACAGCACTTCAGTACTGTGCTCGGGGCCACTTTAGACAGAGAAGTCACCGACAAAAGCACAGAAACGTGAAATGCATGGCAGGAGGTAGATCATGAGAAGGATAAACAAGAAGGCGGTTGTCTCCTTGTTTGACCTCAGCTGGGAATGTGCCCACTGGGCAACTCAAACTTTTTGCCACTTTGCGCAAGTCCACAAATGACCACAAACAGCACCTCAATGATTGATTTTGAGATTACAAGTAAATTTTAGAAATGAGGTGAATTCACAATGCAAAATTCATGAGTGATGAGCGTTAATTATATATCTTGTTTTTCACCTTACAATATATGGATTTTAAGATATAGGGCTTCCCTGGTGACGGTAAAGAGTCTGTCTGCAATGCAAGAGACCCAGGTTTGATCCCTGGGTCAGGAAGATCCCCTGGAGAAGGGAATGGCTACCTACTCCCGTATTCTTGCCTGAAAAATCCCATGGACAGAGGAGCCTGGTAGGCTACACCCCATGGGGTAGCAAAAGAGTCAGACACAACTGAGCTACTACTACACTAGGAGTATATAGTAGTCCAGGCTATGAGTACACCATGATTTATTTAACCATTTTCCTAGTCTTAGACACTGAGTTTGTTTTTGAATTTTTGCTCTTTTACTGTCGTCCTAGAATGCTGAGCTTTATTCATACCTGTTATTTACTTGGACACTGTCTTCTAAGTGGAATTGTGATTCTAGTTTCTAAAGACAGAATGTTATACAGTTCTGTTTTGCACAGATAATCTAGTACATGGCTTATATTTTTATGTACATGTGTAGTCAAGGGTTAACTCAGGAGGCCTCTAAGCCCTTGGAATATCTGCCTGATAAGAGTGTCTTTGTACAATGACCATGCATGCAAGCTCAGTTCTCAATCATGTCTGACTCTTTTCAATCCCCTGGACTATAGCCTGCCAGGTTACTCTGTCCATGGGATTTCCCAAGCAAGAATACTGGGGCAGGTTGCCATTTCCGACTCCAGGGAATCTTCCTAACCCAGGGCTTGAACTCATGTCTCCTGAATTTGCAGGCAAATTATTTACCACTGAGCCTTCTGGGAAGCGTAGTGATCATAGGCCATGCCAGATAGTTTATGTTGACCATATGATCTATGGTGAATACCTGTTTTGGTTCAGCTGAGGTTCTGGGCCACACTGTATTAGGTAGACCTCTGGGGGCGCTGGAGACTGACTAGCTGAAGTTAGTCATGTCTCTGCTCCATGTCCATATGATTGATTTGTAATAAACACTTTGGTCACCAAGGCTCAGGTGAGTCTCCCTGGTTGGCAGTATGTTGTCACACATGTTGCTGGGAGAATAAGTGCTATCTTTCCTGGGAGAGGACACCTGGAAGCTTGCACTTGATTTCTCCTGATTCTGCTCTATGAAATTTTTCTTTTGCTGTTATAAATCATAACCATGAGTATAAGAGCTTTTCTTTTTAAAAATTGAAGCATAATAGTTGATCAGAAGATGAGATGGTTGGATAGCATCACTGACTTGATGGACATGAGTTTGAGCAAGCTTCAGGAGTTGGTGATGGACAGGGAAGCCTGCCATGATGCAGTCCATGGGGTTGCAAAGAGTTGGACGTGACTGAGCGACTGAACTGAACTTCAGTGTATAGTTTCAAGTATTGTTGTTCATTTGCTAAGTTGTGTCCAACTCTTTACAAGCCCACGGACGGCAGCGCACCAGGCTTTCCTGTCTTTCATTGCCTCCTGGAGTTTTCTCAAGTTCATGTCTATTGAGTCAGTATGCCATCTAACCATCTCATCCTCTGTTGTTCCCTTCTCTTCCTGCCCCTTATCTTTCCCAGCCTCAGGGTCTTTTCCAGTGGGTCAGCTCTTCATATCAGATGGCTAAAATATTGGAGCTTCAGCATCAGTCCTTCCAATGAATATTCAGGGTTTATTTCCTTTAGGATTAATTGGTTTGATTTCCTTGCAGTCCAAGGGACTCTCAAGAGTCTTATCCAGCACCACAGTCCGAAAGCATAAATTCTTTGGTGCTCAGCCTTTTTTATGGTCCAGCTCTTACATCCGTATATGACTACTGAAAAAACTATAGCTTTGTCTATATGGACCTTTGTTGGCAAAGTGATGTCTTTGCCTTTTAATATGCTATGTAGATTTGTCAGCTTTCCTTCCAAGAAGCAAGTGTTTCAAGTGTATAGAACAATGGTTTAGTTATATCTATCTGTCTAGACATAGATTCTTCTTCAGATTATCTTCCCTTATAGTTTATTACAAAATATTGAGTATAGTCCCCCATGCAATACATATAACAACTTTTCTGAATTTTGTGTATCCCCCTAGTGAATTATTGAAACTGAGGTGGTCTTGGGAATCCCCTTGATGCAGTATGTTATATATTTATATGTACAGGTAGGATTCTGTGCACCAAATCATGTATACTTATTTCCTGGGAGATTTAAAAGATTTCCAACTATACTGCACTTGATTTTTGCCTTACATTCTGTTTCTAGAAATCAATCTGTATTAGCAATTCCACTATTGAACGTTTTTTTTTTTTTTTTTCAAATGCTTATTGGCCATTAGAATTTCTTCCTCTGTGAATTGTCTATTCAGATTGTTTTTCTCAGCTGAGCTGTTTTTGAATTTAAAAAACAGTAAGCACATTCACATATACACAAAGGAAATCAAACTTTATTTCCCTATTGGTGCATGGAGCTTGGTGTTGTCTATATAGCTAATGATTTGCTTTATCTAAATAATCCCTAAAATTGCTCACCCCTCAGGAATACCAGCTTTCTTCAATATCTAATTTTCTTCTGCCCTGCCTCTACCTTTAAGTCATGTCAGACCCCTAGCAATCTCTCTTAGACCCTTTTCTCTGGGCAAAGGTTTCATTCATGAAATTCATTGTTTTTTTTTTTTCCTTTACAATATCTCTAATGTATGTATCTTTCTTTGCATTGCCATCGTGCAAGCTTAGACACTCACATTTTATTGTTATAATAACATTCCCATGAATTCTGTAACTTTTGTCTTCAAATCCATCTTGCAGATGTCAAACTAACCCTCTTAAAACATGAATTTCATTGTGCCACTCTCTTGCTCAAAACCTTCGAATACTTTCTTTAAGGTCTTTGGTTAGACAGGGGAACTTCTGAGTGTGCTACTGCTAAGCTGCTGCTAAGTCACTTCAGTCGTGTCTGACTCCGTGCAACCCCATAGACGGCAGCCCACCAGGCTCCCCCGCCCCTGGGATTCTCCAGGCAAGAACACTGGAGTGGGTTGCCATTTCCTTCTCCAATGCATGAAACTGAAAAGTGAAAGTGAAGTCGCTCAGTCGTGTCCGACTCTTAGCGACCCCATGGACTGCAGCCTACCAGGCTACTCCATCCATGGGATTTTACAGGCAAGAGTACTGGAGTGGGGTGCCATTGCCTTCTCCCTGAGTGTGCTAACCACTCCCCAATTGGTTTACTCCTGGAATCACCATCCAAGAGGCAAGTCCTTAAATAAGACAGTGGTCAGTTTCTGTGTGGTTGGTCTAGATGTACGAGCCAGGAAGTGTCAATAGGTGAAATGTGACCTAGGAAGTTAAAATGGTGAGAGATATTCAAAGTCTGGTTAAGGTTGTCTAAGCACTTTATGCTAAAGCAATTATGGTATTTACTGATATAATCAAGCTTGAAGCAGGCTGAGAAGGGTGTGATCCATAACAGGACTGCATGTAACGGATGTGTGTGTGCTGAGTTGCTTCAGTCATGTCCAACTCTTTGCAGTCCTATGGACCATAGCCTGCCAGGCTCCTCTGTCCATGGGATTCTCCAGGCAAGAATACTGGAGTGGGTTGCTATGTCCTCCTCCAGGGGATCTTCCAGACCCAGGGATCAACCTGCATCTCTTACATCTCTTGCGTTGGCAAGTGGCTTCTTTACTTGTAGAGCCACCTGGGAAGCATGCAATGAATGCCAACTCCTAATTGTAGCATGTTTTTTATATGGTCTTCACTTTCGGGGGTCTCACCCCTGGTCTCTCCCTTTAGTCTTCACTGAATTGGGCTGGACTCTGGGTTTCTCCAAGTTCGTTCAAGAGAAGCCTACCAAAAAATTAGGAATATTTGTTAGGCAGGCTGCAGGTCTCCTACATATTACCCTCAGGGGTCTATCCATTCTCATCTGTCTGTATTTCACCTGGGTACATGTGTATTCAGTAGGAAATCAAGAGATACCTGGAGTAACAGGCAAATTTGGCCTTGGAGTACAAAATGAAGCAGGGCAAAGGCTAATATAGTTTTGTCGAGAGAATGCACTGGTCATTGCAAACACCCTCTTCCAACAACACAAGAGAAGACTCCACATATGGGCATCACCAGATGGTAATACAGAAATCAGATTGATTATATTCTTTTCAGCCAAATATGGAGAAGCTGTATACAGTCAGCAAAAACAAGACTGGGAGCTGTCTGTGGCTCAGATCATTAACTCCTTATTGGCAAATGCAGACTTAAATTGAAGAAAGCAGGGAAAACCACTAGACCATTCAGGTGTGACCTAAATCAAATCCCTTATGATTATCCAGTGGAAGCAACAAATAGATTCAAGGGATCAGATCTGATAGACAGAGTGCCTGAAGAACTATGGATGGAGGTTCGTGACATTGTACAGGAGGTAGTAATCAAGAGCATCCCCAAGAAAAAGAAACACAAAAAGGCAAAATGGTTGTCTGAGGAGGCCTATGAAAAGAAGAGAAGTGAAAGGCAAAGGAGAAAAGGAAAGATATACCCATTTGAATGCAGAGTTCCAGAGAATAGCAAGGAGAGATAAGAAAGCCTTCCTCAGTGATCAGTGCAAAGAAATAGAGGAAAACAACAGAATGGGAAAGACTAGAGATCTCTTCAAGAATATTAGAGATACCAAGGGAACATTTCATGCAAAGATGGGCACAATAAAGGACAGAAATTGTATGGACCTAACAGAAGCAGAAGATATTAAGACGAGATGGCAAGAATACACAGAAGAACTATACAAAAAAGATCTTCATGACCTAGATAACCACAATGGTGTGATCACTGACCTAGAGCCAGACATCCTGGAATGTGAAGTCAAATGGGCCTTAGGAAGCATCACTACGAACAAAGCTAGTGGAGGTGATGGAATTCCAATTGAGCTATTTCAAATCCTAAAAGATGATGCTGTAAAACTGCTACACTCAAAATGCCAGCAAATTGGGAAAACTCAGCAGTGGCCACAGGACTGAAAAAGGTCAGTTTTCATTCCAATCTCAAAGAAAGGCAATGCTAAAGAATGCTCAAACTACCACACAATTGCACTCATCTCACATGCTAGCAAAGTAATGTTCAAAATTCTCCAAGCCAGGCTTCAACAGTACATGAACTGTGAACTTCCAGATGTTCAAGCTGGATTTAGAAAAGGCAGAGGAACCAGAGATCAAATTGCCAACATCTGCTGGATCATCGAAAGAGCAAGAGAATTTCAGAAAAGCATCTACTTGTGCTTTATTGACTATGCCAAAGCCTTTGACTGTGTGGATCACAACAAACTGTGGAGAGTTCTTCAAGAGATGGGAATACCAGACCACCCTACTTGCCTTCTGAGAAATCTGTATGCAGGTGAAGAAGCAACAGTTAGAACTGGACATGGAAAAACAGACTGGTTCCAAATCGGGAAAGGAGTTCATCAAGGCTGTATATTGTCACCCTGCTTATTTAACTTATATGCAGAGTACATCATGAGAAATGCTGGACTGGAAGAAACACAAGCTGGAATCAAGATTGCCGGGAGAAATATCAATAACCTCAGATATGCAGATGACACCACCCTTATGGCAGAAAGTGAAGAAGAACTAAAGAGCCTCTTGATGAAAGTGAAAGAGGAGGGTGAAAAAGTTGGCTTAAAACTCAACATTCAGAAAACTAAGATCATGGCATCCAGTCCCATCACTTCATGGGAAATAGATGGGGAAACAGTGGAAACAGTGACAGACTTTAATTTTTTGGCTCCAAAATCACTGCAGATGGTGACTGTAGCCATGAAATTAAAAGACACTTACTCCTTGGAAGAAAAGTTATGACCAACCTAGACAGCATATTAAAAAGCAGAGACATTACTTTGCTGACAGAGGTCCGTTTAGTCAAAGCTATGGTTTTTCCAGTAGTCAATTATGGATGTGAGAGTTGGTCTACAAAGAAAGCTGAGCGTCTAAGAACTGATGCTTTTAAACTGTGGTGTTGGAGAAGACCCTTGAGAATCCCTTGGACTGCAAGGAGATCCAACCAGTCAACCCCAAAGGAAATCAGTCCTGAATATTCATTGGAAGGACTGATGCTGAAGCTGAAACTCCAGTACTCTCTGGCCACCTGATGTGAAGAGCTGACTCATTGGGAAAGACCCTGATGCTAGGAAAGATTGAAGGCAGGAGGAGAAGGGAATGACAGAGGATGAGATGGATGGATGGCATCACCGAGTCCATGGACTTGAGTTTGAGCAAGCTCCGGGCGTTGGTGATGGACAGGGAGGCCTGGCCTGCTGCAGTCCATGGGGTCTCAAAGAGTCAGACACGACTGAGCGACTGAACTGAACACATGTATAGACCCTGCAAGGGGGGGAGTATTGTGGAATATGTAGGGTTACTAAAAAAACTAGTGGACCAAGTATTCCTCCCTAATTGAAGTCCAGACTGGAGGCTGGACTTTAATGAATAGTACATAAAAACAGACAAACAACACTATTACTGCTACAGGAGGCCTGTATGGCCCATGAAACTGTAGTAGGTAAAATAGCTGGAGAATAAATGCCAACAGAGATAGATAGCGCCACATTCCTGTGAAATCCCAGCTGGGGTAATGCAGGTGCTGGGATTCTGTTCTATAATCTCTTCTGTTCTATAATCCATTTCTGGGTGACGACCCAGTGGCCTGACTGACTGCTTCCTTCAGAAGATTTGAGACTGAGTTAGACATGGATTACTGGAGGAACAGAGACACTTGTGTTAGTTTTGACCCAGTTGGCAGGAAGCCCACGATCAGCAGAGATGTCTCAGGTGTTTCAGGCAGTGAGCCTTTTCCAGCTTGTGTTGAAGGTGGTCGTCAGTAGGAGCTCTTTCACTCCAATGAGCTGACAAAGAGATGCATTTATAAAAGAAGTATGTTTCAGCTATCAGAGCATTTGTCTAGAGTAGATGACCGGATCTTGTCCCTGGAAATTGTAATTTTTGATCTAGATGTGGGCCCAGGGACATGGTGTTTTTATCCTCAGGGGGACTCTGGCCTCAGGTTCATTTGTGAAAAAAGAGCTCTGACCGAGGTCAGAAGTGTTGGATTCTTCCAAAAACAGGCATCGTGGGGCTGGAGGAGGTTAGCATTGTAGTATGAGTGAAGTCTAATTTGCTAAAGAGCTGGGAAATGTCCAATCCAGGAACTGCATGGGTAATAGCCCTCCTCAAATAGATTCATCAGTAGCGTGGTCACACTGATGAAATGAGGGATAAACCCAAGGAACCCAACTCCGTGGTTAGCTGGGAAGAGAGATGCCTCTTTAGGACAGTGGAGATTTTTGTTGGGATCGATCATATGAATTTCTTGGATTAGGAGACATTGAGCTCTAAGAATCTGATCTCACCAGGTTCCTCTAATCATTTCTTTGAGTGTACATTCCCAGAAGGAACAACGCTGGGTGGTGTCAACTGAGGGTTTATGTAAGGTCAGACCTGGAGAGTAATTTGTCATCCAGAGGGGACAGGAGAAGGCATATGTTTGTGTTAAAAACACTTTGCAAGTGATTTTGATGTTCTGGTCAAGAATTCTTGCTTTTGAGGAATCTGTGATCTCCATTTGAGATTTAGTGTAACCTGGCTACAGACTCAGCCTTGTCTGGCTGCCTCATAAAAATTCTCTTACTTTATTACTCTGACTTTCCTGATGCTTTAACAGCCTGGCATCTGGGTGAATAAATTCTCTTGCCTTGTGGCCTTTATCCACAGTGACTTGCATGGGGCTTTCTGGTGTTCCATTACTTTGACCTAGCAGCCTGGCTAAGATTTACTCTCAGAAGCAAACTTGTCTGGGGTGGGTCAGCATCCTAGACCTATTCTACTCCAGCCTCAGACAGCAGGTCCTAGCATTACACCTGCATCCAAGGCCTTCATCAGATCCTAGTTTATCTTTCTAAGTTTCTCTTCCATCAACCTCTAGTGAGAACTCGTAGTATCAGTCAGATTAGCTCAGTTACTGCATTGAGACCATGTCTAACTTATGATGCTTTATTAAAGCTGCACTTCTCCACCAGTGGCTTTGCTCAAAGCCTTCCATACACTGGGAATGCCCTCTTCCTGCTTCTTAATCTATCTGAACTCCTCTGGTTTTTAGAATAACTTTTTTTCTGAATATAATGTTAATCTATGTATGTGCGTGTGTGCATGCATGCTAAATCGCTTCACTCGTGTCTGACTCTTTGCGACTCTTTGGACTGTGGCCCACCAGGCTCCTCTGTCTCTGGGATTTCCCAGGCAAGAATACTGGAGTGGGTTACCATGCCGTCCTGTAGGGGATCTTCCCAATCCAGGGATCAAACCCACGTCTCTTACTTCTCCTGCATTGGCAGGCAGGTTCTTTACCACTGGCGCCACCTGGGAAGCCCAGTCTATGTATACTATGAAGAAGTGAAGTGAAGTGAAGTGTAGTCGCTCAGTCGTGTCCGACTCTTTGCGACCCCATGGACTGTAGCCTACCAGGCTCCATCCATGGGATTTTCCAGGCAAGAGAACTGGAGTGGGTTGCCATTTCCTTCTCCAGGGGATCTTCCTGACCCAGGGATCGAACCCAGGTTTCCCGCATTGCAGGCAGATGCTTTAAAATACTGGATAAATCATGAAGGAAAAAATAATCCACAGAAAAGATAATCCACTGTTGTTTCTTCCCACCTCTTATCTTTTTCTTATGTGCACAAGTGCATGTGTGGAATTAACAGTTAATTGTATTTATATATTTTGTTTTCGTTTCCACTTAATAGTTCTTCACTGCTTCCTCTCCTTACTTTTCTTCTCCAGAACAACAAATTCCTCAATCTCATGAAAGAGGTATTTTTACCTCTTTCTCTAATACCCTAGGGACCCTATCTTCTACTTCAAATACTTTGCAAAGAAAGATTGTATTCAAAAAAGATTCTGATGCTAGCTCTCAAGAGAATAATAAACCTTATCTTGTAATAAGAGTACAGATAATGTAGATATTTAAAAATATTTTTGAATTTTACATATTCGTTAGGGTCAACGATCAATGTTTGCATGTTGGAGGAAAAAATGGAAGGAAAAATTTGTAAATGATCAAAATTTTGAAACTATAGGAAAGTTTAGACTACATCTACTCTAAGAATCCAGAAACATTAATGTTTTATATGTATTCTACAGTCTTTTTTTAGTATACATTTGAAAAATAGAATTGGAAATCTACCCCACAGTTTGCACCCTTTTTTATTACTACTATATCACTGATACTTAAATAATCTTTATAAACTGACCAAAGTTATTGGCTTTTTACTTTACTAGAACAAACTCTCCTATGTTTGCATACTGGTTTTGCATTGTTCTTTTTGTGCAAATTGTTAAAATCTAAATTAAATATAAATGTTCATGATAGTTTTTAAAAGTGCAATTTTTATATAGATAGAATATAAGTACTAAATATAATTGAATCATACAAATCAAAGGTGGATTTTTAATCATTTAACAATGTCTGAATAAGCCATTTATTCTCCATTCACCTCTAGTTTTTTGACAGTTGGTCTCTCCAAGATCATTTCTATCCCATTCTGTTTTTGATTATGTACATGTTATATTTGTGAAATATAAGTATATATGATTGAAGAAAGTAAAATTGCTGATGCTTGACCCGTTTTGACTACAGAAACGACAATTTCAACACACACACACACTTAGTGTTTATCCTGTGTCTTAAACTCTGAATCTTCAAGATAAGCAGTCTTCACTAGTTTCTCAGCCTGTGCTGAGAATGCCTTTTTAAGTGATGCTACTGCTGCGCCTCCTCTCACACATTGCCCTCCCGGCTGGCACTCAGTCCTCACCGTGAACTCAGTTCTTCATAGGCGGTGGGGGTGGGGGGCAGAGGGAGGGGCGTTGGATAAACGTCCTGAATCAAGCAGCCTTTGTGCTGTGGTCTTCTGTCACTCTGCATTTGCTCACTCGCATTTTCTGATGATAACTCTGACTGGCTTAGAAATGTCAGAGGCAGCTGTGGTTGAATCAAACTAAAGAGTGAGGCTCCTCTCAGTGGCCTCTGTTTCTTGCTTTCCTCTGGGGAAACACACTTTAAATGTGCCTGAATTGCATTTTTTGGCAGATTGTTACAGTAGAATATTGACTCTCTGATCTGAAGCCAGGCTTGTCCCAGGGATTGTCTGCTTTTCTGAGAGCTAATAATGAGAATTGATCAATGGTGGTGGTGGGAGGAGCGGGTGGGGTGGAGGGGGAAAGAACAAACCCTGATAGCTGTTCAGTGAATACTGGATTCTGAAGCCGTTTGGCAATTTATCTCTACTCTTTTGCATTATTTTTTCTCATCAGAAGTAAAGCAAGTATTCAATAGACATTGTACAACTGAATTAAAGCAGAGTCAGCCAATCAAATCTAATTTCTGTTCCTTTCTTTCTGCTAATTTCTCTATCCTTTGGTTTTCATCACCACCATATCCATATAGGTCAAGTCTGATTACAGCCAACCCCAGAGGGAATTACATCATTTTCAATGTAATGGAATTTCATTATTGCAATAGGAAGCCTGGGAAGATGGAAGATCGGGTTCCAATTCACCTCCCGGGGAAGGAAAGATAAATACCTACCCTTCTGATTAATCATCATTCCACAACCTCAAAACAAACAATGGAAATCCATCGGTGTGAGAAGGGACAGGGTGGTGGAAATGCAAGCCAGGGGTGATTTTTTTTTTTAAGTTGAAACTTCCTTCTTTTTGATAAGTGGTCTTCTTCTGACAGTTTGATCAGTTTTACTTTATTTTAAAGCAGTGTTTCTCTACTTCCTGTCTAACTCAAACCCCTTTTTATAAAGGTAACTGTCTCATCCCATCTCTCCTACAGCCTACCATCCCAATTCTGACATGACTCTAGAAGTGCCATGCCCCTCCCTTGTTGGGAAGCACTGTATCACCTTCTGGCAAAATAGTTTTCTTGAGCTTTACTTTCTTTGCTTTGTGTGCACAATAGGTTGTTTTCTCCCAGATATGAATTTATAGTATTGTTGATTCAGTGCTTCTTCAAATTAGATGTGCTTCTCTACCTTACTAGCCCCCCATACCCTAAAATGATGCTGTCTTCCAAGAGACTTCTCAGAAGATACTGACTTGAAGAGCATTTTTCTTTGGTTTTTAAGTGTGTTTGTTTGTGGATGACATATAGGAAAAACTTCCATTTTTATATGTTTTTTTGTTTTAATTTTTTGAGATCTAATTGACATATATTTAGTTTCAGATATGCAGCATGATGTTTCAATATTTGTGTATACTGTGAAGGATCACTAGCATAAGTCTAGTTAACACTGATCACCCCAGGAAGTTACCATTTTCTTTGAGAGCTTTTCAGATTTACTCTGCTAGCAACTTTCACACATACTTTCGGTATTATTAACTATCATCACCCTGCTGTACATTACATGCCCAGGACTTACTTATTTTATAACTGGATGTTTGCACCTTTTGATCCCCTTCATCTGTTTGCCCCCACTAACCTCCCTCCCACTGCCTCATCACCTCTGCCCAGGCCTCTGGCAACCACCAATCTGTTCTTTATATCCGTGAGTTCAGGTTTTTCTTAGTTTGTTTTTTGGATTCTGCATATAACTGAGACAATACCGTATTTCTCTTTCTATGTCTGACTTATTTCACTAAGCATAATACCCCCAAGGTCCATCTGTGTTGTCACAAATGACAAGGTTTCCTTCTTTTTTAGGGATAATGTTCCTATATATGTATATATACAACATTTTCTTTATCCATTCATCTATTAAAGAACAGACACATAGGTTGATTGTATATCTTAGCCATTATAAACAATACTGCAATGAACATGGTGGTACACATATTTTTTCAGGTTAGTGTTTTGTTTTTTGTTTTTTTCCCTTTGGATAAACATCAGGAAGTGTAACTGCTGGATCATATGGTAGTTCTGTTTTTAATTTTTTGAGGAACCTCCACACTTTTTCCTATAGTGGCTACACCAATTTGCATTTCCACCAAAAGTGTACAAGGGTTCCCCTTTCTCCACTTTTTTACCAACAGTTTTAGTTTCTTGTGTTTTTGATAATAGTCGTTCTCACAGGCATGAGGTAATATTGTCGTTTTGATTTGCCTTTCCCTGACAGTTAGTGATACTGAGTATCTTTCATATACCATTGGTCATCTTTTATGTCTTCTTTGGAAAACTGCCTATTCAGATCCTCTGCCCGTTTTTAATTGGGTGTGGTTTTACTGTTGAGTTGTGTGCATTCTTTATATATATATATATTTTGGATATTAACTATTTATCAGATATGTGATGTGCAAATATTTTCTTCATTCCAAAGTTTCCCTTTTTATTTTGTTGATGGTTTCCTTTGCTGTGTAGAAGCTTTTGAGTTTGTAATTCCATTGATTATTTTTGCATTTATTGCCTTTGCTTTTGTGGTCAAATCCAGGGAAAATCATTGTCAAGACCAATGTCAAGGAGCTTACTGCCTCTGTTTTTGTCCAAGAGTTTTATGGTTTCAGGTCTTACATTCAAATCTTTAATCTATTTTTGAGTTGTTCTTTTGTCTATGGTGTAAGATAATGGTCCACCTTCATCCTTTTTCATGTGGGTATCTAGTTTTCCCAGCATGATTTATTGAAGAGACAGTCCTTTCCCCATTGTATATTCTTGGCTCCTGCATCGTAAATTAGTTGACATATATGTGTAGGTTTGTTTCTGGTTTCTGTTTTCCATTCCATTGATGTATGTGTCTGTTTTTATGCCAGCATCATATTGTTTTGATTGTTAGGCTTTGAAATATAGTTTTAAATCAGGAAGCATGGTACCTTCAGCTTTGATCTTCTTTCTCAGGATTGCTTTGGCTATTTGTAGTCTTTAGGATTATTTGTCCTGTTTCTGTGAAAAATCCCAATGAGTTTTTGTATTCTTCCTCGGAGTCTATGCCAGAAAATCAGGTGATGTTTTTTCCCTTCTTGGTGCATATATATATTTATAACGATAATGTGTGCTGTGCTGTGCTAAGTCACTTCAGTCATGTCTGACTCTGTGACCCCATGGACTATAGCCCACCAGGGTCCTCTGTGCAGGG
The DNA here is from genome assembly GCF_029378745.1 of Bos indicus. Lineage (NCBI taxonomy): Eukaryota > Metazoa > Chordata > Mammalia > Artiodactyla > Bovidae > Bos > Bos indicus. The sequence continues at coordinate 45,870,575 of NC_091780.1, forward strand.
GATGCTCCAGGCAAGAATACTGGAATGGTTTGCCATGCCCTCCTCCTAGGGATCTTCACTATCCAGGGATCAAACCTGCGTCTCTTATATCTCTTGCACTGGCAGGTGGGTTCTTTACCATTCGTGTCACCTGTGAAGCCCAAAATAATGATAATGCTTAAAGCTTATTGAGGACTTTGCATGTGCAGGCTCTAAAGGATTTAATTCTCATAATATCCTATTATTCCCATCTTAAGATGTAGAAACAGGCACTCAGAAGTGAGATGGTTCACCTAAGGTCATGCGATTAGTAAGTGGTAGAGTCGGAACATGAACCCAGACAGTCTGAGCCTAGAGTCCACGCTTTTGATCTTCTTTTCAGTTGTGTGGTCCAAGACTGAGGGAAAATACACTATGCTAATACCAATGCTGCTGCTGCTGCTAAGTTGTTTCAGTCGTGTCCGACTCTGTGCGACCCCATAGACGGCAGCCCACCAGGCTCCCCCATCCCTAGGATTCTCCAGGCAAGAACACTGGAGTGGGTTGCCATTTCCTTCTCCAATGCACGAAAGTGAAAAGTGAAAGTGAAGTCACTCAGTCGTGTCCGACTCTTCGCGACCCCATGGACTGCAGCCTACCAGGCTCCTCCGTCCATGGGATTTTCCGAGCAAGAGTACTGGAGTGGAGTGCCATCACCTTCTCCAGCTAATACCAATAATATAGATCAAATCCAGTAGCATAAATAATATTAAAACAAAAATTTCTTTCTGATCAAATATTTCAAGCTTCATTTGTTGACTTATACATTTCAAGTAATCACACATTCTTGGTACAGAAATTATAATAAAACAGAAGTCTCTTGAAATTTCCTATAGTGGAATTTACTGTGTAATTTATACTGTAACAATACTAATAAAGCTTATATGTATTTTGATAAATTTTTTTAAAAAATCTGATTACAGTAAAATTACCTACACTTTTTTTTAAAGGCCACAATGTTCAGCATCATGATATGTACTCTAATGTGATTTTTAAAAATACTGTTGTTTAAGCCAAGAAACCTTGAAATTTAAAAAAGGAACAATTATTTCAGATTAAAATTTTAAGAATCAAAATGTATAAATGAATGGATAAAATATCATTGGAATCTATCTACATATTCTCTGTGATCCTTTCTACCATTTAACTATGAGCTATAATAAACTCCAGTGATATTTTATCCATTCATTTATATATTTTGATTCTTAAAATTTTAATCTGAAATAATTATAAATTTTTTAAATTTCAAGGTTTCTCAGCTTAAACAACACTATTTTTGAAAATCATATTTTCAAAGATTAAAAGATACACATTAAAGAGTCACATTATGGAGATGTGAGTACACCTCTCATATCTGGCCCTATCTACCTGGTTCCCAGCCCTCCACCACCAGTTGCTGTTATTAGTTTCTTCTGAATCTTTCCAGAAATTTCTACAGATACAAGTAGAAATATGTAGAATACTACTCCTCCCTTTTCTTACACATAAGATAGCACCATCCTATACTTCAAATATTTAAGTATCCTGGAGATATTTTCCCACATCAATATCAGAGTGTCTCATTGTTTTTGTACATCTGCAAAATATTCCAACATGTAGATATACCATAATTTAGTTAGCTCATTTCCTATTAGTAGACACTTAGATTGTTTTCTAGTCTTTTGCTATTACAATGTTTCGGTGGATAAACTATGCAATATATCTACAGAATAAGTTCCCAGCAGTGGATTCGCTACATCACAGGACATACACATTGGTCATTTGGATAGGTAGTGTAAATTCCCTCCATAGCAGTTGTATTAATTTACACTTCCATCAGCCATGTGTGAGAGTGCCTGATTCTCCATAGTTTTGCCAGCACTGTGCAGTCTCAAACATTTGGATTTTTGCCAATTTAATAGCTGAGAAATAGTATACTTTTAATTTGCATTTCTCTTATTATAAGTGAGATTGGATATCTTCTGTGTTCAAAAAACATTCTTATTTCCTTTTCTGTGAACTATTCCTATCTTTAGCCCATTTTGCTATTGAATTAGATCAATAGTCTGTTTTCTGTTTTTGTTTATAGGACCTCCTGGATAAGGGAGATTTGCCTTTTATCTGTGGAAAGAATTACTACAGACATTTTCCTCCAATTTGTAATTTATCTTTTGGTATCACATATAGTTTTGTTTTTTTATTTTTGCCATGCTGGATTTAAAAACTGTTTTTAGGTAGTTAAATTTATCTATATTTTCTTTAATGACATCTGACTTTCAAGTCATAGTTAGAGAGATCCTTCTCTAAGCCAAAGTTATTCTATAAAGGAATTCTCCTTTATTTTTGTACTTCTATAGTTGACTGGCTCTTTCTTCTACCCCCCTTTTCTTCCCCCATCCCCCTCCCTCCCTCCCACTCTTCCTCCTTCCCTCCCTCCTATCTGTGATCTATTTGGAATATTTCTAGTATGAGGTATGGACAGTACTTTGTAATATTACTTTGTTTTTATATCTATGAATTTTCTTTTTATTTCCTCTGTTTCAGGTAAATACCCTACTCAGGGTCTCTATAGGGCAGAAAGCAGGAGTATTACACAAGACTTTTTTGGCTTTAGTTTCCAAAAGCTTAAGCTCTTGGAAAAATTTAGGGAGCTTCTGGAGAAAGAAAAATGGAGAAGGAGATTTTCAGGTAGAGATAGAATGTACTGGAAAAGTGAGGTGGAAAGTGAGCCTTCTCCAGAGCTTTAGGTATATGGGATTAGATACCAAGTCCTGAATATGTTGATGAAATAGAGGAGAACCACTGAAGGTGCCATTTAGATAAGACCATGGAAGGCTTAGTGGTAACCTGTGCATAGAAGTGACTGGTTGCTATAGCCAGTCCCATGCCCATTTGCCCCACCCCAACACAAGATATCAGCATCTTGACACAACTCAGAAGAGATGAGGGAAAGGCTTTAAATGAACTAATCTTAATTCTTCTGCTAGCTCAAGAGATTGGGGAGCTGGAGTCAGAAATTAAGCTTTTCTATAAAATGAAGTGATATTTCTTGTTTTCTGAATTTTTGATCATGCCCACTACATATGCTTTAATTTAGTTACGCACTACATATCAAATACATTAAATCAAATACATTACTACATGTAATGTATTTTACAACTCATTACAGCAAAATTTAAAATAAAAGATCAGCAAATTCCAGCTTTTGAGAAGTCATGAACTTGGATCCAGCCTGTGGGACTACATGTATCAAGCTGTCCTTGAGTGCACCTGGGCCTCAGGTTGTGTTTAGATGGGGGTGGTGAGTGCTCAGCTGCACAGAATTGAATTAGTCAGATGCCTCAGTTCTTGGCACACAGTGGTGATTCTATTATAAGGTCTCCTGTTTTATTATTTATCCCCTACATTCCCTATCTCACTTCCATTCTCTTCAAAGGCACCCAATCCGGAGACTTTCCCCATGGTTACCCATAGAAGTTTAGAATAGTCCAAATATCTCTTACAAAAATAATTCCTGTTGACTAACAGAGGTGATTGGGAAAGAATGCATAATATATGCAAGCTGCAAAAAGAGTGTAACTGGAGTTGGATAGTATTCTACTGGACTTTCTTCACCTGTGAAAATGAGGTTAATAATAACCAGCTCCAGATCTAACATAAAATATACAATAAAGAAAAATAAACCAGGATTATGTAATGTTTACAAATTTTGGGAAAAAAAAGAAGTATTAGAGAGCTTTCAAATATTGTATAAGCTAAATAAAGCAACAGATCTTTGAGTACTAATGGGAAATCCCAGAAGTCTTTATTTATTGGTATGTCAACTACTGTAAGATGGTGAGGGTAACTCACTGACCTGAAAAAACACATTTCAAACCAGTGTGAGATGTGGCTAATTGACTAATCAGAGTAAGAAAGACCCAGATGACTTTTTAGAATAATTCAGATCAGAGTGGATATTGACAGGGCAGATGGTGAATGGCACTGAAAGGCAGATTTAATTTATTTACTCTTTACATTCTAGTTTCTGTAATTTTAATTAAAGTGAGTTAAACAAAATCTTGTCTAAGCATTTTTTCTTCCCAATATGAAAGGTGTTGACACATCACATCATTGAGTTGGGAAGATAAAGACAAGGGAAAGGATTGGAATTTGGTGTGAATTAACATATCACAAGGCTCTTGTGTCTGTAAAAGGTGAGGAAATAAACACATGTGTTAATGTAACTCCAACTCTACAGAAGATTGTCAAGGCATGTGTGTGTGTGCTTGGCCAAATGCTGTTGCTTCCAGAAATGTAATTTCATTTGATGGATTTTATTGTAATTAACACAGGGAGTTGTACTAACTCAGAACTCTTTATTATCTTGGGAGAAGACTTGTGAAATGTATGCACTTATAAAATAAGATTCATGTTTTGCAGAGGGTTTATAATGCTAATGGATCTTGGGAACCTTCTGGGATTATATCAAGCTTGCAATTAGGGTTTCTCTTTTGCAATCTCAAGTGTGGTTTACCTGGAGCATTTCATCTTAAATGGTATTTAATAGAACTTGGGAGCTCTTGAGGGCAGGGACTTGGGTTTTGTTGTTGTTGTTACCTATTGCAAAGCACCAAGTCCATGGCTACAGAAAACTAGCAGTCACCTTTTATGTGTACTTTTGCTTATTCTTCAAATCCAGTAGAGATCATCTCTAACATTTAGCAGTTCACGAAAAGCATAAAGTTTACATGAGGACATTAATAGTACGTAGAGGATTCACTGTCTATAAGAGGGCTTCCCTGGTGGCTCAGATGGTAAAGAATCTGCCTGCAATGCAGGAGACCTGGGTTTGATCCTTGGGTCAGGAAGATCCCCTGGAAAAGGGAATGACAACCCACTTCAGTATTCTTGCCTGGAGAATTCCATAGACAGAGGAGCCTGGCAGGCTACAGTCCGTCGGGTCGCAAAGAGTCAGACACATATTTTAGTAATTAAGCAGAAATCTTGGGACTTGTGTGAAGATAAGGTAGATAGGATAAGCTAAAGGAAAACTAATTCATGAATTTCTTCACCTAGTGGATGGGGTTAGCTCATTTCCTGAGGTATCCAGAATAAAATCCAAGATTCAGAAAAAGAGCTACCTAGAAATTTTAAACCTCAAGTTGAGGACAAGATCCACCTGCAGTTCTGAGTTCAGCTGACAACTTGGATACTGTCAAAGCCGAGTCTGCCCTTTCAAACCTCTCCTTGGGAAACTAATTAGCAGAATAATAAAAAGGCAAGATCAGCTCTTGTCTTCCTTGTTGGGGATATAAAAAACAGTAGTTCTAATTAGCAATAATTAAAATTTAATTAAGAAGCTCTTTGCAATCCTCCTTCCCCCTCCCTCAACTGGTGCTTGCCAGCTCTTGGTCGTGGAGCTGTTTTTATCCCTGTGGTGCTGAATCACAGCTTAATCATAAAGCCTTAGATCACAGCTTACCCAGTCCCGAGCACTAATCACCACAGCCTCCAAGAGTGACAAGTACATAGTCTAGCTTTTAATAACATGAGCAATTACTTTCTTCAATTTTGTAATCATAAATTATGATTGTTCTGTCCTCTTTATCAGCTGATTGCAGATGCCATTGCCCTAAAAAAAAAAAAAATTATTTGTTCCCCCAGTTCTACCGCTTGTTGAAACGAGGATAGTAGGAGGTCTCCAAAGATATTAAATATTTGAACTTTTATGCTTTAAAACAGAAAATTGGCTTAAGAATAAAATACTAAAACATTGGTGAAACCAAGCATTTAAAAAATAAAAGTAGGGACTTCTCTGGTAAGCCAGTGGTCAAGATTCTGTGCTTCCAATGCAGGGGGCTTGGGTTCGTGGTCAGGGAACTAAGATCACACATGCTGCATAGTGTGGCACAAAAATTAATAAATAAAAATAAGAGTATTTGACTTAAAAATTAAAACGACATACTGCAGAGGGAGGTTAAGGAAAGCAGGTATAGTATTTGATGCTCTTCACAAGCTTTATAGAGTCATCTAAGTATTAATTAAAATTTAGAATATTTCAAATTATAAAAAGGAGCTTCTCTGGATTATATGCTTTAACATGATTACAAGGATGAATTTTATGTTATGTGAATTTTATCTCCATAGGAAAAAGGCACTCAAACTCTGGCTTTGTCCTAGTTTTGGGTATGAATATTAATCACATAGTTTACAGAGAGAGGAGAAAAAAAACAAGACCTGATAGATCATTATGAGCAAAAGAAAAAGGAAATAATCAAGAACAGAGGAAAATTAGTTTTTTAAAAGCCATCGGACTAGGAAATATAACCCCAGTTCTTTAATTATTAAGGGAAGGGCTCTGAATCTGCTCCATTATCTTAATTATGTTTCTGGAGCAAACATTATTTCAATGTGATAAAAGATGACATGACACTAAAGGTAAAGGCAGAGCAGATGTTACATGAGTAACAAGCCAATAGGCCCGCATTCTGGTAATTTCTTCCCCACTAGACATGTTCTCATTAATCTGTGATTAATAGGATTTGAGTATAGTAAATGATGATGATCTATTGTCTGTCTTTGTCGAGCACCATGGAGAGAGTAATTTGTCAGCTCAGCTTTTGTGTGACTATTTAATAGCAAAGAGGGAGAGAGAAAAGACGCTAATCTTCTAATTGGCATCTATGGAGAAGGTCTAGAGAACACTGCCTGTACGGAAATAGCCCCGAATAATTCCTATGCCTGAGCCCAGCGAATGTGGACTATGTGTATCTTTATGGAACGGTGCCTGCCATAGAATAAAAGGCAGGGCCAGGGGAAGAAAAAGCAGCAGTGAAACAATCTTAAGAGATCATAGGCTAGTATTTACTTACTTTTGAGTCTTTTTCAACTGTAGTGACTTGCCAAAAAGTGGGCCCCCCAAAAATCACTTTTGTTTAAAAATTAGTTGCCCAGCTGGACCGAAAAACAGCATATAAAATAAAAGGCCACCGTTGTCACTCCCACCAGCAATAAAATAGAATGCCCTGAACTTACAACTTAAAACATTTTAATACACCAATTAATCAGATATTTTGAACGAAAATGGTTCAGTGGTTAGTCTTACCTGTTCTGGAACTTTCTTCAAATGCCTAAACCTTGGTCAAAACAAGTATAGAGTTACTCTTTTCCTCCTTCCCTCTCTCTCTTTTTAAGAACTTTCTGCATGTTTTTCCATATTCTGGGTCTTTCCAGATACTCTTCTGGTTGCTGGAAATGAATAAGACAAGGCCTTACTAAGAGATATCTACAATGTGTAAAAACAGCAAAAAAAAAAAAAAAAAAAATTAGTAAATGCAGACTATATAAAGAACTACCTCTGATCAGGTTTGATAGAAATTGGTTAAGAATAAAAATAGACAGTTGACAGAAGCAGAAATTCAATGTGGACAGTGAACATATGAATAGATGTTCAATATGCCTAGTAATCAGAGAAATTTAACTTGAAACATAAGATCTCATTCATACCCATCAGATTGACCAAAAGTGAAATGTTTGACAAGTCCAAATAGGGACTCAAATCCGGCTGGGAGTGAAAAATTAGACAACCACTTCAGATAGCAATTTGTCAGTATCTAAAAGTTCAGTTTCAATTTGTCAATGTTTATAGCATTCTTCTACCCCAAGACACCCTTGCACATGTACAGAGTAGTCAGGTGAAAGTGTTCACTGCTGCATAGTTTCATTCATAGTGAAAACAGTAGTTAGTAGTGTAGTTGTTTGGCATTTTTTTGGCATAAGGTCAGAGACAAGATTCCAGCTTCTAACAACAGTGCTGAAATTATTAGACAGGCTTGTTGTCTAATTTTATTGTTTTCATGAACTTGAGAAGTTACTTTCATTTCTTTGTGCTTCAGTTTCTTTATAAAATAAGGGGGTTGGATAGAGAATCTTTTAAGGTCTCTTCCAGTTCTAAAGTCTTAAGATTCTATTTTTATTCTAAAACACCAGTCCTGATTTATATGGAAACAAAACAGATGACCAAGATTTTCCCCCACATTAGTAATAAAAGTGTATTTATTCATGCTGCTGCTGCTAAGTTGCTTTAGTTGTGTCCGACTCTGTGGAACCCCATAGACGGCAGCCCACCAGGCCCCACCGTCCCTGGGATTCTCCAGGCAAGAACACTGGAGTGGGTTGCCATTTCCTTCTCCAAGGCATGAAAGTGAAAAGTGAAAGTGAAGTCACCTAGTCGTGTCTGACTCTTAGCGGCTCCATGGACTGTAGCCTACCAGGCTCCTCCATCCATGGGATTTTCCAGGCAAGAGTACTGGAGTAGGGTGCCATTGCCTTCTCTGGTATTTATTCATAAATACATGTAATACAAGTAATAAAAGTGTATTTATTGGCTGTTTTCAAAAGGCAAAGGAAAGCTTTCTGTCTTGAAATTGGAAGCAAATTATTCTTGAGCGGTACTGAAAGAAAGAGTTAATTGGTCATGATTAGAGTTGGAGAAGGAGATTTCAAGATTTGGAGATTTTATTTACTTATATATAGGGGCTTCCCTGGTAGTTCAGTGATAAAGAATCTGCCTGCCAATGAAGAGACGCGGGTTCAATCTCTGGGTCGAGAAGATCCCCTGGGGAAAGAAACGGCAACATACTGCAGAATTCTTGCCTGGGAAATCTCATGGACAAAGGAGCCTGGTGGGCTAGAGACCATGAGCTCACAAAAGAGTCAGACCCAGCTTAGCGACTAAACAACAGCCACATGTAGCACGCACGCACATATATATATATATATATATATATACACACATACACACACATATGCACACACATATTTTCATACGTACACATTTTCTTTCTTCAAGGCGTTCATGGGAAGGTAGGGTTCAAAGCGATGAATTAAATTTTAGACAGTAACATCTGCAGATACAAGGCAAAGGACCTGAATAGACATTTTTCCAAAGAAGACATACAAATCACCAATAGGTACATTAAAAGCATCTTGACATCTCTAATTATCAGGGAAATGCAAATCAAAACCACAATGAAATATCACCTTATACCTGTTGGATGACCCATATTAATAAAGCAAGAGATAAGGGTAAGTGAGGATGTTCAGAAAAGAGAACCCTGTGCAATGTTGGTGGGAATGTGAATTGGTGTAGCCACTATAGAAAAAAGTATGACGTATGGAAGTTCCTCAAGAAATTAAAAACAGAACTACCAAATCATCATCTGTAACTTCTGGTTATAGATCCAAAAGAAACACAATCATTATCCTGAGGAGATACCTGTACTTCCACGTTCATAGCAGTGTTCCTCACAGGAGCCAAGGTATGAGCACAAATGAATGTCCATCAACAGATGAATGAATAAAGCAAATGTGGTATAGATGCAAGGGAAATTTATTCAACTAAGAAAAGAAGGAAACTTTGTCATTTGTAACAGCATGGATGAAATTTTCCATGGCAATATGCTAAGTAAGATAAGCCAGTTATTGCATGATATCAACTATATGTGGAATCATTTTTTCTTTAAAGTCAAATTCATAGAGAGAAGAAAAGTGTTTCCTGAGAGTTGGGAGAAATATTGATAGAGTTGGTAATAGGGTAGAAACAGTTACAAGATGAATAATGTCTGGGGATCTAATTTATAGCGTGGTGAGCTTAGTTGATATCGCTATTGTATAACTGAAATTTGCTAAGAGAGTAGAACTTAAATGTTCTCAGTAAAAAAGAAAAAAAGAACAACAAAAAAGAAAAAGATAAATTTGTGAAGTGATGGATGTATCAATTCGCTTAATTCTTTCACAATGTATCTGTATATCAAATCATCACATTGTATATTTTGAAAATCTCAAAATTTAATTTGTTATACCTCAATAAGGCTGGAAAAAAATTGACTGCTCCTGGCTAAATCTAATCATCTATTTTTTCCAGGCACAGTTTTTTTCCCCACTTTATTTCAAAATAATTGTAGATTCACAGGAAGAGGCAAAAAGTAGTAGAGAGAGTCCCCATGTATCTTTTATCCAGTGTTCCCTCCTGTCGTAACATTTTATGGAATGAAATCTTATGTCATCTTGGAAAACGAAATTGAGATTTCACCATTTTAAATGCAGCTGTTTGTGTATGTTTCTGTCTCTATGGTTTCTGTGCGATGCTATCACATGTATAGGTTTGTGTTACCATGACCACAATCAAGCCACAGAACTATTCATCAGCACAAAGACCCTTTATGTTACCCCTTTATAGTTACTCCTACCTCCTTGTCTTTCCACATCCCAGTAACTATTATGTTCCTAATCTCTATAGTTTTACCATTTTGATATAAATGAAATATTATAAGTATGTAACTCTTTGAGATTAGTTTAGTCACTCAGTGTAATTCTCTGTGATCCATCCAGGTTGTTGCCTATCTCAGCAGATGATTCATTTTTATTCCATGTTATGAACATACCATTGGTGTTCAACCTACACTGAAGGACATTTGGGTTGTTTCCAGTGTCTGGCTCTTGTAAATAAAGCTTCTACAAGCTTCATGTACAGGTTTTTGTGTTATAGTCTTAAAATCTTGAGCTTTTTTTGTGCTTTCACCCTCATTGACTATCCTGTTCTTTTTGTGTGTGTGCAAAACCCCTGCATCTTCTTTATTTTGCATACTTAAATTTCAGAACAAAATAAACAAACAAAAAAATATACTACACAACATTCAAACGCCATGTTTCTGTCCTATTCTTAAAGTCAAAAACCAAGGACCCTCATTTGAATCCTTATGTTTGTCACTCATTTCTCTGTAGCTCTTTCACTACCTGACCTGCATCTTTAAGACTCAGACTTTGGTCCTCACAGGGAAGATATTTCTAGAAAAGATTATGTACTTTCATAGCTTCAAACACCAGTTTTTGTGACTTACAGCTCTATATCTTTAGATAACTTGCTGTTCATATAGTATCACTACTTAAATATTATGCCAGCACCAACATGTAACATTTATTTGTCAAAAATGGAACTTTTTTCTATTGTGTACATCCTGAGAGCCTTCTAGGCCTCACCACTCTCCTGGATGCCTAGGGGTATAGTCCTCTGCTGTTTGTGACTTATCCTTTTCTTTAGTCTCCTATATTCAATCAAGCATCAAACCCCGATGGCTCTTTCTCTGTGTCTTTTTTTTTTTTTTTTTAAACTTTACAATATTGTATTAGTTTTGCCAAATATCGAAATGAATCCGCCACAGGTATACCCGCATTCCCCATCCTGAACCCTCCACCCTCCTCCCTCCCCTCCCCTCCATCTGGGTTGTCCCAGTGCACCAGCCCCAAGCATCCAGTACCGTGCATCGAACCTGGACTGGCAACTCGTTTCATACATGATATTATACATGTTTCAATGCTATTTTCCCAAATCTCCCCACCCTCTCCCTCTCCCACAGAGTCCATAAGACTGATCTATACATCGGTGTCTCTTTTGCTGTCTCGTACACAGGGTTATTGTTTCCATCTTTCTAAATTCCATATATATGCGTTAGTATACTGTATTGGTGTTTTTCTTTCTGGCTTACTTCACTCTGTATAATAGGTTCCAGTTTCATCCATCTCATTAGAACTGATTCAAATGTATTCTTTTTAATCTGTGTCTTACGTCTTATTCTCTCTCTTTTTTCCTTATTGTTTTTCAATTCTCAAGCTATCCTTCTCTTCCTTAGTCTCTCATATTATTATGTTCAATTCTGTGGTTAGTCCTTTTTCTTTTTTCGGGGCATATGCTGACCAAGTGTGCCTTTAAAATTATTATTATTTTATTTTTTGTATTGAAGCATAGTTGATCTACAGTGTTTCAGTATACAGCAAAATGATTCACACACACATTCTTTTTCAGATTCTTTTCCATTATAGGTTATTACAAGATATTAAAAATAGTTCCCTGTGCTATACAGTAAGTGCTTGTTATTTAGTCCTTTTGTTTTTTCTTCTGTATTCTAATCTCCATCAGAAGGGTCTGTCTTTCCTATAGCATTGTTATGATACTGCCTGTTAAAGAATCTAATTCGTCACTATCTTCTATTATATATCCTTCTCAACTCTATTGCCATTTGATGTCATTCAGGCTGGTCTTCTACCTTCTTCCACAGATAAATTTCTGTTATACAGTATTTGCCATGAAATTTTTCTCATATGTCTTCTTTACATGTTTAAAATAATTTTTCATTGTAAATGTAATACGTGTTCCATATTTATTATAGAAAATTTACAAAATACATAAAAGCAGAAAGAAAAAAGTTACCATAATATCACCTCCTAGAATAATGGTGTACTCTGTTGTATATAGAGTACATTAGTAATAGTCTTGTTTTATTTCCTTCAAGTCACTATTATTTTTAAAGGCTTAAGATGCACGCCTTTGCATTTCCTTCATACTCTAAGTAGCTTTCTGTGTGTGTGTTTGCTATTTGATGTGTGGTGTTTTGCCTCCCAAAGATTTTAAGTGCGTCAGGAACACTAAGATGAATCATAGGGTATCTTGCCAAATTTTAGGGGCCGCTTCCTAAGCCCTGGGTCAGCTGTTTACCCTTTCTCTTACATTGTGCATTGATGTGATCTAGTTTCTAAATTCCACCACTTGCAATCCCAGAATTCCTTTTTCAAGAGTGCCAAGAAACAGGATAAAGTTTTCAAAAATTTCCTCCGCTGAACTATTTCAGAAGTCAATATACAAATTCCTTTTTACTTTTAAGTTTTTAAAAATATTGTTTATTACAATTTTTTTCCTTTGTTCTTTTTTTAATTTTTCTTTTAAACTGCTAGTAACTTTATAGAGCCACACAGGAAGCAATAGCAATGCTAACAAACTACATTCCTTTCCCCCAAACATTTTGGGGAAAGTGGAGTCACAAAAGAAATGTTAAAAATAATAATAGTGGCACTTCATTTTCATTGAGATACAGGTGAATATTGTCTGTCTTCTCAGAGTCCAGTGAGATTTGTTGAGAAACCCCCACACTCCCCACACTATTATTTCCAATTTCAATGTTCTTCCTACCTAATGTGTAGAAAAACCATCCACAATATCCCTTGAAAATCAACGTGTCACTCTGGAGTCAGAGTGCTTTTAAATCTGAGCTCTAATAGTTACTAACGGGCTGTCCTTGGGCAATTGACCTGATTTCTACGAGATACGAGATCAGCTTATTCCTCTGTAAAATGGAAATAGCAAAACTTAGCGCCTCGGGGCATTAAAATAATCAAATGAGATATTGCATGTGAAGGGCCTAGCCTAGAGCCTGACACAAAGTAGACCTTCAACAAATGTTAGTCTACTCTCCTCTTCCTTTTCTTCCTAGAGGACCTTGAATATTACTTCTGCATATAAGGGGACATTTAGTTACTTGCTAAATGAACGTATGAAAAACCTCCTTTACTCCTGAATAGAAATTTCTTTTCCCCCATTTCTTCACTGATAACTTATATGCAACACAGCATGACTGATAACTTCCATTACATTTTTATTTAAAATGATAGTAGTTTGTATGTTATGTTCACCCTGGAAGATTGGGAAGTCATATTACAGAAATGACAGAATAAAATAGAAACAGTGTCTATAGCTACATTGAATGAATCAAAGGAGGATGTGAGATTGGGAAAATATCATTACTGCTTCCTTAACAAAGGCAGAAAAGTTCAGAAGGCAGTTATAAAATTATATTAAGTTCAGAAAGGCATAAAACGATATTAAGATGGATCTCTGGCTATGGAAAAGTGAAGAGGTTGACAAATCCTCTCACCAAGTAGCTATGAACTTGTACAGAAATTTCAAAATCAGTCATTTCAGGGCTCAGGGAAGCTACAGGGCTCAGGCAAACAATGAATTGAAAGTTGTATATCCTTTAGATATTGGTGTGAAGAAGGAAATGGCAACTCACTCTAGTATTCTTGCCTGGAAAATCCTATGGATGGAGGAGCCTGGCAGGCTACATACCATGGGGTCGCAGAGTCGGACAGGACTGAGCGACTTCACTTTCACTTTTAAAAATCGGTGAAGAGTGGGCGTCTTCAGTGAGAGAAGGGGTGTCCTTGCCTAGGGCTCTCTCAATATTATATCATGATTTTTGGGGGGCTGTTGTTCTGTTAAGGTGGTGCTTGCTGTGAAAATCAGTAACTTTGATGCTGGATGAGGCTAACTTGACTTGGAGTAGAGGATGGAAAACCAGCAAACCAGAAGAGCCTGCACCTGTCTCAGCCTTAGGTCTCTGTTTGGAGCAAAAGGCAGACACGAGGACTATCCAGAAATTCAACAGAGAAATCCTAATAAAAGAAATCCGTTATTGAATATTTCCTGTATGATTGGTCCTTTGCTTGACACTGGGACTATAAATATAACTAGGACATACTTTTTACATTCATGGAGTATACAGTCTACTGAAATTTAAAAAATGCATCAATACCTAGTTTTCTAGACTTCCTGTTGTGTGGTAGGAGCCATCAATCAGTAGCGATCAGGATATCACCTGATAATCATCCATGCCCTAAAACTTTGTCCAGCTTGCCCACCTAAACTCCTGAGTGTGAAATAGGGACAGTAATACCTGCGTGAAATGACTGTTGGGAGGCTTGATAAGATGCACAGTAGCACAGAGTTAAACACGCTGTAAACAATAACTTTCATGAGTTGATTTGAAATATACCCTACTCAAAATCATGGAACAAGTGATACTTGTACCACTTCCTAGTCATAAGAATTTGGGTAAGATAATTATCCAAGACTCAATTCCTCTATATGCTTTTAGAAGAAAAGGTTGTAGACTTAAATGGGCTTAATGGAATTCTTCTCTGATTATTTATAATAGAACATTCTCTCTTATTCCTTCATGTTCCACTACTACATGTTCTCATAGAATCAAGTTGCTTTTAGCAGTTATCTAATTTGTAATTAGACATTGGCAAGTATGGTTGCTTGATAATGTTGATCTTTCCCACTGGACAAAAGACTCACTTACAGCAGGGGCTATGTGTGGTTTTGCTTGTCATCAGATCTCTAGAGTTTAGCATGATGCCTTGCACAATTTCTTAGCACAGTGGTAGGTGGTTAATAAGCAGAACAAATGAATGAATGAATCAAGAATCAATTAAGAATAAAACACGAAAACGATGCCTATTAATGTGAATAAGAACTGCTATTGGTAAAACTATGGATTGGAAGTGATGCGATGAAGCAAGAAAAAAATATGAAAAATATTGAAAAGGAGGAGAAAATACACTTACAGATGACATGATTATACATGGAACACCAAGCAAATCAACTTAAAAACTACTAGAAATGATAAGAGAGTTTTTAGTAATTTAGAGTAGTTGAAAAATAAATTTATTAAAATCAATAGCCTTTTTGTATACCAACAAAAACCAGTCAGACAAATAACAGGCTTTCCGTGTTTTCATTTGTTTCAAGCATGCTTGTAGTTGTTCACTGAAGCATTTTTATCATGGTTGCTTTAAAATCCCCATGAGTAATTCTAATATTTCTATCACATCAGTGTTGACATCAATTAGCTTTTATTTGTATTTGCTTTTAGATATTCATGGTTTTTTATTTGACAAGTGGTTGAAATCTGGACATTTTTGTACTATATTCTGAGACTCTGGATCATGTTTAAACCTTCTGTTAGCTGACTTTCTCTGATGCTACTCCAGCATGGAAGTGTTGCCTCATTACTGCTGGGTGAATGTGTAAATCCAAGTTCCCCCCTCAGTCTCCATTGCACTCACGGGGTGCTACATGCTGCCCCTGGGTAGGCGTGGAAGTTCTGGCTCCTTGCATCGTCTCCACTGATGCTGTGGTGAAGGTAGCCTCTTTACTGCTGGGCAGTGGTGAAAGTTCTGACCCTCCACTCTGCCTCCTCTGACATCATCCTGAAGAGGGTATCGGGGCACTTTGTTAAAGCTTATTGAGACTGGAAGTCTAGGCTTCCTATTAGACCTTGTTGGCATCAGTGGAGGCGGGATCACAATTTTTTCTGTAGTGTTTGGCTGGAGTAGAGCAATTATTGTCTAAAAGATTTCTGTGTCCACTGTGTTTCTGGTTCTCTGACTATAGAGAAGACTTTTGCTGGGTCTTTATTTTTGTCTGTGCTTGTTGGCATTTCCAGCTTGCCAGCTTCTTGAGCTCCACGTCTGGGACATATGAGGCAAGAGAAAATCCAGGGGATACATACATAAATACATGTATGTCAAGGTTTTAGCCAGTTTGTCTTCTTTCTGAGTCTTATGTTTGTTTAAATATAATGCTCAGTGCTCTCACTTGAACTTAGAGGAAGGAATAGGGATAAGTATGACTAGATCTTTAAATACTATTTTACTTATAGCCTTTTAATTTAACTTTCTAAAAAACATCTTGCTGAGCAGTTGTACAAAGCCAGTGGAGGTGACGGAATTCCAGTTGAGCTATTTCAAATCCTAAAAGATGATGCTGTGAAAGTGCTGCACTCAATATGTCAGCAAATTTGGAAAACAGCAGTGGCCACAGGACTGGAAAGGGTCAGTTTTCATTCCAATGAAATGGAATGAAAAGGCAATGCCAAAGAATGCTCAAACTACCACACAATTGCACTCATCTCACACGCTAGTAAGGGAGAAGGAAAATGGCAACCTATTCCAATATTCTTGCCTGGAGAATCCCGTGGACAGTGGAGCCTGGAGGGCTGCTGTCCACAGGGTCGCACAGAATCAGACATGACTGAAGCGACTTAGCATTAGCATGACTCTTCTATCTTACCAGAAGTAGAATTCCAACCTATTTTAAAAAACTAAATTATGTCTTACCGATTCTTCCATATAACTACTACAGCTGCATATATATATATATAAAATTCTGTAAGCATAGATGAATGAACTTTATGTAACCACCCACTCCTGATATGTATTTGTTTTCTAGGTTCAATATTATAGAAACTAATCCTCCCTAGCAGTTCAGAAATGCAATGAAATCAATGTGAGGTGACAAAATGAATTTCATAGTGGAAGCTTATGTAAAAGAAAAACGATAAGGTATTACATAACTTCTGTTGTCATTGTTGTTCAGTCACTAAGCCATGTCTGACTCTTTGTGACCCCATGGACTGTAGCACACCAGGCTCCTCTGTCCTTCACTATCTCCTGGAGTTTGCTCAAAGTCATGTCTGTTGAGGTGATGATCCTATCCAACCATCTCATCCTCTGTTGTCCCCTTCTCCTGCCTTCAGTTTTTCCCAGCATCTTTTCCCAGGGTCTTTTACAATGAGTCAGCTCTTTTCATCGGGTGGCCAAAATATTGGAACTTGAGTTTCAGCATCAGTCCTTCCAATGAATGTTCAAGGTTGATTTCCTTTAAGATTGATGGGTTTAATATCCTGGCAGACAAAGGGACTCTCAAGAGTCTTCTCTAGCACAATTCAAAAGCATCAATTCTTCAGCACTCAGCCTTCTTTATGCTCCAGTGTCACATCTGTACTTGACTACTGGAGAAACCATAGCTTTGACTAAATGGACCTTTATTGGCAAAGTGATGTCTCTGCTTTTTAATATTTTGTCTAGGTTTGTTGTAGTTTTCCTTCCAAGGAGCAAGTGTCTTTTAATTTCATGGCTGCGGTTGTCGTCTGCAGAGATTTTGGAGCCCAAGAATAAAATCTGTCACTGCTTTCACTTTTTCCCCTTCTGTTTGCCATGAAGTGATGGCACCAGATGCCATGATCTTAGTTTTTTGAATGTTGAGTTTTAAGCCAGCTGTTTAACTCTCCTCTTTCACTTTCATCAAGAAGCTCTCTAGTTCCTCTTCGTTTTCTGCCATAAGGGTGGTGTCATCTGCATATCTGAGATTATTGATATTTCTCCCAGCAATCTTGATTCCAGCTTGTGCTTCATCCGGCTGGAATTTTGCATGATGTACTCTACATATACATTAAATAAGCAGGGTGGCAGTATACAGCCTTGACGTACTCCTTTCCCAACTTTGAACCAGTCTGTTGTTCCATGTCTGGTTTTAACTGTTGTTTCCTGACCTGCATACAGGTACATGACTACAAAATAGTAAATAATATACCTACCATAGAAATTATAGTAGTTTGATACTGATACAGAAAGTATAGAAGGATCAATGGTTCAGAAGGAAAAAACTCTGAATTAGATATAGGAAAGAAATTCCCTGGCAGTTCAATGGTTAGGACTTCATTGCTGAGGGCCTAGGATCAATCCCTGTTTGGAGAACTAGATCCCACAAGCCATGGCATGGCCTAAATAAGTAAATAAGATATAGAAATATATGAGAATTTGGTATATGTTAAAAAGGTCATTTTTAACAAATGGTCTTAGGGCAACATTTTCTAAGTTAGCCACTCTGCAAAAATAATAAGTTGATTCCAGATTGCTAAAAAAAAGTAGTAACATAAATTCTAGATTATTAAAGAAGGAAGATATAATATCTGAAACATATAAAAAGATTGCTTTTGTAATTATAAAATATTTCTGTATATTAAAAAATGGATATACCTATAAAACATTACAAAAGCCATAAAAGTAAGTCAAAATGAAAAAATTAAATAGGGCAAAGACCTACAAAATTTGCTTGACATCACTAATTATCAGAATCATGAAAATGACAATGAGAAGGTATTTTTCATTATTCAGATGGGAAGAGGTAAAAATTGGCAAAATCTGATGTCAGTGAGAGAGTATGGGGAAATTCCCCTCAGTCACTGTCAATGTGGGTACAAACTGAAACCTTTCCAGAGGGCAAGAGGGCAATACACATCATAATCTTAAATTAGAACGCCCTCTGATTAGTAATACTTTCAGGAATGTATTCTAAATGGTCATCACACTGTAGTTTGTAATAGGAAATTGCAGAATGGAAATGGCTTAAAAATGAAAGAAAGGGTACATCTCTACATTGTGTACTCTCAATAGCTAAAAATGGTTAAGTAGGTCTCGTATTGACATGAAAAAAATATTTAAGATGTTGAGTAAAAAATATGCCAGGTAGCTTTTTACATAGTGCTGTTTATATAAAGCTGTATAAAGCTCTGTGTGTATGTATGTGTGCGTGAGCATGCATGCCTACATATACCATTTGAGAGATTCTAAAAGGAGCAAAGGTTTTTAGGTTCTGGAATTTCAGGTATATTATACTTTGTTTTTTTCTGTTTTATTAGAAGGAGAGAAATATATCATTTTTAGAATCAGAAAAACTATTTTTATTAAAAATTTAATTGCCGCCATCACTAAAAAAATCTCGATTGTTCATAGCATATACTATTTAATATAAAAATTGCATAAATGCATATGCAAGGTAATAATAAGTGCCATCTTTTGGTCACCTACATAAATCATATGTAGGTGGCACACTTAAGCTCTTCTTTGTGTGTTGTTATAATTTCATGACCGGATAACACAGGATGTCTTACTGTGCTCTGTCAAAGAGCTGTATTACCAGGAAATGACGTGATGTAATCCAGTAATGCCATGATGTAATACAGTACTATCTGGCTGGGAACTCTTAGGCAAATTACTTAGCCTCTCTGAATCTGCTAACCATCCTCCTTTGTAAAATTAACATCTACACTATCTGCTTCCTAACATCTATAAGGATCAGATGAGATGATGAGTGTGAAAACATTTTCTAAATTTTTGAAGTGCAGGTGTAGTTCCCATTATTATCACCATGTTTATTAAAATAAGGAAAACTACCATTAACAATTAGGAAGATTGATATTATCACGTATAAAATATGCTATCCAGGAGAGAACTTTGGAAGAAAGTGAAATGGGAAGAATAAGCCTTAAATCTAGAATAAGAATCAAACTTTGGTCACATCTTTCTACTGAGAATTGTAGAACGACATTTTGATACTTTGAACCAAATAAAACACAGAAGCAATTGCTCCATGGTGATGGTAAAGGAAGAAAGTGTAATCTATCCACCAGGAAGATTTTGATCCAAGATGAAACAGTTTTATCCCCCTGCTAGTCAGGCAGAAACCTAATTACTCTTGTTTGATTTACTACAGAGAGAAGCACAGATTATGGACAATTTTATTGATTTTAATCTTAGGTATCAACAAATGAAGGTTTGGTACTTTGCATAGATAGGTACTATGCTGGTGTTAAGAATAAAAATCAATAATAATAATAATTTTTGTTTGACTTTTTTCTCATTTCAATTACAGGGTTGGCTATCTCATAGTTCCTTTATGTGAGTGCTTTAAAGGTAATCTCTCTCCAGTTGAGAGTCTAAAGTGGAACTACTTTTCATTTCATTTGATGTTCAGTTCAATTCAGTTGCTCAGTCATGTCTGACTCTTTGCGACCCCATGGACTGCAGCATGCCAGGCTTCCCTGTCCATCACCAACTCCTGGAGCTTGCTCAAACTCATGTCCATTGCATCGGTGATGCCATCCAACCATCTCATCCTCTGTCATCCGCTTCTCCTGCCTTCAATCTTTCCCAGCATCAGGGTCTTTTCAAATGAGTTAGTTCTTTGTATCAGGTGGCCAAAGTATTGGAGCTTCAGCTTTAGCATCAGTCCTTCCAATGAATGTTCAGGACTGATTTCTTGTAGGATTTACTAGTTTGATCTCCTTGCAGTCCAAGGGACTCTCAAGAGTCTTCTCCGACACCACAGTTTAATGTTGCAGACATCAAACTGGAATAAAGGAAACTTCAAAGCTATGGGAAGGTTAGGGGCGTAAAGAGAGATGAACTTAGATGAACTTTTCTTTATACTGTGTCAATCCTAATTACTGTTTGACCAGTTGGATCCAATGAAACATGGAAATGAGATCAAGCATGTGCGTATGACACGTGTAAACTAGACTACTTCCTCCTTCTCTCTTGCTTTCCTTTGCACAACAGGGCAGTCTGAAGACCTGGGTTCTGAGCTCATATCTGGTCCTCATGAGGTTAGCGATCTCATGTTGAAGGCTAGTGTGGCAGAGTGCTGAGAACTAGAATTCAGTGGTGCTTCACTGCAGGCGTCGGGCTAAACACTTTACATGCACTCGTTTTTGTCCTCACAACAGTTCTGTGATGTAAATGGTATTATCCCCTTTTTACAGATGAGGGAACTAAGCTAGTGAGAGTTAGGGAACTTGGCACAGGTTACACAGAAGAGAAATATTCTGAAGCTCAGATGAAGGAATGTGTAAGACAAATGTTTCTAAAATTGTAAAATGCTCTACAAATTTTAACTATCAATACTATTATATCATCCTCAGCAAAAAAGGTAAACATTTTTTCTTTCCAAGTGCTGTTTCCAGAGAGGCTTCTACTTATTCTGCATTAATATAGCAACTTCTTCCATCTCCAAAAAATGTAAGATTAGTATTAATACCTGCAGGTGTTCCAATGGCCTTACTGTCACAATGGCAGAAAGAGTTGTTTTGGCAGAGATGATGACAGATACAGGCGGAAAACAATAGGAAATCTACTCTCCTCGCCACTCTGTTAGGATTTAATAAAATCCACTGTGTTAATAACAGTGAATTTTATTGTATGTGTGGGAATCATTGGGCTGATAATGGCCCTGCATCATAATGGGTCTCTTGGGAAAGGTCACTCTTGGCTCTGTGACTTTACTGTCTTGTCTCTTTTCAGTCACACAGGCAGCACACACACGAGCTATTTGTCAACTTCACAGGCACTCAGCTGCAAACAGCAGCAACCCTCAGATTATCTTGATGGTTGGTGTGTCCTGAGAGATAAGACAGCTGCCTCACTCCTGAATGACTGGTGACTCCTCTAGAGGCTGTGGCCCTTTCTTTCATACAGAAGTTATCAGAGCACCCACCAATCAGTTCAGTGTTCCCTTGTGGTTGTAACTGCTATTAATACAATTAACCTTCTTATGGGAATATGATACCAGATAGCAGGGAAAAAGACGCACAACTTCATTCCCACGTTCTGACTAGGACTTTGTGGTTTATTACATCTTTTCTCAACCCAGTGTTACTAATGGTATTTCTATTTGACTCTTCTCAGAAGTCAAATCATCAAGTGATGCCCTTTGTTAATTCTCACGATCCTAACGTGTTATGATCCTCTTTTATTTAGTTGGGGAGACTGAAGGAATTCTCAGCAGGCCAATTTAGAAAGCACCAGAAAAACCCCTGGACTGAGAGATCTGATTACATGACACACGGTTTTAACTCTCCTTGTCCCACCCAGTGACCTCTTTCAGTGTCCCATGGTTCTTTCTCCATAAAAAAGAATTCACGTTTTAGGGATTTAATCAAGCCAGTGAAATATATCTAAGGTTGTATCTGTGATCCGTATTGACTCAAAATTGTTCTGCTGCACTGATGGGCTAGTCATGAGGTTTTCTCCTCTAAAATTCTTTAAGTCTGGGCACTGACGACCACGGGCTTTGGGGGCTTGCTGGTCCCATTTCTGGGACCTGGATTGTGCTTGCTTCTAACTTCAAAAAACTTGAGAGCAGGAGCCAATGAATTCTCAAAGGCATGGAACAGTCTTATTCTCCAAAGTCAGAGCTGAGGATCAGTTCAAAATCTGGAGGAAGGCTAGATGGGTTGTTAAGGGCAGGCCTTCCAGAGGTGGTTAGTTACCCTCATCTTGTTCATTATGGACTGAGACATTTGTCCTAGCCAGCTATTTCTTAAAGATACACTCCTGGTCATACAGTGTGTTCTAGAATACCTTTTTCCTTTTTATAATTGTTTCCTTTATTGATATTCTCATTTTGTTCATATGTTGTTTTCCTGACTTTCTTTAGCTCTTTGGTCATGTTTTACTTTAGTGATTTGAGTTTATTTAAGATTGGACTGCAAGGAGATCCACCCAGTCCATTCTAAAGGAGATCAGCCCTGGGATTTCTTTGGAAGGAATGATGCTAAAGCTGAAACTCCAGTACTTTGGCCACCTCATGCGAAGAGCTCACTCATTGGAAAAGAGTCTGATGCTGGGAGGGATTGGGGGCAGGAGGAGAAGGGGATGACAGAGGATGAGATGGCTGGATGGCATCACTGACTCGATGGACGTGAGTCTGAGTAAACTCTGGGAGTTGGTGATGGACAGGGAGGCCTGGCGTGCTGTGATTCACGGGGTCGCAAAGAGTCGGACACGACTGAGCGACTGAACTGAAGATTGTTTTAAAGTCTTAAGCTAGGGAGTCCAATGTCAAGGCTGGTTTTGGTCTAGTTATTTTATTCTAAAGGGATGGGCTATACTTTCCTGTTTCTTTGTGTGCCTTGTTTGTTGAAAACTGGGTATTTGAATATTATAATGGATAATCCGGAAACCAGCTTTTATGCCTTCTCTAGGATGTGCTGGTTCTTATTTTTTGACTATTGAAGGCTGTAGCAGTCTATTGTTTAGTGACTTTCCTGAACGATTTTTGCAAAGACTATATATCTTGTCATCTGTGGTCCTTGAAGTCTCCATTCCTTCAGAGATTTCTTTGAAGGCTAAGAAATAAAATAAAAATTTAAAAATGATCCCCCTCCAACACAGGAAAAAAAAAAAGACCAAAAAATCACACCAAATACCTCTCCCAGTCTTTGCTGATGGGCTCTGAACTAGGACATTCCAACACTTCTCCAGGCTCACCTTGAGTTTGGCAATTGACCTGAGATGAAAATTTAGGGTCTTCTCGAGTATTATCTGAGCGTGTGTCTTTCCCTGTACATGTGTGGGACTTTCTAAATTCCTGTGAGTATTCCTTGTATTGTTTAGTCGCTCAGTCATGTCTGACTCTTTGTGACCCCGTGGACTGTAGTCCACCAGGCTCCTCTGTCCCTGGGATTTCCCAGGCAAGAATACTGGCATAGGTTGCCATTTCCTTCTCCAGGGGGTCTTCCTGACCTGGAGATCGAACTGGTGTCTCCTGTATTGGCAGGTGGATTCTTTACCACTGAGCACCAGGAAAACCGTTGGGTGTTTTTGATTGTCCTAATTTCCCTTAAAACCTCTTTCAGTTTTTCCTCCAAAGTTTGGGTAGTCTGCTGTATGCCTGGACCCTAATCTTTTACCCCAGATATCTATGGGTTATTTGTATGCTTTGCAGCTTTTTTTGAACAATATATTCAGGTTTTCTGGCCCAAGTTCTCAGTCCAAACAGAGACAAGCACTTGATTTGGCCCTTCAGGTAGCCTCACACAAGTTGGAATAGACATAAACAATAATTCGCAAATAAAGTCTGCTTTTTCTGGAACCCAGGACCAGAGTCCACACTAGGAACATGGGCTACTGCTGTTTCAACACTGCCCTCATGCTGGGATGGGGGTGAGACAAGCGCAGATAAAAAGGTCACAAAGCCTTCTTAGTTTGCAGGTTGTCTTTTTCTTGGTTTGGTCTTCATTTCGTTGCTGCAGACCTTTGTTTTCCAGAGTCCTGTCAAAGTTGATGCTGACAATTTCTATTTGTTTTTCAGTGTTTCAGTGGGGGCATGAGAGCTTGGAATTGCCTACTCAACCATTTTGCCATCATTATCATCATTAGCATTAACTATATTGGAATTTTTGGTTTACAAAGCCCCTCTAATTTCTGTGTTGAGTTGGCGTTTCTGGAGTAATTTGAGACTGACTTATTTGTCCAGTTTGTCTCTCCTCTTAGTTAAATATGTTATCAATTACGACCATAATTTCTTATTTATTTACATTTTTACTGGAGGACAGTTGACCTGCCACGCTGTTTCAGTTTCAGGTGTACAGCAAAGTGAACCAATTATAATCCACTCTTTCAGATTCTTTTCCCAAATAGGTCATTACAGAGTATTGAGTAGAGTTCCCGGGGTCTTATTAGTTATCTCTTTTTTTATATAGTAGTATGTATATATCAGTCTCAATCTCCCAATTTATCCCTCCCTGCCCTTTATCCCCTGGTAACCATATATTTGTTTTCTGCATTTGTAACTCTGTTTTGTAGATTAGTTCATTTGTACCTTAAGATTCCACATATAAGTGATATCATGTGGTATTTATGACCATAATGTCTACATTTGAGGTCCTGTAAATCAGTAGTTCTCAACCCTGGCTGCACATTATACCTACCTATGGGATTTTTAAAATGCAGAGATGCTCAGAATCCTCCTCTGACTTGAAAAATCTGAAACTGTGAGATTGAGTAGCAAAGTGAATAAACTCAACTAGGCTTCTCTTTAGAGTACCATCGTGAGGATAATACATTTTTAAACATGTAGTAAAGTACTGTGTACATCACTGTAGTACAGGCGCACCTCGGAGATACTGCAGATTCCCTTCCAGACCACTGCAAAAAAGCGAATATGCAATGAAACAAGTCACATGAATTTTTTGGTTTCCCAGTACCTAAAAGAGTTATATTTACACTATACCATAGTCTATCAGGGCTTCCCTGATAGCTCAGTGGGTAAAGAATCTGCCTGCTATGCAAGAGACACCAGTGACGTGGGTTCGATCCCTGGGTCAGGAAGATCCCCTGGAGGAGGAAATGGCAACCCACTCCAGTATTCTTGCCTGGAGAATCTCAGGGACAGAGGAGCCTGGTTACAGTCCATGGGTTACACAGAGTTGGACATGACTGAGCACATGGCTGCTGCTGGTACTGCTGCTAAGTCGCTTCAGTCGTATCCGACTCTGTGCGACCCCATAGACAGCAGCCCACCAGGCTCCCCCATCCCTGGGATTCTCCAGGCAAGAACACTGGAGTGGGTTGCCATTTCTTTCTCCAATGCATGAAAGTAAAAAGTGAAGTCGCTCAGTCGTGTCTAACTCTTAGCGACCCCATGGACTGCAGCCCACCAGGCTCCTCCGTCCATAGGATTTTCCAGGCAAGAGTACTGGAGTGGAGTGCCATTGTCTTCTCCGAGCACGTAGCCCACATATTCTATTAAGTATGCAGTAGCAGTATGTGTAAGGAAACCATGTACATACCTTAATTAAAAAATACTTCATTGCTAAAAAATGCTAAGCCCCATCTGAGCCTCCAATGAGGTTAGAACTTTTTTTCTGGTAGAGGGCCTTGCCTCAATGTTGATGGATGGTGCCTGATCTAGGTGGTGGTTGCTGAAGGCTGGAGTGAGTGTAACAGTTTCTTGAAATAAGACTGCAGTGAAGTTTACCTCATCAACTGACTTTTCCTTTCACAAATGATTTTTTTTGTAGCATTCAGTGCTGTTTGTTAGCATTCTACCCACAGTAATACTTTTTTCAAAACTGGAATCAGTCCTCTCAAACTATGTCACTGCTTTGTCAACTAAGTTTATGTAATGTTCTACATCTTTTGTTGTCATTTCAACAATCTTCACAGCATCTTCACCAGGAGTGGATTCTATCTCAAGAAAACACTTTCTTTGCTAATCCATAAGAAGCAACTCCTCATCCATTAGAGTTTTATCATGAAATTGCAGCAATTCAGTCACATCTTCAGACTCCACTTCTAGTTCTCTTGCTAATTCTGCCACATCTGCCGTGACTTCCTCCAGTGCAGTCTTGAACCCCTCAAAGTCACCCATGAGGTTTGGAATCAAGTTCTTCCTGACTCCTGTTAAGGTTGATATTTTGACCTCTTCCCGTGAATCATGTTCTTAATGGCACGCAGAATGTTTTCTTGTTTCCAGAAGGTTTTTAAATATACTTTGCCCTTATTCATCAGAGGAATCGCCATCTATGGCAGCTGTACGTGCATGCTCAGTTGTGTCTGACTCTTTGCGCCCCTGTGGACAGTAGCCCGCCAGGCTCCTCTCTGCATGGGATTTTCCAGGCAAGAATCCTGAAGTGGGTTGCCATTTCCTTCTCCAAGGGATCTTTGTGACCCAGGGAATCAAACTCGCACCTCCTGAATTGGCAGGCAGATTCTTTACCACTGCACCATCTGGGAAGCCCAGTGGCAGCTATAGTCTTACAAAATGTATGTTAGAGAATAAGACTTGAAAGTCGAAATTACCCCTTGATCCAAGGGCTGCATGATGGAAGTTGTGTTGACAGACATGAAAACCTGGATCTCATTGTCCATCTCCATCAGAGCTCTTGGGTGACCAGGTCCATGTCAATAAGCAACAATATTTTGAAAGGAATCTTTTTTCTCAACAGTTAGTCTCAACAGTGGGCTGAAAATATTCAGTGAACCGTGTTGTAAACAGATGTGCTGTCTTCCAGGCTTTGTGGTTCCATTGGCAGAACACAGACAGAGTAGATTTAGCATAATTCTTAATTCATAGAATTTTCAGAATGATAAATGAGCATTGATTCTAACTTCGAGTCCTCAGGTGCACTAGCCCCTAACAAGAGAGTCAGCCTGTACTTTGAAGCTTTAAAGCCAGGCATTCACTTCTCTTCTCTGGCTAAGTCCTTGATGGCACCTTCTTCCAACAGAAGCCTGTTTGGCTTGCTTTGAAAATCTATTGTGTAGTGTAGCCTTCTTCATTGATGATCTTATCTAGATCTTCTGGATAACTTGCTACAGCTTCTTCATGGGCACTTGCTGCTTCACCTTGCCCTTGAATGTTTCTTAAATCTCACGAGCTAACTCTGCCACCTTTAAATATTTCTTCTGCAGATTCCTCACCTTCTTCTTCAGCCTTCCTAGAACTGAAGAGAGTTGGGGTCTTGCTGTAGATTAGGCTTTGACTTAAGGGAATATTGTGGCTGGTTTGATCTCTCCAGGGCACTAAGCTTTCTCTTTATCAACAATAAGGCAGTTTTGATTTCCTATCATTCATCTGTTCGCTGGAGCAGCACTTGTAAAAATCTTTCAAGAACTTCTGCTTTGCATTCACAACTTGGTGAACTGTTTGGCACAAGAGGCCTAGTTTTGGCTTTTCTTGATTTTGGATGTGCCTTCCTTGCTCAGCTTATGGTTTCCAGCTCCTAAGTTAAGGTGAGAGATGTGCAGCTCTTCTTTTTTTACTTGAGAACTTAGTGGTCAAGTAGGGTTATTGACTGGCTTAATTTCAAAATTGTTGTCTCAGGGAATAGGAAGTCCTGAGGAAAGGGAGAGAGAGAGGTGGAGCAGTCAGAAGACACAACACTTGTGGGTTAAGTTTGCTGTCTTATATGGGCGCAGGTTGTGATGCCCCAGAACAATAACATCAAAGATCGCTGATCGCAAGTCACTATAACACACACAATAATAATGAAAATGTTTAATATTCTGAGAATTATGAAATGTGATACAGAGACACGAAGTGAGCAAATACTGCTGGGAAAATGGCATCGATACACTTATTCGACCAAGGGTTGCCACGAACTTCAGTTTGTAAAAAAACATATTATCTGTGAAGCTGATAAAATGAGGTATGCTTGTAAAATGTAAGTATAGCTCATTATTGAATAATGAAATTAAAATTTACTTATGGAAAATCTAACATTTTTTTGGTAAATCTAACATTTTTATTCTTAAATATTTTGTTTCAATAAAGATTGAACATACTATTTGAAGTTAATCAGTGATTAACTTTGGCAACAGTAATGTGTGCATACTTGAATTAGTTTTTCTAATTGTGTACTTATTGCATATATGTATGTATGTCTATTTCTATTTGTGCATATACATATTTAGGTAGTTATTTTAAAAGGTAAAATCTTTACAGTGTTTAATGTGATGTTTAATTTTTCATTATTATATATTGACTGGAAAAAAGGAGCAATAAAATATATCTCTGGAGAAGGCAATGGCACCCCACTCCAGTACTCTTGCCTGGAAAATCCCACGGACAGAGGAGCCTGGTAGGCTGCAGTCCATGGGGTCGCTGGGAGTCGGACACGACTGAGCAACTTCACTTTCACTTTTCACTTTCATGCATTGGAGAAGGAAATGGCAACCCACTCCAGTGTTCTTGCCTGGAGAATCCCAGGGACGGGGGAGCCTGGTGGGCTGCCGTCTATGGGGTTGCACAGAGTTGGACACGACTGAAGTGACTTAGCAGCAGCAGCAAAATATATCTCTAATTATCATACTAAGTGAAGTAAGTCAGAAAGCAAAATACAAATATGTATGATATCACTCATATGTGAAATCTAAAATATGACACAAATGGACCTATCTACGAAACAAAACAGACTCAAAGACACATCGAATTTGTGGTTGCCCAGGGGTTGGGAAGTGCGAGAGGGATGGACTGGGAGGTTGGGATTAGCAGATACAAACCATTATATGGAGAACGGATAAACAACAAGGCCCTACTGTATAGCACAGGGAAGTGTATTCAACATCCAGCGATAAACTGTAATGGAAAAGAATTTTTAAAATAGTATGTATATATGTAACTGAATCTCTTTGCTGTGCAGCAGGAATTAATACAATATTATAAATCAATTATACTTCAATAAAAGTTTACACAAAAAACTCTATCAGTGCCTAAGAAATGTATAACATAAAAAGATGTTGACTAAATAAAAAAAATTTTAATGTATCCCTAAATATATAGTTCTGTGGCCAGCAGTATTGTGAAAATATTTTTATGTATGCTTAGTGTCCTTACAGACTTTTGATTTTCAGGAAATATCAGTTTAAAGTAAATCATTAATTCAAAATGATAAAGATTCTTCTAGAGAAGAGACGTCAGGGACTTCCCTGGTGGTCCAGTGGTTAGGACTCAGCTTCCAGTGCAGTGGGTATGTGTTTGTCCCTGGTCAGGAAACTAAGATCCCGCATCCCACCTGACATCAGGCCCTACTGAGTCTCGGGCTCTCACAGCGTCCCTCACAACCTTCCTACTGTTGATCTCTGCACTAGTGTTTTTAAGTTAGCTCCCTTTCTAAAGTCAAGAGCTGTCTAGACCCTCCTTCTTCATGGTTTCCCTGGTGGCTCAGATGGTAAAAGCGTCTGCCTACAATGCAGGAGACCTGGGTTTGATCTCTGGTTGGGAAGATCCCTGGAGAAGGAAATGGCAGCCCACTCCACTACTCTTGCCTGGAAAATCCCATGGACAGAGGAGCCTGATAGGCTACAGTCCATGGGGTCGCAAAGAGTTGGACATTGCTGAGCGACTTCACTTCACTCTAGATAGATTAGATAAATTGACTAGATAAAGCCATTTATCATTGTTTAAAAAAATTATTTTATTTAAGTATAGCTGATTTATAGTGTAGTGTCAATTACTCAGTTCAGTTCAGTCACTCAGTCGTGTCCGACTCTTTGCGACCCCATGAATCGAAGCACGCCAGGCCTCCCTGTCCATCACCAACTCCCAGAGTTCACTCAGACTCATGTCCATCGAGTCAAGGATGCCACCCAGCCATCTCATCCTCTGCTGTCCCCTTCTCCTCCTGCCCCCAATCCCTCCCAGCATCAGAGTCTTTTCCAGTGAGTCAACTCTTTGCATGAGGTGGCCAAAGTACTGGAGTTTCAGCTTTAGCATCATTCCTTCCAAAGAAATCCCAGGGCTGATCTCCTTCAGAATGGACTGGTTGGATCTCCTTGCAGTCCAAGGGACTCTCAAGAGTCTTCTCCAACACCACAATTCAAAAGCATCAATTCTTCAGTGCTCAGCTTTCTTCACAGTCCAACTCTCACATCCATACATGACCACAGGAAAAACCATAGCCTTGACTAGACGGACCTTTGTTGGCAAAGGAATGTCTCTGCTTTTCAATATGCTATCTAGGTTGGTCATAACTTTCCTTCCAAGGAGTCAATTTCTAGTGTACAGCAAAGTGATTCAGTTATATGTATTTATATATGTATATAGATGAATTCTTTTTCATATTTTTTTCCATTTTGGTTTATCACAGGATATTGAATATAGTCCCTGGTGTCATTCGTTTTTTTTTTTTTTTTTTAGAGACCCTTTTTAAAAAGGGCTTGGGCAAAAAAGAGAAAATGTAATGCTTTTTTTTTGTTCGGTAGAGGCACATTACTATTTGCTCCCTTAAGAAGGAATTTCAAGGAGAAGGCCTCAGAACATTTTTAAACCAGTGTCATGAATGCTTCCTTTTAATAAAAGAACCCCTCCTAAAATAATGCTGTCCTCAAGAGGATCATCTGATAGATTTTTTGCTACCTTCTTCTTTCTACTATGGAGAAGGAAATGGCAACCCACTCCAGTGTTCTACTATATTTGTATAATCATTGTGGTGAGATTATTGGAGAAATAGATGCTGTGATAGAATTTTCATGGTAAGGGCAATTTCTTTCCACCCTCAAACCCACTTTTCCTGCATGCACATACAGCATTATCTCTATATTTGTGCTTTAACTTGCACCGTGCTATCTTTATTGTTTTTATTGGCAGGTGCACCAGTTGACTTCCTCTATGACAAATGTTCGCTACATTTTTAGAATTTCCAGTTGCGCCCCATCTTTTTTTCACCTTGGTTAGAGGGGCAAGGATCAAAGCACAGAACTGGGCCAGTCACTGCTTATGTTTGTGCTTTATCTCATTAAGTGCTGATCACCAGGAAAGCAAACAGCCTGTCATGAAATTTGCCTTGCAAACAATATAACAAAGAAATCTCATGAAAAGAGGCTGAACAGAAGGTGTGTTTAATCTGTTGCGGTGTTGGTTTCAGCCCCAGTTTCAGACTGAGAACGATGATACTTGGGAAAAAATTGGGAGTCTGCCTGCGGGCAACATTCACCCCTGATGCAGAGATTGCTACAGAAATCTAACCGTTGGAAGTTTTCAACATACAAATCAGGATTTATTAAAGGAATTAATATCTCTGAAGGCTCACAAAGCAATTCTGTTTTCCTGCAAGATGGATGAAAGGCAGAGATTTCAAAACATTTGCTAGAAAACATCAATAGCCAATCCTGCTGATTTAATTTTTTCAATCCCTCAGGCATCAAAAGAAGTTGTGACTTGTCCACATTTGCCTCGGAAGCAAAGCAATATTGTAAATTAAAGATGGCTGGAGCTTAGCTGGCTGCATTTCATTTTTAATTAGTTGGCGCTTCACAATATTTTTCAATGTTTCTTAAGCTCAGAAGCTAAGGAACTTCCTCCTCACATTTGTTGGGATGAGAGTGTGGAACATACAGGTGACATTCACTTACACACCCACGAGAAAATTCTCAGACTTAGCTGTCCATCCCAAACATGAAAAGAATTGGTATTTAGTCAGATCCATTCCTCCTCTTTATTCTTGAGCAAGCAGAGATTTCTGATTCCTTTTAACCAGTTGGGAACGCAGACATAACCTCCCCAGAGATCAGTGCTGGAAATTAAAGCAAATTCTGACAAACTGTAGCAAAAGCAGCAGATTTTGCTTTGGGCATTTTGTTGAAGTGTGTGGCCAATTTGTAGGATGGAGATGTTGGAATGGTGTTTTCCCTATGATAATAAAAATGAAAAAGTCATGTAATATATGAGACTAATCTTTTATTCATTCAAAATATATCTGTAGACTACTCTGTCAGGCACTGTTTTAAGCAATTGAGATAAAGTGATGAAGAGGAAGTCAAGATTCTGGACCTCATGAAGCTTGCATTCATTGGTAGAAATATTTCAGCCTAAAAAATACTCTGTAAATAGAAAGGCAAATTCTGGGAGAACATGGATCCTATCAAGGTAGCATCAGATTTTCAAGAACATGTGACAATATTAGTGTATCTAAATCTGTAATCTTATCAATTATACTTAAATGTACATGAAGAACATGTTAAAAAGAACCCTAAGAAAAGGAGACATAAAGAATAGGAATTTGCCAGTATATCTTCAGGGCATTGGGCACGGGGCCTCTGACTGGCAGCTTCCAGTCCCCTTTGCAAGTCAGCCTTGAGAGTGGAGGTGAAACTGTCAGACTAGCTTGATGCCATTAGTAAAGGTCTGTCAACTAACTTTCACTGCTATGATTCCAAGGTGATCAAGCAACCTTCGGGTATAATGTGGTTACCCTTATGAGGCTTCCTACAGGGAGAGAATGTATTAAGTACTCCAGTCCTTTTATGTTAGAGTTCTCACTACGTGTATAGCAGCATTCTGGTTTGCATTTAAATATCATGGGAATTTGGTTACCGTGAATCTGAACATCTTTGGGTATTCTGATGAAACTGGATTTCTAGAACTGTATAACTGAAATTCAGACCCTCAAATAGTGTTTTCCCAAGGGTGGTTTTAAATTTTCTAAATATTAGTCGTTCAGTTGTGTCTGACTCTTTGTGACCCCATGAGCTGCAGCCCATCCGGCTCCTCTGTCCATGAATTCTCCAGGCAAGAATATTGGAGTGAGTTGCCACTTCCTTCTCCAGGGGATCCTCCCAGTGCAGGGATTGAACGCAGATCTCTTGCATTGCAGGCAGATTCTTTACTGTCTGAGCCACTAGGGAAGCCCCCTTAAAATTTCTGGTATGAGGGAAAAGCAACAAATAACATACAAGGGAACTTCCCTAAGATGATCAGCTGATTTCTCAGCAGAAACTCTGCAGACCAGAAGGGAGTGGCATGATATATTAAAAGTGATGATAGGGAAGAACCTACAGCCAAGAATTCTCTACCCAGCAAGGTTCTCATTCAGTTTCAACGGAGGAATCAAAAGCTTTATAGAGGAGCAAAAGCTGAGAGAATTCAGCATGACAAGACTAGCTTCGCAACAAATGCTAAAGGAACTTCTATAGACAGAAAAGGCCACAGCTGGAAACAAGAAAATTACGAATAAAAAGCTCACTGGTAAAGGCAAACATATAGTAAAGGTAGGAAGTAATCTGCACACAAATATGATATCAAAACCAGCAATTATGAGAGGAGAGGTAAATGCAGGATACTAGAAATGCATCTTAAATTAAACAACCAGCAACTTAAAATGTCCTTGTTTACATACAGACTGTTATGTGAGCTTCACTGCTGGTTTAGATGGTAAAGGATCTACCTGCAATGCGAGAGACTGAGTTTGATACCTGGGTTAGAAGATTCCCTGGAGAAGGGATGGCTACCCACTCCAGTTTTCTTGCCTGGGGAATTCCATGGACAGAGGAGCCTGGCAGCTTGTACAGTCCATAGGGTTGCAAGGAGCTAGACATGACTGAGCAGCTAACACTTTCACTTTCAGACTGCTATGTAACTTTTCTGACATGAGAGTCACCTAACCCAGGGGCTTTGTTAAACATACAGATTCCTGGACCCATATTATGCTTATCCTGAGTCAGAAACTTTGAAAAGGGGCTGCACATCTGCATTTTACTAAGGTCCCCAAATGATTCCAGAGCACAGTAAAGCTTGAGGGTCACTGCCTGAGAAGCTCTGGATCAGTGCCACTGAAGCCCTGTTAGGACATTTAACCCTTTTCCTAGATAACATCTTCATCTTTGTAATCACAACAAAATATTTCAGCGAACCACTGTCCAGGCTGGGTGGCTCTCCCAGTCTGGCTTCCTTACTTTCTGGTCTCATTTCTCACTTCTCCTCTCAACCTTCTGTGCTTCAACAATCTGAATAGGCATCTTACATGAAACCTGGCAACCTGGAGGGGTTTTGTTTTGTTTTGTTTTTCGGAGGAGAAGCAATAAATAGCATCCTGATTACAGGCCTGAGTTCTAACACAACTGAGGAAGATAGAGGAGGGAGTTTGAGAGCAAAATAACACTTTTTAATCACTATCACTGCAGATGGTGACTGCAGCCATGAAATTAAAAGACGCTTACTCCTTGGAAGGAAAGTTATGACCAACCTAGACAGCATATTAAAAAGCAGAGACATTACTTTGCCAACAAAGGTCTGTCTAGTCAAGGCTATGGTTTTTCCAGTAATCATGTATGGATGTGAAAGTTGGACTACAAAGAAAGCTGAGCCCCAAAGAATTGATGCTTTTGAACTGTGGTGTTGGAGAAGGCTCTTGAGAGTCCCTTGGACTGCAAGGAGATCCAACCAGTCCATCCTAAAGGAGATCAGTCCTGGGTGTTCATTGGAAGGACTGATGTTGAAGCTGAAATTCCAATACTTTGGCTGCCTCTTGTGAAGGGCTGACTCATTTGAAAAGATCCTGATGCTGGGAAAGATTGAGGGCAGGTGGAGAGGGGACGACAGAGGATGAGATGGTTGGATGGCATCACCGACTCAATGGGCATGAGTTTGGGTAAACTCTGGGAGTTGGTGATGGACAGGGAGGCCTGGCATGCTGCAGTCCATGGGGTTGCAAAGAGTTGGATAAGACTGAGCAACTAAACTGAAACTGATTCCTAATGGTGACTAGGTTGGAGAATGTGGCTTACATGTGGAAAATAGGGGCTTCTTAATTCTAAACTCCAGAATTAGACACTCTTACCCACCTGTCCCGGGAAGAAATGGATAACTACTCGCCTCTTCTCTCAGGGACAATCAGTGACTTCTATGCTTGGGTAAGGCCAAGGGCTGACCAGGTTGATCAGAAAGAGGAGAAAGGAAGAAGGTGGCTGAGCTAAACATACCAAGTTCTGGTCCCTAATGCATCAATCAAATGACATCATCCTTCTTTCCCTAGTGAAGCATGAGTAAAGGAGGGAAAGGAAGGAGTCTAGTAATGTCACCATAACAGATGTCCCTTGACACAAAATAAGGTATCAGGAGTGGGGAGCAGATGCTCCCCTGACAGCATGACTGTTCTTGGTGGCTGAGATACCCTATTGCTCCCCACTCCTTCCCCTTATTTTATATGCTTCACTCCACTCATCTTGCAAGATGCAGCTCAAATGTTAACACCTCTGTGAAGCTTGAGGGAACTGAAGGGAACACTCCTTTTATGCTGTCATAGGACTTTGAGCAACTTTTACCTGATACTTGTCATAGCATGTACTTATGTGCCTTCCCATGTGAGTGCAGGGACTGTGGCTTATATGTCTTTATATTTCCATAGAAGGTATTTGATAAATTTTTGCTGGATGACTGTGAAAATGTTGGTAAACTCAGATATATTTAAATTCATATACGTTTATAATACTATGAGTTATAGAAATAATATTATCATATATTCTATTCTATTATAATATATAACTAATAAAATAAACTTTATACTTCTATAATGTGCATTATATAAATGATATATTGTACAAATAATACAAATGTTGTTAAATTAGTATTTGTAAAGAGTTTTTGATATGGACAATGTTTTAAAAGTCTTGTTTGAATTTGTTACATTACTTTTGTTTTATGTCTTGGTTTTTTTGGCCATGAGGCATGTGGGATCTTAGTGCTCCAGCCAGGGATGGAAGCTGCACCCCCTGCTTGGAAGGCAAAGTCCTAACCACTGGACCACCAGGGAAGTCCTAGTATTAGTATTTTTAGGTCTTCATTTTAACACCAAGATCAATAAGAAGACTATCAAGTATTTTCCTTTACCAGTCAGTTCAGTCGCTCAGTCGTGTCTGACTCTTTGCAACCCCATGGACTGCAACACTCCAGGCTTCCCTGTCCATCACCAATGCCTGGAGCTTGCTCAAATTCATGTCCAGTCAGTGATGCTATACAACCATCTCATCCTCTGTCATCCCCTCTTCTCCTGCCTTCAATCTTTCCTAGCATCAGGATCTTTTCTAATGAGTCAGTTCTTCACATCAGGTGGCCAAAGTATTGGAGCTTCAGCTTCAGCATCAGTCCTTCCAATGCATATTCAGGATTGATTTCCTTTAGGATGGACTGGCTGGATCTCTGTGCAGTCCAAGGGACTCTCAAGAGTCTTCTCCAATACCACATTTCAAAAGCATCAATCCTTTGGCACTCAGCCCTCTTTATGGTCCAACTCTCACATCCATACATGACTACTGGAAAAACCATAGCTTTGACTATATGGATCTTTGTCAGCAAAGTAATGTCTTTGCTTTTTAATATGCTGTGTAGGTTTGTCCCAGCTTTTCTTCCAAGGAGCAAGTGTTTTTTAATTTCATGGCTGTAGCCACCATCTGCAGTGATTTTGGTCCCCCCAAAATAAAGTCACTGTTTCCACTGTTTCCCCATCTATTTGCCATGAAGTGATGGGACTGAATGCCATGATCTTAGTTTTTTTGAATGTTGAATTTTAGGCCAGCTTTTTCACTCTCTTCTTTCACTTTCATCAAGAGGCTCTTCAGTTTCTCTTGGGTTTTTGACATAATAGAAGTGGTGTCATCTGCACATCTGAGGTTATTGATATTTCTCCTGGCAATCTTGATTCCAGCTTGTGCTTCTTCCAGCCCAGCGTTTCTCATGATGTACTCTGCATATAAGTTAAATAAGCAGGGTGACAACATACAGCCTTGACGTACTGCTGTCTCAATTTGGAACCAGTCCATTGTTCCATGTCCAGTTCTACTGTTGCTTCTTGATCTGTATACAGATTTCTCAGGAGGCAGGTAAAGTGGTTTGGTACTCCCATCTCTTTAAGAATTTCCACAGTTTGTTGTGATCCACACAGTCAAAAGCTTTAGCGTAGTCAATGAAGCAAAAGTAGGTATTTTTCTGGAATTCCTTTGCTTTTTCACTGATCCAGCGGATGTTGGCAATTTGATCTCTGGTTCCTCTGCCTTTTCTAAATCCTGTTGAACATCTGGAAGTTCTTGGTTCATGTACTGTTGAAGCCTGGGTTGGAGAATTTTGAACATGACTTTGCTAGCATGTGCTGCTGCTGTGAGATGAGTGCAATTGTGTGGTAGTTTGAACATTCTTTGACATTGCCTTTTTTGGGGATTGGAATGAAAATTGATATTTCCCAGTCCTGTGGCCACTGCTGAGTTTTCCCAATTTGCTGGCATATTGAGTGCAGCACTTTCACAGCATCATTTTAGGATTTGAAATACCTTAGCTGGAATTGCATCACCTCCACTAGGTTTGC
Source organism: Bos indicus (assembly GCF_029378745.1). NCBI lineage: Eukaryota > Metazoa > Chordata > Mammalia > Artiodactyla > Bovidae > Bos > Bos indicus. The sequence continues at coordinate 45,908,209 of NC_091780.1, forward strand.
TTGTAGTGATGCTTCCTAAGGCCCACTTGACTTTCCATTCCAGGATGTCTGGTTCTAGGTGAGTGATCACACCATCGTGGTTATCTGGGTCACCAATATCTTTTTTGTACAGTTCTTCTGTGTGTTGTTGCCACCTCTTCTTAATATCTTCGGCTTCTGTTAGGTCCATACCGTTTCTTGTCCTTTACTGTGCCCTTCTTTGCATGAAACGTTCCCTTGGTCTCTCTAATTTTCTTGAAGAGAGCTCTAGTCATTCCCATTCTATTGTTTTCCTCTTTCTTTGCATTGTTAACATAGGAAGGCTTTCTTATTTCTCCTTGCTATTCTTTGTAACTCTGCATTCAGATGGCTGTATCTTCCTTTTCTCTTTCGCCTTTTCCTTCTCTTCTTTTCTCAGCTATTTTAAGGCCTCCTCAGACAACCATTTTGCCATTTTCCTTTTAGGCTTTTCTATATTCCAAAAATTTGCCAACAGACTTCTGGTCAAGGCAGATATTGACTGTTCAAATCTCATTTTTGAAATCTTATTGACATCATCTTCTTAACATGGCACATATGATAGAAGATCTGCTTCCTAAAAGATGCCCTCTTCCAGTAATAGAAGTTCACCTAGTCATGATTAAAATAAACTATTAGGTAATAAAGACTCACTTTTTAAATAACTGCAATGAAATAGAAACTACTAATAGGGAAGCTATTTCAGGTAAAAACTAAAATTTCAAAGTTCAATTATTTTAGAAAAAGCTCTATTGTGACTAATGATTCATATGTATATTATGAGAAGATTTCTTCTCTCCAAGTTTACTTATCTTTTTTTCCATTAAAAAAATAAAATTGGATTATATTTGACTTACAATGTTGTGTTAGTTTCAGGTGTACAGCAAAGTCATTCAGTTATACACATACATTTATCCATTCTTTTTCAGATTCTGTATCCATATAGGTTACTACATTGAGTAGAGTTCCCTGTGCTATACAGTAGGTTCTTACTTGTTATCTATTTTATATATAGTAGGGTGTGCTTGTTAGTCCCAAACTCTTAATTTATCCCTCCCCGCTACATTTCCCCTTTGGTAATCATTGTTTTTTAAATCTGTGGCTCTCTTTCTGTTTTGTAAATAAGTTCATTTGTATCATTAAAAAAAAATTAGATTCCACCTGTAAGCAATATCATATGTTATTTGTCTTTTTCTGTCTGACTTACTTCACTTAGTATGATAATCTTTAGTTCTGTCCATGTTGCTGCAAATGGCATTATTTTGTTCTTTTCTTATGGCTGAGTCATGGCCCATTGTATATATGTACCACATCTTTATCCATTCTTTTGTCAATGAACATTCAAGTTGTTTCCATGCCTTGATTGTGGTAAATAGTGCTGCAATGACTATTAGGGCACCAATATCTTTTGAAGTATGATTTTCTCTGGATATATGCCCAGGAGTAGAATTGCTAGATTTTAAGGAACTTCCATACTGTTCTCCATAGTGGTTATACCAATTTACATTCCCACCAACAGTGTAGGAGAGTTCCCATTTCTCCACACCTTTCCAATTTGATATACTTTGTTTAACTGTGCAAAGAAAGGATAAAAGGCATTTAGTCTTAAAGTTCAAACTCTATATGTCTTTATAGCAGGGATGATATATCATCACAAACCACTAATTTCATACAATTTTAGGCGTGAGAAAAGTTTCACTTTCAATTCCTAAAATCAATGTATGCTGCTGCTGCTGTTAAGTCACTTCAGTCATGTCTGACTCTGTGCAACCCCATAGATGGCAGCCCACCAGGCTCCCCCATCCCTGGGATTCTCTAGGCAAGAACACTGGAGTGGGTTGCCATTTCCTTCTCTAATGCATGAAAGTGAAAAAATAAAGTGAAGTCGCTCAGTCATGTCCGACTCCTAGCGACCCCATGGACTGCAGCCTACCAGGCTCCTCTGTCCATGGGATTTTCCAGGCAAGAGTACTGGAGTGGGGTGCCATTGCATTCTCCGAAATCAATGTATAGATCCTTGTAAAAGGGACACAAAATATCATTTTTAGATGATTTTAAGATGATTTTAAAATTCATCAAATTTTAAGATGAATATTTGGTCTTAGAGAGTGTTTGATTGTCTCTAATACTGGCTTTGTTTGAAATTTACCTTTTGTTTCAATTGGTTGTTGTGGGAAACTTCTCAGATGATGGGTAGTAGCATTTATTAAGGACTAAAATATATTGAGCTAGGATCTGCACAAGGCTAAATCTCTCTCTGCTCTTTAAGAACCAACAAAACAGGACTAACGGCCAAAGAAAGCTTTTCCAAACAACAGTGTAAGTTGTCTCAGCAAGAGCCACATTTGCCATTTTTTTGGAAAGAGATCCAATGGTTTAGTGTATGTAGAACAATCAAGCCATTTTAATACTTGTCATTTTAATACTCACTTCTATAATACCAGACATTGTTTAATTCTGTTTCAAACAGGTGTCTGTCAGTGCATTTTTTTCTGTTTAGGACCTTCTGTAAACTTTAAAAATTGGTCTGTTTTGTCAATCAGCATCTGCTAAACCCTGGGCCCACATAATATCAGTAAATGTGCTTCTATTTAACTATCTATTTACAGTCATAAGAGAAATAAACATATAAAATAAATGCATCTCAATGCATAGCTGTGCAGGAGTACAGATGTTTTATTAATGAAAATGAATCCAGCTTTTTGTAAGTCATGACAGCAATATAACATTTCATTGTTTGGTTCTGTGCTAGACAGTCCCTGCTGTTTCTACATAGAAATTCCTGTAATGCCTAATGGACATCTGGAAGAATTCAGCCAATTAATCAAATTCACGTAGGAGCTAGGCTAATGGCTGTCTGAAAGGCAGATTACATTAAATCAAACTTGCAATATGAATGAAAGCACTTAATCATACATGCAACATTCATTAGATGCGACACAGCAAGTGTTTTGATTACTTTAATGAAAGATCAGGTAAAGTGCATCAGCTGAACAGATTGAAAAGACAGCATGCTTACAAATGTTTGATTATACTGAATATCAACAGAAACAGTGCCAGTAATTTATAGCAAAACATATTTGTAGGTGTCTAGAGCTGGTGAGCTCAATGAAATTCAGGGCCTTTGCTCAAAACAGTAATTAATATATGATAAAACTTTGATCAGATGTCAGGAGAAGAGACAGATTTCTAGAAGTTTAGTAATTTATAGTCACTGGGCATCTTCATGTTTTGAGTTACTTGGAGTCTCCTTGAACCCCAGTTTCATTTGCTTTGAGATACACAGTTTTTTCCCCAGCTTCACTGAGATGGGATTGACATATAACATTGTATAAGTGTAAGATGTGCATTATTTGATATACATATAACTTGTGAAATGATTACCACAGTGAGGTTAGTTAACACATGCATCAGTTCAGTTCAGTTCAGTTGCTCAGTCGTGTCTGACTCTTTGCAACCCCATGAACTGCAGCACGCCAGGCCTCCCTGTCCATCACCAACTCCACCCAAACCCATGTCCATTGAGTCAGTGATGCCATCCAACCATCTCATCCTCTGTCATCCCCTTCTCCTGCCCTCAATCTTTCCCAGCATCAGGGTCTTTTCAAATGAGTCAGCTCTTCGCATCAGGTGGCCAAAGTATTGGAGTTTCAGCTTCAACATCAGTCCTTCCAATGAACGAACACCCAGGACTGATCTCCTTTAGGATGGACTGGTTGGATCTCCTTGCAGTCCAAGGGACTCTCAAGAGTCTTCTCCAACACCACAGTTCAAAAGCATCAATTCTTCGGGGCTCAGCTTTCTTTATAGTCCAACTCTCACATCCATACATGATTACTGGAAAAACCATAGCCTTGACTAGATGGACCTTTGTTGGCAAAGTAATGTCTCTACTTTTTAATAAGCTGTCTAGGTTGGTCATAATTTTCCTTCCAAGGAGTAAGCGTCTTTTAATTTCATGGCTGCAGCCACCATCTGCAGTGATTTTGGAGTCCAGAAAAATAAAGTCAGCCACTGTTTTCACCATTTCCCCATCTATTTGCCATGAAGTGATGGGATTGGATGCCATGATCTTAGTTTTCTGAATGTTGAGCTTTAAGCCAACTTTTTCACTCTCATTTTTCACTTTCATCAATCACCTCACACATCCATCACCTCATGTATTTAACGTGTGTGTGCGTGTGTGTGTGTGTGTGTGGTGAGAACATTTAAGATATACTCTGAGGTACATGGCTTAGCTGGTAAAGAATCTGCCTGCAATGCAGGAGACCCAAATTCAATTCCTGGGTTGGGGAAATCCCTTGGAGGAGGGATGGCTACCCACTCCAGTATTCTTGTCTGGAAAATTTCATGGACAGAGGAGCCTAGTGGGCTATAGTCCATGGGGTTGCAAGGGTTGAACACAACTGAGCAACTAACACTTTCACTTCGCTATGGTACACAGTTTTGTTTTGTTTCAGTGTAAAGTTGTTGCTAAACTTAAAACAGTATTGAAAGAGTAGTTAACTTGGTATGTTGGGCTTCAAAATCTCATGACAGGAATTAAAATGTTATTCTTAATAGCTGTTCCTGCCTTCTAGATTTATGAATATTTTCCACCTTTTTTTCACTAATGATCCCAATTTTTCCCATGATATTTTACAGAAAGAAATCTTATAAAGTGCATTCCTACATAATATTGATGTAGCAAATGCCAATTGTAGCTTTTTGGGTGAAACAAAGATAAAAGCTTTTTGTATCTACATATCTCTGTGTATATCTCCACATTTGTGAAGAATTTCCTTTTGGTAAATCATTTTGATATTGGGCAGGATTGGCTCAGATGGTAAAGAATCTGCCTGCAATGCAGGAGATGTAGGAGACATGGGTTTGATCCCTGGGTTGGAAAGATCCCCTAGAGGAGTGAATGGCTACCCACTCCAGTATTCTTCTTGCCTGGAAAATCCCATGAACAGTGGAGCCTGGTGGGCTACTGTCCATGGGGTCACAAAGAGTCGGACATGACTGAGCAACTCACACTTTCACAGGATTGCCTTTGCAGGTGGTGGACACTTTTTCCTGGGGCTTATCGGAAGGACTGACTTTATTTCCCTAGATTGATGTATGGTTCTAAAAACAGAGAAATGGACATAGGACCTTAAAAATCCTTTTTAGACATGTTATTCAATTTAAGCCAATGAATATGCAGTGAGTACACAGTTGTTTTAGATGCTATGGATGATAGCAAATGTGAAAGATGTGGGTTCTCATAGTCACAGGAGTTTATAATATTCTATCCACCAAAACATACAAAGAAAAAAATCAAGGCAATAGCAATAACAAAGAGAAAAACACAGTCTAGAATGTATTCAAGCAGAAACTACAGGTACAAATTTATAAATTTTGTAAAAAATCAGAAGAACTGAAATAAAGGGAAAGTTTGCATTTGAGTTGCTTAATTTACTTGATGAGAAATATAACTTAAGAGAATTAAAATTTCACTGTTCCAGAATTAAGAATTACAGAAAAATCTGTGAGTACCATTTTGCCTTTTTATAGAGATGGTAAAAATTGAGTGTATTTTCAAATACTAAATTGCATAATATGTCTTGAGGCTAAAGAAGTTGAGTGTTTTTACGACAGGCTAGAAAGAAACCCTTCCTCTTTCCAGGGTCCTCTCATTACACGTGCATTCACAAAAAGGGAAATAAAAACTACCTGGCCCATAATATGGCCATTATTTATAATCTAATAGCCAAATAATTATTTTTCTACCAAGGACTTCTTGAATTTCAGCAACACACTAAGCACAAAACTAGAAGGAAAGCTTCATGCAGTGGTACTGATTAGGACTTCCCAAAACATTTAGCTCATGTCACGGTTACTTAAAATGTCCACATTGTCAGCTGCTTAACATACATATGATTAAAAAAAATGGCATTGTATCCTGAGCTACATGCTTTCTTGCCCCATTTATTTGTCTAATCTCTTTTCTTTTTATTGAAGTATAGTTAATTAACAATGTTGTGTTAATTTTAGCCCAATGATTTAGTTATATGTGTGTGTGTATATACAAACCTATTCTTTTTCAGACTCTTTTCCTTATAGGTTATTGAGTATAGTTCCCTATGCTCTACAGTTGGTTATTTATTTTATATGTAGCAGTGTGTATCCGTTAATCCCAAACTAATTTATCCCTTCCCCCGTTTCCTTTGGTAACCATAAATTTACTTCTATGCCTGTGAGTCTATTTCTATTTTGTAAATAAACTCACTTTTATCTTTTTTTTTGATCCTACATATAAGTGATATTATATGATATTTGCTTTTTTCTATCTTGCTGCTGCTGCTGCTAAGTCGCTTCAGTCGTGTACGACTCTGTGCGACCCCAGAGATGGCAGCCCACCAGGCTCCCCCGTCCCTGGGATTCTCCAGGCAAGAACACTGGAGTGGCTTGCTGTTTCCTTCTCCAATGCATGAAAGTGAAAAGTGAAAGTGAAGTCGCTCAGTCGTGTCCGACTCCCAGCAACCCCATGGACTGCAGCCTACCAGGCTCCTCCATCCGTGGGATTTTCCAGGCAAGAGTACTGGAGTGGGGTGCCATTGCCTTCTCCATTTTCTATCTTACTTTACTTAATATGATATCTCTAGGTCCATCCATGATGCTTCAAATGGCATTATTTCATTCTTTTTTATGACTAAGTAATATTCCACAAACACATACATATATATATACACCACATCTTCTTTATCCATTCATCTGACAGTAGACATCAATCTCTTTTCTTAATAGGTTCAGTTCAGTTCAGTCGCTCAGTTGTGTCCGACTCTTTGCGACACCATGAATCGCAGCACGCCAGGCCTCCCTGTCCATCACCAACTCCCGGAGTTTACCCAGACTCATGTCCATCAAGTCGGTGATGCCATCCAGCCATCTCATCCTCTGTCATCCCCTTCTCCTCCTGCCCCCAATCCCTCCCAGCATCAGAGTCTTTTCCAGTGAGTCAACTCTTCACATGACGTGGTCAAAGTATTGGAGTTTCAGCTTCAGCATCAGTCCTTCCAATGAACACCCAGGACTGATCTCCTTTAGGATGGACTGGTTGGATCTCCTTGCAGTCCAAGGGACTCTCAAGAGTCTTCTCCAACACCACAGTTCAAAAGCATCAATTCTTTGGCGCACAGCTTTCTTCACAGTCCAACTCTCACATCCATACGTAGGTAATCTTAAAATTCCTAATTGTCAATGCTTCTGTTGGGAAACATAATATAGTTGACCTTGAGCAATGTGGGGATTAGGGGCACCCCCTCCCCCAGCAGTGAAAAATCTGCATATGATTTATATTGCCTTCCCTATATTCAGGCTTCCCAGGTAGCTCAGTGGTAAAGAATCCACCTGCCAATGCAGGAGACACAGGAATGTGGGTTTGATCCTGGGTTGGGAAGATCTCTTAAAGTAGGAAATGGCAACCTGCTCCAGTATTATTGCCTGGAAAACCCCATGGACGGAGGAGCCTGACAGGCTACAGTCCATGAGGCTGCAAAGAGTCAGACACGACTGAGCAAACTGAGCACACACTCCCTATATACAGCTCCTTCCAACAGGCAGTTCTGTATATTCAGATTCAAACAAGCAGCCACAGATTGGATCATGCAGTATTTACTGCTGAAAAAAATCAGCTGATAAGTAGACTCCCTGGTGTTGTTCAGGGGTCAGCTGCAATTATTTGTATTAGCTCAGGTAGGTTGAGACAAAACGAAAGACTTTGTTTCTCCCCACTAGCAAATCATCACCTATTTATGTGACTGATCGATCAAGAGCTGTCACTTCAGATATGTTTTTAATCTCTTTTGAAGCATGAAGTTTAACATCCTTCACCCTAGAGAGCCCTCCTATGATGGATTTCACTAATACTGATTTCTGTCAGTCTATTACTACCAATCTGTCTGTCTGTCTGTCTGTTTCTGTATCTCCAGTTTTTCTAAGACTCTTTCTGTGACTTCATTCTTTGTGCAGTTCAGAGGGAAACAGCAGCTACATGATCTTCTCCTATTGTGTTATGGAATCATATTTTCCAGACATTTTAAGATCATGTTTTTCTGAGATACCTGAGCAACTGCATCTAAAGTGTATTCTTTGCTATTCCTCCAATTTCTTTTCCTAAAAAGAATCTGGGAGTAGAGGAGGCAGAATAACAATGCCTCCTTTTATCTGTATCTAGGAAATGCCCTCATTCCCCGAACTCTAGAAGAAACCATTACTCTGAGATAGAGCCAAGTACCTGGTCCTACTTTTCCTGCACACAGCCTTAGGAATAAGACGTGAAACTTTAAATAAGTTGAAATGTTTGCTGCATCATACTCCTTCTTTCCTGTTTTATTGCCACTGCCTAGGTCATCGAAGCGGAGAAGGCGACGTCCCACTCTAGTACTCTTGCCTGACAAATCCCATGGACAGAGGAGCCTGGTAGGCTGCAGTCCACGGGGTCGCTAGAAGTCAGACACGACTGAGTGACTTCATTTTCACTTTTCACTTTCATGCATTGGAGAAGGAAATGGCAACCCACTCCAGTGTTCTTGCCTGGAGGATCCCAGGGATGGGGGAGCCTGGTGGGCTGCCGTCCATGGGGTCTCACGGAGTCGGACACGACTGAAGCGACTTAGCAGCAGCAGCAGCAGATCATTGAAGGCTTTGTGACGTCTATGGCTCCTCCTTCTCAGGAAGTAGCCCTATAGAAAACTGAACAGCATTTTATTCAAACTCAGTGGTTTTATATTCTTGGCTTGTAATTCTTTTACAAAGGTTTTCATCCCCTGAGCCCACCTTAGCGTGAAATGGAACAGAAAGTTGTGACTTCTAGCCTAGTCACTGGAAAAACCTCCCTCTTGTTCTACTAGGCTTTCCCTGAGGCTCTTTTCAGAAGTGTTTCATTCTTTCTTTAGTTAAGATGACTCTATAGTTGCTCATTTTCATAATTTTCCATGGTGTCCTTTCTAATAATGCCCTTTATTGAGCTTTTACTTTAGGTCAGGTGTGGTTGTTGGTCCTGGCTGCTGTTGTGCTCGGTTGTATCCAAGTCTTCGTGACCCCATAGACTGTAGCCCACCAGGCTCCTCTGTCCATGGGATTTTCCAGGCAAGAATACTGGAGCAGGTTACCATTGACTACTCCAGGGGATCTTCCTGACCCAGAAATTGAACCCACACCTCATATGTCACCTGCATTGGCAGGCAGATTCTTTAACACTAGCCACCACCTAGGAAGCCCTAGGTCAGATATGTGTTAGTATTATTCACAGGAAAACTATCTTCACAACTCTTCAAGGAAAGTAATATTTTAAGAATGAGGAAATAGGTTCAGAGAGGTTAAGTAAATTGTTCAATGTAACACAGCTAGCAAATTGCCGAGCCAGGACAGGAACTTGGGTCTGTCCCACTTCAAGGCCTCTTTAGCTTAGTAACTTATTCAACATCATCCTTTCATTATGTACTTTATGTACTCCTTAATTCACTTTGATTTGTGTTCCTTCATCATCATACTTCAATGCATTCTAAGAGTACCTTTTTTTCTGAAGTCATGGTTATATAGGAGACAGAAAAAGGCCTCATACCTTAAAATCTTATCAGCAGCTCCAGGGACAAGAATTCAGTCAGGATTTGGCTTGCAGAGACATGAAGCCATCCAGATGAACCCCTGGAAGCTTGTCGAGCAGTTCTCCACACCTGGGTTACCTTGAGCTTGGAAATAAGTAGGCAGACTCTGTGCCCTGCCTCAAGGGCATTCACAGTGTCAAGAGAGAGAATCTATTCAGTTGATACAAATATAGGTGTGGTGGAGCCAGAGCATGAATAGGTGACTCTGTAGTGGCAACGGTGTCCAGTAATGTCGCCGCGAAGCCTTAAGTCCTGAATTAGTCTTCTGGAGGATCCTTGGTTGTGAGATTAGACCATATGCAGGTCATTTAGCCATAAAACAGATAACATTTGAGTCCGTTCTAGGTGGGTTCTTGGAAGCAAACTCTGATTTGATGGCATGAAACCAGAAGAGGGTCATAAAGAAATCAAAAAAGAAAGAAGTTGAAGGAAATAAAGCTAAGCCTCAACATTCAATAGCAAAACAATATTTCTTCTTAACATTTAAACGAACAAAGACAAAAAGAAAATGGCCAGCTTGAGAGGAAATGGAGGAATAGATGACAATACAGTTCTTATTGCCATTAGCCTTCATAGCTAAGGTTTTTAAAGTGCTTTACAAAATATTATGCTTCACAATATCTTTATGAGACAGGCAAGTGTTATTATCTCCATGGAAAGGTGGGGAAAAGAGGCACAGAGGTTTGCTTCTTTTATGCCAAGTGAGGCCAAATATTTTGTGGAGTATTTGAAATAAGACTTGAAAATAGAGAAGCCAAGAGAGAGAAGGCTGGAAGAATTTGTAATTGAGGGGCATAATTTCACACCACATAAGTGTCTAGAGCACGTTAATATAGTGAATCTTCATTTCCAGTGAAGTGGAATGAAAGCCTTGAATTGCTTCAATGAACCACATCGTGCAAATAGCAATTTCAGTTTCAGAAAATCCGCCACTCATAGTAGAGTTGTTCAGCGAAAATGGTTGTGATGAGGACTTCACACATAATTGTCCAAAATATGTTCAGAGTTGTGTACTGTGTATCTACAGAATATATCTATATAGACTTTCTCCATTGAAATGTTAAAGACGGGCATTGTGTGGACTCTGAAAATACACTAATGAATATCTAGTATATCTTGGCTCCACTGTGTTATTTGTTCACGTATTTCTTTTCCTTTTATCCCTTGCCTTTTAGATATTGCTTTTTCTGTGTCCTCTTTCATTTTGGAATTTTTTAAAAAGGGTTCTGCCCAGGGAAGACAGATGCAGTAGCTCACTAAGAATAAATGTCACCATCCTAGTTTATTTATAAAATATATATAAAGGATATAAATACATATTCATCTTCTTTAAAGACTTAAGTCTCAACATTCTCAGTGAGAAATATGGTGCTTATAGTGATTTGTTTTTATATTTTTCAATAGAGTGTTTGAAGTTAAAACATTTAGAAAGTTAGGTTGTCTATCAATAAGTTTCTGACCAAACTAGGAATAAAGCCTATTGATCTTCTAAAAAAGATTTTTATTTTGTATTGGGGTATAGCCGATTAACAGGGTTGTGATAGTTTCAGGTAGACAGCAAAGGGGCTCAGCCCTAAGTATACGTGTATCCATTCTCCCCCAGATTTCCCTCCCATCCAGGCTACTGCATAACACTGGGCAGAGTTCCCTGTAAAACCTTTTGATCTTGACACCTAGTTAGGACTTTTCAAATAGTTAATGCTCATGAATATACCATGTGGGTCTTGTTTTAAAACTAGCATTCCAAAAAAGATTTGAGGTTACAATGCTACTTTCATTTTTAAACTAGTTTCAAAGGATTAAGCACAATAAACCTTTTGAAGGGAATAAACCACTCTCTTTATTTATGATCAATTGAAACTATTAAAGCTATTTACATAAGAGTTTCAACTTTATTTTGAAATTACAATGACTATTTAAAGAATAATCAGTTCAGTTCAATTGCTCAGTTGTGTCTGACTCTTTGCGACCCCATGGACTGCAGCACGCCAGGCCTCCCTGTCCATCGCCGACTCATGGAGTTTACTCAAACTCATGTCCATTGACTCCGTGATGCCATCCAACCATCTCATCCTCTGTCGACCCCCTTCTCCTCCTGCCTTCAATCTTTCCCAGCATCAGGATCTTTTCAAATGAGTCAGCTCTTCGCATCAGGTGGCCAAAATATTGGAGTTTCAGCTTCACCATCAGTCCTTCCAATGAATATTCAGGACTTCCTTTAGGATGGACTGGTTGGATCTCCTTGCAGTCCAAGGGACTCTCAAGAGTCTTCTCCAACACCACAGTTCAAAAGCATCAATTCTTCGGGGCTCAGCTTTCTTTATAGTCCAACTCTCACCAGAGCTTTAACTAGATGGACCTTTGTTGACAAAGTAATGTCTCTGCTTTTAAAAATGCTGTCTAGGTTGGTCATAGCTTTTCCAAGGAGCAAGCGTCTTTTAATTTCATAGCTGCAGTTACCATCTGCAGTGATTTTGGAGCCCAATAAAGTAAAGTCTCTCACTGTTTCCATTGGTTCCCCATCTATTTGCCATGAAGTGATAGGACCAGATGCCATGATCTTAGTTTTCTGAATGTTGAGTTTTAAGCCAGCTTTTCACTCTCCTCTTTCACTTTCATCAAGAGGCTCTTTAGTTCTTCTTCACTTTCTGCCATAAGGGTGGTGTCATCTGCGTATCTGAGGTTATTGATATTTCTCCCAGCAATCTTGATTCCAGCTTGTGCTTCATCCAGTCCAGTGTTTCTCATGATGTACTCTGCATATAAATAAATAGCAGGGTATTTATAAATTAAATAAGCAGGGTGACAATATACAGCCTTGACGTATTCCTTTCCCGATTTGGAACCAGTCTGTTGTTCCGTGTCCAGTTCTAACTGATGCTTCTTGACCTGCACACAGATTTCTCAGGAGGCAGGTCAGGTGGTCTAGTATTCCCATCTCTTTAAGAATTTTCCAGTTTGTTGTGATCCACACAGTCAAAGGCTTTGGCATAGTCAATAAAGCAGAAGTAAATGTTTTTCTGGAACTCTCTTGCTTTTTTGATGATCCAGTGGATGTTGGCAATTTGATCTCTGGTTCCTCTGCCTTTTCTAAATCCAGCTTGAACATCTGGAAGTTCACTATTCATGTACTGTTGAAGCCTGGCTTGGAGAATTTTGAGCATTAGTCTGCTAGTATGTTTTAATTAAAAATTTCAATCAAAGTATAATTTACAATGTTTCAGGTGTACAGTAAAGTGATTCAGTCACACGTGTATATCTATTCTTTTTTTCCTTTTTCATTATGGTTTATCACAGGATATTGAGTATAGTTCCCTGAGCTACTCAGTAGGACCTTGCTGTTTATCCATTCTATATATAATAGTTTGGGTTGGCTAGTCCCAAACTCCCAGCTGGAATGATATTTCTCACCTGATCTAGGGGAGAATTAAGCCCTAATAAATTAACTTTTTTCCTGTGTATCTAGAATAGTACTAATTTTGTACTACCCTTGAGAGAATTGAGAGAATAAAGAAATTTTCTGTGTATTATAGTTCAGATGAGGAATCCGAGTTGAAAATGTTGAAGTTTTCTTTATTTAATCTTCTTTGCATATCTGTCTTCTCTCAGAAACCTCCCTTCCTTAGCAAAATATTAACAACAAACAAGCTTTAGGGAAAATTTACTTTATTGGAAAGCAGAACAGTCCTTATATATAAGTGTTATAGTTACAGTGCATGAAGGCAGAAAACAGTTTTATCAATGACTGACAACTGTATTAGACAATAATAGCCAGGCCAATATTCTAATTATCTCCATGGAAGGTCCCTGGGGAAATAGAAAGGAAGTAAAGGAAACATAGCCAATAGAGTCATTCTATCCTATTCTCTCATAATAATACTGACTTCTTTAATAATCATTTCCATCACAAACACATGCCCATGGGTACATGCTCACACACACAGAGTATTTGCTTTTACTAAACAAGTATGGTTGATATTTTAGCAATGGCAATTTTCAAAAACCAAGAAAGATGTTAGTATGGTTGATCTCATGACGTATCATGTTCTTAAGTGAAAAAACAAAACAAAACCAACTTAATAATAACAAAGAAGATAAGAGAATATGTTAATTTCATCTTATAGATATTTACTGTAAAATGAAATGCTACTCATTTTACTCATTAGTCGACAGGAAAACTTGAACTATACTCTGTTAGTAAAGAAGATACCTTTAGAGAGTAAATAATAATAGTTTTCTGTTTACTGACGCTGCTTTTAATGTCTTTTTCCAGATTACTGCTTGGGCCATGTGGGTTTGGTGCTACAAATGCTTATCCAAAGGGCCTCAAAGGAAAAAAATTACACAAACGTTCTTTTTTTTTTTTAATTTCTCTGTATGATCTATGAATCAGTGTTTAAAGTTACATAAAGTTACATATAGTAAGTTTTTATGCCACTATGAATAATTCAGATCAGTTCAGTCACTCAGTCGTGTCCGACTCTTTGCGACCCCATGAATCACAGCACCCCAGGCCTCCCTGTCCATCACCAACTTCCGGAGTTCACCCAAACTCGTGTGCATCGAGTCGGTGATGCCATCCAGCCATCTCATCCTCTGTAATCCCCTTCTCCTCCTGCCCCTAATCCCTCCCTGCATCAGGGTCTTTTCCAATGAGTCAACTCTTTGCATGAGGTGGCCAAAGTATTGGAGTTTCAGCTTCAACATCAGTCCTTGCAAGGAACACTCAGGACTGATCTCCTTTAGGATGGACTGGTTGGATCTCCTTGCAGTCCAAGGGACTCTCAAGAGTCTTCTCCAACACCACAGTTTAAAAGCATCAGTTCTTCGGCACTCAGCTTTCTTCACAGTCCAACTCTCACATCCATACGTGACCACTGGAAAAACCATAGCCTTGACTAGACGGACCTTTGTTGGCAAAGTACTGTCTCTGCTTTTTAATATGGTGTCTAGGTTGGTCATAACTTTCCTTCCAAGGAGTAAACGTCTTTTAATTTCATGGCTGCAATCACCATCTGCAGTGATTTTGGAGCTCCCCAAAATAAAGTCTGACACTGTTTCCACTGTTTCCCCATCTATTTCCCATGAAGTGATGGGCCCAGATGCCATGATCTTAGTTTTCTGAATGTTGAGCTTTAAGCCAACTTTTTCACTCTCTTTCACATTCATCAAGAGAACATTGACAGTAGCCATAACAGCAATATCTAAATCTTTAGGTCTATAAATAGTGATATAAACTGCAAAATACAAAAAAAATATAAATCTGTACCACTAAATATTAATGACAAGTTTGGTTGTTTGGGTGCTGTTTAAACAGCTGGTATTAGGGTTCGGTTTGAGTTTGTAGAGGGCGTCTCTGGTGGCTCAAATGGTAAAGAATCTACCTGCAATGCAGGTGACCGAGGTTTGATCCTTGGGGCTGGAAGATCCCCTGGAGAAGGGAATGGCTACCCATTCCAGTTTTCTTGCCTGGAGAATTCCATGGGCAGAGGAGCCTGGAGGGCTACAGTCTATTGGGTCGCAAAAAGTCAGACATGACTGAGTGACTACACTTTCACTTTGCATATGTAAAACTCAACAGTGCTGGTTTTTAAATCTGCTTAAAAGGAAGTTAGATGCAGAGAAGCATGGCTAAAAATATTGTATACATTTTTCTTATGCACACAAAAATATTTCCCTTTAATAAAGATTTTCTCATATTTAATGGGAAACAACTAAAATGTCATGAAAACAGTCCAGTAGGGAAACTTTTACTATTTATCTTTCAGATCATATTTTTTTTCCTTCAAAATGTGCACATATTCTTGTGATGTTTTCAAAAGTAGGTCCTGATATAGATTTGACTCAACTGTAGATCCTAGAGGAGACACTCTATAGGATCCAGATTTAAATTCAGCAACAGTTTTTTCTAGTTCTGTAGTTATATTCTTTCACAACTCCCACTGCATCTTGGTCAAGTAAGTCTCCATGCTGTTATTTGAAGGGCACGGAATTGAGGTAGAAAGCAGTACATTTGCTCTTGGAGTAAGATTTCCATAGAGCACTAAAGTATTATTGAAATTTCCAACACAAGGGGACTCCAGGACTGGCCTCCTGGTGAGAGTGCTGAGGCAAGATCTGTCCTGCTGTTTATCCATCCCACGTTTGGTACTGACCCCTGCCAGCCTCTTCTTAGTCTTGTCTAGTGTATTTGCCGATGACTTTTTAACTTCTAGTTCTTCTAGGTAGAGTTGCTTATATTTTCCCAACTCTGCTTTGTTAGAATCTTTTTGAAAAATGTTCATCTTGGAGAGTTCAGATTCCAAGTCTTTAATTCTGAGTTCCACCTGACTTCATTAAAGCATTACTCCTCTCTCTTAACTGCTCTAAATTTTCTTGAGATGCTGCTTGTACCTGACTTGTGAGTTGACGTACCTTCTTTCAGTCCTGTACCTCATCTTCTAAGTTAGCACCATCACATGACGTGACCTCCAGTGAAGCCTCCAACATAGACTGCATTTTTAGGGGATCTGCCAGTTCTGGTGGAAGTTGTCTCGCGGCTGCTGTGGCAATCGCACTGGGGCTCCTGCCACTGTTGCTGCCACCACCGCAGGGCCCAGACCTTTGGGGCTCCCAGTCCCAGCTTTCCTGGGGCAGTGCGAGCCCCAGCAGGCTGTGGATTTCCTTCACCACACAAACGTTCTTCAAGTGTGTGAATTATTCCCTGGACATCATGACTGACTTTTGGAATCTGGGTTTCTTTGTTTTAAACTAAGAACTGTGCAGTTCAAGCTGAGTGTGGTTGAAATTAAAGTAAAGAAGCACCAAAGGAACCGGGAGGGCCTCCTTTTCAAAACCTGTATGCAAGCCAGCCTAGTGCCTCTTTTGATTGCCCCCAAGTTAGCATTTTAGGTCAATGTCAATGTTTTAGGTCAATGTCAAATAAAGAGATAAACCACAGATTTCACAGGCATTATATAAATGTAAGTAAGAGGAATAGAATGAATAAATTTATAGATTTTTTTCAGTGAAGTGATGAGTAATGAATAGTTTGTTCATTTACCCTGAAATATAGTCATCTCTTGATGTCTGAAGGGAGTTGGCTCCCGGACCCTGTGGATATCCAAATCTGCAGATGCTCAAGTCCCTTACGTAAAACGGCATGGGTGCATGCGTGCTTAGTCACTCAGTCGTGTCCGACCCTTTGAGACCCCATGGACTGTAGCCCGCCAGTCTCCTCTGTCCATGGGATTCTCCAGCAGGAACGCTGGTGTGGGTTGCCATTTCCTTCTCTAGGGTATCTTCCCAACCCAGGAATTGAACCAAGGTCTCCTGCATTGCAGGTGGATTGTTTACCATCTGAGCCACCAATGAAGCCCATAAGATGGTATAGTATCCGCATATAACCTATGCACCTCCTCCCATACAATTTAAATCATCTCTAGATTACTTATAATACCCAACACAATATAAATTCTGTATAAGTAGTCAGAGCGTGACAAATGCAAGTTTTACTTTTTGGAACTTTCTGGAATATTTTCCCAAATATTTTTGGTCCACAATTGGTTGAATCCATAGATGTGGAACGTGTGGATATGGAGGACTAATTGTAGAATTACCATATTTCTTAGCTAAAGCACAGTGATCATTCTGCCTTAGTACAATATATAACAAGTCTTCTAGTGAAATCATCTCACATCCAGTGTATCTCACTATTAACCTCTGATGTAAAACTTGATTCCAACTAAATCTGATTATATTGCAGGGAATCTAGCATTAGGATGGTCCTAGACATACACATGAAAAACTTTCTTTGTGTTGCCTACTTTTCCCATTGATGTAACACAAAATATTACTTATGACATCTAGTACAATGATTTAGGTAATAATGTCACCAGCTAAAGCTATGACATGGATATAATACATAGTTGCAGTTAGCCTATCAGACACAAATCTTCAGGAAACTAGGCTTTATTGGTTCAGATACTTGCCTGCTTGCTTTACAGAACACTTTGTTAAGTGAAAGGAAGAATAATGTCTCCAATTGAAAAATAGAGGGAGTTTGGGGCTGGTAGAATGCAATTGCCCAAGTTAGAGCAAACCAAATTGATCTGAAATCATTTAGATAACAATGTGATGGTCAGCGGACAGCATCTGTTTATGAAGACAGATTATGCCAGGCAAATCTGATTTATTTGATCTTATAAAATTACTCAAGTTTGTGGATAAAGAAAACTCCATGGGCAAACAATATATCTAAATGTTTGTAAAAGCTTTTGATGTGGGTCTGCATGAGATTAAGATAATTGAAATGCTAGGAAGATGTTGCCTGGATAACAATGCAATGGTGAGGTTATCAGATTTAAAACAAAGTAATCATAAAAAATGGATCATAATAGCTAACTGATATATTTGGCAGAAGACCATAAAAGAGCTGGTATCTTTATAGATCAATATGGTAAACAAATATGAAAATGATTTAGTGCACAAAAATTCATTTACTCTTTCTATAGGAGATAACAGATCATAAATAAAAATTAGTTCAGGGACTTCTCTGGCAATCCAGCTGTTAAGACTCTGTGCTTCCAATGCAGGGGTCTCAGGTTCAATCCCTGGTTGGAAAACTAAGATCTCACATGCCACACATCATGGCAAAAAAATTCAAAATACTTTACTTCTTGTCCAAAATGAACTATTACTTTATTCTGGCTTCTACTAATACTTAGAAATTTTATAATTTGTGATGTCTGCTAAAAATATTAACATAGACAATCATAAGCTTGATAGGTTTTCAAAACATAATAAAGTTGATAAAAATCTTATAGATTTGTAGCTAAATTCCTTTATAGATTTTTAAAAGCTGAGAGATCATTTAACAGCAAATAGCTATAGGTGCCAGAAATGAGGATGAAGATCAAATGTACATTTCTTATTATAAATCACAATTTCACAGCTTGTAAACTAGAACTATATTTTGGAAGACATATTTTTTTAACATCTGATACAAGTTTTAAAATATGCATTCTCTCTGAGAATGCAGCATAGCTAACGTAGTAGTAGCATTTCTACTACTCTGTATCTACCCTAGAGGAAACACTCTTAAATAGACTCAGAGACACAGGGACATGGATATTAATCATCACACTTTGTTAAGTGTGAACACAGAGCAACAGTGAAATAAACAATGGCATATGCACACTAGGGAATATTATGCAGTAGTTACAAAGAAATAGGTGATATAAAATAGATACCAAAAAGGACCTACTGTATAGCACAGAGAACTATACTCAGTACTTTGTAGTAACCTACAAGGGAGAAGAATCCATAGTGGCTGCACCAACTTGTTGATACATACATACTTCTGGATACACACATATTGCTTTGTTGTACACCTGAAGCTAACGCAACATTGTAAATCAACTATACTTCAATTAAATAAAACAAACGAAATGGGCGGACCTATGAGTCATAATGTAGAATGATTTCCAAAACAAATTGTTTTGTGAATAAAGCAAAGTGCAAGAAAAAGAACAAATAGCTGTTGTGATGGTAATAATTTTGAGAGAAACTGAAACTAATTGTAAATAAAAATTAAGGAAATAGGATAGGGAAGGACAAAGGAACACAGCACGATGTGTTTTTAAAGTCTTATTGTAAAATGGACTTTTTCCTTTTACATTTTTTAAAATATATTTTATTCAAGTATAATTGACTTGCAATGTTGTGTTTATTTCTGCTGTATAGCAAAGTGACTCAGTTATATATATGTGTGTGTGTGTGTATATACATATATATATATATATATGTTTTTCGTATTTTTTCCATTATGGTTTATCACGGGATATTGAAGAGTTCCCTGTGTTATAAAATAGGACCTTGTTTATCCACTATATATATAAAAATTTGCGTTTACTAATCCCAGACTTCCACTCCATCCCTTCCACCCACTGTTGGCAACCACAAATCTGTTCTCTGTGTCTGTGAGTCTGTTTCATAGAAAAGTTCATCTGTGTCATATTTTGGATTCCACATATAAGTGATATCATATGGTATTTGTCTTTCTCTTTTTTATCTTTCTCTTTCTGACTTACTTCACTTAGTACGATAATCTCTGAGTCCACCCATGTGGCTGCAAATGGCATTATTTCCTTCTTTTTTTTAATGAGTAGCAATCCATTGTATATATGTACCACATCTTCTTTATATATTCATCTATCAATGGATATGTAGGTTTCCATGTCTTGGCTAATGTGAATAGTCCCACTATTAACATAGGTGTGCACGTTTCTTTTTGAATTATAGTTTTGTCCAGATATAAGCCCAAGAGTAGGATTGCTGGATCATATGGCAACTCTATTTTTAGTTTTTTGCGAAACCTCCATACTGTGTTCCATAGTGGCTGCACCAACTTATGCTCCCACGAGCAGTGTAGGAAGGATCCCTTCCACTGCACCTTCTCCAGCATTTGTTATTTGTTGACTTTTTAACGATGGCCATTCTGACCAATGTGAGGTGGCACTCATTGTAGTTTTGATTTGCTTTTCTCTAAAAATTAGTAATGTTGAGCATCTTTTCATGTGCTTGTTGGCTATCCATTACATCTTCTTTGGAGAAATGTCTGGTTAGATCTGCCCATTTTTCAACTGGATATTTTTTGTTGTTGTTTCTGAGTTATGTGAGCTATTTGATATGTTTTGGAGATTAAGCCCTTGTCAGTCACATAAAAAAAAAATACTTTCAATATATATGCACATATGTTACATTAAAAGGTTTAACAATATCTACATAATAGCTACTAACCAGTCAGAACTGACAATGGCCAGGGCTCTGAGCAAGGGTAAGGCTCTAAAGGCCTGTTGGTATGTTGGACATTAACTCTTTAACTGATGGAAAATGAGCAAGTGAGTGGTGTTTGGGAGAGGCTGAAATGTCTGCGTGAGCCAAGGTAAGGCCATTTGGAAGATGATGGCTATTTGCTGATTGGCTATGGAAGTAGTTTAATATTTTAACAACTGATGTAGGTTTGCTGGTGGGTAGCAGCTTTATAGTAGCCAAAGGACCTAAGAAAAATAAAAAACAGAAAATTTTGAATAAGTTAAATTATAAATAGTAAAATACAATTTAAATAAACAGACCACAAAGCATTAAATTTCATTGGTAATTAAATAAGTATAGATACTTAGTAAAAGCAGGACTTTTTCCTTATTCAACTTGGAAATGTTTTTTTCTCATAAGTGGCAAAATATATAGTTAAGGGGAAAAGGTAAAGAAAAGGCATTTCTAAGCCTACTGATAGAAGCCTAAACATGTACAACCTTTCTGAAGGACATTTTCTTAATAGTCACCAAAAAAGTTTAAAATGTAAGTCGATTGAATGGTTCTGGTAAACTAGATTAATCCTCCCAACAAAAATAACTAAAAGATCCAGATTTAAAATTTATTCTTCAAGTATAAAAGGATATGAAAAGGTAGTTTGGAATTACCAGACTAAAGGTGAAGGAGAAACGGGAATCCAAATATGTTCTGCCCTGAGGGAATTTGCTGATTGGCAAAAATCAGAGTATTTGTCTGGGCTTCTCTGGTGGCGCAGTGGTAAAGAATCCACCTACTAAGCAAAAGATGTGCATTTGGTCCCTGGGTCGGGAAGATCCCCTGGAGAAGAAAATGGCAACCCATTCCAGAATTCTTGCCCGGGAAATCCCATGGACAGAGGAGCCTGGCGGGCTGCAGTCCATGGAATTGCAAGAGACACAGCTGAGTGACTAAACGATGACAGTATTTGTCTTGATGGACTTGCCAAGTGCAAAGTAGACAAAAAGCAAACTCCAGGACTTGCACATGACAGGAGGTCTAATGGAAGACCTTTCTCCACAAGATACTGAGATTCCAAAGCCCTTGAGTATTTACTGCTTGTATTCAAATTGCCTAGGTCAATGAGTCTCAAAGCCTTGAACCTGGGTTAAAATAATTGTTGTTTGGCAGTGTCTCCAGATGCTTGGCAGAAAGAAATACAGGTCTGCTCTTGAGGAAGATACTTTTATCATAGGCCTAAATAATTTCTATAAATAATTTGTCAATTATGATGTTCAGCACATTCTCGTATCTGGCAGAATATGAGAATGTATTGTCTTCTCAATGATAATCAGGTGCACGAGGAAGCCAGATTAAATGAACAAGAGTCATCAGAGACAGCAAACAACAAAAACAGACCCATGAAGACTTTAAATATTAGAATTATGAGGCATGGACTATAGCACAATTATGATGGTGATATTTAAAAATGTAAAGAAAAAAATAAAAGATAAAGATGTAAAATACCAGCTTGATGCTTTCTACAGAGAACAGGAAACTATAGAAAGTAAACAGCAAATCTGAATTTGAAAAAAGAACCAAGTACAATTTTACTGTGAGTTTAATATTGTGACTTTATTTTAAACAAAAATATATAGATATATTTTATAAATAAAAATATTTTTTATGAGTAAACTTACAAATAAAAATTTTAAGCCCAACAAGATTTTAAGTGTAGGTTAGACACACCTTTAAGACTTAATGAATCTGAAGATACATCAAGGGAAATGATCCAGAATGCAGCCTGCAGAGGGGAAAAGAAGAGGGGATAAAAGAAACAGAAGATATAGTGAGAATGTCTAACATGGGTTCAGCCACATTTCTAGAAGGAGAAGAAAGAGAATGAGATAAAACAATTCTTTGAAGAGTTAACTGCTGAGGAATTTCTAAGCTGACAAAAGACTTCATGTCACTGATTTTAAGAAGTCTTATGAAAGTATGATTAATGAAAAGAAAACCATATCTAAGCCCATTGAAATAAAATGTCTGAAAACCAAAGACAAAGAATAAATATTAAAAGCAGCCAGAGAAACAGATAAATTACTTTCAAAAGAGCAACAATATACTGATAGCTGACTTTTCACAAGTGAAAAACAGGAAAGAGAAGACAGTGAAATGTTATTTTCAATGTGCTAAAAGAAAATAGCTTAGAATTCTATAGGTGGATAAAGACACACTGGAGCGAACATATTTTGCTCCTAGCAAGTCTATAGTGAAGGAAACTTTCAAGCATGTTCTTCAGGCAGGAGAAAAATGATCCCACCCTGGAAGTCTGAGATACAAGAAAGAATTGAAAGTCAAGACAGTGGAAAATTTGAAGGTAGATCTAAGGAATATTATCTGTGAAAAACAATAATAATGATGTAGATTTTTAAAAATACAAAACAATAGTAACATATGTCAGAAAGAGTAAATGCATTAAAGTTTTCTAACTTCCTTAATATTTTAAAAATAACCTTTGATAAATTAAAAATTTGTGATATAATTTAAGAATTAATAAAAAATATAAGCAAAGAGTATAATTTTAAATTAGTAGAGAGGGGGAATTTGATACATAAAAATGAGAAATCAATCTAAAATTAAAAAAAAGAAAATGTAACAGATCAGACAAATGAAAAACACTTTTGAAGATGGTAGATTTCATTTTCAGTATAGTAGCAATTACACAAATGTAAAAGGACTAAAGCATATAAAAAGCAGAGACACTACTTTGCCAACAAAGGTTCGTCTAGTCAAGGCTATGGTTTTTCCAGTAGTCATGTATGGATGTGAGAGTTGGACTGTGAAGAAAGCTGAGTGCCGAAGAATTGATGCTTTTGAACTGTGGTGTTGGAGAAGACTCTTGAGAGTCCCTTGGACTGCAAGGAGATCCAACCAGTCCATTCTAAAGGAGATTAGTCCTGGGTGTTCATTGGAAGGACGGATGCTAAAGCTGAAACTCCAATACTTTCGCCACCTCATGCTAAGAGTTGACTCATTGGAAAAGACTGATGCTGGGAGGGATTGAGGGCAGGAAGAGAAGGGGACGACAGAGGATGAGATGGCTGGATGGCATCACCGACTTGATGGACATGAGTTTGGGTAAACTCCAGGAGTTGATGATGGACAGGGAGGCCTGGCGTGCTGCAGTCCATGGGGTCACAAAGAGTCGGACAAGACTGAGCGACTGAACTGAAAAGGACTAAATGCTCCAATTAAAAGTTAAAGATTATCTGACTGGTTAAAATAATCCAGCTACTGTTAAGTGGAGACACCCTTAAAACATGATAAAAAAGGTTGAAGTCAAATACATATGTTGTAAATGCCCATCAAATAATAGTTGACGTGTCTAGAAGAAAACATCAGACAAAGCAGACTTTAGCTCAGAAAACATCACTACAGATAAAGAGAGATACTGTATACTTCTGAGACATTTGGTTATCTGAACAGATAATGTTTTAATTTACATGCACCTATGACAAAGTCTCAAACTGTTCGGAGTATAAATGAGAGACTGCAAAGAGAAATATCATAATTTACCTTGGTTCAAACGGTAAAAGAATCTACCTGCAATGCAGGAGACCTGAGTTCGATCCCTGGGTCAGGAAGATCCCCTGGAGAAGGGAATGGCTACCCACTTTAGTATTCTTGCCTGGAGAATTCCATGGACAGAGGAGCCTGGTGGGCTACATATAGTTCCTGGGGTTGCAAAGAGTGGGACATGATGCACAACTAACACTTTGACCATATATATATGTGGAAGGAGGAATATATAATATATATATTATATATATATACCATATATATAATACTTAGTCTGTTGTTTAGTCACCAGGTTGTGTCTGACTCTTTTGGACTTGGTATATACAGCTGCAAAATATATGCACATTCTTTTCAAGCATATGAATGGGATTTATTTAAATTATAGATAAAAATTGAGAAGGCCTTTTTCCCCCAGCCATGTAGACAGCCATCGTTATTATTTCAGAATTTTTTTTTTTCATACATGACATTTCACATGTTTCAGTGCCATTCTCCCAAATCTTCCCACCCTCTCCCTCTCCCACAGAGTCCATAAGCCTGTTCTATACATCAGTGTCTCTTTTGCTGTCTCGTATACAGGGTTATCGTTACCATCTTTCTAAATTCCATATATATGTGTTAGTATACTGTATTTATGTTTTTCTTTCTGGCTTACTTCACTCTGTATAATAGGCTCCAGTTTCATCCACCTCATTAGAACTGATTCAAATGTATTCTTTTTAATGGCTGAGTAATCTCCATTGTGTATATGTACCACAGCTTTCTTATCCATTCATCTGCTGATGGACATCTAGGTTGCTTCCATGTCCTGGCTATATCCTAAACTGGTTAGATAGTCTCTACCCTTGAGTTTACAAGCAACACCAAGTATATAAATATCGATAGAGAAAAAAAAACCAATAGTGAGCACAAGTAAGAGCCAGTGCTGTTGAGAATATTAGCTCATCACATTCAATTCAGTTCTCATTAGATGATGTAGGCATTGTTATACCTAATTTAGAGATCGTTGAGACTCAGTGAGATGGAGTAAATTTTCCAAGATCACCTCTTCATTAAATGACAGTGTTAGAATTGAAATCTACTTGTTTTATGAGCAATAAACCAACTCCATAAAATAATATCTTTTTGAGTCTGGAAGTAAGGCAGTAGGTTTTCAGATAGAAGGATCTCTATAAAATTAGGAAGATGAAGTCTTTGTGCAGCCTTCACAAAGGTTTTAGTGTTTATAGATAGGAGGGTTATAGACTGAGCTGAAGAAGTAGCTAAAAGAATTTGATGAGAGAAGTATCTTAGAAGACAGAGCTTGGGGCTGGTGATTGGGAACATGAGAATGGCTGAGAGCAAAGAGCTGTCGTGTTTCCTGCACAACAAATTAAAATGCCTTCCATTGTGGCATCTGATGCCATTGAAAATCATTTTTTTCTAGTTCAAGCTCACTCTTTTCCAATTGCTTACAGGTTCTGAAGTGAATCTCAGTTTCAACAGGCAGTCTTTCATGGCCAAGTGAAAGTCAAATTTTCTTTCTACTTCCCAGTTTTTAAGAAGGTGTCAACTATCTATTTCACTGCTTAACATGGGGAGAAAAGCACTTATAGAGACACTATACTAATATAGTTCAGCAATCAATCATTTAAATCCATTCAATATTTGAATAATTAAGGCCGTATCATCATCTGTCAACTACTTTTAAAATTGTTATTTTTAATTTAATTTTTAAAATTTATTTCATTTAAATATACTTGACTTACAATGTTGTATTAGTTTCTGGTATACAGCAAAGTGATTGTTTTATATATATATATATATATAATTTTTTTCCAGATTATTTTCCCTTATAGGTTGTTACAAAATATTAAGTATAGTTCCCAGTACTCTAGCTTCTTGTTGGTTATCTATTTTATATAGAGTAGTGTGTACATGTTAATCCTGACTTTCTAATTTATTCCTCCCCTCCCCTTTCCCCTTTGGTAACCGTAAGTTTATTTTCTGTGGGTCTACTTCTGTTTTGTATATAAATTCATCGATATAATTTTTTTTTTTAAGATTCCACATATAAGCATATCTTATTGCAAAATGGCTGTCTGGGGAGGCCTTACAAATAGCTGTGAAAAGAAGAGAAGCAAAAAGCAAAGGAGAAAAGGAAAGATATAAACATCTGAATGCAGAGTTCCAAAGAATAGCAAGAAGAGATAAGAAAGCCTTCTTCAGTGATCAATGCAAAGAAATAGAGGAAAACAACAGAATGGGAAAGACTAGAGATCTCTTCAAGAAAATCAGAGATACCAAAGGAACATTTCATGCAAAGATGGGCTCGATAAAGGACAGAAATGGTATGGACCTAACAGAAGCAGACAATATTAAGACGAAATGGCAAGAATACACAGAAGAACTATACAAAAAAGATCTTCACGACCCAGATAATCACGATGGTGTGATCACTGACCTAGAGCCAGACATCCTGGAATGTGAAGTCAAGTGGGCCTTAGAAAGCATCACTACGAACAAAGCTAGTGGAGGTGATGGAATTCCAGCTGAGCTATTCCAAATCCTGAAAGATGATGCTGTGAAAGTGCTACACTCAATATGCCAGCAAATTTGGAAAACTCAGCAGTGGCCACAGGACTGGAAAAGGTCAGTTTGCATTCCAATCCCAAAGAAAGGCAATGCCAAAGAAAGCTCAAACTACTGCACAATTGCACTCATCTCACACGCTAGTAAAGTAATGCTTAAAATTCTCCAAGCCAGGCTTTAGCAATATGTGAACCGTGAACTTCCTGATGTTCAAGCTGGTTTTAGAAAAGGCAGAGGAACCAGAGATCAAATTTCCAACATCTGCTGGATCATGGAAAAAGCAAGAGAGTTCCAGAAAAACATCTATTTCTGCTTTATTGACTATGCCAAAGCCTTTGACTATGTGGATCACAATAAACTGTGGAAAATTCTGAAAGAGATGGGAATACCAGACCACCTGATCTGCCTCTTGAGAAATTTGTATGCAGGTCGGGAAGCAACAGTTAGAACTGGACATGGAACAACAGACTGGTTCCAAATAGGAAAAGGAGTACATCAAAGCTGTATATTGTCACCCTGTTTATTTAATGTCTATGCAGAGTACATCATGAGAAACGCTGGACTGGAAGAAACACAAGCTGGAATCAAGATTGCTGGGAGAAATATCAATAACCTCAGATATGCAGATGACACCACCCTTATATGGCAGAAAGTGAAGAGGAACTCAAAAGCCTCTTGATGAAGGTGAAAGTGGAGAGTAAAAAAGTTGGCTTAAAGCTCAACATTCAGAAAACGAAGATCATGGCATCCGGTCCCATCGCTTCATGGGAAATAGATGGGGAAACAGTGGAAACAGTGTCAGACTTTATTTTTGGGGGCTCCAAAATCACTGCAGATGGTGACTGCAGCCATGAAATTAAAAGATGCTTACTCCTTGGAAGGAAAGTTATGACCAACCTAGATAGCATATTCAAAAGCAGAGACATTACTTTGCCAACAAAGGTTCGTCTAGTCAAGGCTATGGTTTTTCCTGTGGTCATGTATGGATGTGAGAGTTGGGCTGTGAAGAAGGCTGAGCGCTGAAGAATTGATGCTTTTGAAAACTGTGGTGTTGGAGAAGACTCTTGAGAGTCCCTTGGACTGCAAGGAGATCCAACCAGTCCATTCTGAAGGAGATCAGCCCTGGGATTTCTTTGGAAGGAATGATGCTTAAGCTGAAACTCCAGTACTTTGGCCACCTCATGCGGAGTTGACTCATCGGAAAAGACTCTGATGCTGGGAGGGATTGGGGGCAGGAGGAGAAGGGGATGACAGAGGATGAGATGGCTGGATGGCATCACTGACTCGATGGACGTGAGTCTGAGTGAACTCCGGGAGTTGGTGATGGACAGGGAGGCCTGGCGTGCTGCGATTCATGGGGTCACAAAGAGTCGAACATGACTGAGTGTCTACTCTGATCTGATCTGATATTTGTTTTCCTCTGTCTGACTTACTTCACTTGGTTTGTCAATCTCTAGGTCCATCTATGTTAGTGCAAATGACATTATTTCATTCTTTTTTATGTCTGAGTAACATTCCATTGTGTATATGTACCACATCTTTTTTATCCATTTCTCTGTCAATTTTCAGTGCTTTATAAGAAAAATCAGTGGCTTTCTCTGAATAATACCAATGCTCAGTTTAGTGTGGTATAGTGTTCTCTTCAAAGAAGGCAATGGCAACCCACTCCAGTACTCTTGTCTGGAAAATCCCATGGACAGAGGGGCCTCGTGGGCTGCAGTCCATGGAGTTGCTAGAAGTCGGACACAACTGAGCGACTTCACTTTATTTTTTCACTGTCATGCATTGGAGAAGGAAATGGCAACCCACTCCAGTGTTCTTGCCTGGAGAATCCCAGGGACGGGGAAGCCTGGTGGGCTGCCGTCTATGGGGTCGCACAGAGTCGGACACGACTGAAACGAGTAGTGTTTCAGTAGTGTTCTCTTCAATCCAGCCCTGACTTATCTTTCCAAGCTCAGCTCCTCTCCTTGGCAGCATCTGCTCACCACAAAGGACATCAGACTTCTTGCCCACGTGTAGAGAATACAGTGCTGTAGTGCCCACGTGGCAGCAATCTGGGGCCAGAGAGTTTAAAGAACTTGTCCCAGTCGTAAAGCAGGTAAATGGCAGACTAAGAATTCAAACTCAGGCCTGACTCCAAATCATGGGCGAATCCACTCAACTACACTGTCTTCTGTCTTGGTATGTTTTGTGAATCTTATTTCAGTAAAACAAAATTAATTTTGAGCACACCAAAAGCTATGCCCCATCAGTGCTCTCTGGCATCATAACTGAGTATAAAATATCAGCCAGTCACATAAATGAGTCTGCTATTTCTGTAGAATTTATAGTTGCCACCAGTGTCAATAGTTCTCCTTTACCTCAGTAATAATAATGATAGTACCTTCCATTCATTTAGGGCTCACTGTATGCCATCCGTTGTGTTAAGCCTTTAAAATACATTAAAATATTTAATGCTCAAAGCATTCTTTGAGATAATTGTTACTATTTCTATTTTGTGATAAGGAAACTGAAGCTGCAAAAATGCTCAGTAAGGTGCTTGAGATGAAACAGCTAGTCGTGGAGCTGGAACTGAACTCAAGACCATCTCACTTTATAGCCTGTGCCCCTGACGACTACACTATTCTGTCTCTCCATAAAGCTCCTGAGAGACAGAATAGTGTAGTTTAATCTGGATTAAACTTGTCAATAACCTCCATGCCTTGCGCCTGAAATTCCTTGTTTTCCACATAGGCAATCTTATCTTGCAAGTCTTGTCTTTCCATCTAAGTAGACGGCAAGCTTCTTTCTGCTCTCATTCTCCTGGTTTCTGGGGACTGAAGAGCTTGAGACAAAAACTCTGGTTTAGAAGCTGTTGTTTATTTTCCCTGGAGGAAAGGACTTCAGAGGAAGGGAGTGGGAGTGATTCAAGCCATGGGTCAAGCGAATGAGGTGGGGAGAAAAGATCTTTCAAGGATGTAAAAATTCAAGGAAGCCCTTTCTATTCCTCTCATTTTTTTCTGTACCAAGATTCCCAAATGTCTAGAATCTGGGATTCTTTATGACTTTGTCTCCCCTTTCTGTGCTCAAGGTGGGCTCTAGATTTATGGTTTGCAGTAATAAAAAAGAGATGTATTTATTTCCTGAGTCAGAGAGTATGTTTATTATATTTTGT
Organism: Bos indicus; assembly: GCF_029378745.1. Taxonomy (NCBI): domain Eukaryota; kingdom Metazoa; phylum Chordata; class Mammalia; order Artiodactyla; family Bovidae; genus Bos; species Bos indicus. Next base: position 45,937,915 of record NC_091780.1, read on the forward strand.
GGACGGTGCCAAACTTTTTTAAAGTAGTTGTACCGAGTTAGCATCCATTAGCAGTGTATTAGAGTTCTAGTTGCTCATGCCAACACTGAGATATTAACGGATTTAAATTTTAGTCATTTTGGTGGTGGTGTCAAAGCATTTTACTGTGGACTTAGTATTATATTTTCCTGATGATGAATGAATTTGAGCACATTTTCATTTATTTGGATACAGTCTTCTGTGTAGTACCTCTTCTTGTTTCTTTTCTACTTGATTGTGTTTTATTGTTATTGAATTTGTAGAAGGTCCTTATAAATTTAGGATAAAAATCTTTTGTCACATATATGATGCAATACTTCTACTCTGTGCCTTTTTCACTTTTTTAAAATTTATTTTTTATTGAAGTACAGTTGAATTAAAATGTGTGTTAATTACTGCTGGTGTAGCAAAATGACTCAGTTATACACACACACACACACACAGCCCCCATATATGTATATAATATGTATATGTATCTCCTTTTTCATATTATTTTCCATTATGGTTTGTCTCAGGATACTGAATATAGTAGGACCTTGTTTATCCGTTCTATATATCCCACTTGGCACAGAGATGCCTTTTTAAAATCCACTGGCTCACTATTTTAGTCATTAATTCATTTACAACTGTGCCAGACATTGTTCTAGATACTGGATATACAGCTGTGAACAAAACAAAGAAGAGCTTTGGGGGACAACAGGCAATTAACAAATAAACAAGTACATATATAATGTGGTGACAGATTGTGGTAAGTTCTGTCAAGAGAAAGCAAGGTGAGTGGTAGAGGGATAGCAAACGATGAAGGGTTCTAGTGAGTATGGGCTGCCATTTCAGGTCAGGTGGTCAGGGAAGGTTTTTCTGAGGTGGAATTCTTTAAATAAAGACCCCAGTGAAGTGAAAGAAGAAGTTGTGAGCATATCTGCGGAAAGAATGTTCTGGTGGGATGAATGGCCTTGAGGTGGAAGTGTACTTGTCATGTCTTGGGAAAATAAGGAGATCAATATGTATGGAACAAAATGAGGAAGAGCATGGTGGAAGTTGTGGTTTAAGAATCACAGGGACCAAGTCAGAGTTTTGGATTTTATTCCAAATATGGCAGGGAGTCATTTCAAGATTTTGAGCAAAAGAGTGAAGTGGTCAGATTTATGTTCTAATGGGATCCATCTTGCTGCCCAATGAGAAATACATTATTGAGGAGGAGGGGTGGAAGCAGAGAGACTGAAGAGAGTACTGCTGCTGCTAAGTCGCTTCAGTCGTGTCCGACTCTGTGCGACCCCATAGACGGCAGCCCACCAGGCTTCCCCGTCCCTGGGATTCTCCAGGCAAGAACACTGGAGTGGGGTGCCATTGCTTTCTCCGAAAGAGAGTACAGTGGAAGGGAAATCTGAGAAGTCTTCAGACTCAGGAAATGCTTGAGCTGACAAGAACTGTTCACAGATTGAATATGGAGTGTTTGGCTTCAGTCAGAAGTTTTTGAAATTTGGTTTAGGCAGCTAATTGAATAGAGGTGACATTTACCAAAGTGAGGATTAGGTTTAGGAAAATAAATCTGGTGCTTTGCCTTAGATGAATGAGAGGCCATTTAACTTACAAGTTCTTGCGGGAGAAAAGGCCCATAGCAGATGACTTGTATAGGGGCATGTCTGTGTTGAGGCGAGGCAGCAGAGAAATAGAAGAGATAAAGTTCCTTCTGAGTAATCATCTGATATTCAAGTGACTAGAAAGTAGGTCAGTTATCTGAGCTTGTCTTACATACACTATGATTTCAGGGCAAGAAGTCTCTCTCTGTACAGAAAATTTTTCCCATTGCTATTATCACAAAATTCCTGAATTTATGTCAAAGTAATTCATTCCATAATTAGAAATAGGAAAATTAAAATGCAGATAGCTTGAGAGAGAATTCAGTGTGTATGACTTTTTATCAAACTATACCAGAGCAGATGAAGGTCCTATTGTGTATTCAAAATGTCTTGAGTGGTTAAAAAAAAGAAAAAGTGTGATTATCAAGAGAAAGGATGTATTATAAAGAAAGCAAAGATTTCACAATCTTTCTAAGGGCTACCCTATTTATCATAATTTCTAAGTGGGAAAATGGAAAAAGAAGTGTTCATATGTTGAAGGATTATCTGGATTTACAGCTAAGTGGAGAGTATCCATCTAAATTATTTTTCTCCCCCCTTTAACCCCCTTTCTACCTTTTATTTAACCCCTAATCTCTCCCTCAAAGTTTTCTTCAACTGGAAGGCCATGGCATGATAGAGGCTTTTCATCTCTTTTCTGGGCCCTGAGTTCTGGAGAATGTTACTTAACTGTGCAATTCCCATTTGATGTCCCACGGTCATTTCTGCAACAGTGTCCTGGAGGAGGAGTACCACGTCTAATACCAGAAAGGATTTAAGACATTAATTTCCCCCCTCATTATCAGAGTGCTATATGCTTATTGCAAAGTTTTTTAACAGAATTTTTAAAAGAAATCTCTACTAATTAGAAGCAAATCCAACAACCTTCTGGCATATTTCTTTCTAGTCTTTTATTCATTTTGTACTTTCATAATTGAGCTTTTTATTGTACATGTAGCTTTGTAGCCTGCTGTTTTGCTTAACATAAAGACATACACATTTGTTAGTGTTATTGCATTTTTAAAATTTTTATTCATTTATTTTTGGCTGTGCTGGGTCTTCCTTGCTGCACAGGCTTTCCTCTAGTTGTGGTCTGTGGGCTTCTCATTGTGGTGGCTTCTCTTGTTGTAGAGCATGGGCTCTAGAGCACAGGCTCAGTAGTTGTGGCACATGGGCTCAGTTGCTCTGTGGCATGTGGGATCTTCCCGGACTAGGGATTGAACCTGTGTCTCCTGCATTGGCAGGCAGATTCTTTACCACTGAGCCACCAGGGAAGCTCCAGTGTCATTGCATTTTTATGGCTACATAATCATCTTTAGGAGAAGGCAATGGCAGCCCACTCCAGTACTCTTGCCTGGAAAATCCCATGGACAGAGGAGCCTGGTAGGCTGCAGTCCATGGGGTCACTAAGAGTCAGACACGACTGAGCGACTTCACTTTCCCTTTTCACTTCCATGCATTGGAGAAGGAAATGGCAACCCACTCTAGTGTTCTTGCCTGGAGAATCCCAGGGACGGGGGAGCCTGGTGGGCTGCTGTCTATGGGGTCGCACAGAGTCGGACATGACTGAAGCGACTTAGCAGTAGCAGCAGCAATCATCTTTAGTAGAGCTGCATCACAATTTCAAGGTAGTTTCAGATTATATACAATTACAAAAACACAGTGAAAAATGGCTTGTGCATGTATCTTTTCCCTTCTTTTGGATGATTACTAAAGGAGGAGTTGGTGAATTAAAGGGTATATCTATTTGTTTTAAAGCTTCTGATATTCACTGCTATACTGATTTCCAGAAAGGTTGTTATCAAGTTACACCTGAGGGGAAGTGAGGGAGGACTATTAGAACTTGGATCTGTAGAAAATATTTGGTAGCAATTTTTCTTCTTTTTAAAAATAATAATGCTTTTTATTTTGAACACACAGAAGAGAAATGACTATGCGTTTTTTATGTGTGTCTGTGTGTGTGCTCAGTCTTGTCTGACTCTTTGCAACCCCATGGACTGTAGCCCGCCAGACTCTTCCAGAATCTTCCAGGCAAGAATACTTGTGTGGGTTGCCATTTCCTTCTCCAGGAGATCTTTCTGACCCAGGGATCGAATCTGTGTCTCTTGCATTTCTTGCATTGGCAGGTGGATTCTTTACCACTGAGCCACCTGAGAATTGTTACGTACTAATCATTAGTTGCTCTGTTTCATAGTGGTTGCTGCTGCTACTGCTAAGTCGCTTCAATCGTGTCCGACTCTGTGCGACCCCATAGACTGCAGCCCACCAGGCTCCCCTGTCCCTGGGATTCTTCAGGCAAGAACACTGGAGTGGGTTGCCATTTCCTTCTCCAATGCATGAAAGTGAAAAGTGAAAGTGAAGTCGCTCAGTCGTGTCCGACTCCCAGCTGACCCCATGGTCTGCAGCCTACCAGGCTCCTCAGTCCATGGGATTTCCCAGGCAAGAGTACTGGAGTGGGGTGCCATTGCCTTCTCCATTCATAGTGGTAACATAGGGCTAACTCAATACTAAGTAAGTATTAGCCTTAGCCTATGGGGTAGCCAATACAAGTGTTACAGAGTAGGGAGAATAGCAGATGCACTTGTGCTTTTAATGGAGGTCTGATGTTCACTGGATATTGAGAGAATGGGATGATGAGGAAAGGAAAGAACAGAAGAGGCATTCTGGGGAGGGGATGAGTGAGAAGGAGGTGGCTGTTTCCCCCAGAGGAGAGGTAATTGCAGCAACAGCAGAGCAACTCCCAGGCAGGCAGTCAGCTCGTCCCTGGGAAGCAATGAAGCAGAGCTGGTAGGAGGACGGGTCAGGACCAAACCCTTTGGTAGCCCAGGTGATGCTGATGTCCAATGGGTCAACCAGAAATTTCAGGGTAGATTTCTGTAAAATGGTAGTCAGGAACAGAAATAGTACAGGCCAGACCCTCTTCTCCATGAATTTGTTTATCTGAAAATAAAGATAATCCTTGAACACCATGTTTCTGAACCATCACAGAAAGATTACAGAGGAGTTACTTGATCTGATTGAATGGTTGTACAGATGGAAGAAGACAGGATGTCTGGAAGCCAGGAGGGCTAGAAGGATGCTTGGATAGATGGATAGACACACTCACTAGCCATTTAACAATCAGAAACATTCATTCAAAAAATATTTATTGAATATCAGCTCTGTGCCAATCACTTCACTAAGTATTCTCACCTTATAACTGCCCTTCTGACTTTTCAAGTTTCCATAATTTTTTTTCCCTCTAGAAAATAGATCCACATTTTCAGAAAGGTGAAAGACTGAGGAGACTGCTTTATCTGTGTTTCCTTTTCTCTCTCTGGCAGAAATTTTAGGCAAAGATATTATCCCTCATGCAGTTTCAAAAGCAAATGTCACTCCCTCACTGTAAAACTTTAAGTGACTCTCTCTGCCTGTCCTGTGTAATTAAGTCCAAATTACATGACTTAGTCCTTTACATTCTTTTCACAGGCTGATATGCCATGGTTTTGCCTTCCACTCTTTTTTGGTGTGTGTGTGAAAATTTTTATTGTGGTAAAATATAACATATATAACAAAAGTGTCCATTTAAACAATTTTAAATTGTTTAAATTTAAACATGTGCAGTTTAGGCATTAATTGAATTCACAGTGTTGTCCATCTCTCACCACTACTAATTAATAAACCTTTTTCCATCACTCCAGAAGGAAATTATATAACCCTCTTAAGCTGTAAGTTCCCATTCCTGCAGCCCCTGACAACCAATAATAATCTTTCTATTTCTATGAATTTGCCTAGATATTTCATTTAAGTAAAATAAGGATAAGCATTCTTTTCAATAAGCATTATAGACATTTCATGTAAGTGGAATCTTGGAATATTTGTCTTTTTGTCTTTGGCTTATTTCAGTTAGTATACTGTTTTTGAGAGTCCCCATGTTGTAGTATGTGTCAGAACTTCAGTTCTTTTTATGGCTGAATAATACCCTGTCAGTTGTATACACTACATTTTGTTGTGTGTTTGTTGGTGGACACTGGGTTGTTTTCACCTTTGGGCTATTGTGGATAATGCTACATTTGATGGACATCAGTGTGCCAACGTGTGATTCAGTCTCTGTTTTCAATTCTTCTGTGTGTATACCTGGAAGCACAAATGCTGGGTCATATGGTTGACAGCAATTCTGACACGGTACTATGCACCCAAGGAAGAGCCACCCCCCCCAAAAAAGGGGCTATCGTAAAGTATTACAATTCTTATATTAGATTTTCCAAACCATACAGTATCTGGGTCATTAGAAGTAAGAGGAGAAAAATTGAGAAGTTGAGTTAGAAATCATACATAAAGTGGCACGTCAGAAACGATCAATTCGAAAAACAAAGCTTACCTATACAACTAAAGGACTCAAATATTGTAAGTAGTGATTCCGAATATTAATTTTGATCATAAAGTATCGGTTTATTTAATTTTGTATGGTTTCATGCTATTTAATGGGAGACATCATAATGATGGTGTTTTTCAAACTGTGGGACGTAATCCATTAGTGAGTTATCAAATAAATTCGTTTGTTATGACTAGCTTTTAAAAAAAATAAAATAGAAGTGAATAGAAAATACAAAAATGCATTGCACCTAGTTAAGGGTAAATGTTATTTTGTAAAACTTTTGTTTCATTTACCTGTGTGTTCTGTAAAATATTTCTTAATGTGGGATGTGATCAGAAAAAAAAATAGTTTGAAGACACTGGTCTAGTGGAAAGTCTGAGCTTTGGAATTAGTGAGAACTTGGTTTGATTCTGGGCTCTGGGTGGCTTCAGCCAGTGATACAACTTCTCTTGTGGCTCAGTCCCCTCATCATAAAAGGAGAATAATATCTACTTCTGTTTTGTGTTTGTGGAAAGATTAAAGATTACTTAAGTAGAATGCACAAAATATAGCCATTGATTAACAAATATACAATTACTTCCAAATTTTCCCTCAAATACTGCTCTCTATGTAAAAATGCTTCATGCACTAGAAGGAAGACGATATGTGTTATTGATGACTGGATCTGTTATGTCACAGTCTACTCTGAAAACATATTGGCTCAGTCTGTTTCTCCAATTTTACTTAGGCTTGAAGACACAGTTCTTTCCCCTTCCTATTCTCAGATTGTACTTGTCTATACCATGGATTTGGGGCACTTTACTATGCATCTGCCATATATATTCTAATTATTTTTCATAGTTCAACTAGTATCACAAACTTTCAGATCTCTTCTAGTGCTGAAAACAGTGCTGGATGAAAATGTATTGAGTTTTTAAAGGTCCCTATAGCACATCTTTGGCAAAGTATCTCTTACACAAGGGGAGCAGAGGAAATTCTGATTCCACCAGTATTTCTCACTCAACCTACTCCATGCTAAACAGTTCAGTTAGGCACTGTCATGTCTCAGGGTAGTACAAGTGGAAGGTGCGAACAGAGAAAGCACTTTATCTGAGGACAGTCGAAAATTAGATCCTGTTTTCCCCTCCCCGCTCCTATTCCCATGGGGAGGAGGCATTCATAAGCCCCGAGGACCGGGGCCCAGAAACCTGCTGGCGTCCTGAGCTCCAGAGGCTTGCCAGCACGCACGCTCTCCCGCACTGAGAGCCCTTCTTCCCAGATGAATTCTCATAGTATCACAGACGCGCGCAGCCTCGATCGATACTGGATGGCAGACGTGCTCCCACCGTCAAGTGTAGTCACAGGGCGGTGGAGTCAGCCGCCCTGCCGCTCTGTCGCAGCTTCTCATCAGCTCGATACCAGCAGAGGACGTTAACCCGTTCGCCGGCTGACACCCAACTCGTCGCCTCCCCGGCACCTGCTGCCCGGCGCCCTTCTTCTCAGCTCTGCTCCTGCAAAGTGGAGGAGGGGTGCGGGGGGGGGGGGGAGGGCTTTTTCATCAGCCTCCCACATGCGGCGGCAGCAGGGTCCCGCCCGCAAGGAGGGCGCTGTGAGGTGGCTTCTCTGCCCGGCACCCCAGACAGCCCCTGGAGGCCGCTGAGGCAGGGAGCGCCGAGCTTCCTCACTCTCCACACCTACCTTCTCGCGTCTTCGCCGGGTGGGCGGCAGGGAGGAGGCCCAGCTAAGCCGGGCCAGCACCGCCTCCCGCCTAGTGGACCCGCGCGAGCCCGGTCCCGTGAAAGCCCCGCCCCGGCGCCCGTTCCCACTCCTGATTGGCTGGTCCAGCCCGAAGGCGACCCGGCAGCCCCCCGGCCCTCGTCGCAGCTATAAAGGCGGCGGACGCATGACGGCCGCGGCGAAGCTCGGGCAGCTGCGGTGCTCGCCCTCTCGCAGACCCCGCGGCACCTCTGTCACTCTTTTGCCCCTGAGCCGTCCGACTCCACCATGCCTAGGGGCTTCCTGGTAAAGAGAACTAAACGGACGGGCGGCTCTTACCGAGTGCGCCTAGCCGAGCGGGTCTTCCCCCTCTTCCCCCGACCCCCGGGGACGCCGCCCTTCCCCGAGGAGGCTTCCAGTGCCCCTCAGCCCGGTGTGGAGCGGGAGGCACACCCAACTCCGGAGGAGGAGGAGGCCCGTGAACTGTCAGGGTCGTCCTGTCCGGCGGCTAGGGTGAGCCCAGCGGCGGGCGGGCGGGAAGGCGCGGAGTGGAGGGCGGATGGTAGGGAGGGTCCGGGGCCCAGCCCCAGCCCCACGAAGCCGGCGGGCGTGGAACTGCGCAGGGCATTCCTGGAGCGCTGCCTCAGCTCACCCGTCTCTGCTGAGTCCTTCCCCGGGGGCGCTGCCGCCGTGGCCTCTTTCTCCTGCTCGGTGGCACCAGCAGCTGCACCGACCTCGGGGGAGCAGTTCCTGCTGCCGCTCCGGGCACCGTTCCCGGAGCCCGCGCTCCATCCGGACCCCGCGCCCCTCTCGGCCACCTTGCACGGCCTGAAGCGGGCCACCGGCGGCGAGCGCCGCGCCAAGGCTCCTTCAGGCTGCGCATCTGGGCCCGCGGCCGCCGGAGTCAAGAAACCAAAGGCCATGAGGAAGTTGAGCTTCGCCGATGAAGTCACCACGTCCCCTGTTCTGGGCCTGAAGATCAAGGAGGAGGAGCCCGGGGCGCCGTCCCGGGGCCCCGGGGGTAGCCGCACGCCGCTGGGGGAGTTCATCTGCCAGCTGTGCAAGGAGCAGTACGCAGACCCCTTCGCTCTAGCTCAGCACCGCTGCTCCCGCATCGTGCGCGTCGAGTACCGCTGCCCCGAGTGCGACAAGGTCTTCAGCTGCCCTGCGAACCTCGCCTCCCATCGCCGCTGGCACAAACCGCGTCCCGCAGCGGCCAATGCAGCCACGATCTCCTCGGCCGACGGGAAGCTGCCCCCGTCGTCGTCCTCCTCGGATTCCGGGACTGTCGCATCTTTCCTGGCCGAGGGGAAGGAGAACAGCCGGGCGGAGCGAACTGAGGATCAGCACCCACGGGCCAGGGACAGCTCCGGGACGGAGCAGCACCAGGACAGCGCCCCACAGCCCGGCCTCCAGGTGCTGTCCCACCCCGAGCCTCCGCTTCCTCAGCTCCCTTATACGGCGGGGGTGTTGGGGCGCCGGGTGCCTGAGCCCGGCAGTGCCAGTGGTGTCGGGGGACCCGAGATCTTCGTGTGCCCATATTGCCACAAAAAGTTCCGTCGCCAAGCCTATCTGCGCAAGCACCTGGGCACTCACGAGGCTGGTTCGGCCCGCGCGCTCGGCCCCTGCTTTGGCTCGGAACGCGGCAGCCCCCTGGCCTTCGCTTGCCCGCTGTGCGGGGCGCACTTCCCGTCGGCAGACATCAGGGACAAACACCGGCTGTGGCATGCGGTCCGCGACGAGCTGCTCCTGCCCGCTCTGGCCGGGGCGCCTCCCGATGCACCGAACCCAGGCAGGGCACCCGACGGGGATGCTCAGCAAATTTTCTCGTGCAAGCACTGCCCGTCCACTTTTTTTAGCTCCCCGGGGCTGACCCGGCACATCAATAAGTGCCACCCCTCAGAAAGTCGGCAGGTACTGCTGCTGCAGATGCCGCTGCGGCCGGGCTGCTGAGGGCTGAGAGACGAGGAAGATTGTAAGGTGGGCCGTGGAGGAAACGATCCTGGGGATTTCTATGGGGTTTTCTTCAACTTGCGAGTTTACCCTCTTTCCTTATTTTCTCACCTGAAACTCTCAATAGTGTCAATGTTCCGCCTGAGGAGCGGACAGAGAAATGTAAAATCTCTCTCTAGAGCAGGTATGTATATGGTATAAGCGTTCCCGGTCAAGAAGTGTCAGCTTTAAATCTTCCTCACAAGATAGGATTCCCCCCGCCCCCACCAAACTCTGGAGACCCCAACGAATCCTATATGACTTGTAATTCCTATGGAAAGTCGCAGTGAGTGCGTGCATGTCTCTACAAAGGATTCTAGCTACCAAAAGTGGAGGTCCTTTTTTTTTTTCCTCTAGCCATCGCAAGCGCCTCTGTAGTTTCTGTCTCAATAGGGTCAGACGTCTTGCACTGTATATTCTGTGAATTAAAAGTTATGTGATTGGTGCCAAACTTACATTGGGTGGGTGGGAAATACAAGACCAGTGTCTGTGGGCAGGAAATGTAAGATGTTTACGCACTTTTGGGTGATGTGGAGCTCTCCTTGTAAACTTTCCTTTTCTCAATGCTTAGTCCACTCTGAAGCTAGTGTCTGGAGGTGGGGCATAACACCTCTTACTGAAAGGAGTTGAGACCCCTCCCAGATTCTCACCTCTAACCCTTTTGTGTGCAGTATTCAGGAAGATACTTTAAACCTTCAATATAAGCTTTTGGGAAATACAGAATTCATTTCCTAAAGTTTCAGTTTTAGTAGGGTTTCATCCAACTTGTTTTAATGCTTCTGTTGTAAATCTTATGTGTATTATATATGACACTGTGTTCAGCGTTAAGATGTTAATACTTATAACCCACTATGAAAATGAATGGCAATTCATTCAATATTTCAGCAGCAACCTGGTTTTGAATTTTTGTAAACCATATTTAGCATGCATTCTGTACCTATGCCCTAATAGCCAGAGTTTGGAACACTGGCTGAGTACTGCTGGACAGGTAGCCCATATTTGTAAGATGCTTACCACCAAATAAATGTACATAGCTGGTGCTTTGTTGTGTTCTGTGTTTGTCTAAAGAATCCCATTGAACACAGCCTGTTTCCAAATGCCACACTTCTCATCTCCCCAAAGCCAGTAATCTTGGTGACCCATTTAGTTGGAATACAGACAAGAGAAATTATATTTTGTAAATGATTATAATGGTGCATAAATGGGAGATTTTCCTTGGAAGTATGGCTGCATAGACTGAACTCCAAAAAGCAAGGGATATGTACTATTCTTCAAATATTAAAGATACTTTACCACCCAAAAATGTCAACAGAAAATATTTTACATATTTTCTTCTGTTTCAAAATTAGTGAATGGTTTATTTGAAGATGAGTAAAATGTTAACTGTGCTAATTAACTTCAGTCTTTTTAAGTTAGTATTTTCCCTCCAATTTGTTACATATTATCAAACCATTAACTTGTTCATTTTTTTAAAAAAAGGAAAAGCATTATAGAAATTTGTAAGTAGGTATTTTATCTTTTTTGCAGTTCTTCACTTTGGTTGTGGGAAACTGTTTGTATTGTTTAATCTTGTTCCCAGAGCTCTCTCTATCCATGTTTTTCCTTTATATAAGCTTTAATGGGAATTTTAGTTTATTTTCTACATAGTTTCATAGGAATTTTTTATTTACAAGGAAATCCAAAATTTTATGTGCACAGGAACTCTGAAAGCTTCCTTTACAAACTGTAAAAAATTTTGTTCCTGAATATATATTACCAAAAAAAGTAAAATTTAAGTAATCAAAGAAGCATTTAAGTGAGCTAGAGGCTTTATTAACCAAGTGCACTGGAGGAAGTTTCTGGTGAGACGCTATGAAAGTGAAAAATCTCCTATTTTTAGTAATTGTGGTAGGATCTCCGAGAAATAAACTGGGGTGTATCCAAAGAAGAGAATTAGAATTCATTTTTCATGATTAGTTAAGATAAACCTAGGTTCATGCTTTATGGCCCTGCTTATTAAGTCTGAAAAAATATAAAAGACCACTCATGAACACAAAATGATAAGAATATTTTTATTGTATTATTAAATACCATCTTTTTTCCACTGTTACAAATTTGTAGATACTACATGAATGATGATACATAATTTATATTTTATAGTTTGCCGATATGATGTATTTACACATGCAGTTAGTACCAATGTCATGCTACATTTCCTTAGGAGATGCTCGTTCAAAAAAAAAAAAACGTGAGCAAAATGTGAGCAGCTTATCTACTGTAGGAAAATATTTCTGGAGGGTGGAATGTATACCAACCTGCACCTGCATGTTCAGTATTAACAATATTAGATTAATTTAGACTCCTGGGTCATGTTCCCTTTTCTTTTAAAATAATACACATAATTTAAGCCACACACTTAGAAAAGTTTTCTTCTTTTTTTTCTACCCACCCCACCTCATTCTTCCCTTTTCGGTATTTAAGAAAGAACATAGATATACCAGGGTCCAGCAGCCAATAATAAGGGGCCATAATCTCAAAACAGAAGTGGCATTTAACCGTGATACCATTTAAAAAGCAAAACATTAGAAAAATATTTGGAAGCTAAACATGAATCAGAGTTCAGCAGTGATTTTTCTGGTTATTAGATATGTCATGGCATCACCTGCTGCACAGCCAAGAAATGAGACACTGCTTTGGGAAGAAAAAGGTAATGCTAAAATTATTTCAGCTGGAACTTGAGATGCTAAAAGACCATTTAAGTCGTTTATTTTGATAACATAAATAATCCATACACATCAAGTGTATTAACAGATCTGTAACTTTTGCCACAACGTTACTAATGTTTAAAGATGTACATTTATTAAAAAATTATATATTTACTGAGCCATGAAGTTGTAATGGGGCACGATAAAATCATGAGGCTATCTGTCCAATTATATTTTGGCTCAAAGTTAATTATGAAATTGAAAGTAAAACTACTTGGACATAATTATCGAGGGAAGGTAAAGGGTATAGAATAAAGCTTCACCCCTTACCCCCCATATGGCAGCTTGGAGTGTGGGGGAAAAAACCAACCAAATAAACAACCCAAATCTAAAATACTAAGTTACAAATTATTTAAATCCAGTGTTTTCTAAAATAAATGTTCAGGAAGGAACATGCATATTACGGCAAACACAAAGCCTGGAAGGGTTAACGCCATGTTCATGCTAAGGTGGCTACTGGTGACCACTGCCAGGCTGCTGTCTCCTTAGGATTTATTGGCGGAGCCAGAGGAGCGACGCAGCTTCATGGACATGCGGCTTTTGCTCGTTCGAGGAGACATTGGAGAGGCCAGGTCGGCCCCGTCTACCTGCGCCGCTGTGGGAGTTTCACTGGGTAGGATCTCTGGGTAGGAGCCTGTGGGAAACAGCAAGCACATTAGTGCAAATCCTCTGGCTCTCCTCCTACAAGAGTAATTTCTCTGCTACAGATCCAAAGACCTTAGTGAGGTCTTTTGAGAAGAAAGAGCAAGCCCCAAATTTGCTTGTTACAAAAGTCTACTAGTATTTTATTTAAAACCCAGTGATCTGGTGGCTCATGTCATCATAGTAGCCAGAAAGCACCAATCATTATTTCCAGAACCAGAAGCAACCAGAGAGCTCCCCAGAAGAAGCAATGGGAAGCAAGATCTTTAGGACAGAAAGGACAGGGATCCAAAGCACCATCAGCATGCACGTGAGGGCTTAAGAAGCAGGTGAGGACCAATTCCTATCTCTCGGGTACAGAATATAATCAACAAAAGGGCCTTCACTGCTCAAACTGGAAAATAAAACAGCACCAAGCATTCCCAAAAGGGACTTAGTAGTATAAGACCATTAAACATGCTAGGAAGTTAAATTTAAATATGTTTTTAAGAAGGAACAAGATAAATTCCAGGGGGAGAGGAGGGTGAGGACAAGATCTCTCATCTGAAAGTCAGTTCAAAAAGAAAAAACTGCTCTTTCTCAAAGTGTCTCAATTTAGAAGAGATAAGTGATGCTCTTGTTTTCTTAAACTTCTGTAGTTACCAGTAGAGTCAGTAGATGTAATATTTGAAAGAAGCAAAAAAAATGAGTTCAAATTGGAAAATTCTTCATACCATGTACAAAGTAGTTCTTCACTTTTGTATGTTATTTCTATGAATTATGATTCTCTACACACTTCGCACACTATAGGCACTCAAATATTTCGTTAAAAATAAAAACCCCTGAAAAAACAAAAAATCTGCAAATAACAAAATTTTTAACATTCTGTATATTTTGAGGCACTTTAATCCAGGTTTCCTTTATGTACATAAAAATTATCTTTATGTGTGTCACAAACAAAGGTACATGACACAGGCTGCAGGCTTCAACCGACATAGCTCCTTACTCTGTAGGAAACTTTTGGCACATCTGTTAGCCACTGGAACTCCTCACTGACGCTCTGAGCTTGGGATACTTATACTACTACTTCCATATAATGAAACACTTGTGCCCAAGTTGAAGGTATGAATATTTAAAAAGAAACAATACCATTCAATAGAGGTACAGATCCTACTGACATGTCTTAGGAAATTAAGAATGTATCTCTGTAGAACACTTCAAAATGTTTTCAAGGTCAAATAGTATACTCAAGAACAAGCGTATATTGTCAAGGAAAAAATATTTTATCACTAATCCTAATTCAGGTAAATTGTCCTCTTTTTCAAAGTAACTTCTCCAACATTCTTTTCTAACTGAAATGAGGTTGGCCTTCAAAATACAAGAAGGACATGTACTTCTCTGTTCACCTTTACTCTTCCCAAAGATCTGAACTGGTTCATACTGGACCCATACTGGAAATCTTAGAGAATATGAATCCACGGCCCTTTTGAGGGGAGCACTGCAGATGGATGGCAGAAGGAAGGTGAAGAGCAGTAGCTCATGCTTTTTGGGTAATGCATACTTATTTCCGGCCAGTCATGAGAGGCCTTCCCATGTCTGTTTACCTTGAGATGGCCAATGTTTTCTAGTGGAGGTTTTGGGAGGAAGAGAACTATCACTGCATTTCTTTCTTTGTTGTGAATGAAGAAATGGAGTAGCAAGCAGAAGTGAGAAAACAAAAGAGAAGAGAGATAACAGATATGAGCGACATAGTGCAGAATTTTACAGGTGTTAACAGAGAAGCAGAGAAGACAGTAATCAGGTTTTATGAAATACAATTGGGCATGCGATGTGTTAGGGTGATGAAGTTTTACAATGGACAAATGCTTTGTACATTCAAATGTTATACTTACCCACTAACAAAACAAGTTCAAATAGGAAAAAAGAAAAGAAAAAAAAGGTCTATGAGCAATTCTATAAACATCTACCTTTTAAAGTGTTCATTGCACTGGTGGCAGGTTATCCTAATCACTCAATCATAAATTCTCTTGGGCTGTACTGTCCAACATGGTAGCCACAGCCACATTACAGTTAATTAAATGAAAATTTAAAATTTGGCTCCTTGATGCACTAGCCACTTTTAAAGTGTTTAGCAGTCACAAGTGGTTAGTGGCAACCCTAATGGACAGTGCAGACACAGAATATTTCCATCATCACAGAAAGGAATGCTGCTTAGAGTATGCCAAATTCAAAGAATATTTTTCTTCAGAAACAGCAATTCCTCTATGTCCCCTTTACTGCCTTCAAGGTGAAACCCCTTTCAGTCAACTGAGTCAAATCAGACTTTTTAGTATGTGTGTGCTGTACAGCTATTAGGACCTCCTCACGTTTTAGCAAAAGATATTTGTGATGGATACTCAGCATACCCAAATTCCATAAATAATCGGTGGTGGATAGATCTCAATTTTAGATTTAAAGAATAATGTGATACTTGCACTTCATTTCACATCCTACTCTAAGTGTTGACTTACGTCACCTGAGACATAAAGAATATTGATTTATTTCTATCAATAAAATATTCTCAAGTATCAAGTTTAAAAAGTATACGCTCCTATGTTTTACAAAATGTATCTATTACTAATGTTTTTACAGTACTCACACAGACTGGTGTCTATATCTGGATGGTACAATATATTGATTCGTACTTTGTACACTGATTACAATGAACTTTATTACAAGAAACATGAAGAATATGACTTTGGGGATCTATAAAGATTATAAAAGGGCACTTAATGGATCATTATTTGTTGTGGCTTTGATTATACTACTTGCTGACAGGTATGACCCATTTAAAACTGCTAAAGTTACTGGAGGTACTAAACGATGCCTTTAAAAATGTGACTTTGAAAGCAGTTCTAAATAATAATGAACTAAGAGGTAGTGTCATGTTAGAAACAGCATGGGCCTGGGTTAGACAGACCTAAGTTAAATGACAAGTTTAGTTTGCTGGATACTGGGCAAACTAACCTGAGATAGTTTTCTTATTTGTAAAATGGAAACAATACTAGCTGTATTCCAAAGTTGTGGGAATGAATGCCTACAAATGCAAAGACCCTGGCATATAGCAGGTATATATTAAGTGTATACAATAAAACTACAATAAGAGCAAAAATTAACAGACTTTAAATCAAAACAGATGAAGATTAGAAAACATGGGATAGAAACTAGAAATAGTTTTTGAAGAAAATGACCAATAACAAAATGTTAATTGGTAAAATGTGGAGAACATAACCGTTTAGTTTGGGGGAAAATAGAGCATTTATCCACTTTTATGTTAATATTCCTACAACATAACCTTTGTTAAAGAACAGATCACCCAAATAATCTTACTGCTTTAATATCGGTAAAGGAGTAGATACGTGGTTAAGATTAGTGTGGATGCACCACTGAATGTCATAAAGTTAACACATAATTTAAAATAAAATAACACAGAAATACAGGCAAACATGAGGTTTCTTATTAAGATATTCAAAAACTACCATTACTGCAGACTGAGAACATATCAGTCTAAACTTGTCATATTTTATCTCCTTACAAATAGGAAAACTGGATTTAGGATAAATGGATTCATTTGAGTTCATGGAGATAAACAGGAGAACTAGGATTTAAATCCAGATAAGTCTGACTTCCAAAGCCCATAGTTCTCCCATGGCAACCTTAAAACTATATAAAAAATAATGAAGATTTTTCAATGGATGGAAAAGTAGAGCCTTCAAAATAAAAATTTTTAACAAACTCTAATTTGCAAACAAGACCAGTTACTGGGCAATTTCTTTCCTCCCTCAATATCAAGAAGGGACTGAAAATATTTAGACTAAATGAATCATTATATTAGTTAAGATCATGCACTCTGAAGTCAGACTTGACTTTAGCAGGTGACTGGGTAAACTTTTTTGGTTTTCATCTCACAGAAGATTCAATGAGAGGATGCACAGTGATTGTTCAATTACTGTTATTTTCATCATACAAATTTTATATCTGAATGGTCTATGTGAAAACCGAACCTAATAATTATTGTTATTAAAGGTTAATGGACTTTAATATTATTTGCTTCTTGGTCAACATACAAGCCAAATTTCTAAGTTCAAAATACTGAAAAGAGAATATACTTGGTTGCTTTAAATTTCAGGCTAACCTACTGATAAATAAATATCATTAGGAATTTGTTTTTAAAAACACAGTAAACAAACTTATAGCTTATATGTCAAAGGTAGTTGATTTTCTATTGGCACTCACAAATAATATTTAGGATATATATAAAATAACTATCTTCTGAAAAGCTAAAATCTTTTCTTCTAGATCATTTCAAAGCCTGGGAAAAGGAGAAAACTTTAATGGCTAAATTTTGATGATTCATTCCATTGAAAGATTCAAAGAGATGGGCCTGACAATTGTAATACTGTCTCATCTACATGTGGCAATATAGATTTTATGAATTAATAGCAAAACTGGGGTTGGAATAAAGAAAGATTAGATTCTACTCTAGGTCTTCATAATCATTATTTGGATTATTTGAATCTTATTACTAATTTTTAGAATATTTACTTAGGAACCTATATGTTTTCTAAAGGTAATTATACAAAGTGGTATGTATATGTAGATATACGTATTACGAGTATATACAGCTGACCCTTGAATGTGGGGATTAGGGGTGCCAACTCTCTATGTAATGTGCCTGTGACTTATAGTCAGCCCTCTATAATGCAGTTCTCCCTATAGGTAGGTAGGTCTTGTTCCTCTGTATCTGTGGTTCTGCATTCACAGATTCAACCAAACTAATATTGTGCAGTACTGTAAAATGTGCTACTGAAAAAAAAATGCATGTGTAAGTGGACCTGTGCAGTTCAAACCCATGTTGTTCAAGGGTCAACTGTACATGTATATGCATATATGTATGTATATATGTGCATATTCAGAGGGAGTCAAATACCAATCAACCCTTTACTATTTAAAATACTAAAATTTCTAACACTTTGTAGAGAAACAAATCCAAAGGGAGGTATCTAACACTAGCTCAACTAAAATAATAGAGTATTAGAGGTAATTCTAGATATGCTACTAACAGAATGTATTCAAAAATACTTATGGCTGATGATAGTAAAAAAACATAACACTGGAAAAGACTTGGGATGGGGGAGAAAAGACAAGACTTACTTTGAGAAGATAATGTGACATTAGGGGAAAATATCAGGATTTTGAACTGCCAATATAATCCGACCAAAAAGAGGAGTAATTTCAAAGTTTAGAGTCAGAGGAGAGGTGTTCATGAATATTAAGACATTGAAAAAGAAGGTCACTGTAAAACTTTTGATATTTTCCACACACATGCCTGACAAAGATAAAGGGATTTTTTTTCCTGTAATTTTTTTTAAAATAAAGGACATGAAAAATCTAATAATGTTTTAATGTGGTTATGGAAGATCAACAACGTGTGACATCACGATATCTCCCTCAATGACCTTAGGGATAAAAATAATTTCCCTTAAGTATCAGTCTACTGCTACAGACAGAGTCCATTTTGAGAAAATACAGTTATGAAATTTATGGATCAACTATGATACACCAAAAATGTTTTTCATGTCTATTTAAATAATACTAACAATTACCTAGAAAAATCCTCCTTGGATTTCAATGTCATCACAACTGATAAATTACTGTTATACAGGAAGTAGGTATTAAATAAGCTTGAGCCAAGTAAAGTAAACTTAAGGTAGTATTTTTCCACTATTCTACTGAATAGAATTATATTATTATAATATTATAATTCTATTGGTTTGAAGGAACAGATTATATCCTTTATATGATTATTATATTGATATTCCTTTAAAACATAATTTCAATTTATTGTATTAGTATTGATTAGTATTAGTTTATATAGATGTGGTATGCATAGGCTTATCTAAATTGATTCTCATCTGCAGTTCTGAATGCCATTTCCTCAGTGTGGCAAATCAATTTTTTCATTATATTAAAAAGTAATAATGAACCTAAAAATCTTCACACTACTATGCAATTTTTGCAAACCATAAGTCAGGTCCATATAGCTATTATGTGGCCTATTTTATGTCTTCTCTCTACACTTTAAAATAACTTTAAAGGGAGTTCTGCATGTATCAGTTGGTTTGTGATAGGAAAATAAAAATTTGAGCTGACTGGGGAAAACAATCATTCTTCAGATGTCATTATGTTTTTGCTACTGTAAACGGGTAAAGGTTTCCTTTTTTACATTATTGTGTTGAGTTGAAAACCACTCTGGGGTCTCTCTGGGGGTCTAGGGGTGAAGACTTCACTTTCCAATGTTGGGGTGTGGGCTCCACCCCTGGTCAGGGAGCTAAAACCCCACATGCCTTGGGTCCAAAAAACCTAACACAAAACAGAAACAATATTATAACAAATTCAATACAGACTTTAAAAATGGTCCACATTAAAGGAAAAAAAAAAACCACCTTAAAACTACTCTGATAAAAATTTTAACTTTCATAACTATTCAAGTCTATAAAAAAGCATAAAAATGTATTCAGTAATATTGGAAAAGTTATTTACAGGTAAAAAGACCTTGTAAAAAAAATTCAAGGTCATGTTTCTAGTGTTTCCTAAAAGCAAAGACAACTGAAAAAAAAATTAACCAGGGACTTTGCTGGTGGTCCAGTGGCTGGGACCTCTGGGCTTCTTCTAATGTGGGGGCCAGGGTTCATTCGATCCCTGGTTGGGGAACTAGATCCTGCAAGCTGCGACTAAGACCAGGCACAACCCCCTCACCTCCAAATTAACCAAAGAGCCTTGACTTGGCTGCTGTATCATCCTTTACCTAATGTCTCAGAATGTGAGAATACTACTTACTTCCCATATTATGTATCTGGTCAAATGTGCAGGATAATACATAAAATATAAGAAAAACATTAAGAACAGGAATATGAAGGACTCCAGCTAGTAAACAACTACAACATAAAAACTGACAGCCTGTATACATTTAAGGGGAAAAGTTAGTCTGAACATGGTCTAATCAATATTTTCACTTGTGAAACTTATGGTTCAACTATATGATACACAAAAGTGTTCATGTCTATTTCAATAATGTCTGATATTTTATCAGATATTCTCTATTATTAAAAATGAAATGTCCAGGTATACTTAACTAGTTTTTACTTTGTTGTTCATTAATTTATTTTTAGTATCTTTCTTTTACCATCATTCTTAATGCCAAGCTGAGTAATTTCAGATAGTGTCAATCCACCAAAGCAAACATTAAGACTTTTTAATCTTTCAAAAGATTGAACCCAGTCTAATATAATTTTCTCTTTGTTAGGTATTTTATATTATTAATTGAAAGGGCTCCAAGTTTCTTTGTAAAATTATTTTTATAATGGCCAATTAAGTGGGTGACAGGAACGGAAACTTTAATTTCACAGACTAAACCTCAATTGAGAATTATTGTTATTTTTTTCAAACCAATTAGGCCAGAAGAGGAGTACTGTGCCTATTAAACTTATTTAATACAAAGAAAACTTATATAATATAAAGAGAATTTGAAGGCTTGTTATAATGAATTCCAAGTATACTGTATTCTTTTTTCCTGCTTCCCCTGAACATCATTAAAAAAGTCTTTGTATTTCAGGTGCCTAGTACAGTGTAAGGCACACAACAATAACTATTTGATGAGTAAGGATATCCAGTAACAATGCAACACATTACAAAATACAGACACACCATTTCAGTTCAGGAGGACTACTTTTTCATGCTGAGAAACAAAAAGGTCAATACAACAAGGTGTAACTAACTTCAACCAAGGGTTCTATTATTAGTTATTTTTATCCCAGAACCAATGTTAGTGTTTCATGCAGACCTAGGTTAGTAAGTAGAATTCTGGAAGAAATTTAGTGACAATTTCTGAAATGTTTAGTATGAACCAGGGCAGTGTTAAGTTTGCTTATTAACTGAGTTACAAGCTTAGTGCTTGCTAATTTTTAAAAAAGGAAATGGGGGAAGAACAAAGGGTGTTTTGTGTGACACTTTGTCTTACCTTCAGATAAACAGAACTGATATTTAATGATCTAAAGAGGGAAAATAAAATAAATGAAACAATCATAAGGAGTGCAAAGTATTACAGAATAGGAAGGCCATGAGTCATTTATTTTCTTACTGATTTCTTCAAAATTAGTTAATTGTAAAAATGCAGTACCCTCTTATAATCTTCAGTATTACAAATAATTTAATCTGTTAAGTACTTCTAAATCTAGACCAGTTATTTTAACTTTATTTGTAAAATCAGAACAAATAAGGCAATATTCTTGGCCATAAAATTTGATCCTCCGAATTTGAGAGTGCCTGCTCAACTGTGTTTCTTTTGCAGATACTTCAGCAATGATTCTGTGAAACAAAATTGTTACTGCCCTTTAGCTAAGATAAAATGTAGTGTATGTGTTTTTAATGAAGACCGTTGATGTTTAAAAGAACTGTATTTAGGTAAAAGAAAGTATAAATCAAATTTATAGGCCAAATATGAAAATAATGATGAAAAATATCTATACTTCAATGACTGGAATTGTATGCAACTAAGTTTTTCATTAAGAGTTTTTTTTCTCAGAACAAAAGGGTATTGCATTTCAAGTTCGAATAATGACCAGTAACTAATACTTGCTTTTAACCTTACCGGCATCAGATGGTAAATGATGGTAGGGAGCTGGAGAAAAAACCTGTGCTGCAAAATCTTCAAATGTCGTTGGTTCTAAATGGTGCTGGACAATCGTTTGCAGATACCGCGCTCTCTCCTCATAGCTGATTTCCTTCAGTTAAGGTTGAACTTAAATGCAGCTTACATTGGAAAAGAACAGATCTGCTCAAAAAGGCCTATCACTGCTAAGCCATTACTTCTTAATAAATATATTCGCCAACTATCCTTGCATATCACTAAGAGTATGACTTTGTAAAGAGTAAAAAATTATAGCTATTAACGTAAGTTTACTCTTCCAGACACCATTATACCTGGTAGCTTAACAGGGATACATTTATTAGAATATAACTAACAGAAACTGTTGGAAGAAAGAAAGGATAACAGTTTACTTGGAAGAGGATTCAACTGCTACCAGGGTAGCCTAGGCTCATCTTATCTGGTTAATCAGCTTCGATCTGCAATGTACTCTGAAAAGCCACATGATAAATATTATAATGCTGCTTAAAATACTATGTCTGAAATTCTATTTTTCATTTGCAATGATTTATTGTGAAAAATTCCTGCATATCTTCTTCTTTTTCTAAATCCCTGCATTTTCCCAACAATTGTTCTCATTTTGAATGGAAGACTACTGTTGCTGTAATCCTTGAATAACTCCATGCAGTTAAGATAAATACACAGTTGAATCTGTATGTCAGAAAAAAATACCTAGTCAATTATAACACTGAAACAGGCAGGAATATTTGCAAAGAGTCCACAGGACTCCTAAATACTGTCTAACAAAAGCATCTACAGGGCACTGACACTGACAGAAAAATACTGTACTTCCCTTTCACCACATTTTCTTCTCTGATATTATTGACAAGCAACCAGTACCTTGAAGTGTTGTTGCTTTTGAACAACCCACTCCAGGCTTCCTGTTTCAGCAGGCCTGATTGTGCTGTTAGCACAGAGAGGGCGAGAAAGAGAGAGAATATTTCTGTTGTTCACGAAAGCAACTATGGAAATGGCTGTCAAAATGTAGAGCAGCAGGCAGCAACATACAATTATCAGGAAAAACTCACATGCTGACTTCATGTCGTATAGTTCCTGAACTGAGAAATCAGTTAACCTTTCTGCCACAACTTTTGAAAGTTTTCCTGCTGTACTCAGTGTGCTATGTTGATAGGCTTTACATAAAACATATAAATAAGTATGAAGGATAATAAAAATTTGCCTATTGCTTCTTCTCTATTCACTGAATTTTTGCTAAAACCCATTTTAATATTTTACCCTCAAAATTCATTATTCTCTCTTTTTAAAATTGCAATTCAATTGTTGTTCTTCAGTTCTTTAAACTGTAGACCAGGTCTATAATCAAGACCAAGAAAAAAATTTGAGAGGAAGATAATTTAAAATGTTAATTCAGTGGGAGATCCCATAGCAAGTTGCATTTACAAGGCATTATTGAGAGAAACAAAGTTAAGTCTATATTCATTATGCACTTAAGACTGTGATGTCTTTTGCCATCTAAATGATTTGAGTAATCTCTTATACTACATTTTATGTATCAAATATTCAAATAATCTTAATTCCAATTCCTTATAATCCATTATTTTCACTTCTGGGGCTGAACTTCAAAATAATTTCACTCCTGCAATGGGGAGCAACAGGAAAAGATGCTATATTAAAATGATCAGCAGTAAGGATTTTATAGAAGGATCATGCAGACATTTTTGAGTGTTAACCTAGAAAAGTAATATAGCACTTTTAAAAGAGAGTATATGGTTATAAATGAAAGGGGATGAAACTGATGGTTCAATCTAAATAATACCACATATCTCACAACTTGTTGGAAAGTACTTTTTTCATTGGGGGAGATTCACAGCTGCCGAATTTTCTGCAGTTAATAGAGTCCTTTGATTCACAGCAGTGCCCCTTGTACAAAAAATACTGGCCTTTGTGTATTACCAGAAACTAATTTTCTATTTGGCTGAAAAGGGAAAAATGGGGTTATTGCTTCTCCCTCCTACAGAGCTTTTCATTATGCCTGATGCACTCAACTTCTAAGCTCTTCTGAGAAAAAAAATAACTGAAGAGGCAAGAGGTAGAAAAATGAGCTTGTTAGCACATTAGAAGTGAAGTATCTTGGTGGGCCCTAGAAATTCCCAGTGGTGTGTTAACTTATCACTCTATGCATGCTGGCACTGATAGTCTCCCAATTGATCACTCTCTTTTCGCACCAAAGGTGCTGCCAGGAAGCAAAGGCTGAAGGCCCACAGGAGAACAGTCTGCTATCAAAACAAGCTGTTTTTAAAAGTCTGCTTGAATGGGTAAAATGCTTCATGAAAAGTAGGGTGGAGACACCTACCTGCTTTTAAAATGCTCTACTTTCAGAGGGCCTATAAATGAAATATTTTACTTTATCTTATTCTATTTAGAGTTTACACAAAAATTAGGCAGAGAGAAAGCAAATTTAGTATTTCTAAAGCAAGGAGAATACTTCCAAAGTAGTAAAATTTATTAGAACAAGAAATGAATATCTAGAAAAGATACATTTTGGGGTATAATTCTATTTTACTATATAAAAGGTGATTCATAAAACTCTGAAGAAACTTCAATATATAAAACTATACAAACTGAAATTATCTAGACATAATGTATTCATTTTGTAGAAAAACCACATGATGTATTTAATAAAATTGCAAAAAACATTAGAGGTAATAATGCTCACTAAACAATTTTTAAAGTCCAAGTATAGGTGGCAGAGTAAAGGAAAACAATCACTGATGGTTGAATTTAAATGAAAAACTGTAACGGTGATGTCTGCAGTTTCCTTTTGGGGGATTATTTTCAGAAAATAGTTAGCTTAGTAACAGTAGACTACAGTAAACCACATTCTAAAAGCTAAATTCTTTTTAATTTTCCAAGTTTGCTGTAGTCAAATAAAGCACAAAAAATAATATCAAAGCAACCCAATCTACATACTTACGTCTTTTCTTCTTTTACTTTGGAAAATATATATTAAGGTGATATACTGAACTTGAAGTACTTAAACCATAATCCTGAGTCCACAAACAAGGAGCCTTTTGTGACTAAGATGATTATAAAGTTCCAAACAGTGATGTTAGCATCTGCAATGGTAACCATAATTCCAAACAGTTAATTCCTACATGTCCTTAAAATAGGTTACCCACTTACTCCTTAAAAGGCAGCTCTCTAGGGAAGAGTTATTAGTACCTACAAATTGAGTGGCCTACACAAACCTGATGGATAATAACAATTCAAGCTATATTCCTACTGCAATTGTATGTTGCCATTGGCATTGAAATTACAAATGAAATGGGTGAGATGCTAAAAAGGTGATGGCATACTTACAAATTCAGAGTAAAACTTAAAGTACAAGTCTAAGTTGAATTAAGACAGTTTTTGTTGCAAATCTAAAACAACCCAAGCCAAAACTAGCTAGTAAAAAACCATTTGATGAAGGAGACTTTTGGCTGGTAGGAATCTTTAATACAGAACTAGCCAATCAAAAGAAATAACACACAGGTGCTGCAATCACAGCAATATAATTATCCACTAATCCTCCTTTCCTTCTACTTTCTGCAAAAGCAGAAATGGGGGGAAGAAGTATTACCCATTCTAAAAATAAGAAAAAGGAACTAAATATTTATAGTATAAATAGTTTAAACCCAATCTGTACTTCATTAACACAATGTTAACATCAGTATGCATTTTAAGTAACTACTTTTGATTTTAAACTTACATGTGAAATAATAAATAATGGCCCTGTGTCACTGGATCAAGATCAGCTGTCATGAAACTAGGGTTCAATTTCAGCCCACTCCTGGAAAGAGATGCATGAATTCTCTGTGCCACATCTTAATGTGAATGTTAAAAACAGTTATTTTGACCTCTGACTCAAGTCCTTCTATCAGGTTGGTGCAGAAGTGCGGTTTTTGCACTGTTGAAATTTGCCGTTTGATACTGGAACACATTCTAAATTAATGTGGTTATGTTATACATCATCTTAATTTGCAACTCTTGCTTTTTTTTTTTTTTGCTGACTTATTACTTGCTGTTTACATTTATTTTAGACTATGGAAATAATGTTAGATAAGAAGCAATTTCGAGCAATTTTCTTATTTGAGTTCAAAATCAGTCGTAAAGCAGCAGAGACAACTCACAACATCAACAACTCATTTGACCCAGGAACTGCTAACGAATGTACAGTGCAGTGCTGGTTCAAGAAGTTTTGCAAAGGAGACGCGAGGCTTGAAGATGAGTGTAGTGGCTGGCCATCTGAAGTTGACAACAACCATTTGAGAGAGACCATCGAAGCTGGTCATATCACAACTACATGGGAAGTTGCGGAAGAACTCAACATCAACCATTTTATGGTCTTTCGGCATTTGAAACAAATTGGAAAAATGAAGAAGTTCGATAAGTGGGTGCTCATGAGTTGACCAGAAATAAAAACATTGTTTTGAAGTGCTGTCTTCTCTTATCCTATGCAACAACAATGAAGCATTTCTTGATCAGACTGTGACAGGCAACAAAAAGTGGATTTTATACAACAACTGGCAATGCCCAACTTAGTGTGGTGAGACCAAGAAGCAGCTCCAAAACACTTCCCAAAGCAAAACTTGCACCAAAGAAAGTCATGGTCACTGTTTGGTGGTCTGCTGCCCATCTGATCCACTACAGCTTTCTGAATCTCAATGAAGCCATTATAACTGGGAAGTATGCTCAGCAAATCGATGAGATGCACTAAAAACTGCCACAACTGCAGCCAGCACTGGTCAACAGAAAGGGCCCAATTCTCCATGACAACGCCCAAGTGCGTGTCACACAACCGACACTTCTAAAGTTGACTGAATCAGGCTACTAAGTTTTGCCTCATCCGCCATATTCACCTGATCTCTCACCAGCGACCACTTCTTCAAGAATCTCTACAATTTCTTGCAGGGAAAATGCTTCCACAACCAGCAGAATGCAGAAAATTCTTTCCAAGAGTTCATTGAATCCCAAAACAACATATTTTTATGCTATAGGAATAAACCAACTTATTTCTCGTTACTAAATAATGTGTTGATTGTAATGGTTTTTATTTTGACTAATAAAGATCCATTGGAGCCTAGTTATGATTTAAAATTCACGGTCAGAAACCACAATTATGTTTGCACCAACGTAATAAATAGAAAGTGTTGTCTCCATGTGGACACTTTTCAGTACCAGTTTAAGAAATATATACATGCATTCATTTGCAAGAATGCTTTGATAAAACTTGTCTATGGTACGTACAAGAGGAACTTCTGAGTTATTCTGAGAAAACTGATTTCTCATGAGAAAAAAGAATATGAACAAAAGAGATGGTAAATAGTTAATTAGTGCCACTTATTTCAACTTTACTAATGTATAGGAAAAACAGACAAAAGGTAATTTTTTTAAAGGTAGATTTGGTTTTTAATTTTTCATTCTCCATAATAATTTTCTTAACAATACAGTGTAATCAGGGGATTTATACGTCCAATGTAATTTGTGACTAGCTTCAAAGAAATTGAAACTTGTGTGTATGTATGTGTGTTTATATATGTATATATGTGTGTACACATGTAGTATGTAAGAACAAATATAAAGTATAATTTTTCATAAAAAGGTGTTACGAAAATTATAAGCAGACATCAAAGGCCTATCACTGCCTAACTAATTCCTCGTAAATTCAAGTTTAATGTTTTCTTTCCAAAACAAACAAAACCCCTACTGACTCCTTTTTGAGTAAAGGCAAAGTATGAAGTATCTGTATCTGTGCTTCACAGCACAGCCTCAGGGATTCAAGGCCCATTCTGAAATTCCTAATGCAGTAAGCACTTGCCCACACTCATAGGAATGTGGTTTCTTTGCTGTTTTACCAGTTAGGAATTTCGTCTGCCTTCTCTCTATAGAAAATTCCAAGAATGGTAATTGCAGGAAGAGACAGAGTTTTGCATAGTGACTTAAATTTTTTTGTGAATACTACCTACCTTATTTACAAAGTTTGCAAGATGGTTGGTAGCTTGGTATTGACTCTGGTGGGAGTTTTCACATCATGGAACTCAATAAATGCCACCAATCGAGCCTCTTCCTGCTCTCCAGAGCCAGCTGTTAAGCACCAAGTGTGCCTCTTTCCTCATGCTTGTTCTTCTAATAAACTAGTGGGAGACTAATGTCTGAGGGCGGAGGCCATGCCGTTCTATCTTAATATCTCCAGCACCTAGTACAAGACCCAGTAGTACTCCTTGACTGTTTATAAACTATAGAAGGAATGAATCAAGTTGGTTGATAATTGATTAGGAGCCTGTTGACTTCCCTGGTGGCTCAGATGGTAAAGTGTCTGCCTACAATGCAGGAGACCTGGGTTCAATCCCTGGGTTGGGAAGATCCCCTGGAGAAGGAAATGGCAACCCACTCCAGTATTTCTGCCTGGAAAATTCCATGGATGGAGGAGCCTGGTAGGCTACAATCCATGGGGTAGTGAAGAGTAGGACACAACTGAGCGACTTCACTTATGCAGAGAGCCTGCTTCCTCTAATCCCAATTAGGCTCTCCAGAGACAAACCCCTTGGGGCAAATATAGTTGGGACCTTCCTAAGATTGAATTTAGAGACAGAGTTTGAATCTTACTTATGAGGAAGAGTGGTTCTACCCCTATCCTTAATCTAGCTGACTTTTTTTTGAAAGAAGTGAGTAAAGCACTGTGTATACCTATGTAAGGTATAACATTAAAAGAAAGCTGATATTAACATAAAATAACTGCCCACAGAAGAAATGCTATAATATTCAACGTAATCACAACTCATTACAATTTAGCACTGAAATAAACATTTTGTCCCACTGGTTGGGATAATTTTTTTTTTAAGAAATTAAAAAATTTTTCATCAATTCTACTTATCATCCAAGTGGCCATCTGCAGTGAAGGGAGAAAAGGAAAGAAACTGGGAATATCTCTGTAGATAAAATAAAATGAAAGGTATTTTCAAAATCATTTTAGGCAGATATCCAAAACTGCTCTGTACACTCTAAGAAGAGAGGTAAAAATATCCTTGAAAAAAATACTTGGGAATTTAAATATTTAAGGTTTTAAAAAGGCAATCTTGAGAGGACTGATCCCAAGGCATCATTTATAGAGAATATTTTAGGACAAGTCAGAACTTGAGGAAGGATACAACAAAGATCTACCAACATTAATTTCAGGAAACTCAGCAAAATGCTTATTCAACAATAAGCTTTGCCTTGAAGGAGAATATAAAGATTTGCTTAGAAAAACAAAGCTGCTGACTGACTGGTAGTTGGGACTAGAACCTTGGTCATTTAAGAGTCCAGTGCTTTTCTACAGATTATCTCAATGATACGAATTTTAGATGGAAAAAAAAGTATAAAAGGCATTTTAGTCAGCTCAGGGATGGCCAACACAATGACTATTAGCTTAACTTCTAAGATTGGCAATTTTCAAAAAATGTTTGTTTATATAGTTGAATCCCATATGTAGTATAGTAAAAATCTATAACATGATCTAAACAATGAGAAAATAAACCACATTTGGCTTTTCAGTTCTAAAAGGCCATGAAATATTTTCAAACATTCTGAAGTAGTATCATTATAGGATCTTGAAAACATAATGGAAAATTAGAATTTTATTGAGATATAGTATATAGGTAGATACATTTTATAAGTACAACTCAAGGATCTCATGACTATTATTATCAGGAGTAAAGTGGGATACCTTCCTGAAATACACAGGGCAATGAAGTATCCCACAGACTAAAAAGCACCGCTCCTTTATAAGATAAAAGTAAGGTATATTGCTTACTTTATAAAGATCTAGTAAATTAACACTCCATTTCTTTCCTACAGCAACTAATTTCTTTAAGGAACATGGAGTCTAGTTCATATGCAGTAAAAATAAAATTCTCCTACATAAACAGCATGAATCTTAGAATTGTTAAACAGAAATTCTGAAAATCCACAACAGGTTATGACAAATAATTGTGTATGATTTTTATGATGTCTAATATTAATGAAATTCTTTAGTAGTTGATACTATCTACACCATGAAGGAAAAGCTGTGATTTGTCAGAGTAGACAAAGCTGGGCTTTAATCCATCCTTTTAACCATACTGCCAAGTCTATATTGTTTTCACTGCGTCTCAATTAGGAGACAGGCAGGACACCTGGTACTTCTTTATCTAAGTCCCATGGGCTGCCAGATGACTCAAAATCCATAACAGGTGCTAAGGCACTGTGAGGATAGTCCTATTATTGAAAGCTGGAGTTGTATAAAATTTGGACCATATATAATTGCTCATAAATCAGTCAATTATTAAATGAAAACAGTAAGTAAAAAGTTGATAAACCCAATTCTATATAACAAAATTTATGTAAACACACTTAAAAAGATTAACCTTAAATAAATAGGATTAAAAATTTAAACCTACCTAAAGGTTCTGAAAATCCTTCCTGATTTAATAATCCAATAATCATTGGCAGCTTCTAAAAAGCACTAACATTATCAAATATGTATATGTTTCACTTTCATGAAAGCTGTATAAACCAAATCATCTACAAGAAAAACTAAGTTACTTGGATTTCAAATTTAATACAATTAAAATTTTGTACTCTCATTCTCAGTAAGATCTGCTTGAAAATATTATCACTAAGTAATAATGAGACTTTCACAGTCAACAGAGAACTGCTTCAGAACTACTAAGTATTAGAGTAAGAATTTTTAAAATATTGAGGGAAAATTAGAAACAATCACTTGTGTTTTTTCCTTTTAGGAACAAAAATTTCAATACATTAAGTTAAGGAAATCAATGTGTTTGGAATAAATACTAAACTTGGGTTATGTCAGAAGACTGCAAAAAGGGAAAAAATAACTAAGTGAAATTTTACAGTGTACAATTACTTAAGTGTTATCTCTACCTAAATGTGCACTAACTTAATTAAGATTCTGTTTAAATGCTATAATTATTGGGAGTACACAAAGTGATTTATTATCATGGTAAATAGTTACAGGGTACAGCAAACCATCATTTAAGACAGTGTCATAGAATCTATGATAAACAATATATTGGCTTAAACTAATGCACTATATGCCCCCAGGGAATAATAGGCTCAGAGACAGGACTTTAACATTAAAATCTACCCATTAATCTTGACTTAACTATAATCTATTCTGTAGTAAAAGGAAGAATGGGTATTCAATGAATTACTGTTTTTGAAATATTGCACTGGGTGCTCATTTACTAAAACAATTTAAGCGGATATGAGAGATGGAATAGTAGTTAAATTTTACAGAATGTTACTAATTTTATAAAACATGCATTTGATTTTCCTTCAGTTTAGCAAGGACATCAAAATTTTAAAAATTTATAGATTGAAAAACTTTTCTTAAAATAACTCTCCCTGATCCTTTGAAAGGACATGTTGTATAAATTACAATACTGCAGTATAATTTAGTCAACTTAATTTCTGCTGGAAAAAAAGAATCATCTATGGAAATATATTATGGGGTCAGGATCTTGGGGGCTGAAATAAGCTTTTAATATTTTTTTAAGTTGTACATCATTGTTTTTTTTGCATGAGAACTTCCAACTGCTTGATTAGACTGACCAGAAGAAAATGTAAAGACCTAGAGTGGTGTTTATATAAATATTACAGCATACACTGACTCACTTTTAAAAAAGATATCCAAAATAGAATTCAAGGAGAGAAAGATAATCATGAGTGACTGAAACAGGCATCACCTCATTTAAATGATAAATCTAGTATTTAACCTTAAGATTTGTGACTGTTATGCATAAAATTGATTTATATTTCTGTATCAGTATAGCTTATGTATATTCAGATGATATTCAGGAATTGTTAAAAGCACACAGTAAAGGAAATTAAGTCAAATTTGTCTCTAACCTTATGTGATGTATAAACTTTGGTGGTTTTAACCCACTGTCCTTTATTTTAAATTTCTATCAAGATTACAAAACATTATTTTCATTTCATTTAAACATAAAAATATCCTAAAGGAAAACTGATTTTTGCTCTGCTATAATTTTGTGGGCTGTTAACGGAATTACTACAGGTGGTTGCTTAAATATATTTATTTGCTTTCTTTTTGATAGCAGGTATGTGCTAAATAAAAATCAACACCTTTATCAAGAGAGAATAAGTAAATGTAGAAACATCAGTTCTACAACAGCTATTTTGCTGCTTCTCTTTTTCTCAACAGCAATTAGTAAAGCAACCCCTTCCCCTCCTCCCTAGTGCCGTCAAGCTGTTCAGAGCAGTTTGCAACTCGACAATGGTACCATTGTGAATGCTCTCTGGGCTTCCTTCCCACAGAGAGTTAAATGGGCAGTTCCTGCTGCCCATGATTGGTGTCCAGTGAAATAATACTCAAGAGCCAGGTTTTATCAGCTTCACGCCAAAGAAGTGAAGCCAGGGAACCCAAGCCTTCATATCATACTGGACCATATGCCAACCCTGATGGCCCCAAAGGTTTATCACTAAGAATCAGGATCCATCATGTCCCTTGTGAAATTTCACTTCACATACCTTATGTGAAATGCAAAGCTTCACTAAAAACCGAACCTTCTTTACAATTGGCATGAACAGATGGACGGTAACAGTGGTTTGGCAAGCAAAAGTTAAGATTTAAATAGGCTGTATTCTCGTGTTTGAGAGGAAAAGCAGTTAGAAGAAAATGCGGAGATCTGTGATCCATAGTTTAATTTTAATTCCATTATTGAGTTACTAAAAATTCAATAGCAAAATCCCTTATATTTAGTAAAGGAAATTAATGGATTAAAAGCACTGCAATTCCTTCATTAAACAAGGTTAGAGTAATTTCAGCTTTACATCCTTCATTCTTTGCTCTCTGAAATCCCCAAATAGCATATGAATCTACTACTGTTTTTTATTTTTTAAAGAAGACTAGAATAAAACTTACATATTATGTAGTAGGTATACTTAATAATAACGTAGGCACACTAGTGCATCTTTGTCACTAATATCAACAACATAAGGGTTTAATAGAGAAAAAGTTCCTTTCTAGCACAGGTCAGAAGTTCGTAAAGATACAGAAGTAGAGAAACTTCAAGTTTTGTTTTTACGGAAAAGTTGGACAATCACCTGATAGTTTTCTAGTTTCTTTCTGGTGTACTATGATATAACCCAACTATCTAGATTGGACCATATGCGGACCATACTGTCATGTTGGATGTGACAAAACAGGTAAGATGCTGGTAGTGCTTTCTTTTCCTATCAGAATAGGATAAAAATACTTCATCTGTCAATACATGTTAAAGTATAATAATATGTAAAAGCACATTTTCTGAGCTCTTGCTACATGGCAGACAGGCTGCTTAGTGCTTCATATGGATAATCTCATTTAATCCTTACAACATTCCTGAGTTTGGTACTCTTTTTACAGATTAAATAAAAATCAGACAGAAAGACAGTGACACACTTAATAAACGGTTCTGGATTCTGAAGCCCATGCTGATTTCCCAACAGTCAGCTGCCACACTTTAAAAAATAATTAATTTATAATTAAGGACTTAGGATAGTCTGTATTTATCAATATTATCTTTGGAGGAAATGATCTACAAAAGACAGTAGATATATAAATTTATGTAGTTTCTCAATAAACTCACTTTCTTCTAACATGAAATGGCAGCAATATTGATGGGCCTCCCTAAGAGGTTTTATAATGTTCTATCGTAATGA
Source organism: Bos indicus (assembly GCF_029378745.1). Taxonomy (NCBI): domain Eukaryota; kingdom Metazoa; phylum Chordata; class Mammalia; order Artiodactyla; family Bovidae; genus Bos; species Bos indicus. The sequence goes on from NC_091780.1 coordinate 45,971,416, forward strand.
ATGGCAAACTGCATTAGCGGAGCCAATCAATTACATTTCATTTCGTTTTGGCTCTTATACTTTTGCAACAGGTTCTTTACATTTGAGTAGCAGAACTGCAGGGATAACAAACTGTGACTAATTGAAGAATGATCATTGACTTCTGGTAATTTGTCTGATAAAGTTAAACAGAAACCCATTTCTGGCATTTACGAAAAAAGTCAAATCTAAACAGATTAGAAGAAATCAAATGATATTGGTTTGGTAGGGAAGAATATTAAATCTAGGAGGAAAGTGTTTTTTTAAAAGATAACCATTTAGTTTCATAATATTCCTTATAATGTATATTTCAGAATATTACATATGTATTATACACATATATACATAAAAATCTAAAAATATAAATGGCAAGGATTATAACAGACATGCTCCATTCCACCTACTCAAATCTCACCTTTGAGGCCCAGATTTTCTACACATTCTTCCCTAGTTTTCTGACTCCAAAGTAATGATTTTTTCTTCAGGACTCCCAAAGCATTTTATCTACAACCTGACCGTGACACATTTTACCTTGTGTAATTTTTAGTGTAAATATATATTCTCTCTCCTATTAAATTATAAACTTTATAAGAGATTACCATCTGATTTGTCTTTGCATTTCTCTCAAAATATTTACCATTACTATGTAAGTGATCAATAAATATTTTTGATAGAAGAAAAACAGTATAGTTCTATCTTCTTACCTGGTGGTGGTTAAACTAATTATTCATCATATTTAAGACTGATAAAAGTTTTTTCAAATTATATCTTGGAGTAAGAAAGGCTAAGAAGAAACCTTAAGAAAACTAAGACATGGGAGATGGTTAATTTTATGTCAACTTGGCTAGGCCATGGTACCCAGTTTTTGGTTAAATACCAGCTTAGATGTTGCTCTGAAGGTAATTTTTAGGTGTGATTACTATCTCTACCCTAACTCCCACAGATTTCAGACTTGCCAGTACCCACAACCATGTGAGTCAATTCCTTAAAATCAACCTCTCTCTCTATATATACTTAAGAACACACATCCTACTGATTGCTTCTCTGAGAACCCAAATACAATATGATTATATACTATAACTTCTGAAAATTTTCTATGTATAATAGGTCTCACATTAAAGAAAAATAGGATGTATATAATATCAACATATTTAACATTTATACACAGTCTTAATGTCTCTGGAATCAAAACAAATAATTTAAAATTTTTATTTAAGAAAAAGCCATGATATGACTTTTAATCATGAAATTGATGTTTTAGAATTATATTCTTACAAAAAAGTCAAAAACATCTAAAAAAACCCCAAACCCCACACCAAAACACACATACACTCTCTTTCAACAGGTAACTACTAAATGATGGCTAAACATCAACCTGAAATAGTCCTCAGGTCCAGTGGTTACCCAGAATGTGCCTACTCTTCCTCCCCAGTGATGCATTTCAATTCTAACTGCATGATCAAACCAACAAATTGAGCTCGAGACAAAAAAAAAAAAAAAACAACAAAACCAACAAAACCTAGCTGAGAAAGTCAGAAGTTGTAAGGAAATGCTTTTCAAGTACAAGTAATGCAAGAAATGACAAGTGAAGTGAAGGAGAGGTTTCAAAGCTTGAAAGACAGTCATCAATACTGACAGATTACTGTAATTCTGGCTGCCAGCATGATCGATTTGGGCAGCATATGACAATCAATATTGTCCTCGTTTAGTGAACAGCATTAGATTCATAGATACAGAAGATGTTCCTAGGATAAAATTTAAGCTGTATTTAATGATCATAAATAGCACAATTTATGCTGTGGAATCTTAGTGGGTACTTTTATTGGGCATAAAATAACTGACACAGCAGTTCAATTATCCAAATATAATTGAGTTTATTACATATTCTTTTACTCCATTTCTCTTATGAGGATTAAAATAGAACCTGATGGTTTTCAAAGCCTATTGAGATCTCAATTTTTATTGTAATTTCTCATAAGCTTTATTGATCTGTTTTAGAATACATGATTTTTTTCCTTAATGTGAGCTTATCTGAATTTGTCAAAACTACATATTTAAAATTTTATTATTTCTGAAATATTCACTATTTAAAATGAAAGGAGATCTATAGTTTAGTATCTTAAAATGAAACCATCTAGTTGTAATTTATTATGTAAACTTCCACTTAAAAATCAAGTAATCTATCTATATTGTCAATTCCCTCAATGTTTAAAATTAATATACACCTTTGTGAACCTTTGTGAAAAGAGAATATAGTTCTTCAGATCAGCAAAGGCTAAGAGTATCTCTACAATATACTTAAATATTATGGGGAAACAACTTCTATACAGCTTCTAAATTCAAGCTTCTAAGTCAAGAAAAACTTGTTTGATTTGATTTAATATTTTTACTGATTGTTGCTGAAGTGGTTTTCCTGATAGAAGTTCCTCACATCTGCTGGGTAAAGTGTTCATATTTACTGTTTTCATCTTAAATTCTCTCTCTTCATCTTAGAATTTTCTCCAGTGTAGTATCTATTAATGTCTCAGCAAGATTAACTATAAGAACTTCATGAAACAAGCCTGAAAATCCAATTCAATCAATTAACCGACCAACCAACCAAATATAAAAACCCAATTAGGCAATTCCTTGCTGTTGGGTAGAGTTGTTTTATATTGACTGTAATCTTTACACATAACAGAATTAATCACGGCACAAAATAATGTACCTTATTTCATTTACTAGGCGCATCTAAAATTCATTATCTCATTTATTCTTTGCCACAATTCTGAGATGGTTATTAGCATGTTTGTTATTAAAGATGAAGAAAGTTAGGGTTAGAGATTCTGGGACTTGACTATGATCACAAGGCAGACCTCAGGTTAAAATCAATGTTTCTAACTGCAAATCCAGCTATTATACCTCTAGTGTAACATGCAAATGGGAAATAGTCCTCAAGAGGTGCAGGTAAAGGAAATTAAGCCATATCCTCACTTTTCATTGGTATACTTGAACTACTTAGTAAGATGTGCATCTTACATGCTGTTTGTCTCTCAGGCCAGAAACAGTTTGTGTTAGTTCAATAAATTGAGTTCCTATTGACACTAGAAGCAAGTAGAGGTTTGTATTACACTCTAATCGCACTCTCATCACTTTCCCAAAAGATTTAAGGCATTCTTAGAAGCTTTTGCACAACGAAGGAAACTATAAGGTGAAAAGCCAGCCTTCAGAATAGGAGAAAATAATAGCAAATGAAACAACTGACAAAGAATTAATCTCCAAAATACAACACACATTTCTCCAAAGAAGACATATGGATGGCCAATAAACACACGAAAAGATGCTCAACACTGCTTATTATTAGAGAAATGCAAATCAAAACCACACTGAGGTATCACCATATACCAGTCAGAATGGCCAGCATCAAAAAGTCTACAAACAATAAATGCTAGAGAGGGTATGGAGAAAAGGGAACCCTCTTACACTCTTGGTGGGAACGCAAACTGGTACAGCCACTATGGAGAAGAGTGTGGAGATTCCTTAAAAACGGAACGAACTGCCATAGGATCCAGCAATCCCAAATACTGTATATTACTGTATATAATGCATATATATGGAATTTAGAAAGATGGCACCAACGACCCTACATGTAGCACAGCAAAGGACACGCAGACTTTGGGACTCAGTGGGAGAAGGTGAGGGTGGGATGATTTGAGAGAATAGCACTGAAACATGTATATTACCATATGTAAAAGAGACAACCAGTCCAAATTCGAAGCATGAAGAAGGGTACCCGAAGCTGGTGCTCTGGGACAACCCAGAGGGATAGGGAGGGGAGAAAAGGGAGAGAGGGGTTCAAGATGGGGAGACACATGTATACCTGTGTTTGATTCATGTCAATGTATGGCAAAAACCATCACAATACTGTAAAATAATTATCCTCCAATTAAAATTAAAAAAAAAAAAAAAGGCATTCTTTCTACTGTGTCTTAAATCAAATGATGGAAAACACTAACCTCAGGATGAACATCAGGATCAGGGGAACTATCAAGAGGCAAAGGTCACAAAGACGACAATTGTAGTAGAGCTGACAATGTGGACAGAATTAGTTTATGCATAATAAGCTTTCTAGAGATATTCAGGAAATAATAAACTGAATCTTTACATTTCATAACAATGACCACTTCAAATCTGAGTTTTCAACTAGAAGTAAATGAAGATGTAACCACTACAAATAAGAAATGCTATATAAATGTCACTAAGCTTAATTAATCAATGTAACACATCAGAATCTACCTATAATTCTATTCCACACTGTCAGAATACATGAGAAATTACACAGAAATCAGGTTACTTAAGTCAATGTTTCTTAAAAGAAGAAAACATATGCTGCAGACTTATGATACATCTATTTCACATGCAATAGGGTATTTTAAAAAGCCTTCCTTGTAAAGCTTAACATCTACAGTTTATTATGTAGAAGAGAAATAAGTGAAATGTTTTTAATCATATAGAAAAAGTATATGAAGACACAAATCCACTTTACGAATGAGTAACGAAAACAATTTAACTTTTAAAACTGTGTGCCTACAAAGACAGAAATATAGATCAATGGAACAAAATAGAAAGCCCAGAGATAAATCCACACACATATGGACACCTTATCTTTGACAAAGGAGGCAAAAATATACAATGGATTAAAGACAATCTCTTTAACAAGTGGTGCTGGGAAAACTGGTCAACCACTTGTAAAAGAATGAAACTAGACCACTTTCTAACACCATACACAAAAATAAACTCAAAATGGATTAAAGATCTAAACGTTAAGACCAGAAACTATAAAACTCCTAGAGGAGAACATAGGCAAAACACTCTCCGACATACATCACAGCAGGATCCTCTATGACCCACCTCCCAGAATATTGGAAATAAAAGCAAAAATAAACAAATGGGACCTAATTAAACTTAAAAGCTTCTGCACAACAAAGGAAACTATTAGCAAGGTGAAAAGGCAGCCTTCAGAATGGGAGAAAATAATAGCAAATGAAGAAACGGACAAACACCTAATCTCAAAAATATACAAGCAACTCCTACAGCTCAACTCCAGAAAAATAAATGACCCAATCAAAAAATGGGCCAAAGAACTAAATAGACATTTCTCCAAAGAAGACATACAGATGGCTAACAAACACATGAAAAGATGCTCAACATCACTCATTATCAGAGAAATGCAAATCAAAACCACTATGAGGTACCATTTCACGCCAGTCAGAATGGCTGCGATCCAAAAGTCTACAAGCAATAAATGCTGGAGAGGGTGTGGAGAAAAGGGAACCCTCTTACACTGTTGGTGGGAATGCAAACTAGTACAGCCACTATGGAGAACAGTGTGGAGATTCCTTAAAAAACTGGAAATAAAACTACCTTATGATCCAGCAATCCCACTGCTGGGCATACACACTGAGGAAACCAGGAGGGAAAGAGACACATGTACCCTAATGTTCATCACAGCACTGTTTATAATAGCCAGGACATGGAAGCAACCTAGATGTCCATCAGCAGATGAATGGATAAGAAAGCTGTGGTACATATACACAATGGAGTATTACTCAGCCATTAAAAAGAATACATTTGAATCAGTTCTAATGAGGTGGATGAAACTGGAGCCTATTATACAGAGTGAAGTAAGCCAGAAAGAAAAACACCAATACAGTATACTAACGCATATATATGGAATTTAGAAAGATGGTAACAATAACCCTGTGTATGAGACAGCAAAAGAGACACTGATGTATAGAACAGTCTGTTGGACTCTGTGGGAGAGGGAGAGGGTGGAAAGATTTGGGAGAATGGCATTGAAGCATGTATAATATCACGTATGAAACGAGTCGCCAGTCCAGGTTCGATGCACGATACTGGATGCTTGGGGCTGGTGCACTGGGACAACCCAGAGGGAGGGTATGGGGAGGGAGAAGGGAGGAGGGTTCAGGATGGGGAACACGTGTATACCTGTGGCGGATTCATTTCGGTATTTAGCAAAACTAACACAATATTGTAAAGTTTAAAAATAAAGTAAAATTAAAAACAAAAACAAAACTGTGTGCCTATTTCGTCCCAGGCAGTGCTCTAAGAGTTTTACACATATTGACTCATTCAGTTCTCAATACACTATAGGCTAGATATTATTATCATTCTTCATTTTATGGATAAGGAAATGAGGCGGAGAAGTTAAATAACTTGCCCAAGCTGCAGGACTAAGGAAGAGGTGACCAATATTTGAGTCCAGGCAATCTGGCTCCAGAAGTCATGTTCTAAAACACTCCATGTCCTCTCATACTTCCATGTTTCTGTTTATGTTGTTCCCTCTGCCTGGAATACTCTTCTTAATCTCATCTACCTGATTAACTCATTTATCCTTCAAGATTGGGTCAAGCCTTATATTCTCAGAAGTGTTTGCTGATACCACCATCCCTTCCAGCTGAGAGGCCCCTTGTTATAATAACTTGCAGAACATTCTGTGCATAACTCTTATTACAGTATAGATACTGAAAACAATATATTTCCTCAACTAGACTGAGTACTTTGTAATGACTGTTTTGGTTATCTCCGCACACCCAGATTAGCAGACCACCATTAGCAGTATATGATGGGGCTCTAATTAATTAACCAAAAGACAAGTACTGACTACAACTGTATAAAAGAAAATACCGTAACTGTTTAAACACTGGGGAGGAACACTCCATCATCTATATGTCAATAAACAAGAACTCCATAGGCCTTAGCACATTAAAAGAAGTTACCTTGGAAAGTAGAAAACAACTGTTGAACCAACTGTTAAAAAGGATACAAGTTTTGATACAATGGAATCAGCGATTTCAGAGCACGGCTTGCATTTATAGCTGTTGCTCGAACCATAATAGGTAGGACCTTTCCATTCACAATAGCACCATCAAAGAGCGGACCAAAGAAGGGAACCTGATTGAGAAATTAGAATAATTTAACAATTCAAACTGGAAAAAGGCTGTAAATAACAACAATCAAAAAGTTTGCATATAAAACAATCTTTCTGCTTCCTCTTTAGTTCTTCCTTTAGTAGAAATGCTATTCCAATTTTCTGCCAAGATGGGTCATTCATACTAGGACAACAAACAAAACAAAAAATGCCAAAGGTCTACAGGGGTTCCATTCAAAAGAATTATGTGCTTCATGTAACTGATTAAACAACTTATACTACCTACCACTTTTCCAATTTTTGTAGCCTCAATTGTATACAAAAATCCAACACTTCAAGTTACTTTATTATTTTCATGCAATGCCAGCTTTACCAATGAACCTAAAACATTATTTTTTTTTATTATATGGTTTATTAGAAAAAGATCTGGCACTATTATCAAATGACTGATATTTTCAAAAGTATTCCATTTCAATATGGCTAGTACAAATGGCAGCTAAAGGCAAAGAATGAGCTATGGATAATACAATAAATATTGTATGTTTTGTGGCCACATATTGTCTCTGCTGTATATTCTTCAATTTTTCAACTGAGAAAAACCCATTAAAAATGTAACATTCATAGCTTGTGGGTTATATGAAAACAACAGGAAACGGGCCATCATTTGCTGACCTCTGATTAGATGAATCCTAAAAAAATTTGGCCATAAGCCATAAGCATTGTTTCACACACGGGAAACAATCCATTTCAAGAAGATTCATGATCAACAGTCAAAAACTAGTTTTTCCATAACAAAATGTCCTCAAAAAAAAACACAAAAAAACAAAAAAAACCCAAAAAACAAACACCAAAATACTGCCAAACTTTTATTCTTTGAAAGAAAATACTTCTTCAGGTGTTTCAGCTGTATAAGACATTCAACTAGAACTACTTGCTTTTTTAAAACTTTGTAGAATTCTCATTTATTAAGTGACATAACTAATCATGTAACCTTAACAAAATGTATTAACTAAAAATATAGGAATCATACTGTTCTAAAAGGGAATGATTACCTTGTGTTTTAGGAAACTCTAAATTGTCCTGTTAATAAAGCTAAGTCTTTTTGTGAGGTTAGTGTAAAGGAACTTCCACTCTGGCGCTACCTAGCCTTGTCCCATTCAAATACATTTCTATCTGTTTTTCCTGTTTTAGCTTGTTCTGAACTAACCTTGGACAATTCACATAGCTACTTGAGTCTGTGTCTCATCTCCTCTCAATTTTTACATAGCCTAATTCATCTGAGAGAAAGAAACTCATAAATCCACATAGAACTCAAAATATTTTATTAAAATGTAAGATAAAGAATTCTTACCTCTGGTTTTTTCATTATCTGGATACTGAACATGTGGTTTTTCATCGGGTATATTACAATAAGGACATCACCAAATTCTGTAGGAATAATTCCTCTCCTGTAGTCTCTAGTATGCTCTGACCAAACAATGTGCACTTCATCATTTCCTAAATGTCTCAACTGGAAAACCAAGAAAATAGTTCACAGTGCTTGAGAAAGGCCCTGTGAATATTGTCATACAGCTACTGACAACATACTAGAAAAAGATTAAAAGGGAAAGAAATTTTAAAAATATTTTTAAAACTTCATTTGACCATTTTTCACAACATGCAAAACACAAACACTCAAAAAGATGTTAGGAGATGCTGCAGAAGACCAGATAATTTTCAACTGTCTACAGTCAATGGGAAACAGAGAAATTAGATTAAAAAAGATTCACATACAGTCCACTCTTCTTAACCAGCAATTGCACCAATTTTCCACTACCAAACCTTTTCAAAAATTGTTTAAAAGAGTGTTTTAAAGAGTGACTGATTTAAGACTGTTCTTTTTTTCTGACCACTCTTTGGAAGTGCCTATGACTGAAAGTGAAAGGGACTAAAGGAGGCAACAGGAAGAGAAGTAAAAGAAGTAAATAATTCATAAATTACCTTTGAAGTAAGAGAAAGATGATTATACTTGGCTTAACACATTTATTTCCAGGTTTTCTTTGCCTATGAAATTTTGCCTATGAAGGTGTTCTTGGCAATCAGACATTGTGTTCATTAAAATTATAAAAAGTATCTACAAGTTAGAGTTCTATTAAGTTATTAGAAAAATTAACTTAATATCCATCAGTACTGAGTTTTCTTCAAGGAAATATGTTTAAACATGTATTTTAATATACAGTTTGGTTATCTTGGTAAATTTATTGATTCTGCCACTGCAAACATTTGAGTCCATTATTGGTGCCTAACTCACGGGTTTTTCTATTACCTTCAGATAACTTGAGATACTGTAGACAGAAATGTGTGCATGAGAAAATTAGGATAAGTGTTGTCAATATTCTTAGTATGAGCTAAAATACAGGCAATTTCTGTTTTTGAAATAGTGATTTATTTTGGCTTGCTTACTACACGGCAGGATTACAAACATGTGATTTAAACAAAGAAAGGGATTAAGTCCAGTTAATAAAAGGTTCTCTTCTGTCATCCTTTAACCCTGGAGTTCCTAATCTGGGTTCAAGGGAATCTATGTATTTTGCAAATTCTATGTATTTTTCTGACAAGAGTCTATCATACAGGACTAGGTAACACAAAAAAACCCAAGAACCAATGTTATAGTGGTTCTTAAAAGTCCCCAACACCAATCTATCTAGAAAATCCTAATCACTATGAATAAAATTAAGTATGTGAAAACACAAGGTAAATCCCTGAACTTTAAAATTTATATTCCTAAGTAAGAAACGTCCTCTCTTCTTTGACGGATTATAAGATAGTGCCAGCTATTACTCTAAAGACAGTGCCTAGCTAAATCTATAGAGCAGGATCTATTATTTTAGAAATATAAAGAATTTTATTTTCTTTTAAAGACATTTTTTTTAGGTTTAAGTGGATTAAAGTTTCTTTTTGGAAAACATAAATGTGCTTATTGTCCTAAATACACGATGATAGACCTCAAACATCAAAACAATGTTCAAGTTTTAATTATCATTATTTACAACACACACACACACACACACACACCTTGAATGATATAAATGCACAGCTTGGGCTTTGTGACATTTTTAAAAACCAAAAAAGATTACACAACTCAGAAAAGCTATGGCTCTGTAATTTCATTTTTTAATCAAAATACTTTAAAAATATCCTTCCTATACAGCCATCCCCATGTGTCAGCTTCCCTAATAGGTTTATGTTAACTGAATACAAAAGAAATGTGAAATAAATTTAACCAGGAGGGATGATCCAATCTAATTTTGATACATTAATGTCATATGCTGTACATGTTACAATAGCAGCCAGATCTAATACTAAGCTCCAGGCTATACTGAGATTTCCAAATGGCAGATTGTTCTAAGTGATATCAAGTATAATTGAAGTAATAAACGATAGTAAAAGCTGAGCACACTGTCAGGAAGAATTTAAGTATTTACTTTTTAAAATTAAATGAGTTAGGTTAGGAAAGACAAGACAACTGAAATAATGCAGGTCTCAATTTACAGAAAATTCCTTTTATTTATCTGCTACATTAACCCTTGAACTCTTGCCAAAGCTATCTATAATTTCTAGTGCCCACTTATCTAAAGAAATGAGAGAAAAGGGCAACTGTAGTTTTATTTTATAATGAAAGTTTGTCTTCAAATATCTACCACAGAGTATTAAAAGTCTGTTATGGAAGTTTAACAGAAAATAATATATTTTTACAAAAATCCTGTAATGCAGATATTTGTGGCATCAGATCAGATCAGATCAGATCAGTCGATCAGTCGTGTCTGACTCTTTGCAACCCCATGAATCTCAGCACGCCAGGCCTCCCTGTCCATCACCAACTCCCGGAGTTCACCGAGACTCACGTCCATTGAGTCAGTGATGCCATCCAGCCATCTCATCCTCTGTCGTCCCCTTCTCCTCCTGCCCTCAATCCCTCCCAGCATCAGAGTCTTTTCCAATGAGTCAACTCTTCACATGAGGTGGCCAAAGTACTGGAGCTTCAGCTTTAGCATCATTCCTTCCAAAGAAATCCCAGGGCTGATCTCCTTCAGAATGGACTGGTTGGATCTCCTTGCAGTCCAAGGGACTCTCAAGAGTCTTTTCCAACACCACAGTTCAAAAGCATCAATTCTTCGGCACTCAGCCTTCTTCACAGTCCAACTCTCACATCCATACATGACCACTGGAAAAACCATAGCCTTGACTAGACGAACCTTTGTTGGCAAAGTAATGTCTCTGCTTTTGAATATGCTATCTAGGTTGGTCATAACCTTCCTTCCAAGGAGTAAGCGTCTTTTAATTTCATGGCTGCAGTCACCATCTGTAGTGATTTTGGAGCCCAGAAAAATAAAAGTCTGACACTGTTTCCCCATCTATTTCCCATGAAGTGGTGGGACCGGATGCCATGATCTTCATCTTCTGAATGTTGAGCTTTAAGCCAACTTTTTCACTCTCTACTTTCATTTTCATCAAGAGGCTTTTGAGTTCCTCTTCACTTGTGGCATAGAACCATGCATGTAACAAAGTCATTCAGAACATATTGAATCATTTTAACGAAAATCTTCAAGTACATCCCTTATCATTTATATCCAAATGCTAAAAAAGTAATTATTTTATGCTGTTATGTTGAGGCATGTTTTTATATCTTTGTCTTTAAAAACCTGTTATATAAAATTAACTAAATTACTAATTATTATATAATAATTAAACAAATGGAGAAATTGCTAATCACTACCATGTATCTTGGGAGTTTTTAGACTACTGAATATAAGGATTTTGAGTGGTTAACAGTTAATGGAAATTTCCAAAGTGTGTTTGACATTTGACATAAATATTTTATATAGTATTTTATATTTTAAATTATTTTATCCATACCTTATCTTATAAGGATTTAAAGGATTGTGTGTTATGTACTGGTTTCTCTCTGGGCTTCCCAGGTGGCATAGTGGTAAAAAATCTGCCCGCCAAAGCAGGAGACACAGGAGACTTGGGTTCGATCCCTGGAGGAGGAAATGGCAACCCATTCCAGTATTCTTGCCAGGAAAATCCCATGGACAGAGGAGCTTGTCCGTGGGGTCACAAAGAATCAGACATGACTTTAGTGACTGAACATGCATGTAATTATGTATACTGAGAAAGTTTTTCTATATACTGAAAACTCACAAAGGAATTCCTACCTCCGTATTTTTGTACCCAGATGCCAATCCCTTCTGAAATAGAGTATAAGAATTCTATATATGGGATAGGTCTGTTAAAATGACTGACAAGCAAAATACTCTTCCAAATTCACTTTGACTGCTATTGAAGTCATTTTGGAATTCAAGGTATATAACATAAGCTGCAGATTATCATTATCAATTTATGAAGACAAAATGGTTAACTTTACCAACATTCATTTTCCTGGATTATTATCTCAGTTTATTGATATTTCTACTACATTTTGGTGTGTGGAATAGAACAATATCACATGTGGAATGTGCTCAGTCACTCAGTTGTGTCCCACTCTTTGCGACCCATGGACTCCTCTATCCGTGGAATTTTCCAGGCAAGGATACTGGAGTGGGTTGCCATTTCCTGCTCCAGGGGATCTTCCAGACGGAGGGATCAAACCCGAGTTTCTTATGTTTACTGTACTGGCAGGCAGACTCTTTACCACTAGTGCCACCTGTGGAAGAGAATACAGTATCTACATATGCTCTACTACAACCAGAGGCTACTTCCTTTGTTCTGTACACTCAATTATTCTCTGCATTTTTACAACACTGGCTTAAATGGAAGCTGTAGTCAATTCAAACCCTTAAGACTTTTTCTTAGAAACTTTAAGTAGGTACAACTGACTATAAGAACTACAGCTCTTAATAAATTTTATCTTACCAGGTTCTGATTATCTTTAAACCTATCAGGGTCTTTTGTTAGCATGATTCTTCAACATGTTGGCTCTGACTTTTCTAGATTTGGGTTATCTTTAAAATCAAAATTTTGTGTCTTTATTTAGATTTTGGATAAAAATGTCAAAAGGGACAGATCTGGGTAGGAGCCTTATAGCAAGTCATTACAGATGTCCTTCTTAGTTAAATGAATATCCAACAGTTACTAAATGTTTTCTATTCTAAGTGCTCTGTGATAATTTAATGTTCACAACAACGATATAAGGTAAGTATAACTATTATTAACCTTATTTTTATAGGTGAGGAATTGAAGCTTAAAAAGACAAAGTTATATAACTAGTGTGGCAGAGCCAGGATTGAAACCCAAGCAGGTTAGTTTCAGAAACCACACTTTAACCACCTCTATACATTGCCTCTGATTAAATAATTAATTTATGTCTCTAGATATAATTATACAATCGGTCATGAATATACTTATTGAACTATTATTAAGACCACATTTCTTCAACCTGTCCACAACAAACGACTTAGTTAAATGCTTTATACTGTCTATTGCCTTCCCTGATGTAGTAATCCTATTAAAACAAATTAAGTTACTTTGATGTGATTTGTTATGGTGAACTCATGCTAGCTCCTAGTGATCACTACTTCATTACCTAAGTGCTCACAAACCATCTGTTTAATAATCCTATTTTGCCAGGCATTGACATGAAGCTCATGAATGTTAGTAATTTTTGTACTTGGTGGCCTGTTCCATGTCCTTTATGAAAATCAGATGTTTGCCTATCAACAACAGTGTTTCTCATTTTCCAGGATTATCAGGAGAGATTCCAGAGTTAATTCTAGATTTCCTCGGTGAAAATCATTCATTTGATGCTGGAGACTAAAATTCAGGTAATGTAACTGTATCATCTCTTTTACAAAATCAATGTATCCCCCGATGTCCCTATTTCTATTAAAAGCACCTAACAACTAATTTGGAGAAGGCAATGGCACCCCACTCCGGTACTCTTGCCTGGAAAATCCCATGGACGGAGGAGCCTGGTAGGCTGCAGTCCATGGGGTCGCTAAGAGTCAGACACGACTGAGAGACTTCACTTTCACTTTTCACTTCATGCATTGGAGAAGGAAATGGCAACCCACTCCAGTGTTCTTGCCTGGAGAATCCCAGGGACGGGGGAGCTTGGTGGGCTGCCGTCTATAGGGTCATCAGAGTCGGACACGACTGAAGTGACATAGCAGCAGCAACAACTAATTATGATTACTTAGAGTCAAAACCCTAAAGTCTTCAATTTCCGTCTTCCTTATAGTATCTCTGGGCTTCTCTGGCGGCTCAGATGGTAAAGAACTGGCCTGCAATGCGGGAAACCTGGGTTCAATCCCTGTGTCGGGAAGATCCCTTGGAGAAGGGAATGGCAACCAACTCCAGTATTCTCACCTGGAGAATCCCATGAATAGAGGAGCTTGGCAGGCTACAGTCCATGGGGTCACAAAGGGTCCGACACAACTGAGCAACTGCACTTATAGTATCTCTAACAAGCTCATAAAAAAATTTAAAAAGTATTATCCATTTTTGTACTTTCCTTCCTAATGCCTCTACTGTTGCTCTACATAAGATATAGTCATCCTAACAGCTGGACTAGTTCTTGAGTTCTTAAAAGGCCTTCCCTCTCTCTTTCCTATCTACCTTCTTTCAAACATTGGCAAATATTGAGAGCCAAATGCACTGTGAAAATGTTAAGTCGCTCAGTAGTGTCCCACTCTTTGTGACCCCATGGACTGTAGCCCACCAGATTCTCCTGTCCATGGAATTCTCCAGGCAAGAATACTGGAGAGGGAAGCCACTCCCTTCTCCAGGGACTGAACTTGGGTCTCCTACATTGGCAGGCAGATTCTTCACTGTCTGAGCCACCAGGGAAGTACTGTACCAGTTACTGGAGATACAATGGTGAGATACAGATGTGTTTTCTTTTCTCACAAAGCTTTAAGTCCAGTGGAGTGAAAGTAAAAAACTATTCAATTAATGAGTAATTAACAGCATAGGCAATGATATAAATATACTTCTCTGAATGCAAATAACAAAGACAACTGAACTATAATGGCATTTGAAGAATGCATAGAAGATAATTAAGTTAAGGCAGTTACTTCAGGGGATTAGTGGTAGATGTGTAGAAATTGAAACTGAGTTAGTACTCACTGTCCCAAGCCCTTCATTCTTTGCCCCTCATCCTCATATGTAGCAAAACATAGACTATCATATACTCTTCAACCATGTGAAAAAATATACTCTCATACATTTTCATAACTCACTTGCTGTCTGGATCATTCATTCCTAGTAATTAGGAAAAGCTTCTTGAAGGAATAGGAAGAGCATCTAGTATTACAATACTTCAGCAGAGTGGACACTTGATAAATATGCTATTAAAAAGATACACCATAGTACTTAGCAATTTTTTTTTTCTATTATTACATAGTGTACAGCATAAAAATAAAATCACCTGCACTGATGGCTTTACAACTTCCCTGGTGGCTCAGATGGTAAAGGGTCTGCCTACAATGTGGGAGACCAGGGTTCAATCCCTGGGTTGGGAAGATCCCCTGGAGAAGGAAATGGCAACCCACTCCAGTATTCTTGCCTGGAAAATCCCATGGACAGAGGAGCCTTGTTGGCTACTGTCCATGGGGTGGCAAAGAGTTGGACATGACTGAGTGACTTCACTTCATGGCTTTACTTAAATACACCATTTAGATGGTGATAAGTGCTTAAAAATATAAAATAGGATAATGTGGTAGTGTTACTGGGTAGAGAGGGCTTCCTTAGCTCAGATGGTCTGGAAAGATCTCTCTGAGGAACTGTCATGTGAGTCTGAGAATAGAACAATGCAGATGAGAAAGCGTGTGTGTGTGTGTGTGTGTGTGTGTGTGTGTGACTGTGTATGTGCGTGTGTTAGTTGCTGTGTGTGTGTAAGTTGCTCAGTCGTGCCCAACTCTTTTCCACTCCATGGACTGCAGGTCACCGGGCTCCTTTGTCCACGAAATTCTCCAGGCATGTATACTGGAGTGGGCTGCCATTCCCTCCTCTGGGGAGAAAGCCTGATGAGGTGGCAAAAGAGCATTTCAAATGGAAAGAAACAGTAAGTGAAAAGCCCAAGTTGGGAATGAGCTTGATGTGACGGCAGGTTAGAATGATAGCCAGTGAGGCCAGGTT
This sequence comes from Bos indicus, assembly GCF_029378745.1. Lineage (NCBI taxonomy): Eukaryota > Metazoa > Chordata > Mammalia > Artiodactyla > Bovidae > Bos > Bos indicus. The sequence goes on from NC_091780.1 coordinate 45,987,482, forward strand.
CAGGTAAATGAAAAGGAAAGTGACAAGAGATGAGATTGAAGAAGTAGACAGGCAAATAGCCACATCTTGTAGGGCATGGAAGGCCGTGGTAAGCAATCAGTTTAATCTATGTGCAATGAGAAGCCACTGCTATACCATCCAAATTAAACCAGCCACAGTGATAAGATAAATTTACTCTGAACCATTTATATTTCCTGGTTTCTCTATCTTCGATTCTTATCAGGAGTGTATTTATAGAAACTGGGTTAAAGGTGTTAGTCATTCAGTTGTGTCCAACTCTTTGCGACCCTGTGGACTGTAGCCTGCCAGGCTCCTCTGTCCATGGAATTTTCCAGACAAGAATACTGGAGTGGGCTGCATTTCCTTCTCCAGGGGGGATATTCCCAACCCAGGGATGGAACCTGCATTTCCTGCACTGCAGGCAGATTCTTTACCACTGAGCCACCTGGGGTTAAAGGTAGAGTTTATTATATTAAAATTATTTTATATAATGTGACTAAATTTGGGACTAAAATGATGTATATAATTCCACAGAATTATTAACTATTACATTAACTACACTTTTACTAACACAAAGAAAAAATTTTTATTATTCCTTCAATTTGTTTGTCATTTTCCAGACTATACTAGAATATAGTTCCTTGGAAAATGAAGTATCTTAATTCTATTTCTAGATAAAATTCAGAAAAATGGATTTAAAGTTAAAATCAGACCAAGCAGTTCTATAAAGCTCATTTACTTGCGAAACTACTGTGACCGAATGTCAAAACAGAAAACGAACGGCTGTCCAAGACACTAACAGTGTTTCAGAGGGAACTGACTTAAATAAAGTGCTTCTTTCCTCTCTTTTGGGGGGTCCAGGAAATGAAAGATAGGCTAGAGAGTCCAACTAAGTAGGTTACAATTATCTCAACTTGATCTTCATCAAATTCCTAAAAGGGTGATTCAGCTACCTATGAAGCAGAGTATCAGCAAGTGGCTAGAACAAGGAGACAGAGGAAATGAGACAAGCTCCTGTGAACACTTTATACCAATGCTTGCAGCACTTTTGATTTTTAGGGGTGAATAAACTCAGTTAAGTGGAAATTATTTTTAACCATTTTCCGTCAATCTTCCTCAGGTAGAGATAATTTACAGAACAGAAGGTTGGACTGGAGTTACATCAAGATTCTTAATATGGTGGTGTAATATTTCTGAGAGAGACTACTTTGTAGACTGAATGCTTGGTTAATTTGTTAAAAAAAAAAAAAGTATAGTCCATGTTGTAAAAATTCTGTTGCTATCATTTTGATCCTTGAAAAAGCCTTTCTTGACAAGAAATAAACAGCTACACTTATTTACCTCTATTTAACAAAGATATTTACCTCTAATTCTAAGAACATAAAATGCTTAAAAATAATTTACAGAACTACCACATGATAGTTTAAATAATAAGTAAAAACTAAAATTAGTTTCTATAAAAAAAATATAAATGATTTTCTCCTATCAAGTTTAAAACAAAGAACCAGAGTCATAAATAATTCTACCTCGCCAGAGGCACAGCTATTTCTTTATACTGACTGTCGAGTATCTAATTTAATTAGAGGTATTAAACTCCATGCTGAGGTCAACAAGCCTTACTTCCTTCAATATTACACTTCAACCAGTGCTCATTAATGTGTCTACTGAATGGATTAACACACCTAAAGATATATGTACAAAGGAAAGGGGGACAACCTAATGATATCCAATTGTTCATTTGTAATAGGACACATGTTCTAGGCCTCAACTTATTACCACTAATGTGGAATTTATTAAATTCAGGAGAAAAAATACCAATACAGAAAGCGATTTTTTTATTAAGGAGAACTGGTATAAGACAACTAGTTTCTATGATGAAGTTTAAGCATTTAACCTTTTATTAAAAAGAAATTGATACTATAATAGAGCTAAAATATAAGCTTGTTACTTAGAAAAATCTTATATACTAGGACTCTGAAGAGCACTGAGCAGAGAAAATAAGTAAAAAGAAACTCATATAGAGAGCAATAAATATAAAGCTTTCTTGATATCTATGAAAAGAACATCTAGAATAATTTATACTGAATTATGAAATGGGGTAAATTTTTCCTCTCTACTGAATTAAGTGAAATATTGCATCAATTTAGTCCCACCTTGATAGAGAAGATTTTAAGATTACTTAAATTACTACTGGAGAAAACAAGAGAACTATACCTTCCAAAATGATATCACTTTATTACATACTGTTTATAATTTTGACAGGTTTTGTTTTTATATGGTGTTTTGTTTTTATATGTGAAAGAAGTGATATTTTGAAGATTTTTCACTACAACAAACAAACTCCTAAAATGCTTTAGGTTAAAAAAGTCTATCTAGCCAGGATAATTTTCTTCAATAAAACAGGTACAGTTACTTTAGCAACTAACATAACAGCATGCTTGCATTATAAATTTTAAAATGATAATTATGTGCTTACATTTTTTTTTTTCTACCTACCTACCTATTTATATATTTATCCTGGCTGCACCACAAAACATGTGAGATCTTAGTTCCCTGACCAGGAATTGAACCTGTGCCCCTGCTTTGGAAGTGCAGAGTCTTAACCACCGGACCACTATGGAAGTCCCCTGTATTTTTAAAAGTTACAATACTTCTTACATTTCAGTACTAAACAACTGGGAAATTATGCCATGTATCTGCCTGCATTCTTTTTTTAATAATTTGGAAAAAAAAAAAAACACCCACTAAGTAATTAGAAAAAAATACCTGTCCTATTCCACTTGGTAAATTGTTAAAATATACAATTTTACATTTATAATTAATTAACTTAAAAGAAGAGAAAAACTAAAATTTTTGTCTAGGGTGTTGTGTCAGCAAAATCGTGGACCAAGGAATTGTTTCTTTAGAGACACTGAAAAAACACAATCTTATATACAGAAAACCCTGATTCTACAATAAAATCTGTTAGAACTAATATGAATTCAACAAATACAAAATTAACACACAAAAGTCAGCTGCATTTTTAACAACAGAAGAGGAAATTGTAAAAACAATTCAATTTCTAACACATTAAAAGAATAAAACATTAGCATAAATTTGAGGAGGAGAAAGATGTTGACAACTACAAAATATTGCTGAAAAAACATCAAAGACTACATAAAAAAATGGAAACATTTCCCATATTCATGGATTGAAAGGCTTAATATTATTAAAATGACTACTGCTGCTGCTGCTAAGTCGCTTCAGTCGTGTCCGACTCTGTGCGACCCCATAGATGGCAGCCCACCAGGCTCCCCCGTCCCTGGGATTCTCCAGGCAAGAACACTGGAGTGGGTTGCCATTTCCTTCTCCAATGCATGAAAGGACTACTAAAGTGATCCAAAGAGTCAGTGCAATCTACTGAAATCCCAACAAGGTTTTTCACAGATATAGAAAAACCAATCTTAAAATTCATATAGAATCTCAGGTGACTATGAATAATAAAAACAATCTTGAAAAAGAGGAATGAAGTTGTAGAATTCATATTACTTGAATTCAAAACTCACTACAAAGCTGCAGTAATTAAAGCATTTAATTAAAGCAAAAGGACATTCAGACCAATGGAATAGAATAGGGAGTTCAGAAGTAAAAGTTTTACACAGATGACCAATTGATTTTTGACAAGGGTGCCAAGACCACTCATTAAAGGAATGCGTATCTTTTCAACAAACATTAGTGCAACAAATGAATAGCCACATGTAGAGGAATGAAGTCAGACTTTTACCTCATACTCTACACAAAAAAATAACTAAAAATGGATCCAAAACATAAACATAAAAGCAAAAATTAAAATACTCTTAGAAGAAAACACATGGGAAAATATTCACGAATTGGATTTGGCAATGAATTCCTCGATTCAGAAGCAACAAAAGAGAACATAGATAAACTGAACTCCATCAAAATAAAACTTCTGTGCATCAAAGGACACTATTAAGAGAGTGAAAAGACAACCCACAAAATGGGAGAAAGTATTTGCTAGCTATATATCTGATAAGACAGTAACATCTAGAATAGATAAAGAACTCCAATAACATAACCAGAAAATACAAGCAACCTAATTTAAAAAATGGGTGGAAGAGCTGAATGGACATTTCTCCAAAGAAGATATACATGTGGCCAATAAGCACACAAAAAGATGCACATCATTATTCAAAAGGGAAATGAAAGTCAAAGCCACAGACAGTATAACACTCTGCACCTATGAGGATAGCTGATAACAAGTAATGGCAAGGATGTAGAAAAACTGGAACTTTTGTGCATTGGCCAGTGGAAATGTTAAATGCCACAGTCAGTTTGGAAAACAGCTGGAAAGCCTCAGAAAGCCAAACATATACTTTCCATGTTACCCAGCAATTCCACTCGTTAGTCCATACACCTAAAAGAACGGAAAATAGGAATTCAAACAAATACCTGCATGACAATGTTCACTGCAGCATTATTCACAATAGCTAAAAAGTGGGAACAACCCAGTATCTATCAATAGATATATGGACAAACAAAATGCATTTACATATCATGGGATACTATTCAGTCATAAAAAGGATGAAATTCTGACATGCTTCAACATCAATGAAGCTTGAAAACATTATGCTAAATGAAATCAGACACAAAAGGACAAATACTATGATTCCAACTTATGTAAGATATCTAGAAGTGGAAAATTAAAAGAGAAAGAAAGTAAATTAGAGCTTACTAGGGGCTGGGTGTAGGTGGTAATGAAGAATTATTGTTAATGGATATAGAGTTCTGTTTGGGAGGATAAAGTTCTGAGATTTCCAGTTTCCAGCCTGGCAAGTAAGGAAAACAGAAGTTATCACTCTGTCCTAGCAACAAGTAAAAAGCTGAACAACTGAAAAATCAACTACAGTACTCTTCTTAGATCAGAGAAGTGAGGTCATAGGGAAAACTGCTGTCCCAAAATTGGATAGGCAAATATGATGAATAATAATTTAACAGAGCAGAAAGCTCTGCAGGAACCAGTGCCAGAGCAGGAAAACCTGAGTTGTTGTTGACAAACTGCTGGAGACTCAGTGTAAATTAGAGTGACAGAATGAACATCAGAACCAGAGTAAGATATGGCAGGGATATGGGAATTACAACTATGATTAATATGCTAAGGGCACTAATGGAAAAAATAAACAACATGTAAGAACAGACAGATAATGTAAGCAGAGAGATGGACATTCTCAGAAAGAAAAAAAAGATGATAGAGATAAAAAAGAACAATGTAAGTAAAATGAGGAAAGCCTGTGATGGGCTCATTAGTAAACTGGACAAGGCTGAAGAAAGAATCTCTGAGCTTCAGGATATAACAACAGAAATTTCTGAAACTGAAAAGCAAAGAGAAAAAAAAAACCCTGGAAAAAACCTCCCAATATCCAAGAACTGTGAGACAACCACAAAAAGTGTAACATTTATGTATAGGAGGAGAGAAACAGAAGCAGTAAGATTGAGAATTGCCCCAAATTAATGTTAGACACCAAATAACAGATCCAGGAAGCTCAGAGAACACTAAGCAGGATAAAAGGCCCCCAAACTACATCTAAGCATATCACATTCAAACCTCAGAAAATTACAGATGAAAAAGCCTTGGGAGAAGCCAGAAGGGGGAAAAACATTTTATCTATGGAGAAGCAAAGATTAAAAATTACATCTGACTTCTCCTAAGAAATGAAAGGAGGAAGAAAGTAGGGTAAAATATTTAAAGGGCTGAGACAAAAAACTACTAATCTAGAATTCTATACCCTGTGAAATTATCCTTTACTAGTAAAGGAGAATAAAGACATTCTCAGACAACAGAAACTGAGGGAATTTGTTGCCAGCAGACCTGCCTTATAAGAAATACCTTTTCAGAGAGAAGGGAAATGATATACGATAGAAATTTGGATTTGCATACAGAAAGGAAAAGCATCAAAGAATCAATAACTGAAGGCAAAATAAAAACTTATTTTTCTCATTCTTAATTGATCTAACACATAATAGGTTAAGGTAATAAATGGTAACAATGTATTTGATAATGTATGCTTATGTATATAAGAGCTTCCCTGGTGGCTCAGACAGTAAAGGATCTGCCTGCAATGCAGGGGTCCTGGGTTCGATCCCTGGGTCAGGAAGATCCCCTGGCAAAGGGAATGGCAACCCACTTCAGTATTCTTGCCTGGAGAATTGCATGGACAGAGGAGCAGCGGGCTACAGTCCATGGGGTTGCAAAGAGTAGGACACAACTGAGTGCCTAACATGCTAATCTATATACATGGTTAAGTAAAAGTAAAATAAATGATATTGCAATGACACAAGGGATAGGAGGGAAAAACTGGGCATATAGGTACTTTTAGTGAAGCACCTTGTGTTATTTGAAAGAGAACTTAGTTATAAATGAATAGTACAAACTCTAGGGCAAGAACTGGAAAACAATTTTTAAAAAAAGCACAAACGATATGCGAATAAAAGAGAAAATGGAATCGTAAAATGCTGTTATAACCACAAATGGCAGGAAAAATGTAAAATACAAAACCAAAGAACAAGAGTAACAAACAGAAAATAATAACAAATATGGTAAATATTAGTCCAATTATATTAATAATCACTTTAAATGTCAATGATTCAAATACATAGAGACTGTCAGAGTGGATAAAAAAGAAAAAAAAAAAAAAGCCCTAACTATATGTTGTCTACAAGAAATCAACTTTAAATATAGAGACACATACAGATTCAAAGTAAACAGATGTAGAAAGATATACCATGATACCACCAATAAGAAAGCAGGATATACTAATTTCAGAGACAGCACACTTCAGAGTAAGGAAGATAACCCAGGATAAAGGGGGGCATAACCTAATGATAAAGAGGTCACTATTCCAAGAAGACATAATCAATCCTAAGGTGTATGTACCTGAAAACAGGGTGTCAAAATATGTGAGGCAAAAACTGACAGCACTGCAAGGAAAACAGAAGAACCCACTATTATAGTTGGAGACTGTAATACCCCTCTCAGAAAACGAGAGACCTAGCAGGCAGAAAATTGGTAAGGATACAGTTGAACTTAACAGCTTCATCAATCAAGTGAATATAATTGACATTTATAGACTATTTCATTCAACAATAGCAGATTACACATTCTTCCCAGACTCGCACACAACATTCACCAGATAGACTATACGTGGGCCATAAAACACACCTTAACAAATTAAAAAAAAAATAGAAATCATATGATGTCTGCTCTTAGACCACAATGGAATTAAACTAGAAATCAATAACAAAAAGATAGCTGGTAAAGCCCCAAATGCTTGGAAATTAAACAGCACAGTTCTAAGTAACACATAGGTCAAAAAATATTTTTAAATAAATGGAGAAATTCTGGAAATGAATGTTTGTAATGGCTGTACCACACTGTAAATGTATTTTATGACAAAGAACTGTACGTATTAAAATGATTAAAATGGTAAATTTTGTTTTATATACATACTTTACCACAATAAAAAATTTCAATGCATATAAATAAAACAAACTATTAGTATTTAAGGTTTAATCCCTCAATATACTCTAATATATCCAATACTTAAAAATTTCACCATTTAGGGTATAATTTTAGTTAGAACTCAACCATTTAACTATTCTAAAATGGTATTAACACATTTCCAAAATTACTTTTGCTATAATGGATTGTTAAACATCCATTTCAGATTCTTCTTAAATAATTAAGGAAGACCTTTGTGACTGTTGTGAAGGAAATAAGAAATCTTAATTTAAAACATTTCTACAAAGGTTGCAAAAATACAACTTAAAGTACCTTATAACCATCAGGTTTAACATACTGAAGTAAAAATATCCTACATAAGTTTCTTTAAAAAATTTTCAACAAAGAATGATATACTTTGTTCTGCTCTTATGTTTGCAATTGAAGATACTATTAATTTTAGACTCTGCTCTGGGGTTTAAAAGTTGTATCCACGGTTCTGTGAAAATGAGGATCACTGACAAGTTCTTAATGATTACAATAATTTATCTTTTTGCACTATACCCATCAGATCAGATCAGATCAGTTGCTCAGTCGTGTCCGACTCTTTGCGACCCCATGAATTGCAGCACGCCAGGCCTCCTTGTCCATCACCAACTCCCGGAGTTCACTCAGACTCACGTCCATTGAGTCAGTGATGCCATCCAGCCATCTCATCCTCTGTCGTCCCCTTCTCCTCCTGCCCCCAATCCCTCCCAGCATCAGAGTCTTTTCCAATGAGTCAACTCTTCACATGAGGTGGCCAAAGTACTGGAGCTTCAGCTTTAGCATCATTCCTTCCAAAGAAATCCCAGGGCTGATCTCCTTCAGAATGGACTAGTTGGATCTCCTTGCAGTCCAAGGGACTCTCAAGAGTCTTCTCCAACACCACAGTTCAAAAGCATCAATTCTTCGGCACTCAGCCTTCTTCACAGTCCAACTCTCACATCCATACATGACCACAGGAAAAACCATAGCCTTGACTAGACGAACCTTTGTTGGCAAAGTAATGTCTCTGCTTTTGAATATGCTATCTAGGTTGGTCATAACTTTCCTTCCAAGGAGTAAGCGTCTTTTAATTTCATGGCTGCAGTCACCATCTGTAGTGATTTTGGAGCCCAGAAAAGTAAAGTCTGACACTGTTTCCACTGTTTCCCCATCTATTTCCCATGAAGTGGTGGGACCGGATGCTATGGCTTATTTTCATACAGATTTAAAATGAGAAGATGGAAGAAAGTGCTTAACTGAAGTTTTACGCCAACCCAAATCTTTACCATTTTCTTGTCAGTATTTATGTCTCATTCTGTATAACTAAAAACTATATGCTAAGATATTCTATAGAAAATCTGTGACTAAATATACTTACCTTCCTACACATCAATTACCTATACCTTTACTATTCATTCCAATCTAATTAGCATTCATATATTAGTTATTCTAAACATTACCCATTTAGTAGGTAATTTCCAACAGTACTCTAAAATGTAAACAAAAAACATCAAGGGTATTAATTCAATTTTATAAAGTATTTAAGAGGAATTCTGAAGTTCCTTTTCAAAACAGTATAAGTATGAAACTGTTTTCATAGGTTTTAATGAACTGTTACGAGCTCTGATATTAAGTAACATTAAGAGTATTGAGTAAAATGATCTGCTATATTAAGCAGGTTACATTCAGCAGTGGTTTTGAATAAACTGAGGTATAGGAAAAAAAGAAGATAAAAGAAATGGTGGACAAGGTTTCACTTGAAAATTATGTTTCTCACTAAAAACACCAAACATGGACTGAGCACACACAACTTTATTCCAGGATATGTCTGTGGTCACTAAAATGATTTTTGAATGCTGGCATCAGCTACAGCAAAATGGTGGTGTAGGTTTTAAAAGACATGGGCCATTAAAACCATTTCACTATACCTCCCATAAATTCTAAGGAGTAAAATCTATTTTAATGAATTAAGACTTATTTTATCTGCTATATTAATTTTAGTTAAAATTTATTATAAAGCATATTTTATTTTTATTTTTTTAAAATTTTATTTTATTTTTAAACTTTACAATATTGCACATTTTAAATGCTTTATAATAATTTACATTTTCATTTTTTTCCCTTTCCCTTAATCAATATAAATGTTATACCCATCTCTGTGTAGGGACGTGAATTATAATTTCACCAATCTGAACATATACAGTAGTTTTTCAATTTGTCAAATGCCAATTTTCTTGAAGGCAAATGCTTTTTTAAGACTATAACCTTCAATCATATCATTAAGGAAAACAGTTTACTCTGCAACAATACTGTTCCTCAAGACAGTACTAGGTGAAGAACAGACTACTCAGAAATAGCTCTTAATCAATTAGATTACTTGCTTACATATTTTTCTAAGATTCTAACTCTGAGCACTTTTTTCCTTAGCACTTACTTTTTTGGTCAAAGAGTCATCAGAATCCGAAGGCATTCTTGTTGACACGTGAAATATTACTTCAACTGTAGAGGTAGCAAAATATGGTGTGGTCAATCCAGTGCTTTTATTTTTTTGTAGTCCTCCCATGAAACCACAATGGTTTGTAAGATTTACCTAGAAGCAATGAAAAGACACAAAATGTTTATTAACAAAACCAAACTAAACTCACTACGGAAAAAGACTCAAATCTCTCACTTTGCAAAAATATGGGGAATGAAGTCTTTTGCATACTACCAACCATGGCTTGTCCCAGAATTATTAGTTAGAGCTATTCTATACACTGGTAGATCTTCTTAAGTATCTGAGGATCTCTAATTAGCAGGAACTAATTAGCAAAGGAATCAACTGCTGAGCACTATGCATCTTTTGTTAGGCTGCTAGGTGTTAAACTGTAAAGTCTGTGGGGGAGGCACCGAGGGCAGAGAGGAAAAACCAAGCGGCAAAAATCAAGACTGGAAATGATCTGGGGAAAAGTTAAAAAAAAAAACCCAGTAATGTCATCTGATTAAGTAATTAGTTTGGTGTGACATATTTATTCATCAAAACTAGTTTCTTAATTATTAGTACCTATCATAGCCCAGGACAAAAATACAAAAACGCACACTTCAAATGCATTTAAAAAAAACTTCAAATTAATCTTTGCAAAGACTTTTAAATCTCTTTTTCCCAATTATAAGTATGATATATTTAATATCAGGGTCATTTCACTGGATGATATCCCCTGGACTTGTTCAACACACAGACCAGTAACTTGTGCTCATTGTAAAAAACCAAAGAAATATTGTAAAGAAAAAAACTAAAACTTAAACACTGCTTGTATCTCTCCATTCAGAGAAACAAGCTATGTATACGCTTGTAAAAAACAAAATATAAGTTAAGTGCAAAGCAAAGACTTACAAAAGCAAATTTCTGCATATTTGAACTGAACATGTCTCTACTAGCAGTATATCCTATTAATGGCTGAATGTATAAATAACAAGTTAGCTGTCATGCTATTACCATAAGATTTCCTCATTTATAATGTCTTAAATTTATTTTTAACTAAGTAATACATTCATACAATTAAAAGTTCAAAAGACTTATCACCCAGCAATCCCACTGCTGGGCATACACACTGAGGAAACCAGAAGGGAAAGAGACACGTGTACCCCAATGTTCATCACAGCACTGTTTTTAATAGCCAGGACATGGAAGCAACCTAGATGTCCATCAGCAGATGAATGGATAAGAAAGCTGTGGTACATATACACAATGGAGTATTACTCAGCCATTAAAAAGAATACATTTGAATCAGTTCTAATGAGGTGGATGAAACTGGAGCCTATTATACAGAGTGAAGTAAGCCAGAAAGAAAAACACCGATACAGTATGCTAACGATATATATGGAATTTAGAAAGATGGTAATGATAACCCTGTATGCGAGACAGCAAGAGAGACACAGATGTATAGAACAGTCTGTTGGACTCTGTGGGAGAGGGAGAGGGTGGGATGATTTGGGAGAATGGCATTGAAACATGTATAATATCATATAAGAAACGAATCGCCAGTCAAGGTTCGATGCAGGATACAGGATGCTTGGGGCTGGTGCACTGGGATGACCCAGAGGGATGGTACGGGGAGGGAGGTGGGAGAGGGGGTCAGGATGGGGAACACATGTACACCTGTGGCGGATTCATGTGGATGTATGGCAAAACCAATACAATATTGTAAAGTAATTAGCCTCCAATTAAAATAAATAAATTTTAAAAAAAAGTTTAAAAGATACATCAGTATTTTTTCTTCTTCCGTATTTCTCATCTCTAGCTACTCAGTTTCACTCTAACAAATCAATTTCTTAAGTATGCTTCCAAAAATGTTCTCTATATACAATTAAATTTTAAAAGTATGTATGTGCGTGTGCACACACACACAACATAGATATACAATGTTCTGCAACTTACTTTAATGCACTTAAAACTTCTTGAAAAATACTCCTTATTAGTAAGTAAAGAGACTCCTCATCCTTTTGTTTTTATGACTTCACAGAAGTCCTTTTTCTTGATATACAATAATTTAGTGCCCTACTTGAAGGATATTTAGACTTTCCCAATCTTTTGCTATTACAGTCAATGCTGCAATGGATAACACTGAACACATATCATGCTGCATTTGTGAAAGCAGATCTGTAGGACAGTCAAAAGTGGAAATGTAAGTCAAAGGACATGTGCATTTCTGATTTTGAAACCAACTAGCAAATTGGTCTCTGTAGACTGTACCAACAGTTGCATAAGTGTTTCTCTCATATGCTCTCAAATATATTATCAAACTGTATGACCTCTGCTGATAGGTTAAAAAATGATATTTTGAGTGTACCTTTTGTTGCTTTCTTTTAGAAAGTTATTTACTTTCAAGTCAATTTTCTGAGTACATAAAGGAGAAAGTCTTAAGTTTAGCACTCCTTGCTATACAACAGTTCTGTAACATGTGCAGATCTCTAATTTTTAATTAAATGTTTTATCTGGAGATTAATTATAGATTCTACAAAGTTCTAAGAAATAATAGAAAGATATACCCTTTGCTGAGATTCCCCCAATGCAGAACCATATTATAACCAGGATACTGATACTCATATGATTGAGACAACATTTTCATCACCACAAGGATTCCCCGTGTTGCCCTGTTACACAACCCACACCCACTTCCCCCCTACCCCACCTCCTTCTTAATGCCTGGCAATCACTAACTTGTTCTTTACTACTAGAACTGTCATTTCAAGAATCGTATGTAAGTGGATTATGTGGCACGTAACTTTTCCAAGTGTTTGGAGAGTTTCCCATTATTTCTGTTAATGATTTCAAGTTTGAGCCTACTGTAGTTGGAGAACACACTGTGTGATTTCAACACCTTAAAATGTGCTGAAGTTTCTTTTAATGGTTCATACATGGTCTATCTTGGTATATGTTCCTTAGACACTGAAAATATGTTATGATATAGCTGGGTGGAGTGTTTTATATAAATGTTAATTAGGTCCTATTGGTTGTTGGTGGTGTTGAGACCCTCTATATACTTGCTGATTTTCTGTCTACTCTCTCAGTTGTTGAGAGAGGGGTAAAGTCTCCATTTATAATTGTGAATCTGCCTATTTCTTCTTTCGGTTCTATCAGCTCTGCTTCACACATTTTGCAGTTCTGTTGTCTGCTGCACACATGTTTAGGATTTTTAAGTCTTCTTAGTGGACTGACCCTTTTATCACTGTTATAGAATGTCCCTTATCTCTGATAATTTTCTCTGAAGCCTACCTTATCTAATATAAATTCAGTCACTCTGGCTTTAAGATTTGCACAATGTAATTTTTTCTGTCCATTTACTTTCTACCAGCCTATATTATTACACTCAAAGTGAGTTTCTTTTACAATGCATATAAGTGAGTCATGTTCTTTAATCCACTCAGCCAATTTTTTGGGGAAAAAAAACAAACATCTATTTATTTGGCTGCCTTGGGTCTCAGCTGAAGCACATGGGATCTTTCGGCATGCTGGGTCTTTCACTGCAGCACGCTAGCTCTTTGCTGTGGTTTGCAGGCTTCTCTCTCAAGCGGTGGTGTACAGGCTTTAGAGCATGTGGGCTCAGCAGCTGCAGCACATGCATGGGCTTAGCTGCCCTGCAATATATGGGATCCTAGTTCCCTGACCAGGGATCAAACCTGCTTCTCCTGCACTGGAAGGTGGATTCTAAACCACTGGAGCACCAGAAGTCCCAACTCTGCCAATTTTAATTGTTATATTTAGATCATTAATATTTCCTGTAATGACAGATAAGCTCACCATTTTATTTTTTTGTTCTCTGCACATTGCTGTTTTATTTTTCTATCTCCTACAGGTTACCTGAAACATATTTTAGAACTCTGATTTTAGTTATCATTTTGAGTGTATCTTCTGTTATATGTTTCTTACTGGTTTTTCTTGGTATTTATTATATTAAACATACCTTATTACAGTCTACCGATGTTGTCATTTTACCAGTTTGAGTGAAACACAGAAACCCTATGTCACTTTATGTCCTTTAACCCTCCCCTGTTTGTAATATAATTGCCATGAATATTTGCTTGGTGGTGGTGGTGTTTAGTTGCTAAGTTGTGTCTGACTCTTTTGCGACCCCCAAAGACTGTAGCCTGCAAAGCTCCTCTTCCATAGGATTTCCCTAGCAAGAATACTGGAGTGGGTTGCCATTTCCTTCTCCAGGGGATATTTCTAACCCAGAGATTGAACCCACGTCTCCTGATTTACAGGCGGATTCTTTTAACACTGAGCCACATGGGAAGTCCAATTTCCAGTATACTATAGTTATATATGTGTTCTTTACATATATTTCCCCTCACACCACAATTACTGAAGCCCACGTGCCTAGAGCCCACAACAAGAGAAGCCACTGCAATGAGAAACCCATGCAACGCAATGTAGAGTAGTCCCTGCTAGACACAACTAGAGAAAGCCCACATATAGTAATGAAGACAGCACAACCAACAATGAATAAATTAAAAATAAAAATTCTAAAAGTGGGTTCCTCCATTTATATATATTTTAAATATGAATTAAAATTTTAAAATATGATGCATATATATGTATATTCATCAAATCTCAGAGCACAAATTTTGCTGATCCAATATATATAAAATGTCTGCTATTAATGACAAATCAATCAGCCACATCAAGTTCATTTTCTCTTAGAACATGTCTGCCTCACCATTTTACAATTTAAATAAACATACTAATTCAGATCTATTACAAACACCTCACTTCCCAGCTATAATTATTAACACAGACAAATTGGTTCAGGAACCTTGACATGAATTGGTTGCTAGCATGACACAGAGTGCAGCACCTTCCAATATTTTCTACTTTGTGATTGGAGATACTCTCTCTCAGGAACATGCCCTCTTGAATGAACTGTCTCTTTTTTGGGTACCAAACCTTAGAGGGCAATGTAGGCCTCAGGTGAGTGAGAGGTATACTTTAACAAAGATGAAGAACAGAAAATGAGAGGCAAGAGACTGGTAGAAGGGTTCTCACACATTAATTTTAGTTAAGTTGAGGATTAGAAACTTATCTCCTCATAACTAACCATGCCAACATGGTTAGTTAGAATCCTTGGGACAGTCCTAGAATATTTATATGTTCATTTTAAGATCACTAGTCTAATGGTCATAATTATGAGGAAAATCTGGATCTTTTAAGTCTATGAGTTTAGCACACTCTGACAATATATTATATGATAAAACAGTCAAAAGATTTCCTAAGTCCCAATTGCTGCTGTCTTTGTAGATGAGACATAAGGCAGAAACAATAACAAATCCATTGTTAAGTTGCTGAGTCTCCTAAAATAATGCTTCTAAAGTAAACTAAAAGGAAAAAGAAAACTGCTGCTTCCAAATAGAAATAAAATGATATTTATATAATTTAAAAACAATACCTCCCAACCAAGACCAGCTACAAAATCTTCATATGCTTGACTTCCTCCTGTATTGGTGAGAATGGAATGTTTGTCTTCTTGTCCTTCAGCAACATAAAATACTGCAATTTTGTGTGTCTCTCGGCTATAAAACAAAAAATTTCACCATTCATTTAATCATTCATTTATCCAATAATAAACTTCTAAATATGGAGCAATAAAAAAGATGAAAATGAATTAAACCTTATAATCTACAGAGAGTAGATTATAAGTAACTATAAATTACTTAGATTACTATAGTTACTTAAATTGTAAGTAACTATAAGTAAAAAATCCTGAAAGTTACAAAATTGTGATTTGAACAGGAGAAAAGCATGATTACTTTTGACTGAGAAATTAGACAGAAATTTAAAAGAGAAGGTAATATTAAGTTCGGTAAAGGTAACTAAGATTTGACAGATGAAGAAGAGAAGGTATCAGGAAAGACACATAGGTGTGAATACACAAAGCATCTGAGGAGCTGCCTGGTGTACAATGTAGCTGAATCCCAGAGTCAGAGGGACTGTGTTTTAGAACTAAAGCTAAGTAGGAGTAAAGAGATGAATAAGAAATGATCCATTTCTCCAAATTACTTGTAAGAAATTCATACATAAATACTATAAAACTTTATGAAATAACTGACAACTTCTGAGACATTTTAGTTTTAGTTCTCCCTAAAATTAAAAATGCTCCTAGCAAACTTGTTGTATGAAATTTGGGTTTCCAAGGTAACAATAAACGACTCAAGCAAACAACAACTACCAATGTACTTCTGATTCAAAGACACAAAGTAGAAAGTAAAAGAAATGGAAAAAGATGCTATGCAAACAGTAAGCAAAAGGGCTGATGTTGCTATATTAGACTTTTAAATAAAAATGTTATAGGTAGTTCAGAGAGAAGTCTTAGGGTGAGATGGGGGTTGGTTTGGGTACAAGGGATTATTTTTTCCATTCTGTGTATGTATGTCATTAATCTGACAAGTCTCCTTACTCCCCACTTGTCTGTCCCCATTCCCATATCTGAATGGTACAAGCAATAAAGACTAAAAAGCTATTAGAGCTAGTAAATGACTTCAGAAAGGATTTAGGACATAGTATCAACATACAAAAAACCAACTGTACTTTTATAAACTAACAATGAACAATCCAAAAACAAAGAAAGCCATTTCTTTTATAATAGCATCAAAAATACACAATAATAAAAATGCTTAACAAAAATATTTTATACTAACAAAAGTACAAAACTTAAATACTCTGAAAGCCACAAAATGTTGTTGAAGAAAAGTAAAGATCTTTAAAAAAATCCCATATTCATGGACTCAGAAACTTATTATAATATTTACCAAATTGATTATAAATTTAATACAACTTTTACCAAAATCCTAGCTTCCCTTTTTTTTGTAGAAGTTGATAAGCCAATTCTAAAATTCACAAGAAAATGCAAAAATTCCAAATAGTCAAAATAATCTTGAAAAAGAAGAATGAAGTCAGAGGACTCATAATTCCCAGCCTTTAAGCCTGCTACAAAACTATAGCAATCAATGGACCGTGGTACTATCATGGAAGTGAAAGTAGATCATTCCTGGCCAACTCTTTGTGACTCCCTGGACTGTAGCCTGCTAGGTGCCTCTGCCCTGGAATTCTCCAGGCAAGAATACTGGAGTAGGCAGCCATTCCTTTCTCCAGGGGATCTTCCCAACCCAAGGATCGAACCTGGGTCTCCTGCAATGCAGGCAGATTCTTTACTATCTGAGCCACCAGGGAAGCCCATGGTATTACTATAGCAGAGACATATATATGTGGTCTTTTGTGACAGCATTTTTAGCACAGTGTTCGCAAAATTCATCTATGTTGCTCAGCATTTCTTCTTATCCCTGAATAATACTGCATTTGTAAATGTACATTTTGTTTATTCATTCATAAGTTGTTGGATATTTGCGTTAGTTTCACTTCTCAACTGTTATGAATAGTGCTGCTATAAAATATAAACATTTGTATCATTTTTTAATGGACAAAAAAGGCTTTCTGCAACAATACCAAGCCAATTCAATGGGAGAAAAAAATTAGTATTTTCAACAAATAGTCCTGAGGGAACTGGATATCTGAAATGCAAAAGAATAAAGTTGGAATCTTACCTCACAACATATACAAAAATTAAAAAGCATTACAGACCCTAAATACATGGTATAAAATGATAAAAATCTTATTAAAAAGTTCACAGAACTATAAAATGTCCATGTAAATAACGACATGAATGTTTATAGCAGGATTATTCGTAACAGCCAAGAAGTGAAACTAACGCAAATGTCCATTAATTTATGAATGAATAAACAAAATGCAGTCTATTCACAAATGAATATTATTCAGGGGTAAGAAGAAATGAAGTGTTGACATATGCTGCAACATAGATGAATTCTGAGAACACAGTGCTAAAAAGCCCTCACAAAAGACCACATATGTTTGATTCCTATTATATTAAATATCCAGAATAGGCAAATCTATAGAGAAAGAAAGTAGATAAATGTCTACAGCTGGTGAGTAGGGGGTAGTGTTCAGGGGTAATGGAGAATGACTAGTAATGGGAACAATGTTTCTTTTTGAAGCAAATACTCTAAAATTGCTCTGAGAGCTGTCTATGAATATACTAAAAACATGTACACTTTCAGTGAACCTTATGGTATGTGAATTACATCTCAAGAAAGATGTTAAAGTTGGAAGTATGAAGTAAATTTAAGTTGGAAGTATGTGTAAATTCTGATCCTGGCAGAAAGGGGACCTCTCAGTGTTCTCAATATTCCAGGTAAAGGGCTATCAGCTAGAACTCATAAATCACAATTAATAAAGTTGAGCAGAGTTATATAGAAATGTTCACCTATTACTAAGTCAAAAAGAGAAATACATGTGCCAAATAGGAAAATTTAGAAAATAAATCTTTAAAATGCCAAAGTAAAGGAGGAATCACTTTATATTATCTATGCTCTTTCTAAAATTTGTAAAAGTAGAGCTTGTTGTTTGGTCACCCAGTCGTGTCTGACTCTTTGCAACTCCATGGACTGCAGGCCTCTAATGTGAAGGAGACTTTACCTGCCCTTTAAAGTCAGATGTTAATTTTTCACCATTTCTTGTTTTTCTACTTACTACTTCTACTAAAATGCTTGGTACATATCAGATTGCCATTAAATTATTAGGTACCACAACAGTGAATGAAGTAAAAAATTTTACAAAAAAATGAGTTCAGTGAACTTGTAGGCACAAATATTCTATAGGTCCAGTACTGGCAAAATATTATGAGCTTACTATTGGAAAATTAAAAGTGAAATATGCTAAGTTACAAGCACTCTTGATTCCTTATATATACATTGCAATAGAAAGAATGATAAAAATAATTGAGATTTGAAATTTAAAAATATGGTAGTTCAACCATGCAGAATAGGAATGAGTTAATCTAGTCAAAGAAAAGAGAGGATATATAAATGGTTGAAGAGATAAGACTATAAAGAAAGTATCTTTTCATTTTCTTTCTTCCTAATCCTGGAGACAAATAATCAGGTTTGTTTCCAGATTCTTGGCTTAAGAAGAAGCTCAAAGTTGTCTTACTATCTATCGCATAATTATAATGAAGTTTTACTTGAACCCATTATGTCAGAAGAAAGGGAACTGGTTTCATTATTTAATTCTTATAAAAAAGCAAAATAAATGTCATGTGTTCATTTGGCATATAATATCAAAAAGAGAATCTATGCTGTCTCAGTGAAGATGTCCTCCATACACTCCAGCTATATATGAGAATGGAAGTAGTTTAGCAGCAGCCAAGAAACAGAAAGGCATAAGGTAATGTAAAGTAACCATGAATAGCCGAGATTGGCTGGTATGGTCTGAGTTCTAAAGAATCTGATCAGGCACTGGGAAGTCACTAAGGAAAAAAATAAAAATTTTATTTTAAAACAAAGTAATTTTAACATGACTTTTGAAGCCAGGGTAAAAGAACATTTAAAGACAGAACAGACACATGGTAGAAAAAAAAAGAGAGAGAGAGAACAGACGACAGTATTGAATTTTTAGGGGATATAATACTCATGAGGTTGTTAGGGCAGAAACTATTCTGTATTATATTGTAATGGGGTATGTGCCCTCAGTCGCTTCATTTGTGTCTGACTCTTTTGCGACCACATGGACTATAGCCCATCAGGCTCCTCTGTCCATGGGATTCTCCAGGCAAGAATATTGGAGTGGGCTGACATGCCCTCCTCCAGGTGATCATCCCACCCACAACTCTTGTGTCTCCTGCATTGAAGGTGGATTCTTAACTGCTGAGCCCGAATGGTGTACATGTGTCACTATACATTTGTTAAATTTCATTATCTCATACAATACACAATGCCAAGAGTGAACTCTAACATAAAATTCAGTTAATATAGCAGTAACTATGTGTTACCCACAATCAAAGAAAACTAACCAATCTAATCACATGGACCACAGCCTTGTCTAACTCAATGAAACTAAGCCATGCCATGTAGGGCGACCCATGGGTCATGGTGGAGAGTTCTGACAAAATGTGGAGAAGGGAATGGCATACCACTTCAGTATTCTCGCCTTGAGAAACCCCATGAACAGTATGAAAAGGCAAAGAGAGAGAGGACATTGAAAGATGAACTCCCCAAGTCAGCAGGTGCCCAATATGCTACTGGAGATCAGTGGAGAAATAACTCCAGAAAGAATGAAGGGATGGAGCCAAAGCAAAAACAACACTCAGTTATGGATGTGACTGGTGATAGAAGCAAGGTCCAATGCTATAAAGAGAAATATTGCATAAGAACCTGGAATGTTGGTCCATGAATCAAGGCAAATTGGAAGCAGTCAAACAGGAGATGGCAAGAGTGAACATCGACATTTTAGGAATCAGCAAACGAAAATGGACTGGAATGGGTGAATTTAACTCATATGACCATAATATCAACTACTGTGAGCAAGAAACCCTTTAGAAGAAATGGAGCAGCCATCACAGTTAACAAAAGAGTCCGAAATGCAGTACTTGGATGCAATCTCAAAAACAACAGAATGATATCTGTTCGTTTCCAAGGCAAACCATTCAATATCAAGGTAATCCAAGACTGTGCCCTGACCAGTAACACTGAAGAAGCTGAAGTTGAACGGGTCTATGAAGACCTACAAGACCTTTTAGAACTAACACCCAAAGATGATGTTCTTTTCATTACAGGGGACTGGAATGCAAAAGTAGGAAGTCAAGAAACACCTGGAGTAACAGGCCAATTTGGCCTTGGGAGTACAGAATGAAGCAGGGCAAAGGTTAATAGAGTTTTGCCAAGAGAACACACTGGTCATAGCAAACACCCTCTTCCAACAACACAAGGGAAGACTCTACACATGGACATCACCAGATGGTCAACACGGAAATCAGATTGATTATATTCTTTGCAGCCAAAGATGGAGAAGCTCTATACAGTCAGCAAAAACAAGACCAGGAACTGACTGTGGCTCAGATCATGAACTCCTTATTGCCAAATTCAGACTTAAACTGAAGAAAGGAGGGAAAACCCAGTAGACCATTCAGGTATGACCTAAATTAAATCCCTTACAATTTATACTGTGGAAGTGAGAAATAGATTTAAGGGACTAGATCTGATAGACAGAGTGCTTGATGAACTATAGATGGAGGTTTGTGACACTGTACAGGAGACGGGGATCAAGACCATCCCCAAGAAAAAGAAATGCAAAAAAGCAAAATGGCTGGTTGAAGAGGCCTTACAAATAGCTGTGAAAAGAAGAGAAGTGAAAAGCAAAGGAGAAAAGGAAAGATATACCTATCTGAATGCACAAAGAATAGCTAGGAAAGATAAAGCCTTCCTCCGTGATCAGGTCAAAGACATAGAGGAAAACAATAGAATGGGAAAGACTAGAGATCTCTTCAGGAAAATTAGAGATACTAAGGGAACATTTCATGCAAAGATGGGCTGAGTAAAGGACAGGAATGGTATGGACCTGACAGAAGCAGAAGATATTAAGAAGAGGTGGCAAGAATACACAGAAGAACTGTACAAAAAAGATCTTCACAACCAAGATAATCACGATGGTGTGATCACTCACCTAGAGCCAGACATCCTGGAATGGGAAGTCAAGTGGGCCTTAGGAAGCATCACTACAAAGCTAGTGGAGGTGATGGAATTCCAGTTGAGCTATTTCACATCCTGAAAGATGATGTTGTAAAAGTGCTGCACTCAATATGTCAGCAAATTTGGAAAACTCAGCAGTAGCCACAGGACAGGAAAAGGTCAGTTTTCATTCCAATACCAAAGAAAGGCAATCCCAATGAATGCTCAGAGTACCGCACAATTGCACTCATCTCACACACTAGTAAAGTAATGCTCAAAATTCTCCAAGACAGGCTTCAGCAATACATGAACCGTGAACTTCCAGATGTTCAAGCTGGTTTTAGAAAAGGCAGAGGAACCAGAGATCAAATTGCCAACACCTGCTGGATCATCAAAAAAAGAAAAGAGTTCCAGAAAAACATCTATTTCTGCTTTATTGACTATGCCAAAGCCTTTAACTGTGTGGACCAAAATAAACTGTGGAAAATTCTGAGAGAGATGGGGATACCAGACCACCTGATCTGCCTGAAAAATATGTATGCAGGTCAGGAAGCAACAGTTAGAACTGGACACGGAACAACAGACGGGTTCCAAATAGGAAAAGGAGTATGTCAAGGCTGTATATTGTCATTCTGCTTATTTAACTTATATGCAGAGTACATCAGGAGAAACACTGGGCTGGAATAAGCACAAGCTGGAATCAAGATTGCTGGGAGAAATATCAATAACCTCAGATATGCAGATGATACCACCCTTATGGCAGAAAGCGAAGAACTAAAGAGCCTCTTGATGAAAGTGAAAGAGGAGAGTGAAAAAGTTGGCTTAAAGCTCAACATTCAGAAAACTAAGTTCATGGCATCTGGTCCCATCACTTCATGGCAAATAGATGGGGAAACAGTGTCAGACTTTATTTTGGGGGGGCTCCAAAATCACTGCAGATGGTGACTGCAGCCATGAAATTAAAAGACGCTTATTCCTTGGAAGGAAAGTTATGACCAACCTAGACAGCATATTAAAAAGCAGAGACATTACTTTGCCAATAAAGGTCCATCTAGTCAGGGTTATGGTTTTTCCAGTAGTCATGTATGGATGTGAGAGTTAGACTATAAAGAAAGCTGAGTGCTGAAGAGTTGATGCTTTTGAACTGTGGTGTTGGAGAAGACTCTTGAGAGTCCCTTGGACTGCAAGGAGATCCAGTCCATCCTAAAGGAGATCAGTCCTGAGCGTTCTTGGAAGGACTGATGTTGAAGCTGAAACTCCAATACTTTGGTCACCTGATGCGAAGAACTGACTCATCTGAAAAGACCTTGATGCTGGGAAAGATTAAAGGTGGGAGGAGAAGGGGACGACAGAGGATGTGATGGTTGGGTGGCATAACTGACTCAATGGGCCTGAGTTTGCATGAATTCTGGGAGTTGGTGATGGAAAGGGAGGCCTGGCGTGCTGTGGTTCATGGGGTTGCAAAGAGTCAGACATGACTGAGCAACTGAACTGAACTGAATATTCATTTTATGAATCTGGCTGTAACATTAATTTTAAAAATATGAGAACACACAAAAATTAAACTAAAATATTCTAACAGATGAACCATGCCCTAATTAAATATGAAATTGTAGTAAATTTAACCCAGCAAGAAGTCATAGGACCTAGGAAGGTTTATCCCAAGAATTCAATAATTATTTAATATAAACAATCTAATTAATATGTATCGAATAGGTAAGAAAGCAAAGGCTGAATGCAAAATAAATAAAAACATATGAAAACTTAAATTGATGCTGAAAAGGATTCCCACAACATTTAACACCTGTTCATTATGAAATTTCATAGGAAACAAGCTACTTTTTCAGCATGATAAAAATAATCTATTTCAAACTAATAACCAATATTTTACTTAAGGATTAAATAGAAGAATCATTTCTATTAAAAGTAGAAAAGACAGGGATGACCAGTCTTCCTATAGCTATTTAAAACTGTAGTGAAAGTTTCAGTCAGTGCAATAAGACATGATGATATAAGCAAAAGAAAGCATAACCTTTTTTTTGTCATTACTTTTTGAAAGGAGGTGATTTGCAGAAAATGATTACACACCTTAACAAATCCTAAGAGTGAGACAACTATAAAATGTTTAAAATCAATAAGAGTCATCCCAGGGTGCACTGGGATGACCAAGAGGGATGGAATGGGGAGGGTGGTGGGAGGGGGGTTCAGGATGGGGAACACATGTACACCTCTGGCAGATTCATGTCAATGTATGGCAAAACCACTACAATACTGAGAAGTAATTAGCCTCCAACTACAATAAATAAATTTATATTAAAATAAATAAATTCCTGATTTGGTAATGGCAAAAAATAAAATCAAATCAATAAGAGAATTCATTAAGGTATTTGGATAGAAAAAGAGTGAGGGGAAAGATTCTACTCAGAATATGCAACACAAAAGTAAAATATATCCCTAAGAGTAATGTCCAGGTCTCAGAACAAATAAAAAAACACTCTATGATTATGAATGGGAAAGTGAAAGTGAAGTTGCTCAGTCGTGTCGGACTCTTTGCGACCCCATGGACTGCAGCCTACCAGGGTTCTCAGTCCATGGCATTTTCCAGGAAAGAGTAATGGAGTGGGTTGTCATTTCCTTCTCCAGGGGATCTTCCCGACCCAGGGATCGAACCCAGGTCTCCCGCATTGTAGGCAGACGCTTTACTCTCTGAGCC
Organism: Bos indicus; assembly: GCF_029378745.1. NCBI lineage: Eukaryota > Metazoa > Chordata > Mammalia > Artiodactyla > Bovidae > Bos > Bos indicus. The sequence goes on from NC_091780.1 coordinate 46,011,769, forward strand.
AGAATGGGAAGAATGATGATAATAAGGGTATTTCCTCTTTCCACAGGAAAGTTTTATTGCAAATCCAATCAAAATATCAATGGGATTTTTTCCCCCTGGAAAATAACATCATAATTCTAACAAAACTCTGGAAGAAAAAACAGGTAAGAACATCTACAAAAAGAAGAATGTGTTTGGATGAAATGAGGAAGAAGACTGATCCTATCAAATACTAAATTATAGAGCTGTAATAAACAGTAACATCTCCAGAAAATTGACAAATTAATAGCAATAAACAGATAGCTTTAAAACAGCTTAATATTTGATAAAGATGATATCAAGTCAATGGGAAACATATGGTCTTTAACAAATTCTATAACAAATTATAGAAATAGACTATTTTCCAACATTCAATGTGGTTCCATTTCTCATTCCATAAATCAAAATACATTCCAGATGGGATAAAAAATTAATATAAATATTTAGAAACCTAGAAGGAAACATAACTATTAAGACAGATTTTAAGACAGAACTCTCTAAGCACAAATACAGAAATTAAAAAGAAGATTGAGAGATAATAATTACTACATAAAAATGAAAAACCTGTATGTTAAGCAACCTAAAGATGTTGAAAACTGAATTAGAAGAACTCCCACAATAAACACAAAAATTAATCCTTAAGACATATACACATGTAAAAGAGCTCTTATAATTAATAAAATTCCTAAAGAGGAATTTGGAAACATCAAAAATTTTTTAGAAATATATGAAAAATATTAAGTTTACTAGTATTTAAAAACTATACATTAATAAGATACCATGATCTGCCCCTCAAATTATAAAAATTAAGAAAATGTGATTAGTATCTTGTGCTGAATAGGCTGCAGTTACACAATGTTGGTGGGATTAGAAATCAGTACTTACTGGAAAGCAATTTTATAATATATATGGCCTGAAATAAGTTCTTTTGCTTGACCTAAGAATTCTATTTCTAGGAATCTACCATAGGGGAAGAAATAAAAACTCATGTCAAAAATTCATATAACTTGGTGCCATAAAAATATATTTAAGAATATCAAAATGGTTGAAAAAAATACTTACAATATAGTTTTTTTAAAGACATAACTTACTACATATTACTATGATTCCAATTTTGTAAAACAAAAATGATAAATATGTCTATCAAAAAGATAGACTAAAATACATAAAGAAATGTTAACAATAGTTTTATGAATAACAATAGTGTTATTTTTCTATTTTCTGTAATAGCCAAAGAAATCATACATTATTTTAAATAATTATTATGAGGAATGCTAAAAACAAGGAAAAACAAGAATGACTGGAAATGAATAAAAACTATATTTTTTTATAAATCTGGTAGTAAAAACATGAAAGGGATGTACTATAGCTTGAAAGGATAAAAACTGAGGAAAGTTTTGTTTTAAACATATAACAAACAAGCTTAGAGCAAGAGAAGTAGAAATACAAGATAAAGAAGGAATAACTTTCTGAAGATCCTAGAGCAGACTAAGAAGGTAGGAAGCAGAAGCATAGAAAGAAAAAAAGTGCTTTTCTGACAAAGAAAACGAGCAAGAGAAGATGGCTCAATACAGAGAAATTTAAAAAAAGAAGATGTAAGGTATGTGTGTTTGATGTTGGAATGGTCTGAATCATCTTTGCATTCCTACCGAATAGTGATGGCAGGGTGAATGGCTTGTTACACACTAGCTTCTCAATGGTCAGAATACAGAGTGACTTTTGATTATACTGACAGCTTGAGGAACAAAGAAATGGTTTATAATAATTAGTTTAAGAAGTAAAGTATTATAAAAGTGAACAAGGGATAAAAAATATGCCAAATAACAGAGATAGCATTGTCAAAGTAAAGATGCATGAATCTACAGTAACTTCCTGTATCATGTTGGTCTGATAATTTTCTCTAGTAATGTACTGCTGCCTAGGAGTAGAGAAAGGGGATGTTAAGAATGATTCTGATTAAAGAACTGGTTATAGAAATATATATCTATATCTATAAACTTAACAGTTTTGAAGTTGTAAGAGAAGGCGTTTTAAAAATGGTTAACAATATGTGAATCTGCTTGACAGGCAGGCAAGTGGAATCAGTGGTGGGTGGGTAAACTGGGAGAACATGAAAAGCAAAAACTGTAGACACAGAAGTATAAAACACCACTCAAGTAAGATGCTGAGACAGTGAAGAAATGTGAATGTTAAGGATGTGGATTTCAAATTTCAGAAATATAAGCATTCTTAATAATGGTAACATCCAAAGTGTTGCTTTACTAATGTTTTTCTAGTTATACTGCCAAAAAGCACCTATTCATAAATTTTATTTTTATGAACCTAAAAAGGAAAGTAGTACATATATGTAAGTTGACCGTATGGGAATTTCAGTTAAGTAATATTTTGTAGTTTCTAGTATGAATTTCCCAGGAAATCTCATCCAGATACACCAGGAATATAGAGATTATTAAAATAGTGATATAACAAGGTTTTCACACCAAAAGCCATATAAAAATGGGTATGTATCCTAGGTCTTAAAAAGAAATCAGGTTTATAGCAATATAACAAACTATCTCCATCTTCTTCATTAATATTTTTGTAGCTACTAGCTTATACACATACACCAGTCATTTCACTTTGGCCTCTTATCATCAAAAGGGAATATCTAAGTATGGGGAAACTAAAGGACATTTTATAGGTTCCATCAGATTTATTCAACTCAAAAGATGATTCTGAAGTATATAAAAAGATACAAATAATCCAAAGATACCAAACATTTAAATGTAGCTGTACATTTTTTTAAATGCTTATTATTTCTAAGATATGTATAAGTGAAAAAAGTTTGTGTTCAGAAATTTATAATTCAATACATTATTATTCACATTATGAATAGAAACAGCTGAGGCGCTATATATAGACTTGAAAATTTCTCAACGACTTACCACTGTCTTGAGTCCAAGTTCCTAAGTTCTCTAAGTAGTTTTTCATTTTTCTTCAGGAGATGAAAACTCCTCCTAAATAGAGAGATTTATAAACATTTTCATCATCTTTGCAGTGAATGACATGACAGTTCTGGAAATACTTTCCACTCTACTCATACAATTCTTACACTTTTCTTGCCTTTTCATACTTCTAACACACAGGAGAAAAGACCCTAAAAAAAATGTAAAGAATATATGTCATTATTTCTACTGAGTCCCTCATACATTTCTGCTTGTGGATCATTATCTCTTGACCATGTAATTGTCTCCCTGCAGATGCTGTGAGTTTCCCAAACTCATATTCAGAAAAATAGATAAAAGCACTTTGTAGGTTCCTTCTCAAGAGTTTCATAAAAATGTGTGAGAAAGTTGTCCTTCATGAGAAATATTTCACAAAATCTAACTCTTTACCAGATAGGGATGTGTAATCCAGGTGGAATTTCTTTCTTGTTTTACATTATATGTATTTTTTACATTACAAAGCAGTGTGTAAATTTTACCAAATACATAAAATAGGTGCTGAATATGTATAAATTACATTCATGAAAGTAAAATAGAGCTTCCCTTTTTTTCCTCAAGAAACAATACATGGGCCATTGCACAGCAAAAGAGAGTAGCTGCTGCTGCTGCTGCTAAGTTGCTTCAGTCGTGTCCAACTCTGTGCGACCCCACAGACAGCAGCTCACCAGGCTCCCCCGTCCCTGGGATTCTCCAGGCAAGAACACTGGAGTGGGTTGCCATTTCCTTCTCCAATGCATGAAAGTGAAAAGTGAAAGTGAAGTCACCCAGTCATATCTGACTCTTAGCGACCCCATGGACTTCAGCCTACCAGGCTCCTCTGTCCATGGGATTTTTCAGGCAAGAGCACTGGAGTGGGGTGCCATTGCCTTCTCCGAAAAGAGAGTAGAAGAGATTTAAATTAGTAGCAATTACCTGTACTGGACATACCAAATTGTGTTCCTGATATAATCTTGCTTTCCCATAAGGCAGAGGATATACTCTTTTAATAAATGGAAGTATTTAAACCAAATTAGATTATAAACACTAGGTAAGAAAGTAGAATTCCAATTCAGTGCTTCACATACGTTTGAATTACTTTAAGATTTATTCATCCAGTTATATCTGAGCTGCCCTACTATAAATTGAACAAAAACAATATATTATACATATAAAAACATTTCTTCACTTCCCTACAGCTTTTAGTATCAGAGAAATTTAAAAAATAAATGTATGCTAATAATGCTTATACTTGTACAGTTTACAGTTACAGCTTATACTTGTATAGTGTACAGTTTTACTATTTTATATACATTGTCTAATTTAATTCTCACCATCATGTGAGGTAGGAGTTATTTCCTCAATCTGCAGAGTGTGGATGGAGGCTCAAAGTTTACGTTTCTCTAACCTGGATCTTCTGATTTAAGTCTCATGCCTTTTCATTTAACTCCTACTTAACTTCCTACAAAACTCTGTGTGTACTGCAAGTTTTTAATGAGGTTTTGCAATATGTATGAAAGAAAACAAAATTAAATAACATTAAAAAAGATGAAATCTAAATTCATTTTGTGATTTGATGCTAAATACTGAGTTAATTTCTCTGATACAAATAAGAAAGTATCATATCACTGTTTGCCTAAAAAATAAAAAAATATAGGCTTATATGACACAGTAAGAAATATACACTGGGGCTGTGTCCCCAATTCCTCAAACAGAGCTCCTAAAACTCTTGTAATTTCCTGAGTATAGGAGGTGACAGTAGAGTCTTACACAGACTTCCTAAAACCTCTGGAGTTTCCTTTTAATTTTGTTCTAATAAGGTAACTCTTGGTGGTGTTCTCGTTAACTTCAGGATGGTGCCTCATCACCAGAAAGGGTAAACCACCAGAAAGAGCAAGCTTGAAACTTTCAGCCCTGCCTCTGGGGAGAGAGAAGAACTAGAGAATTGAGTTAATAATCAATCATGCCTACACGGTAAGACCTCCATAAAAATCCCTTGACAACAGGATTCAGAGAGCTTCCTGGCTGAAGACATTCAATGTGCTGGGAGGGTGGCATACTCCAACTCCACAGGGCCAGAATTTCCACACTTGGAATCCTTCCAGACTTTACTCCATGTATCTCTTCATCTGGCTGCTCATCTTTATCCTTTAATTGTCCTTTATAATAAACTGATAAACCTAAGTAAATGTTTTAAGAGTCATTATAATTAATTATCAAACCCAAGAAGGGGGTTGTGGGAACCCCTGATTTCCCTAGATTTGCAACTGGTGTCTGAAGTAGAGGGCAATCTCATCAGTCTAAGCTCTTGTCTGTGGTAACTCCAGGTATTGTTGAAACTGCCTGGTGTGAGAAACTCACACATTTTGTGTCAGAAGTGTTGTGAGAAAAAAGTTTTTCCTATTAGCTTACATGAAGGTTGGAAAAAAGATTTTTCTCAATTATTTGAGCTATGTGTTCTAAGTCAGATAGGTATACTAGTCATTTTGAAAATGTTAAGAGTTAATTCATTACATTCAATTATCTTCTTATTCCTCTGAAATCTGATTATGACTCTGTGGACTTAAAAAAGAAAGAAGATCTGCCTATTGGTCAAAGAACTAACTGGTAGGTAAAATTTAGTGAGGGAAAGGATGGAGACTAAAATGCTGATCATAAAATGAATAAGACAAATATTTCTTTTAAAAAAGGGAAAACCTGTCCTTTAGCCTTACCTTTTGTCCCAAGAATTCATTCCCAATATACTAAGAAGCAATCTGCAATAATAAAATGCTGACTGAGGTTTCTGAGGGGTTGGTTCATCTTGTTCTGCAGCTTTCATGTTTAAGTCATTGAAGTGTTTCTCAACAAATTCTTTTTCCTCTGTATGCTGCTTAAGGATAGCATTAATAACATCATTCTCCTGTTTTTCAGAAATGCACACAGGCTGTGGAGCAGGAATATTAAGTGAGACTCCAGTCCTCTGTAAGCATTCAGGACTGGTTACACCTAAATACTGCAAAAGCTCATCAAGAACATCTTCTTCATCTCTTATTGTGTCCCAAGTTGGTACAGTTTCTCTAAAACTTCTTTTAAACTGGAGGGAAATCCCATCTTTAACTGTTATATCTTCTAAGCATTCATTAGATGCAGAAGGTTCTTCTGGCTTCTCTTGGTGAGACAATGAAAGTACGAGAGATGTAGGTTCTGATAGACCACTTACAAGAGGTGGTCCATACAGGATGGCAGAATCCCATGAATATTTTCCAGAAAGATCACGTACTATAATTCTGACATTTGAATTGGCTGATGCAAGACCAGCAGATAAACCTCCTCCAGGTATACTCTCTTCAGCTCTGATCTGGATACAGGACACTAAGGTTGTATTGTTTAACACAAAAAACTGAATATTTGGACTCTCGAAGAGTTCCGGGGAAAGTTCAGTGCTTTCACTGTAATGATTGTCGTGATTCTCACACACCTGACTTGTTAACATAGCAGGACCGCCACTCATTGGATAGTGGCCCAAGTGATTCACCAGATGTGTAATAACAGTGCGGGCAGCTATGGAGATTAATCCTTGCTGCATTTGAGTTTTCACTAGGAATAAAGAAAAATATAAGTGAGTGAGAATACTGCTGCTTCCTAGAGAGTCATATAACAATGAAACAGATAGCAAATAGGGATTCCATCACATTATCAAAATCACATTCAAATATTAGAGCAAATATTTTCAATGTAGAATATGAACTACAAGAATGATGGCAAAGAAGAAGAAAACTACTCAGATAAAGTTTTGTTAATTTTTGTAAGAAAGCCCTTTTTGAAAATTTTGCTTATGGATTCGTATTAATAATTTAAATTGAGGCCCTTAAATGTACATCATACCTTCAAAGAAGGTTCAAAAGTGTTTTAAATCATGTGAAATAGTTTTGCTCCCAGATTAAAAAGTCAACGAAATCCAACTGATAAGTTTCTTATCTTATCAGGAGATACAGAGACATAGTTTGTAACATGCCTTAAATGTCATTTAACTATGGCTTATATGGATGATGTAAAAGTGTCAGAGAAAAGATATCTTTCAACTAAACTTCAGGAGTCAGGATCAATTTAAACAGTGAGTCAGTGTAGCCTGCATATGCCAAGGAAACTTTAAAGGAAAAATATTTTTGGCTTGCCTATTTTTCTAAGGCAGTAAACAGGTAAGGAGTACATCTATATGAGTAACTTAAAAAAAAAACAAAACATAGGAAATGGTAAAAACAGAAAACTCAAAGAATATAGCAGTAAGAGGCCTGAAGAGGCAAGGTGCCTAATGTCAGGACCTGAAGGAAGAAGAAAAAGGAGGAGAGGGTGGAAGGAAGACAAAGAACACAGAAAGAGAGTAAAGGGAGAAAGAAAAAGAGTAAACTCAACTTTTGAAAGTTCATAAGGGAACTAAGTTGTACATTGTTGGTATGATTACTTAAAAAGAGGCAAGAGAGAGAAATAGTGTCATATATTCCAGGCTACAGCCTGCAAGATCCAGAACTGACACCCCTTGGTACAGCCAAAGCGTAAGCAACAAGTCCCCAGCTATGCCATTAATACAAATAACACCTTCTTCATTATTCCAAATATAAAAAAGAACAATTTTCTTGGACTTTGTTGATTTGGAAATATTACTGTCAAAATTTTAATCTTCTTCCATAATCAATCAAGTTTTATTACATATATGTATATATAAACATTCTTCAATTTACTTAAAAAGTTCCAATTTCATTGAGCTGTTCTTTGATTATAGTTAGGGCTAGCTCTGAAAATGAGCTATTTTAACACTAGATAACAAACTAAATGACTAATCTTAATTCAGTCCTACATTTTCAAGACTTATTATGGTAAAGCAAAAAGATATATCACTAAATGATGAGAAACAGGTAATCTGAATCTAGTGTCTGCTTTTGCTTCTCTAATTATGACTTAGAATATAAAGAGTGTTCACACTGTAAGGGGCTTTACAGATAAACTAGCCAATAATTCTCATTTTGAACAAGAAGACAAATGGGTTCACAAGTTCAGGGATTTGCCACAGAAGGTATCTGGGACAGTGTTATTTTCATCTTTATCACAACTCAAATCTCAGTATCTTTCTCTTTCGTTAAACTGTCCTTTTCTTCTGGCAAATTACTTTGACATACAGAAACAACGCATTCAAAAAAGTTTTTTTCTGTGTACAGAGTCAAAAAAGAGTACTTAGCATAAATTAATAAATGGCCAAGATCAACTGGAAAAGCTCATTTAAACCAAGCCATGAAAAAGCAAATAAATAAACTAAGCCATGTTTTAAATAGTAACAGAAAATTATGATTAAGTTTATGCAGGAAAGTTTCTTTCCCCTTTCTTCCTTTTGAGTGACAAACAGGTGACTCATTTAGGAAGTGAATCTTCTTTGCAGAACATTTCTAAAGAAGCAGAAGAATGTAATTTAATAGAAATGGACTACAGAAAAGAGAAGAATTTCTGACTTTGGCTTCTTCTGTGATCATGGACAAGTCACATAAAACTTCTTAAACTCCATTTTTCTCTAAGGATAACATGGGGGTTTTTGGTAAAGATGAATTGAAAACTCATATATAAAGCCTGATATAACTGAAACAATACAAATCAATTTTTAGAGCACTGTAAGTCACAAAGGTTTTATGAGTTCCTTTTGCAAACTTGCCTATAACTAAACTGTAAGAATGAGCCAGCTCCTTCGCTAAAACTGAAATAGCCTAAGTCTAGGTCCTGTCTGTTCTATACATGCTCCCCTCAAGGAGAGAGACAGTGAGAACGCAGTTTAGTGAGCTTGCTCACAAATGTCATAATTACTAACACCGAGAACATTTAACAAATGAACTTAGATTTCAGAAGTTGGTAAAAGCATTTTCTTTCCTAAACTGCCTCTCTAATTTCAGCATATCTATAAATATACAAGGATTAAAAAAAAAAAAAACTCTCAACTTATTAATTTGGCAGTTAGGATTACTGAGATTTATTTTGAATCATTAGCTATTGAACGTACATATCTTCTACATATCTACCTAGATATAAAAAACATGAAATTCTCTAATTTAGAAATTAAAAATGAAATTCTAAAATAACCAGCCTTGTGAGAAAACGCAAAATGAAGATATCAGCGCTTCTAATGCTTTGGGTAACTATCATTCATTTAAATAAGTCTATTCAAGGTTGTCTTTTCAGATGGTCAGATTAAACAAACCCTACAAGCATTTGCAGCAAACCCATAATTACAGATTATTATGGCACACAAAAGCAGCAAGACATAAAAAGCTGCTGCAATTCACTGCACTATAACAGAACATGCAGAGGAAGTTAATTTTGGCAAATGCTTTAAATATTAGCTTTGCATAATATGTACAGGTGAAACTATAATTAAGACAAAATGAATCCTTTGGAGCCTTCTTTCACTCTGACCCTGCAAATGATGACTTTCTGCTAATAAGACTACTGCCATCTGACAAAAAGCCAACTTCACTATCTTGCTTTATTCTTTAGTAAATTTAATAATTACTGCTACTCCTGCCAATAGTTTTCAAATCAGACTTGTTCAGTCCAATACTGAGCTTATTAGGGACACTGTGTGTTTAGAAATCTTTGGCCAAAAAAGTACTTGAAGATGATGATGCATGCCTTAGACAAGGGCACAATGATTAGCCATTTTTGCCACATTAAAAAAAAAAACAAACCCTCAGCATGTAGTCACTACAGACCACAGAATCACCTGCTGTTAGCTCACAGCTGTTCCTAAAAGGTTCTGCATTTATCCGGCCCTTAATACCTTTAAGAAAGTCCAAAGGGAACAACTTTAATACATTTAGAGAATAGTACCCCATGGAGTATTTGGTATCAATATAAAGCTCATCTGTTTAAAATCTTTACACCTTTCTTTTACAGTGACTGTTAACGGCACAGTAAATTTTACATGAAATACATTAAAACTTCCCTTTTAGTAAGTAAAAATTAAGTAAACTATTTATTTCACAGTTTAAGAAATATACTATATTGCCCTGAACCAAGTTTTATCATTTTACACCTTTAAAAATGCAAAAAGGAAAGAATATTTTCATTTAACTTTGTTTTTAAGTAAAATAAACACTGTATTATATATGCCAAATCTAAAGAAATAAGTCACCTATATCCATTATTGTCTGAATTATTTCTATTGCATTCCTAGTTCACTTGTACATATGTGTTCTAGACAAACTATTAGGTATTTGTGGTTGACTCAAAACCCAAGCCCTGTATTTCCTTGATACGTAACTTTATACCTTCACTTGCATTTTACATCATCAATCCATTACCATAGCCACATTCTAGATGTTTTAATCGTTTATAACTATTCTATCTTTAAAAATCAAACTTTTCCTTAATTTATACTCCAACCACAACCTCCTAGTCTAGTGACTTTCCAATTCTGTTCTGTAGAGCCCTTGGAGAGGGCTCTTAGACATGAATGGGAGAGAAGTCAGCCGAATCTTTACTGTAGCACTACTTTAAGAAGTTTTACAAAGTAGACTTCCTTGTGAAATGTATCTGTAGAGTGTCTGCTGCTTAAAAACTCATTTAATAAACCACTGTCCTAACATACTGATAAGCTCAGCAGTTCTCAACCTTGGCTGGATATTAATCACCTGAAACATTTTAAAAGTCTGAGGAATCGCAGATCAATATATCAAAACCTCTATGGATAGGACCAGAATATCACTATTGCAATATGTAGCCAAGGCTGAGAATCATTGCTCAAACTTCTTATCACCAACCACATCTACTTTCTGATTCATAGGATCACCTCTACTTTCTTCCAGCTTACTAGCTATTTCCTAACACCAGTTCAATCCTCACCAACCCTAGACTCTATAATTAAACCATAAACCAATATTCTGAAAGCCATCGTTCCCTTGTCTATCTGCCAGAGCCAATTTACTGAATTTTGAGAGATGTAACCAAAACGTGTGGTTTCCCCTTTCTATTGGGTCCTCAATACTTCTGTCAGTCCTCTTACTTTATTTCAATTTTCTTCATCTTTCTGATTTCAGAAGAAGAGCTAATATTAATACCTAAACTTTCTAGCTCTCAGGAACTTCACTCTGTTAATGAACCCCTTACAACTTTCTTTCTCAGCTTATAATTGAGTTTAGCTCTTTTTGTCTTTAAAACTTCTTTAATCCTGAATAATCTTATCTGTTTTATCATTTTTCTTGACTTTTTTAAAGAGCACTTTTGACAAATGGCTCTACTTCCTTAAGTCCTGCTTGCTCCTTAACCCACAGCCATTCACTTCTGTCTCCTACTTCTCTGCTGAAACCGAAGTAGATGTATTTGTCAGTCTTTTTGTACTTAATATCTCTATCATTTAATATCTTTGACAGTCTCTCAAAAATCTTTTTCTTCTGTTTCTGAGGAACTACTCTTTCCTGGTTTTCCTTCCTTTCCAACCTTTTCTTCTCAGAACACACACATCCGTGTAAATACATATTCCTAACAAAGACCTCTCTGCTAAGGTGTAGATCTGCATGTACACTAAGTCACATGAACATCCAACAGGTGCTCCAAGCTAAACCATTTCCATTTCCAATACTGCTCTCCTTTCCCTTCCTAATTCTCTAAACTTTCTCATATTCTTGGTCTAGTTTGGGGAAGATATAATCAATTTAACCCTTTAGCAACTCTTGTTTCTCCTACTGCAACAGCATCATGATTGGTCTCTGATGCTGCATTAACCTCCCTAAAAATCAATCTAACATATTAGAGATCAAGCAAATCCCCTTTTCTGCAAAGGACAGACAGTAAATTATCTTTGGTTTTATGGGCCATGCTCTCTCTGTCCAAACTACTCAACACTGCTATTACTACACAAAAGCAGCCATAATGATACATAAATGAACAGCACGGATGTGTCTCAATAAAACTGTATTTAGGTGGCAGGTGTGGGCCAGTCTGCTCACTCCTAAAATACTACTCTCAAAAAGCTCTTAATATTAATTTTACCATGTATATCACCTCCTTAAAACCCTTCAATAATTGCGGGGTTCCTCTGGGCTACCCCTGCTTCTTTTTTTTGTTTTTAATTGAAGGATAATTGCTTTACAATATCGTGTTGGTTTCTGCCGTACATCGACATGAATCAGCCGTAGGTATACATATGTCCCCTCCCTGATGAACTACCCTCCCACCTCCCACCCCTCTAGGTTGTCACAGAACACTGCGTTTGAGTTCCCTGCATCATACTATACCCCTGCATCTTGGATGTACTTTTATTTTTATATGTAGTCATATCATAAGGTTACTTGTCTACATATTTCCTTATCTCAGATAGTAAACTCACTGAATATAAAAACTGTATGGTTAAAGAACTTAATCAGAATAAAGAACTTAATCAGAACTTAATATGGTTAAAGAACTTAATCAGTATCAGAATACTTATAAGTATAAAGGGAATGTCATCACGTTTCATCTTAGTACTTGTGTATCTGAAGTTATTTCTTAAACTAAAAATGAACTTTAGTTATAATATAATGGCAAGGTAAACAATTATAAAGTAAGGCATACTACCTTCCAGTATTTCTACGTAGGCCTCAAATCATACTCTGGCAGAACCCAAGCAACAATACTGTCCTGAAGAGAATTAATTTTACCTTCTGTTACTGGCTGGAGTTTAGAGGATCGTTCCGAATCAGGAGAGTGCAAAGGTTCAGGCTCTTTTAGGCTTTCCAAATGCATAAAAGGATCATAATCTACAGATGCCAAATCAGAAAGGCTTATTGGAAAATACCTCGGATTGCTAAAACACTGAGCTCCATAAACACACCCATGTAATACCTGCAAATACAGGGAGAAAAAACATACCAAATTTTCCTTTTCAGTGAAAATAAAGGTAAAAGGAGAAAACAACTGCTAATACAAGAACTTGACAAAATTTTTAAATATTTAAACACAGCTCTTCAATCAAGGTAAAATTTTTCTTAAAAAGAATGAGCAATATTTAACTAATGATTCTCACATTCAACAAAGATTTCACTTTTCAAAATTCTGCAATTAAACAGTCTTATAAGAAGTACTTTTTAATTATCCATAGGTACTGTAAGATAAATCTATGTTCTTAGAAAATTGCTAGATCTAAAACAATGAAAAATGCAATACTAAGAAATATTAATTCTTTAGGTTTCAAAAATCCTTGGTTACCAAATAAATAATAAAGCAAAGTTTACCTTATAAATACAGTTAAGGACAGATTTTTCTATTTTATCATTTTCTGCTCCTGTAGCATGGACTGGTTGGAGCAGTGTCTTAAGAGGTAAGGCCATGATCCAGTCCAGAAGACACAGAAGTAAGGATACCACCAACTGAAACAACAAAACCCCACATCCTCAGTATAACCAGAAAACAGAACATTCAAACTTCAAATTATCTGTAAGTATAAAATATACACAGCAAATGAACTTTCACCCCTTCTCCCACTGTAAGCTTTTGTGAAGAGCGAGCATAAAAGAGAAAGAGGAACTAGGTACCAGCCAGGTGATTTGGCATCTGTCCCTTGGGTGGCAGGCTTAAACGGTGGAGTGCTAGATGTATGGTCTAAATCCTTCTCTCCTCTGATAGGGTGTGAGTTGGGAGTTTTCTGACTGTATGGAGTTATGCTAGGAGTGGGGTTTATGACAAGAGTGCTACAGCCTTTCCTACCTATTTCTGATGTAGATATTTTCTCAGTCACTTGATGTGTAGAGGTCACCTGATTAGTTTCTGGATTTCTCTCAGAGGGAACTGCTCCATGTGTAGCTGTATCTTCCACAGGTCCAAGAGAGGAGGAAAACTCAGGAGCCCTCTAGGTCACTATCTGAGGACTCCCTCTCTGCCTATTCTTTAACTGTTACTCTTCAAGGTGTTATACTTCGCTAACCTATCTTACTCTTTAGCTTCTCCTTAAGTGATCACATATATTCCCAGTTTAATACAACTCATGTATTGACAATGCCAATAATTTTGTTTCCAGCCTCAAATTTACTACATTAGTTATATAGATGGTGGTCTCTACTTGGGCATCACTCCTTACGTGAACACACTAAAAACTGAAATTCATCTTTCTTCAAATATCCTGCCTTTTTCTTTATTCCTGATGCTAGTGATGGATGCCACTTTGTCAATATTAACCTTTATTCCTTTAGCTTTATTTCAGAACATTATAAATTCTCATGGAGATTACTGTAATTAACAATTACTGTATTATTCCTTTTGACTTTCACTCGTTTTTAAGTGATCTCTCACAAATCTGGCATTTTGTTGCATATTAAAACTGGATGCTTGGGGCTGGTGCACTGGGACGACCCAGAGGGATGGTATGGGGAGGGAGGAGGGTTCAGGATGGGGAATGTATACCTGTGGCGGATTCATTTTGATATATGGCAAAACCAATACAATATTGTAAAGTTAAAAAATAAAATAAAAAGAAAACAATTAAAAAAATAAAATAAAACCTTTCCAAAAAGTCACTTTCAAAAAAACAACTTTCTCAAAAGTCCAAGGTTCTTAATGTAGAATTGTGACCCCATTCTATGTCTAATGCCTAATTTCCCAACCTTGAATGATGCATTTCATGTCCTATAATATGGAAATAATTGCCTTCCCATAACATTATATCTTCCCATAACATTAAAAGATGCTTGCTCCTTGGAAGAAAAGTTATAACAAACCTAGACATTTGGAGAAGGCAATAGCAACTCACTCCAGTACTTTTGCCTGGAAAATCCCATGGATGGAGGAGCCTGGTAGGCTGCACTCCGTGGGGTCGCTAGGAGTTGGACACGACTGAGCGACTTCTCTTTCACTTTTCACTTTCATGCATCGGAGAAGGAAATGGCAACCCACTCCAGTGTTCTTCCCTGGAGAGTCCCAGGGATGGGGGTGCCTGGTGGGCTGCTGTCTCTGGGGCCGCAAAGAGTCGGACACGACTGAAGCGACTTAGCAGCAGCAGCAGACAGTGTATTAAAAAGAAGAGACATTACTTTGCCAACAAAGGTCCATATAGTTAAAGCTATGGTTTTTCCAGTAGTCACATATGGATGTGAGAGTTGGACTATAAAGAAAGCTGAATGCCAAAGAATTGATGTTTTTGAACTGTGGTGTTGAAGAAGATTCTTAAGAGTCCCTTGGACTGCAAGGAGATCAAATCAGTCAATCCTAAAGGAAACTGACCCTGAATATTCATTGGAAAGACTGATGCTGAAGTTGAAGCTCCAATACCTTGGCCACCTGACGCGAAGAGCTGACTCATTAGAAAAGAGCCTGATGCTGGGGAAGATTGAAGGCAGGAGGAGAAGGGGATGACAGAGGACAAGATGGTTGGATGGCATCACCAAATTAATGAACATGGGGTTGAGTGAACTCTGGGAGATAGTAAAGGACAGGGAAGCCTGGTGTGCTGCAGTCCATGGGGTCACAAAGAGTTGGACATAACTGACTGACCAAATAACAACTGTCTTCCCATAACACATCATGACATTGTACACATGATTTTACTCATGCTATTCACTCCACTTGGAATAACTCTCTGACTCTACTTGTTTCCATTTATGTAGAACACCCCATTCATCTTTAAGCAATTGTGCCCTTAAAACAAGTTTCCTGCCTTGAAAGTTAATTACTTCCTCCTCTACCTTGTATTATACATTTTTCTACTTTTTACAGTAAGCACTTACTATACTGGATTGCTTCACTTGCCTCTCTAATCTTCAAAATCCATGAGAGCAGGGACCATCTTATTTATGTCTGTTTAACTAGCTCCAAGCAGAATACCACAGACATATTTTGTGATCAATAAATGTTTAGTGAATAAAGTAGGCAGGGAACAAAAACCTGGTAGTGGAGCTTTTTCTTATGAACAGCTAGGCCTTTGGAAGACAAAATGATAAAGAAGGAGGTGGCTCATTAGTGACCCAGATATAGTTCACAAATTGGATTTGGAATTCTTGACCATAGTTTAAGACACTAAAATGAAGGACTCCTGCCCAAAAATGGAGTAACAGGGTCTTTTAAAGATGAGGAAGAATGTATTTATCAATCATTAGATAATACGATCAAATGAGTTTTAAACTACATACAAAGAGGAAGAATAAAAAATTCTCAGGTAAACTCATGAAGTTAGCGATAAGGAAGACAACAGGAGAGACCAAAAAATGTTAAAAAGCATCACTGACTCAATGGACATGAATTTGACCAAACTCTGGGAGACAGTGAAAGAGTAGCCTGGCGTGCTGCAGTCGAAAAGAGTCAGACATGATTTAGCAACTAAACAACCACAACCCCACACAAGAAAATAACTGAGAATAGGTCCAGAAACATAATTATAACTGCAGAGTTCTATAAACAATGGGCAGAATACATGAGATTTCAACACAATATGATTAAGAAATTGTAACATTGAGATTTGGAGAAGAGAATTCAAGATTGGGATGTGAAAATTGGAAGGAATAATTTTCGGAGAAAATTAACAGGATCTAGAGCAGCACTGTCTGATAGAACTTTGTGCAATGATGGAAATGGTATATATTTGCCCATGTGGCTACTGAGCACTTGAAATGTGGCTGGTACAAACAAAGAATTAAAATTTTCATGTAAATGTTCAATTTAATTTTATGTAAAGTCACACATGGTAAGTAGCTACCATTTGGTCAGTACATATCTAGAGTCTCTATAACAAGCTATGTGCAAAAAATTAACAGACATATGAAGCAACAGCAAAGTGGAACCTATAGTCTTCAGGAAAAAAGTTCAATGGAAACAGACCCATCAATAATCCAGATCCTGAATTTAGCAACTAGAACTTTAATTATAATACATATGTTAAAAATCTATGAAAGAAAATAGAGATAACTGATGAAATCATGCAGAATTTCAGGAAAGACATGAAAACTATAAACAGATATCAAATAGAAACTTTAGACTGATAAGTACAGTATCTGAAATAATTAAAGGAACCTCATAATAAATTTTTGGCTTCCCTGGTGGCTCAGATGGTAAAGCATCTGTCTACAATGCGGGAGATCAGGGTTCAATCCCTGGGTTGGGAAGATCCCCTGGAGAAGGAAATGGCAATCCACTCCAGGACTATTACCTGGAAAATCCCATGGACAGAGGAGCCTGGTAGGCTACAGTTCATGGGGTCGCAAAGAGTCGGACACGACTGAGCAACTTCACTTCACTTCATAATAAATTTACTGAGGTAAATACAATCTTGTAGAACTTTTTGATGGCCAAAGGGTATGTCTTCTCCAAAGCGTCATACCTTTATACATTATATGAACTCTCCCTAATGGAAATTTCTTTACTTCCTATTAGTAATAGTTATATAAAAATGCACGGCTTCCTTAAGAATGAATTCCTCACAATTAATAACTTTCAAGCATAAATAAGATCATAACAACTAAAAAAAATAAAATGGACAGAACCCTCCCAAGTTCCTTACAACCTTAAAATTTAAAGACTTTATCAAATGACCATGATTAATTTGAAATATGAACTAAAAATATAATTTAGTTATACTTAAATAATGGAAAGCTATATCTTTATTATAATTAATGTAAGATTGTGTCCCACATAAATATATATACCTTCACAGTTTAAAAATATAAATATTTTACTAGATAATCACATTGTTAAATATAAAAACAAATTTAAGTTACCCTCTTGTCCATTTCATAAGATGATGCTTCTGTACTTGGCAAAAGATGGGTAATAGTGGCTATTAGAATCTGTAAGAAATTAAAAAGAAGCTCAAAATATGTCAAACTAATGATGTATCTTAAAACAAACACTAATGCTAATAAAGTACTGGAAAATACATTGTTCAAAGTTTAAGCCAAAATATATTGTTATTTCAAAGTAATTTTTAATAGGTCAGTTTTTCAAGTATACTAACTATCAAACATTTACAATCTTAATGTACAGAACCAAAGTTATATATGCTCTCTTAACTATAAATGGTTTTTGTAGATTCAATTCTTGAATCAATATGTATAAATATACAAGTAATATCAGAAGATACAGATAAGCAAAATGACATATAAAAACCATTGGTATTTATTATTGAAGACATCTGCTTTGCTCAACAAGTTAAGAAGCAATGTATTTTAACATAATAAGCTCCATATAGGACAAGCCTGAAGCTAACAACATATTTGAAGGTAAAAAGTTAATGTCCTTTCCTCTAAAGTTGGGAACAAGACAAGGATGCTCTTAGCTGTCATTTCTATTCCACACAGTATGGGAAGTCCTACCACACCAATTAGGCAAGAGAAAGAAATAAAAAGCATCCAAATCTGAAAGGAAGAAATAAAATTATTCCTATTTGTAGATGACATGATCCTATACCCAGGAAATCCTAAACATTCCACAAAAACAACCCTAGTAGATTAGAACTCATAAGTGAATTCAGTAGAGTTGCAGGATGTAAAAATCAACACATAAAATCCAGTTGCATTTCTATACACCAACAATAAACTATCACAAAGAGAAATTAATTTAGAATAGCATCAAAGTCAATAAAATACTTAGGAATAAATTTAACCAAAGAGGTGAAAGACCTATATACTGAAAATTAGAAGACACTAGTGAATGAAACTGAAGAAGACAAATAAATGGAAAGATATTCCATGCTACAGATTGGAAGAATTAACAGTTTAGTTGTTCACACTACTCAGATTCAGTGTAATACCTATCAAAATTCCAGTGGCATTTTTCTCAGAATTAGAGAGAACTATCCTAAAATATCATAAAATTTGAATGGAATTCTACCCACCCCCTCCAAAACCAAAGAGCCAAAGCAATCTTGAGAAAAAAGAACAAAGCTGGAGGCATCACACTCCCTGATTTCAAGTTTTATTATAAAGCTAGAGCAATCAAAATATGGAACACGGACATGGAACAACTGATGGGTTCAAAATTGGGAAAGGAGTACAGCAAGGCTGTATACTGTCATCCTGCTTATTTAAATTATATGCAGAGTACATCATATGAGATGTAGGGCTGATGAGTCACAAGCTGGAATCAAGATTGACAGGAGAAATATCAACAACCTCAGATATGCATATGATACTACTCTAACGGCAAAAAGTGAAGAGGAACTAACAAGCATCTTGCTGAAGGTGAAAGAGGAGAGTGAAAAAGCTTGCTTGAAGCTCAACACTCAAAAACCTAAGATCACGGCATCTGGTCCCATCACTTCATAGCAAACAGAAGGGGAGAAAGTAGAAGCAGTGAAAGAGTTTTTTCTTGGGCTCCAAAATCACTGTGGACAGTGACTGCAGCCATGGAATTAAAAGATGCTTGCTTCTTGGAAGGAAAGCTATGACAAACCCAGGCAGCATATTATAAAGCACAGACATCATTTTACCGACAAAAGTCCATACAAAGTTATGGTTTTCCCAGTAGTCATGTACAGATATAAGAGTTGGACCATAAAGAAGACTGAGCCCCGAAGAATTGATGCTTTTGAATTGTGGTGCTGGCAAAGATCCTTGAGAGTCCCTTGGACTGCAAGGAGATTAAACCAGTCAGTCCCAAAGGAAATCAACCCTGAATACTCACTGGAAGGACTGATGCTGAAGCTCCAATACTTTGGCCACCTGATGGGAAGAGTCAACTCACTGGAAAAGACCCTGATGCTGGGAAAGATTGCAGGCAGGAGGAAAAGGGACAACAAAAGATGAGATGGTTGGATGGTATCACCTGACTCAAAGGACATGAGTCTGAGTAAACTCTAGGAGATAGTAAAGGACAGGGAAGCCTGGCATGCTGCAGTCCATGGGGTCGCAAAGAGTCCGACACGACTTAACAACAACAATCAAAATATGGGACTGACATAAAAACAGGCACATAGACAAGTGCATTAGAATGAAGTCTAGACATAAACCCACACATACAGTCTATTTTTGACAAGGGTGCCGAGAACACACACACATGTGGTGTTGAAAGAAACTGGGTATCCATGTGCCAAAGCATGAAACTGGACCCCTAATTTATACCACTCACAAAAACTAACTTGAAATGGATCAAAGTCTCAATACAAAGGCTTGAAACCTTAAAACTTCTAGAAGAAAACATAGGAAAAAGGCTCCGTGACATGGGTTTTGGTAATAATTTTTTGGAAATCATACCTAAAGCACAAGCAACAACAACAAAATAAACAAGTGGGACTATATAAACCAAAAGCTTCTGCACAGAGAAAGAAACCATCAATAAAGTGAAAAGACAACTTACAGAATGGAAAAAAATATTTGCAAACCATATATCTTAAGAGGTTAATATCTAAAATATACAAGGAACTTCTATACCCAACAGCCAAACAAATTATCTGAATTCATAAAAGGGCAAAGATTCTGAGTAGACGTTCTGCCAAAGACACATAAATGGCCAACAAGAACATGGTAAAGTACTCAACATCAGTAATCATCAGCAAAATGCAAATCAAAATTACAATGAAGTATCACCTCATATTTGTTAGGATGGCTATTTTTAAAAAGACAAGAGAGAACCAATGTTGGCAAGAATGTGAAGAAAAGGGAATCCTTATGTACTCTTAGTGGGAATGGAAACTGGTACAGTCATGGAAAACAGTATGGAGGTTCCTCATAAAATTAAAAATGTAACTACCATATATACTACTTCTGGGTATACATATGAAGGAAATAAAATCAGTATCTCAAAGGGATATATGCACACTCATGTTCACTGCAGTATTATTCAAAATAGCCAAGATATGGAACAGCCCACATGTCTTTTGACAGATAAATGGATATAGAAATTGTGGTGTACATACATACACTATTGAATATTATTAAATAATAGGAAAAAAGAAAATCCTGCCAGTTGTGAGAACATGAAAAAACCTAGAGGGTATTATGCTAAATGAAATAAGCCAGAGAAAGATAATATTGTATGGTATCACTTACATGTGGAATCTAAAAAAAGCTGATTTTATAGAAACAGAATAGTATGGTGGTTGCCAGGGGCTGAGGTCTAGTGAACTGGGGAGATGGAAGTCAAAGGGTGTAAATTTTCAGTTATAAGAATAATAAATTCTAAGGATTTAATGCATAGTACAGTAAATACAGTTAAGCATACAATAGTATCTTAAAGTTGCTAAGAGTAGACCTGAAGCATTCTCACCATAAAAAAAATTAACAATGTGTAATAATATGGTAATTACCTTGATCTTGGTAACCCTTCTACAATATCATTGCTTTATACATTTTAAATATAATATATTTATCAATTATTCCCCAATGAAGTGAAGGAAAAATAATTTACTCTTGTCTTCCTGGATATTGTGGTATATATACTTGCAAATATATGACTTAAAAAAAATTTTTATAATGTGGCTTTTTAAATTAACATATATTGTACACTGAATATAGTATGAACAAAATTGAATAAAGTATGAAACAGAAGACCTTATTAAAGAAAGCAAAATATTAATATAGTTCTATCATTTACCCTGAAAATTTCTTGATCTTATTCAATTTTTTAATGTGTATGTTAAAAATGTATTGAGGTAAACTTATTGTATTTTTATTGCATGCTATTCACTATTATATTTTTATAAATGAGTGCTTCAAGTAAAAAAATTCCTGTAAAGGTAATTTACACCGTAAAAGGTTTTACTCGCTAACAGAATGAATCTAATATATCAGATTAATACTTAATACTGGTAATAGAACTGGGATTCTATTCCTAACTATGCAAGTAGGTAGCCATTAGGGAATTCCTCTACTATTTTAGCATTTCATTTCTTCATTCAATTAGAGGTGAAGTATAACTATTTATCTATAGCCATTGGCCACCATAATTTATAGTGAGGCAATCTGCAAAAACTCTACACACCTAAGAATTACTTAGATAAGTATTAAAATACATAAACCGAGAAAGAAAATACAGGAAAGCATTGGGAGACTTTCAAATGAGAAAAAAAAAAAAATCTGCTTAAAGAATACCTTAACTTTCAACAGAATAACCAACCTTAAAGAGTAAAATTTTTAAGTTTTAAAATTTCAAATGCTTTAATACCTATATATATATGAACATTCACATCCAGCTATCAAGTCTTGCATGATTACGACAGTAGCTGCAGCCAATACACTTTTTAAAATTTATGTCCCATCACTTTTATGCCAAAATGTATCAGTGTTTTATATGTATTTTCTCATTTAGTTTCCAGAGCAACTCTTTGAGGTAGGTATTTTTATCCCAAATGCAAACATAAAGAAAGTCAGAGTTTAGAGGACTGAGTAATTTGTTCATAGTTACAAACTTAGTAAATGGCAGAGTCGTGGGTTAATTAAACCAGGTCTAAACTTCAAACCCAATCTCTGAACCATAATACTGTATTAAACTCAACAGATATTTATTTAAGAGATTCTATATGAAAGTCATCCTATGCATAAAAAATAATCAAGAAAAACTGTCACTGTCTTAAAGAAGCTTAGATTTTTTTACACAAATATATGTAGTGCTACAATAGGGCCTTGGTGGCATGGTTGACTGGCAAAAGCTTGGACTTGAAATTTAACAGACTTGGGTTTGAACTCTGTTTCTACCCTGGTTTAGCTTATGACTTTATATAGTTACTATATCCTCAGCTCTCTCATCTTATATAAAGGGAGAAGAGGAGGAAGAGATAACAATCTTCTTCAAATGACCTTTTATGAATTAAATGAGGTAACATATGAAAAGGTGACTAGTATAATGACTGATACATGGTAAGTGCTTAATAAGTATTACTGTCTTTCCTAAAAATGTTATAAGAACATAAAGATAAGAAAGATAAATTCTGGTTGGAAAGAATAAGTAATGATTCTTGTTTTTTGAGGAGATGGTGTTTAAACCAATCACTGAAAGATGAGGTGGGCAGAGAAAGTAGAGCATTTTAGGTAAGAAGATGAGTAAAGGGTATGTTTAGGGAATAATAGCTGACTCAGGTGCCTAGACTACAGGGTATTTTATCAAAGGAATCTCTTCATGATTCTGAAAACATGGTATGGGTTCTCATCTGGAGGCTTCCAAGTAAATCGCAACTAAAGATTTACTTGGGTCTTATTTTACAGGTAAAAGAAAACCACTTGAAGACTTTAGTTTCATTGTTTTTTTCTCCTTCAGGATAGTGACATAAGTTATGTCAATATGAATGATGACTTGGAGAGATGACCTCAGAAGCCAGGAGACCAGTTTAAAAGGCTATTATAGTATCTAGTGTTACAGGAAGCACATAACACACAGAATTAAAAAAAAAAAAAAAAGAAAGAAAGAAAGAAAACACTTTATATATGACTGGCAGAAAAGGAAAGGGAAAGAATGAACCAAAATAATGTTCTGATTTTGGTAACTGAAGGGATGGTATTTTTTCTAACCTAAGACGGGGAATGATACTGAATATCCATTATAAAGAGAATAGCAATAGTAAATTTTCACATAGCATTTAAAACCAACCACATAATCTCTTAATATATTAATATAACATAATATAGAAGAGGACTACCATGAATTATGGTATTTCAAATATGTACCCTGAGTGGCCACTATTTAGCTATGCAAAATTTAAAGAAAACTATTAAATAATTTTATATTTCAAGGTATCCAAATACAAGAATCCTTAACAAGTCATAATAAACAAATGAGAAATTACTTACTTGAATAATTTTCAAGGGAGAATCAGGCTGGTAAATCTGAAGTCTAGGTACATAATGAACCAGCATATGAAGCATGTTACAAGCTACATGGGCTACTGTTTTATTAGTAAACTGTAGTAATAAGAAAAAAAAGAAATATGATAAAAAAAATCTCTTCTTAATATTATCTATGCACTAGTTGTTGAAAAATTTTTAACTGTATATGCATGTTTATTTTTGTCATTCTATATTTATGTTTATTAAAATATTAGATAAATATAACCTACAAAATTAAAAATCATAACACATTCTAATATATAATTAACTTTATTTTTTCTTTGTAATGTTTGTCCTCATTAAAGTTTTTATTTCATTTCTAGAATGGCCTCTAAACTGCTCATCTTGTTATCCCATTTTTCCCCACGCCAATCTACTGTATACAATACTCCCAAATTGTCTTCTGAACTGTTCTGATGCTGACACTCTCTGTGCTTAAAAATCTTAGATGACTCCCCACTTATAAAGTCAAACTTCTACGCTTATCTCTCTATGACCAAATCTCACCCGCTCTTTAAGGCATGACTAGACGTGTCCTCTTTCTAAAGTCTTCTCTGATACCTAAGTCAAAGTAAACAGTAAACAGCCCTACATATGTTGTTAAATGACTGGTTTCCTTTATAGCAGTCATCCATAAGTATCTTAGGGACAAAGCCAAATACATAAAAAGTTGAGATAAAATAGGGCATCACTAAGATACCCTAAATTCAAGAGGAGAACTACTAAGGAAAACGTCAGAATCAAGGAAATACTGTAATGCACAAGATATAATTAACATCTGGGGAAAAATAATCATGCATTCTATACTATCTTAATATAGTCTTCTAAATATTTACTTACTTACCTTTAAGGAAACACAAATTACATTCAGAGCTTCCTTAATTTGAGGATGATGAGACTCATGGACTAATTCTTCACAAATCCAAATACCTAAACTGCAAAGTGCTACACATCTGCAAAAAGGCAACCAGAAATGATACAAATAAAAGTGGATGTGCCTGTAAATGAAATGAAACCACCACCACAACCAAAATATTCCCAACCAACCAACCTAGAGTGAAGATGCACAACTGAGGTGAATTAATCAATTTGTTACTGTTAATCAATTCATTACTGTTCATTAATCAATTTGTTACCTAGGAAGATAAAGTGGGAGAAAAGCATATTCCCCAAACTTTAAGCCTTATTTTTTAAGTTTAATTTAATTTTTATTTTATATTGGAGTATAGTTGATTTACAATGCTGTGTTAGCTTCAGGTGTACAGCCAAGTGATTCAGATATACATATATCCATCCTTTTTCAGGCTCTTTTCCCATATAGATTATTACAGACTATTGAGTAGTTTCCTGTTCTAAGCCTTATTTTCAACTACAATTTACTACAAAGATCACAGGTGGGGATAAAGACACAGGATCTTTCTAACAAACCCATATTGACAAATTGATACCATCAATTTCCCAAACAAACATGCAACCTGCTTTCAAAAAGGAAACTGTAATTTTATTGACTGATAGCAGTAATAAGATATTTTTCCTTTCGTATCTTTTAAATTTAACATAACTAGCTATGAATTCTCTTTAAAACAAATTGAGAACACAAAACTTATACACTTTATAAAGGAATTCCAAAAGAAACAGAACTTGGAGAATTTTCGTTTTGTTTTCTAATGTGAAACTCCAGTTCCCTACTTCAACTGAGTTTCAGCTTGAAGAAAGTTATCTGATGATCAGAATCAGTAAAAATTCTATTAGTGTGTTCAAGTATAAGCTTCTAATGAAACATGTAATATTTCAAGATACAAAAATAAGTCAACTCCTTCTAGTTTTTCTGATATATCTTCCATGTCCCAATACTGATATTCTTAAATTCAGTATAGTGCTAAATTTTAGAACAATTCAATGCAGAAATATTTTTCTTCCTGAACGTAATGGATCAAAGTCCTCCTTTCAGTGCTAATGCTACTAATTTACTATCAAAACTGCAGAAAGTCTTTATGTGCAGTCTACTGCTTTCATTCTTTCTCAGTTTGTCTACCCATAAACTTTACACATTCACAGATCTAAATAACCAAGTGTCAGGCTTAGCAGTGGAAGGAGCTGTAATCCTAAAATAAAAATAAACTCTGAAATGAAACAAAGTTCTCCATGGATGCAGCTAACTAAAGGCACAAACTGGAATACAAATATTTAAGTTTTGTTTTTTGGTTGTATATGTATGTAAGGCCATACATTCCTGAAAAGTATAGGAAAAGGGTGTGTGTGTGTGTCTGTGGGCGTAAGGCCCTACATTTCTGAAAAGTATACGCAAAACAAGTTTAGCAAATGTTTAATGTTCAACTTCTGGGATTCTCCTATACTGTCAACACAAGCTGTTATGTTAATGATTCCTAAATCTGTTTTGGATAATTATGTTTTAGGCTTAAATATTCTTTCACTGGAAAGGCAATGACATTAAAGAAAGGGGGGGGGGGCGGGCAGAAAATCTAGAATTGGAAGCTTAAGGTTCAAATCCAGTTCTGCCACTTATTACTTATATATCTAATAAGGCTCTGAAGACAAACTGCCAGGGTTTCAATTATGGCTCTACATTTTCTGTATGATAGGGCAGATTACTAAAATTCTCTGGGCTCCCAACTATAAAAAGGAGGATAAAAATTTCTGCAAAGATTAAGTGAGGTAATAAAGTATTTATAACAGTGGTTGGCACTTGGAAAAAAGTTTAATGAATGTTAGCTTTCTATGCTGCCAGTTTCTTGCTAGTAAAATTGGAAGAATAATGATACTAATAATTTCTTAGAATTGTGATGAGGATTGAATAGAACAGTATTATAGGAATATCCCTGTAAACTTAGAAGGTTGTCATCATTAGCACAGAAAATGCTCGGGAAAGAATACTGAAAATCGTAAAATTTAGAGTTAAAGCTAAATGAAATGAAAATGTGGAATAATGGAAAAGACAATATCATTTTCTAGAGTAGATGAATTTTAATAAGATTAAAAGAAATCATTTTAGATACAAAAGATGAAAATACTGAAGAAGGTAACTACGATTTTATTTTTACTGAAGGAAGTTAGTAATGAAAAATTTAATCATCCAAATAATTTAAATTTGTGATTCAGAATAGGTTTTGTGCATTTGAAACAATCTGGACTGCTAAATAATTCAATTAACTTTTAAAATAAAACTGCACACACAGAAGAGTTATGCCAAGTCTTAAGAAAGTCTGACTTACCGTGCAGGACCAGAGGGCTCATCTCTTGCAGAGCTTAACACAGTTTTGATTATAAGTTCCTAAAATGACGGAGAAACAGTAGCCATGACTAAGATTTCATTTATTTATTCAGCAAATATTTATTAAATAGCCACTATGGGCCTAGGTACTAGGGATACAACAGAGAAATAAAACAGACATTTTTGTTCTCATGTACATAATTTTAATATATTCCAATGTTAATCATAATATTAGCTAAATAAATAAAACAGTATGGTCTGAATGTTTGTGCTCTCCTTGCAAATTCATACATTGAAATCCCAACCCCTGTATTAGGAGGTACTTAGACCATGAGGGTGGAACCTTTATAGATGGGATTAATAGAGAGACTCCCACAGAGTTCCCTAAGAACTTCTTACTCTGTGAGGAAATAGCAAGAAGGCATAAGCTAAGAACCAGGAAGACGGCCTTCACCACAATGTGACTATGCTAGAGCCTTGATTTGGGGCTCAGCCCTCAGAACTGTAAGAGATAAATTTTGGTCACTTATAAGCTACCCATTCTGTAGTATTTTGTTATAGCAGACAAATATTTTTGGAAATTTATCACCAAATGTATATGTTCAAAAACTTTTTCCTGATTTTGCTATTGTTCAGTCACTAAGTCGTGTCCAACTCTTTGTGACCCCATAAACTGTAGCACGCCAGGCTTCCCTGTCCTTCACTATCTCCCAGAGTTTGCTCAAATTCATGTCCATTAAGTTGGTGATGCTATCTAATCATCTCATCCTCAACCATCTCATCTTCTTCTCCTTTTGCCTTCAATCTTTCCCAGCCTCAGGGTCTTTTCCAAAGAGTCAACTTTTTGCATCATAGGGCCAAAGTGCTAGAGCTTCAACGTCAGCATTAGTCCTTCCAATGAATATTGAGGGTTGATTTCCTCTAGGATTGACTAGTTTAATTTCCTTGCAGTCCAAAGGACTCTCAAGAGTCTTAATAGCACCACAATTCCAAAGCATCAATTCTTCAGCGCTCAGCTTTCTTTATAGTTCAACTCTCACAACTGTACACAACTACTGGAAAAACCATAACTTTGACTATATGGCCTTTGTTGGCAAAGTGACATCTTTGCTTTTTAATACACTGTCTAGGTTTGTCACAGCTTTCCTTCCAAGGAGCGTTTTTTAATTTTATGGCTGCAGTCACTATCCAAAGTGATTCTGGAGCCTAGGAAAACAAAATCTGTTACTGCTTCCACTTTTTCCCTTCTATTTGCTATAAAGTGATGGGACCAGAGGACATGACCTTGGTTTTTTGAATGTTGTGTTTTAGGCCAGCTTTTTTTCCCCCTGATTAGAAAAGCAATAATATGTTCACTATAAAGGTAATTAAAGCAGACGTAATAGGTAAAAGGTATGAACATCTTTTTAAACTTTTCAAAACTTTGAGAATTATCATTTAAAAGCAAGCTTCTTCTTTAAAAATTATAAACCATGATAATGTGTGAATTTGGGGAGAAGGGCCAGTTAATAGTTAATGTGTTTTTTAAAAATCATTCAATTAGAGGTTTTCAATGGCTAAGTCAAATATCTTTCTTGGTAAATGTCACATTGCACTTCAAAATATTTTCAATTATCTTTTGATATTGATTTCTAACATAATTCTGCAGTGATAAGAGAATAGATTCTGTATGATTTGAACACCATTAGGCCATGAAATTTTTTTATCTTGTTTTATGTCCCTGAATATGTGCCAGTGTCTCCTGGCTTATAGTCTATAGAAACTGGAATAGAATTTGTATTTCATTCACTAAAGATTTATCGCATATACAGAACTGTAAGGTCCTTAAGAGGAGTGAACTTCTACTTACCTTTGTGAATGTAGCATCTAGCCCAATGGCTAGGAATTAATAAGTAGGTGGAAGTTACCTATTGTTTAAACCCTAGAGCTTTCTATGTAAGCTCTTTCCTCTCTGTCCACGGAATTCTCCAGGCAAGAATACTGGAGTGGGTAGCCATTCCCTTCTCCAGGGGATCTTCCTGACCCAGGAATCAAACCAGGTCTCCTGCATTGCAGGTGGATTCTTTACCATCTGAGCCACCAGGGAAGCCCCTCTATGTAATAGTGTTATTATTATTATTTTTTAAATCACTTCAAGCATTACTTCCTATACAATGGCCAACAAAGTAAAAGGCCACTCAGTTCATGCAAATCACATATAGTAGGCTAAGCTAAGCTCAAACAAACTCAAAACTGCCTAAGAACACTGAAGCTCTTAACTTATTTTTGATTTTCAGAATCTTCTGAAAGTAGAAACCAAAGCCATTACATCCCTAAAGAGTAAAGGTCAATTTGTATAATTTCAATCAAGTATCATTGCAAATTCACATCAGCCCCTACGATTTTATGTTTCCGTGAAGTTCACTTGTCTAAAAAATGCCTGAGTATATTCTCCATGCCAAGCATCATGGTAAGCTTGAGGATGTAGCAGTAACTAAGACCTTGGTGTTTATTTGTCTATAAATCAGACACTGAAAAATAACAAGTGTGATAAAGAAAAATAAAGGTGGTATGGAAAGTATATGCAATACTCCAGACGAAAATTTGTCTTAAAATTTTTTTCAGAGAAAGCACATGTGTTTTGAAAAAGTCATCAGCATGACTCTCAAGGAGACAGAATGCTACTGTCTTGTCCCTTCTTTATTCTCTTTTTCCTTCTAATTCTAGGGCCAACTCAGCTCACAGAGACCATTTGGCAATTACTATAACAAGCACAACTTCTTAGGACTGTTAAACCCACAGGAATTTAGAGAGGTTTATTATCTGGGGAAACAATTGCATGGTCACTTCAATTTTGTATCATGTCTGGTTTAAGCCTATTAATACTTCAGGCACGTGGGATCCCCACCCCAATTCCACAGTTTCCTAGAGCAGAAAAGAATATTCCTTTACACTGTTTGATTCATCACCTTGGCAAACTAGAAGGAGAGAGTCAAATGTGCAGGCCGAGTACCATCAATCTTAGAAGCCTTATATTAGCAGCATTATATCTGACTCAGGATTTCAATAAATGTTCAGTGAGTGAATGAATGAATCCTAAGATAATGACACGTAAGTGGGTTCAATAGTGAGAAAATGTTTCCAGAGTAGTTACAAATAAAAAAGGCTATGCTCCTAATGAACATTCTAGCCTTTGTGTCTGAGGGGTACAGCTGGCTAATGCTCTTTAACAATTGTGTGGCTTTCTAGAGGAAAATAAAGAATACAAATTTTCCTGAATATACTGCTATGATTATAAATTAGTCTCTGACTTCTTACCTTAACATCTGTAAATTGAGACACAGCAATATCAGGGATGTTGGGATGGAGAGCAGGCAGTTCACAATACAAGTTGGGAAAGCAAACCAAAGATCCCAGAAGAACTTGTGCTTCCACTCTTGGTGCCTATGTATCAGATTTTAAAAATCTTTAACTTATCAGAAAAATTACTTTATTACCTAATCAGATTATACGGGGAAGTCAGAAAGAATTCAAAAAGGAAAGGGGAACACAAAAAGTGTAGGTTTCACCTATACTTTCCACATAAACTACTGTTATTCTCAATAAATGCAATGAACAAACAGAGCTTTCCTTAAGAGCAGCTAAAAAGCAGAAATGTGGCTGCAGCTAATGAGTATGTAGACAGGAATACAGTTTTAGCTAACAGCATAAAATTACCCTAATTTCAAGGAAAAATATCCTTTCATTTTAAAGGCAACTTACGCATTGTAATAGATTGTTCTAATGAGTAGAAGACTCAATGTCTCTGTATTACATCTGTAACAACCTAAGGATGAATAAAGTAACTAGGAATGAAAATGTTCACTGTATCTTCAAGAAACAGGCACTAGTCTAGATGAGTTTTATGATTTGTACATGATAAAAACACTACCTACACTACTTAATAAAAACAAAATTAAAAATTATGCTTGGACTGAAGATAAAGGTAACTTTTCATTTTTTCTCTTTAGCTATATTAAGCTATTTCTTAAGTATCAGCACTGAATGTTTATTTTTCTTCTTCTGCCTACTTGCATGCCCACGAACCATCAACATCCACCTACTGATACAATGCTTTACTTAACTTACTAAAATACCTACACATTGATGGCATGTTTAAGCACACCTAACAAAAATGCTAAAACAAATCTATTAGAAATTTAAAACATCTTCTATATACATAAAACAAGAATCTATCTCCAAAAGGGTTTCCTTATGTTAATAAATGCTGTAACAGAAGTGATGGAGTATTCTAATTTTCAACAAAATAACTCATTTCATATTTAAAACATAATCTAGATTTACGGATACAAGGCCAGAGGCATAATGGAACATGGTAGGCTCACAACCACTATCTCAGTTAAAAATCAATTTTACTACAAAAGTGGAAAAAAAAAAACTAGATTAGCTATGGGTTTTCTTTAAAGCTGGACAATAAAATTGGGAATACTTGTTCAGGTATGTGGGGCATAATGGAAGGTACAACTAGAATGCAACTGTAAGTAAGAAAGGCAACACCTAATTAAATTACTCTGTAATCTGTCTAGGGATGGGGGAATTAACAAAAGGAAGATGATATGTGTGGGATCTAAAATGAGACTCAATTCTAATTAAATTATATATTTTCCTGAATATTAACTTGTCATATTTTATCAACAATGGCTCTTCCTTTGTTGCTTTGTTAGCTGCATCTTGGTTAACTGCTGTTTGTTATATTATGAAGGATAGGAAATAAAAACTTACATTGAGAAAAGCTGAAGAAGCCACTCTACCAGCTGCTACAATAAAATCCATAATAAGCATTGTGGCACCAGGCAAACCAAGTGAGAAAAATTGAGGTGAGCAGTGCTTGATGATTGTATTGACAATATCCTTAGGAATAAAGAGAGAAGGAGAAAAAAAAAAAATTACAAATGTAATTCTGAGTATCAGCTAATCAATATCCTTAAATACAGATAAGATATGAAATAATAAAACAAGTAATAACTATAAGTGCTTGCCTAATAGGAAAGACTAATTTTAATTCTTCCAAATAATCCATGCTTAGTACATATTTCATCAAAGGAAAGTAAACTTAAAACACTTTTTTTTTTTTAACTGACATCAACCCTGGAGAGTCAGTTAGAAGGCTCTTCACTTCACAGGGTTAAAAATCTAAGGCCCATGTGTTGTAAAACTTAACTGCAGAGTAGTTCCTCCTACCTCCTACTTGCTTCCATGAGACCACTTTGATGTCTGAAGCTGCATGACCTGCTATGTGGCAACTTGGAAAATTCTTTTTTAGAAAAACTGAAGCCCTTTGATGATCGACATCTAGCCTCAAAAATCTAGACTTAGGTATTCTTGAGGGAATATTCTTAACATGGTTATTCATTCATTTTGCCTTTGGAATTTACCATGAGATGAAGTGCACCAGGTTGTATTACTCAATCCAATTTACCTTAAATGAAGCTCTTTATCCATAATTAAGAGTGTAGGGTAAAACACTAATTATTTCAAAGTAACACAAGAAGTTTTTTCACTTTTCAGAAAGATATAAATGAACTGCAAGTGATGTACTGAGTCTTAGAATAGGAAAAAAAACTTCTGATCACTGCATGACTAGCTGAGCAAATCCTAAGTCTTAAGTGCTAGCTATGTGTGTGCTTCATCACTCAATCATGTCCAACTCTTTGTGATCCCATGGACTGTAGCCCGCCAGGCTCCTTTGTCCATGAGGTTTCTCAGGCAAGAATGATGGACTGGGTTGCCACTTCCTTGTCTATGGGATCTTCTGACCCAGGGATCAAATTCGCCATCTCCTGTGTCTCCTGCATTGCAGGTGGATTCCTTACCCGTTGAGCTATAGGGGAAGCCCTAAGCATGCGTGTGTGTGCACTTAGTCATATACTAGGACATTAAAGGAAGATGCTCTCAATGTAAGCAAAGGATGGTTCTTCAAAAACAAACTAGTTGGTATAACACTAGAAGAAACATGCACTTAATAATCAAGTTAATCTCTCAATTACAATAGCTTGTTTTGAAACCATTTTTCAGGATAAATGATGTTATAAATAGGAGAAATCCATAAATAAATCACTCACATAAAGGAATGCTTTTTTTTAAGTCTTGAAAGTCAAGAGTTAAACAGATTCAAGAATCAAAAATAAAGTCATAAAGCAATTTACCTGATCAATATGAAGTAATCCACAATGCATTATATTGTAGAAATGTGTTAGAAAATCTCTATTTGGAGAAACATCTTGTCTTCTTTTCATTGTATTACAAATAAGTTTATAGGCATGTAATTTACCTTGTTTATATTTATCAGTTAACATGGTTGCCTACAATTAAAAGATGTTGTTTTCAATACTCAAAACCAAATACTATTTGTTAAATACTGAAGCAACTGAATACAATAAGCAATATATTCGTTTTCATTTATTCCTGTGTTGGCCCATTTTCTTTATTGAACCAAATATCAGAATTACTAGAATTATCTTTATTACTAAAATTATACAATGTAGGTGTGAATAACTATACACCGTTTCACTTAGGGAAATGCACCAAACATATCAAATAATACCTAAAAGAATCAGTTCCTTAAAAGTACATAGCATACTCTAACAGAAAATTGAGGTTTACATTTCATTTAAATATAATAACATAATTTTCTATATTTTTATTTCAGTAATAAAAGTGATGCATGCTAAATAATAATTTTGCTAGGTCCACTCCTCTCTGCTGCTGCTGAGTCACTTCAGTCGTGTCCGACTCTGTGTGACCCCATAGATGGCAGCCCACCAGGATGCCCTGTCCCTGGGACTTTCCAGGCAAGAACACTGGAGTGGGTTGCCATTTCCTTCTCCAATGCATGAAAGTGAAAAGTGAAAGTGAAATCGCTCAGTCGTGTCCGACCCTCAGCGACCCCATGGACTGCAGCCTTCCAGACTCCTCCATCCATGGGATTTTCCAGGCAAGAGTACTGGAGTGGGGGGCCATTGCCTTCTCCGCCACTCCTCTCTATATAACCCCTAATGGCTAGTTAAAAACTAAGTGCTTTACAGGGAACTATATTCAATATCCTATGATAAACTGTAATGGAAAACTACATGAAAAACAATGTGTCACACACATAACTGAATCACTTTACTATACGGTAGAAATTAACACAACATTGTAAATCAACTATACTTCAATGAAACAAATTTTTAAAATGCAAAACACAAAACAAAATTAAGTGTTCTAGAAGACTACACAACAGTCTTCTCTCTCTCAAATGTTTAAGACTACATACTTATTTACTAAATGCAATTTTTAAGTTAATATTTTATATATTAAACTTACCTTAAAAAGCCAAGGTGTAAGAATTCTCAGTGGAGGAATTAAAACCGGTGGAGAAGGGGAGGTCAGGTTATCAGTTGAAATGCCAAGATTATCTCTAATCTGTAATTTTCAAATAAAACACAACAAATCTATGATATGAAAAGTGTTCTCTTTTCTGGTTTACCTTATCTTAAACCTGAGATCTAGTTCCTACCACCAACTACATATTCAATCATGGTTAAGGCATCAGTCTGTAGTAGGGGACTGGGGAGGCAGTGTTATCTTAGGCTTTTTCTATACTTCTTAATACTTTATATTTCTTTCCTTCTCCCTTTTTAGCTTTTGCTTATTTTTTTTTTTTACCTTAGCTAGATTCTGCCAAAGTTCACATAGGTAATCAAAAACTTGAGCATGTATTTCAGGATCCATAATAGCGTTGACATCTCCCAAAATACCCAGCATCCTTCGCCACATTACAGTAGCAACATCAGCATGCCATCCTGTAAGAGTGCCCCCTGCCATCACACTACAGCATTCAGATGGAAATTCACTGATTTCTATAGAAAAAAATAATATACAAGTGTCAGTAATTTTTCCAGAGAATTGATCAAAAAAATACATAGGAGTCAAATTAATAATCTTAAATATCTACAAAAGTGAATAAGAGAAATGTCAATATGTCTTAGTGTTATTTTTTTCCTGGTAAGGTCAAAACCTCACTAGTTTGTAATTCCTTATTATGACAATATGGGCTTCCCTCAAAGCTCAGCTGGTAAAGAGTCCGCCTGCAATGCGGGAGACCTGGGTTCGATCCCTGGGTTGGGAAGATCTCCTGGAGAAGGGAAAGGATACCCATTCCAGTATTCTAGCCTGGAGAAATCCATGGACTGTATAGTCCATGGAACTGCAAAGAGTCAGATACAACTGAGCGACTTTCACTTTCACTTATTACGACAATAATTACTTCTTCAATAGAGCTTCTATCTAAATTTACCTAAGGAGAAAATGACACAGATACAAGATAGAGAAATTTATGTTTTGAAATAAGGATCTTATTTATAAGTACGTACTCTCTCTTTCATCTAATAGCTATTTCAAGTTACCTCATCAAATGTAACAGCAAATCTCAGGCTGAAGGCAAATCCTGTAGGAAACAAGTCTTCCTAAGCTTGTTTCTTTGTAATTAAAACTTCTAAAGAATAACACTTCTGTATTTCACAATTAAGTCAGGTCTAGCATCAAAAGTCAGAGAAGGCAATGGCACCCCACTCCAGTACTCTTGCCTGGAGAATCCCAGGGACGGAGGAGCCTGGTTGGCTGCTGTCGATGGGGTCGCCCAGAGTTGGACATGACTGAAGTGACTTAGCAGCAGCAGCAGCAAAAGGGATTATCACAATGGCATGAAAAAAACCCATAATCTAAAATCTTCATAATTAAATTTCTTTTATTAATATTGGCATGATTATATATAAGACCTACAGGTAACCTAGGGTCCTAGTCTAATTTCTGTCACTAATTATGTGTTATACTGTGTAAGTTATTCAATAATCTCACTAAGACTACAGCTCATCTGTAAAATAGATGGTTTAGGTAGGTATCATTATAGATCTCCTCCAGCTTAAAAAAAGTCATTATCCTATGCAATGTATATAATGGAAAATGTAAAATCATTAGAAAGTCAGTGAAGGTTTTTCCTGCTTGATAATATCTCAATGTACTGATAATCTACAAAATCATATGTAGTAGACATATATCCTTTATGCTTAATGTTTAACTTTTTCCTCTTTGCATGTAGTGTGCAGTAACTGAGTATATTATTAAAAAGTTACTAAACAATCTTCCATAATAATAAAAACAGGCTTCTAGTGTAAATTCACTAAAATGAAATTTCTTAAAAAAACTAGTTAATCATCACTGTTAACATCTTCTCTGTTCTACAGAACCTTCATAATATAGTGATAAATCAACCGATTTATAACTATGAAGGATATAATTGGAACAACTGAGGATAACTGACTATAGACTAAAATTGTAGTAATACATCAATGTTAAATATCCTGAATGTGGCCCTTATTTTTCAGGAAGTGTATACTTATTCTTAGGACATAGTTGAAGTGTTTAGATGTAAAGAGTCTAATACTTGCTCTTACATGGCTCAGAAAAAAAAGCACAGGTACGGTGGAGGTGGTGGTGGGTGGGTGGGTGTGTGTGTGTGTGTGGGTGTGTGTGTACAGAAAAAGATACAGAAAATATTAACAACTGGTAAATTTATCTGAAAGATTTATGGGCATTCATTTTATTACTCTTGCAACTTTTCTATCAGTTTGAAATTTTTTCCAAATGTTGTGGGAAAAATAAAAACCAAAAAGCCAAAAAACTGCAGGCCAAGAGGAGGAAAGAAAAGGTCAGAAATAATCTATTGATACAAACCAGAAAATGAGGGCTATGTAATTACAGGGTAATTGGGAATTAAGAGTATGAGTACCTTAAAAAAAGCAGGAGGGTGGGGGAGTGGGGAAAGGAAGAAGCAGGGAGGTGGGGAGTGAGGAGAAGAGGAAGCAGGGAGGTGAGGATGGGGAGAGGAGGAAGCAGGGAGGTGGTGATGGGGAGAGGAGGAAGCAGGGAGGTGGAGATAAGAAGAAGAGGAAGCAGGGAGGAGGGGAATGGGGAGAGGAGGAAGCAGGGAGGTGGGGATGGGGAGAGGGGGAAGCAGGGAGGTGGGGATGGGGGAAGGAGGAAGCAGGGAGGTGGGGATGGGGAGAGGAGGAAGCAGGGAGGTGAGGACGGGGACAGGAGAAAGCAGGGAGGTGGAGATAAGAAGAAGAGGAAGCAGGGAGGAGGGGAATGGGGAGAGGAGGAAGCAGGGAGAGGATGGGGAGAGGAGGAAGCAGGGAGGTGGGGATGGGGAGAGGAGGAAGCAGGGAAGAGGGGATGGGGAGAGGAGGAAGCAGGGAGGTGGGGATGGGGAGAGGCGGAAGCAGGGAGGTGGGGATGAGGAGAGGAAGAAGCAGAGAGGAGGGGAATGGGGAGAGGAGGAAGCAGGGAGGAGAGGATGGGGAGAGGAGGAAGCAGGGAGGTGGGGATGGGGAGAGGAGGAAGCAGGGAGGTGGGGATGGGGAGAGGAGGAAGCAGGGAGTGGGGGACTGGGGAGAGGGAGAAGTCATGTGGTTTTAAACTTCTTCCTTTGGCCAAAGAGTAAATTTGCTGCACCACCAATTAAAACTAGTATTTTATATTATTCATTATAAATATTTTATCAACTGTGTCCTTGGAAAAAGTTTTTAGCATATTCCCAAAATGATTTTTTATCCTGATGCTTGTTACTTCATATAGGGCACAGCAAAAATAACTTTTTATTAACTTTCAGTTTCTAAGGCATCCCAGTCACTTTTAAACATTTGCTTAAGCATAAAAATACTTCATTTGGACTGCCTACTTTATAATAAAATATCAAATAACAAAAATCAGCATGTAAATATCTTTAAGGGCAGGGAAAAAAATGTTACAGCAATAAATTTCCCAAAGACAGAACAATTCAAGACTTATAATACTTATATAACATATAAAAAATACATAATCAAATTTAAGATGCATTATTCAAGATCTCCTGACACTAATGCTCCCAAAAGAATAAATGGCAAAGATCTAATTTTTAAATATTGCCTAGGTCATCTGGTGTCTGAAGAACAGAGTGGTGGAGCTTTTCATCGAGCTGTAGATCCTTCTGTTCCATGTGATCTATATTTAGTGTGGAAGGAGAAGGTGTCTGTGACCTGGATCCCAGAGCTGAATGGACTGGAGAGGCACTTTCTGAACCTGTAAATATAATTTCATAAAATTACCATAAAGAGTATATTTAATACCCTCAACCTAAGAGGTAATGCTTAAAAGCCCAATAAAACACAAACTGAAAATATCAAAAGATAAAATAGATTACAAACTGGGTGAAGAATTCAATAAAATCATGATACTGTACAAGATTCATATCTAGCAGTCTCATTCCATGTCTACCTTGGGACTAGTGTGGAATGAGAACTGGATTAGCAGTTACTACTAACAGGGACCATCAGTGAAAGCAAGAATGTCTACTCCCATTCCCGGTCCAGCTACAGAAACTCTGGTACCCACCACTACTTTATTTCATTTACTTCAGGCTTGACACGATTCAGAAGAGAAACTTCCTTATTGCTATATGCCACTACCACTGCTAGCTTCAACATTTTTCATTTAAAAGCATATTTTTGAGAGCCAGCTATGGTTTTGCAAATGTAAGCATTTAATTTTTTTTTAATTGCTGAGTACAATTTCAATGAATACTGAATGAATGCATTACAATTTGATAATTTATTCACTGCTGCTGCTGCTGCTGCTAAGTCGCTTCAGTCGTGTCCGACTCTGTGCAACCCCATAGACGGCAGCCCACCAGGCTCCCCTATCCCTGGGATTCTCCAGACAAGAACACTGGAGTGGGTTGCCATTTCCTTCTCCAATACATGAAAGTGAAAAAATAAAGTGAAGTCACTCAGTCGTGTCCGACTCCTAGCGACCCCATGGACTGCAGCCCACCAGGCCCCTCCGTCCATGGGATTTTCCAGGCAAGAGTACTGGAATGGGTAATTTATTCACTAGTTAATGGATATCTGGACTATTTTCAATTTAGCTTCTATGAATAATGCTGTTATGAATGTTCACATACAAACAACTGAAATAAATACCTAGGGATGCTCATATAGTAAATGTATTGTTTAATTTTAAAAGATATTACCATGCTTTTGCAGTGGCCATATCACTTTGTGCTCCAATTAGTAATGTATTTGCAGGTGCTTCACACTCTGTTTAACATTGGTACTGTCAGGGTTTTTTTTTTTCACTTGAGCTGATTTATTATGTGTATAGTGGTATCTCATGGATTTTATTTATATTCCCTGATTACTAGTAATGTTGAGTATCTTCTCATCTAAATTTATGTTTCAGGACAACTAAAGTAAAAGGTATTATTGTAAAATAAGAACTTTTTCTAGTATTTCTCTTTCAGTAGTAATTTAAATTCTCCAACAATCAAATTGTGGATCCAACCTAACTGGCTCCTGTCTTCCACTCAGCCCTCATTCTGCAGTGGGCAGATATTTCACCTATCATCCATCAAAAGGGCATCAAACTACAGTGGGAACCAGAGTGAATTTGGATAAGACAGTGGAACTCTTGAATATGGGTCACAGGCTGCTCAGGCTTCCTCTGGTCATGGTACTACTCTTGGAATAAAGTGACACCTTTCATGACTCAATTTCTTGGACCCCACGTGTCATATGATTGTCAGGTTTAACCACACATAAAAAGTTGCTGAAATTCATAATTGACTATATAAATACAGAGTATTAGTACAAACAGTTTCTTTTTGGCGGTGTGGTTTATCTTTTCAATAATATTTTACCAAAGAAATCTACAAAAATCTAGGCTTATTCTGAAAATCAATGAAAAAGATAAAGTGCAGTACCCCTTAACATTTTCTGGTTATTTATTTAAAAATTGCTGCAAGAAATGCTCTGGTGCAAACATCTATAAAATTTGCATATGATATTAAGAGTTCATAGAGTTCCCCAAAGCTTATCCATGTGGACTCCAGGTCAAGTGACTCTTAACATAATGTTTTTCTTTTTTATCCTCTCCATTGTTACATAAAGATGAGTGGAAAAAAAAATAACACTTAAATAGTAATAAGTAATAAATAAAATCTATCAAATAAAAGCCTGCAAAAGTTCTTTGGTGGCTTAAAAAAATGCATTTAAGGAATACATTCCCTTGAGTAACTTTACCAGTAACCGTTGCAACATCAGTACAGAAAGCTTGTTGATTAAGACTGCTTGTTTCCGAGTCGATGTGTAGTGTGGTTAGACTAGCCACCTCTTGCTCTTCAGCACTCTGATAATGGCCAGAACCTGAATCCATGTCAGCAGAGGATGCATTCCCAGTATCCGCTCCAAAACCAAAATCTACAGGAAGACGACAAGCTAGTGAACAGACATTCTGATTACATAACAAAAATATTTACGAGAGAGACAGAGCTACTTTATCAAAATAATTAAATATGAACATCCCCCCTAAATCTACTTCATATTTACATACCGTTCAGGCAAGTATAAACAATGTTAACACTTTGAAGTTTATAATTAGAAACAAATTTTTAAAGATCTTCAGAGCCTATTATTAACAAAAATAATGATAAAAGGACAGAAACACAATCATCACTATTCTTATCCATGTTTTCTTGTAGATGGAAATACAGCTAACTGCTTTTCAAGTTTTAGAATCTCTAGAACAGTGATATGTATCATAAAAATGGCACATATGTGGTAAAAGTAATTTTTCTCTTAAAACTCATTTCCAGTCCAAGATTAAAGTAGTATATAATCCATGAGGGCAAGAAATATAATTCTCCAATGAATCTCCCAGCTCTTCATAAACTTAGTTCCCAAGATTTTGACTCTCTTCTTTTAAATGTTGGTATCCTTCACTGACTGCCAAGTAGAATACAGAATTATAGCAGAAAAGCTATATGGTAGTAATACAGCACCAAGTAACATCACTGATGTCACTTTAACATGAAATGATTATTCAAGTAAAGTTCTGGGTAATGTAACATTGAATGTAACTGTACTGAACATACTGAAGCCTTGCCCGTAACTAGATGTTAAGTGTTAGTCACTCAGTCGTGTCTGACTTTTTGCGATCCCAGGGACTAGAGCCCACCTGGCTCTTCTGTCCATGGGATTCTCCAGGCAAAAATACTAGAGTGGGTGGCCATTCCCTTCTCCAGATCTCAACCCAGCAATTGAACCCGGGTCTCCTGCATTGCAGACAGATTTTTTTACTGTCTGAGACACCAGAGAAGCCCCATGACTAGACAGTGGTCCCCCCAAATGACCGCATAAAATAGTCCCTCTCATAAGCATGACTGTCCCTTATTCTAACACCAAGTCCATCCTAATTTTTCTGTCTTCTATGTTTCTGGTCTTAAGATACCATTTGTTTTATGAAAGAAAAGTTTTTTTTTTTTTTTAATGTCTTTAGTTGGCAAAACAAAGTAGTTTCAACTTGAAGTGATTCCCCAAAAATCCTTACAGTTTCACTGAAAATGAAATCAAAATACATGTATAGGAACCAACATTAGAGAGGAAGGTGATGGTATATAATCTATAAGTCAGTCTCGAACAGAAAACAAGTTAACAAAAAACCATATTGCTCAAGCAGTAAAAAGATACTTGCTGTCAAATTTTCGGCCATCATATTGGAAAGCGCTGAAAGAATCCGAATGACTATCTGAGCTGATAAGATCACTGCTCCCTGCACTGGCAGGAGAAGTCCATTCTGAGGGTACACCTGGGTCATCAATAGGACGCATCTGGTTTTGCTTATTTAGAATATCAGGAAGGTCTTTGGGAATTTCGAGGCTACCTGGACTACTTCCTCTTCGTGTCATAGTCTAAAAGAAAAATTTTACCGTTAAAAAAATTGTTTTTAATTCTCATGAAGCATCTGAAATCTTTAGTTTCCAAGATAATCATGATAATAAATAATGAAATTTAGGGCATGAAGCGGGGGGGGGAAGGGACACTAACTGAAGAGTCTACGTTAACTGTATGGAACCAGAGCCTGAAGCACTGCTGGTCTGCCTAAATCAAAGAGTCAAATATCATACGGTGCTGGGCCTGAGATTCTGAAGACCTAAAAGGATCCACGGAGTGAATATTAAGAAATTCAAACGGAAAAAACAGAGGCCAATGGAAGAGGAAGTTCCCTGGTGGTCCAGTGGTTAGGACTTGTGGTTTCCACTGCAGGGGGCCCAGATTCCATCCCTGGTTGGTGAACTAAGATCCTGCAAGCTGTGCAGTGTAGCCAAAATAAAGAAAAATTTAAGAAGAAAGGAAAATGTAATGGAGCTACAGACTTTCTGAAGACAGCAGAAATCCAAGTGAAATAGTTTTCTTTTTTAAAAAAGCAACTCCACATATGTTTATTTATATAATTTCACATATATTTATATTTAAAATTGTGGGAATTGGGCCAGAAGACCTCTACTGTTATCTTTCCTGCTGAGGGCTGGCAGCAGGCCTCAGAGCACCCTAAGAGCAAAGACGAAAAACAAAGAGCTAGCAAGGTAGTGGCTTATAATGCAGTAGCTGAGCAAACAGGTATACCAGTCTTTCACTCTGGTCAAAACTAAAAGGCTGCTTGTTTTATGTCTTTGGATAAGGAATATAAAAATATAATTTAAAAATCTTAATTTAAAAAAAAGGCCTAAATTTGGGGTGAAGGCTGATTGGAATAAAATTATTCACATGGGTATCACACACATATATATGTAAAAGGTATGTATCTTTTAGTTTCTCTACCCTCCTCTCTAAAAACAAATAAATCAAATAACACTTACTGAGGCATTACCACTTCGAAGTCGCTCTGCTATAAACTCATCCATCAGATCAGGAACATTAGCATTGCTGCTGCCAATATCACTATTAAGAGGGGGCAGTTTTGTGCTCATGTCCTCTTTATTGACTAAAAACAAATAAACAACTATATATAGTGAGTAAAGACTTAACTACATTTCCTAAATTTAAAACAAACAAAAACAGCCACAACAAATTACCTATGCCATATCAATTATTTGCCAAACATGCATCTAAGAGTAATTTTTCTCCTTTTAGATTTAAGAATTAGTAAATTGATATGTACTTTATTTAACTAAGCAGATGTTAGTCAATCTTCAGTACAACCTTAAACAGCAAGAAAGCTTACAGATAAGCACTAGCTGGGAGTTAGGTTAATATTGTCTATAAAGAAACTGGTATATTTTTCTTTCTTCCTGTCTCTATGCTTCTATTTGGAGCCTCAATAATTTAGAAATTCATCTTCCCCAAAGAATATTTACAAGGAATATATCCCCTGAATTTTAAGTTTACATATTAATAAGTTAAAATTCTTTGATCTTG
Organism: Bos indicus; assembly: GCF_029378745.1. NCBI lineage: Eukaryota > Metazoa > Chordata > Mammalia > Artiodactyla > Bovidae > Bos > Bos indicus. The sequence continues at coordinate 46,055,021 of NC_091780.1, forward strand.
ACATAATGTTGTTTCTGTTCACTACACTACAAAATCTAATTTTATTGTTTGAAGAAAAAAGATTTTCACAAAGGTTTTTCTATTAAAAAAAGTTACTTTGAATTTTTTAAGACTATACTGTGGTTTACATTAACATAGACGTTTTAAACCTTGGGAAACTGACAGAAAGTAAGATATTTACTTATTTCACTATTATGCCATTGAAAAGGAGATTTCTCCACATCCAAAGGAAATCAACACTGTTAATATTCCTAATGAACTTCAAAGCATTTCAGGTTAAGAAAATATACTGGTCAGGAACTTACTGTGAAATACCATTATCTTTATACTACTTGGCCAGGCTTTGCTAAGCTGTCAAATACTGCCCTCAAGTGGCATTAATGGCTCAGTGCAAGATGCAGCGTTCTGTTAATCATGCTAACAAAACCATGTTAAACAAATAAAATCAAAACCTACCTTACTGCTGAAAGTTAATTTTCTATAACTGTACAGTTATTTTAAATTTGAATCAAGATAAAACAGTTACCATAATCTTGCTTTCTGTAATCTGTCCATAGAGGTTCCATATCTAAATCATGATTGGCTATCATGAAACCTTTATGCACATCTAAAATCTCAGAAAAAAGAAAGTAATGATAAGTGTTTTAAGGATATGACTTGCATTCTATACAAATGAATGCAAAACTAAAAAGCCTACAGCTTATTTGGAAATGGAGTACATGAAAGTAACGAAGCACACCTTGAGGTTTAAGACATAATTTCCTCTTCAATAACAATTAACTAAAAATGGTGGTGTTCACTGTAGGACCCTGATTTCCATTATGTTATATAATGTCAAAATAATTCTCTACAAGAAAAAATAAAACTACATAAATCAGCAGTAAAAATAAATGAAACCAATTATTAAGAGCTGGGATCCTTTTAAATGTAAACTATTGGGGGAGCAAGGGAGAAAGTATTCCAACTCCTCAGTAAACTTAATTTCAAGTTCATGTAGTAAACACTAAAAACATTTGATTTGGATAGCCTTTGGAAGGTCATTAAATTTTCCTGTATCCCCTCTTCTCTATCTTGTTCAGCAGCAAAGAGGTTTAACTAAATGCTTTATAAGGGAAATTAGTAATTTAAATAAACATTTTATGCTGGGAAAAATACAGCTGGGGAAAGGCGCATGCATAACCAAACAGAGAGAAAGCAGTGACCATCCCAAAGCTTTTTGATTGCTTATAGCTTGCTTCAGTTGCATTAAGCCAAACTGGTGCTGTCTTCTCCTTTTGCGCTCTGCACAGTTAGTGCTCACCTGCAGCTTTCCTTCCAAAATAGCCCATTACATGACTGTACAGATCCCTCAGTGGAGCCTCTGGTGGCATTCTGTTCTGCCTCTGTGGGGAAACATTTGCCTTCGGCTTCGAAAGAGCATGGACAACAGTTTTATAAACGCCACCCAGGGAGCCCTGCGGTAGTCCTGCCTCGTGACTTGATGACTTAATAGTACTACGACTACCTAACTGATTAGTTGCAATTCCTTCTTTCTGTAATATGGCGGTGGGAATCTCTGTTGTTTCCTTAATTGTTTCACTGCTTGCTGATGCTGCACTAACTGTATCTAGAGGCCTGTACACACCAGGTTTTACTAGCTCTGCAGCACTGCTGGAGCTGGTGTGGGGGTTGCTGATGTTGCTATTACTACCACTAAAGCCACTGAGCTTCCGCAGTCTCATCTTCCATGGAGCCTCTTTGTTTTCCAGAGGATTATAAAACTGAACTGACTCAGTAGAAGGTCTAAAAGTAACATGAACACTATTTCGCTTTTTAGTAGCAATTTTCATGATTTTGGCTCTGTGAGTTACTGTTTCAGACAAGCTCCTTTTAGTTGGAGAAAGCTTGCTAGTGCTTGTAACATGAGGCATTCTACGGTTAACAGGTGCTTTTAGTGTAGTTTTCTTGGCATGCAAAACATGTGGGACAGTGATTTTTTCATTAATTTGCACACCCTTAACCTTTTCAGCTAGTGTTATATCTATACAGGCATCTAATTCTGTGGCTGTTTGTCTATACAGATGTTTTCTCTTTTCTTTATCACAAGGGCTACCTGAACTAGGTTCCGATGACTGTTTATCATTGTTTAGTTGTTTACATTTTTCAGAAGTTTTTGTTTTCATAAAGCTGTCTAACTGGTTGGGTGCACTAATATTTGTGAAGACAGCGGAGTTTGGTTCTTTTTGAAACTGTATGTTTTCAGGAGTTCCAACAAAAGAGGTGGTATTTTCTGATTTACTTTCCTGGTCTATGTACTCTAATTTATCTGAGGATGATCTTTCATCCTTATTTACTGCAACAGAGATCACTTCCTGTGAAGCTGCATCTTTATCTAACTCGTTTTTACTGTGACTTTCTTGGGTTTCCTTAAAATATTCTTTCAGGGAGGAAAGAAGATCATCATCTCCTTCAAGGTCAATGTACTGGATTTGTTCAAAAGCTGAATCTGCAAGTTCTACTGGATCTATTAAGTGACAGAGATGGTCATATATGCTATCACCAACTTCCAGAGAAGACTCTCTACTATGAGTATCAGTGATGTGGCTCTCAGTGGATCTAGTTATTGAAGAAGCCTCTGTGGAACTCTGCAAGCTTGGTGCATGACGGGATGAACTGTCAATGACAGGCACTGCACCTTTGGCTCGTTCAACAGTGAATGGTTCCAAGATGTCAGAAGTGCTGCTACTTCGAGGCAATGGCTGCTCCTCACTCAAAGCACCAAAAACTTCATTTCCAGTGTCTTCACTTTGCGAAAAATGTCTGACTCTAGTTGGACGAGGAAGTATTTGAGCATCATCAATATCTGTAAAAACAAAGAAAGAAAGAAAGAAAAATTATAGAGTAGAAACTATACAAATACAAAAAAATAAGTATTAATTTCAACCATTTTCTAAGCATATGCTTAAAAATAAAAAATTTTGAGTTTTTTGTAAGCTCAATGAAAGAAAATCTACAAATTTGTTTTTAAATAATGATGGGCACAAGCCAATATAGCATGTAGTATAAATGAATTAGAAAACTACCAGAATACATTTTAAAATGTTAACATGCATAGAACAAACAGTGAGGTGATGAAACATTTGGAAGTGCAATTAAAGATAGAGCTGTGCCAATAAATCAAGCAATTCAAACTTGCTATTCAATTTTTCTTAATAAAGTTTCAGGCAGAAAAAAGTAGATCTTAACACAAAAAAGCTCATCTTAGTATCCCACTACAGAAACTCCATAGGGTCTCATAATTCCTCTGTTTCCTTCTTACCAGGCAAGAAACATCACCTTTTCTTCAAATTTTGCTTATTTGACCACTTACTACACTTGGAAATCTCTATTCTCTTCCTAAAGTTCTCTTTGTCAGGAAACTAGTTATCTGTTCTACTGAGGTATTTTACTTTATTTTATTACACTATTAAAATCTATTTACCCCTACCCTGCAAAATCTATTCACCCTATCAAATAAAATTAATACACTGCTAAAAAAATTCTACTTTTTCATGTTTGACACAAACAGCATTAATTTACTAGGAACCAATCTCCTCTGCCAAACACTGGCCCACTCCATTAGGTAACCATGGAACCCTAAAAACTGCACCTACAGCTTCTTACATTTCTTTTAAAAATTACAGATTTGAGAGTCAAAATGGACATTATAGATTATTTAACTCTCCTACTGAACAAACTGAGTCCTAAAGAGAGGAAACCACTTCTCAAGTTTGAGAAGCAGGCTTAGTGTTCTATGTCATTACATTGTTTTTAGTGCCTGAAGTGATAAGTATATGATAAATTTTCAAAAATATGTACAAAATTGAAAATTACAATATGAAATACTATTTAATTGTAGAGATATATACAAATTAAAACATTTACTACTGATAAAATGTCATGTCTACAAAAACATCTTGGCATTTTACTAAAAGACATGTTCAGAAAAATACCATGAAAAAGGGACAAAGTCAAAAAGTCTGATATTGGTACTCATTAGACTTGTAATGCATAGATTAAAAGTAACAGAACTATAACTGATGAAAATGAGAAGATTTAGATCCAGAGAAAACAGTTACTTGTCCAAGATCACAGATATATTTATTGAAATGGTGCAAGATCTAAAACTTAGGTTTTCTTACTCTAGACTCTGAGAAGTAAGTTTTCTCATTTATAAAATGGGGACAGTAATTCAAAATATTCTTGTGGATCTATGTGAGGGATGAAGAGAGGCTGGTACCTCTGCTATTTCACTGATATCACTTTCTTTGTATGAGATCCAAAAGGAGCCACCTTATACTAAATTCAAATCAAGAGCAGTTTGTGATATACTAAAATTGCACTATATTCCTGAAGATATACACTGAAACTCCCAATACATGTCAAATATAAACTATCTCCTAAAGTTGAAACAACTCTTTATCATTAAGTTGAAGAGAATACTTTAAAAAAATGTTAGCTTTCTTCTTCATACACTTTACTTACAAATTCTTCTAAATGAAAAACAAAGCATTTCCGCAGAAACTTTATGATATATTGTAATACTGTAGCAGATAAGTAATGCATATTTGTGCATCTTGACAAACGCGAAGTATTTTTGGTTTGTGTCCCATAATAGGTCATAAGAACCTCTGCCAAGAGATTATATTCACCATGCACTCCAGTTTCTTCCCACAAAATGTTCTAAAAGGACTCAACAAAGAATAAAGATTACATAATTTTTCTATAAAAATTAAGAATTTTATAGTAGGAATTATTTTTTTAGCTGCAAATTTAAAATCAAAATATTAAAACCTTATTAAAATCTAACGCTGAGATTAGAAAATATATGAACTTCAGGAAAAAAGCTGAATATTAGTATTAATGTCTAGTTTCCTTTATTGATAACCTCATACTTTTTCCATTCTAAAGAAACCAATAAAGATTACTGTGAAGTTCTGTTTTTAGGCATTTCCTCCCAATCCAGTCTTCATGTTGCATGTTAGGAAATTTAGCCATTATTTCAGCTTGTTTTTCCCCTAAACTTTTGTTAGTACATATGAATATCTAAAAAACGTTCAAGTCTAAGAGGGCAAGGGCTTTGAAGAAAATGAAAATATTTTTGTAACAATAATGTACTGTTAGTAAATCTAAGTTTCAAAAAAAAGCTTTCTGAAAGTTATAAGTTTTAAAATACAGTTCTTACCCTGGCATATAACACTAATACTAATCGCATAAAATCAAAGAAGAAAGTAACTGCAGAGAGGAAATCAAAATCAGCATTTGAAATTAAGCAAAATTGCCTCTAACAAGGCTTAAAGTTTAAAGAAATAAAAAAGAATAAAAATAAAAATAAAAAAAAGAAGATAGGAGAAAAAAAAATGAGAATTTCTTTCTTTTTTGCCAAATGATAATTTTTATGAGTAAAATTCTATTTAAAAAAAAAAAGAAATAAACCTGAACCTTATTGAAGATAATGTCTAAATGACAGCTCAATCATACACAGCTGTCCGGTATTCATTGGGGACTGGTGTCCAGGAGCCCCCGTGGAAACTAAAATCCACAGACATTCAAGTTTCTTATATAAAATGGACAAGTACAATAAATACAGTTGGCTCTCCAAACCAACAGGTTTACTTGTATTCAACCAACCTTGGATATGAAGGACCGACCGTATAGTCCTTCCTACATGCACTGTTCTAAGTATCTTATGTATATTAACTCATTTAATCCTCACAATAGCCTCATGAATTAGGTGTATTATCCCCATTTTACACGTGAAGAAACTGTAAGACTTGCCTGAGGATACACAGCTAGAAGGTGGAGAGCTGGGATTTGAAGGAAGGCAAAAATTAGTCCAGGTTCTTATCTCCTGAATAATATATATTATGTATTCATGAAATAATTAAAAATTACTATTAATACATTATAAATCATTTATTTCCATAAAGCTAAGAATCTGAGGAATCAAAACTTAGGTCAACTACAAGTATTAGTAAATTATACAGAAAAACACAATGGATAAACTTTGTATTGGATTGCTGAAAATAATGGTAATAACAGGTTAAAACAGACATGGCCTTTAAAACTACTTAATTACGCTGCTTACATTTTACCTTGAACAAGTGTCTAATTAAACTAGTTCAGTCTAAAGAATAACTAACCAATGACCGAACAAAACAAGAAGAAAGTTTTTTAATAAACTTAAAAAAATAAGTGAACATTTGAGAAAATGCTTCCTATAGAGCCTAAAAAGTATTTGAAATGTCAAGTTTCACCTCTGGATTTGCTTAATGATGTTTTACTATTAAAGTGTTGGAAAATCATCTCTGGATTAAAACAGTTTTTTCTGAATGTTGTGTTTCCAAAAAGTTTTCTTTGATATTTTGAAAAGATAAGCTGTAAATGAAAGTGTAATATTAGTTTGTAACATGTTAAAAAAAAAAAAAACTATTTTCACTGAAATTTACCATTTTTCAGGATTTTTTTTTTTATATTAACATGACCATATCCCCATTGTCTGAAATAGCTCTTGTCACATAGTAGGGGCTCAATAAATACTGGTAGAAGGGAAGCATATTTTTTATATTAAAAACTGCTGCTGCTGCTGCAATCGCTTCAGTCGTGTCCGACTCTGTGCGACCCCATAGACAGCAGCCCATCAGGCTACCCTGTCCCTGGGATTCTCCAGGCAAGAACACTGGAGTGGGTTGCCATTTCCTTCTCCAGTGCGTGAAAGTGAAAAGTGAAAGTGAAGTTGCTCAGTCGTGTCCAACTCTTAGCGACCCCATGGACTGGCAGCCCACCAGGCTCCTCTGTTCATGGGATTTTCCAGGCAAGAGTGCTGGAGTGGGGTGCCATTGTCTTCTCTGATATTAAAAAACTAGTAGCTGCTAACTAGTAAAATATCAAGCTAGTTTCTCAAGTATAATACTAAGATACTATTGGAAAATTTTAATAATCTCTAAAATGAGGTACAGAAAAAAGTACCCAAATCCCTTTTACCAAAGCTAAATTCTATTCCCAGTTAATCACAAACAGCAGCTATGAGTGGCAATATTTTTACAGCTCTTGAATTCATAAAATCATTTATATTAATATATGTAGACACTGATGTTATTTAGAGGCTCAAGGTTTGTTTTTTTTTTTTTTTAATTACTGAAGGAAAAGACAATGTTCCCTTATGTAATAAAAAAAAAATTTTTTTTTTTTTTTTTTGCCTATTTGGACTATAATGAAAATGTACCTTCAAGGTAAGTTAAGAATTATTATTAGTAGAGGCTAGCAAAAACTCTACATCTTTTTAAAACTAGATATTCACTTTGTAGGTAATTCAAAGCAGTATCCACATCATTAAAATCATATGAAAAGACTGAAAAGCAACAAACCAAAATAATTAATTTTAGACTACTAAAATTTAAAATACGAAACTATCATCTACTCTTACCCTTTTAATGTTGTTTCCTTGACTCAAATTCTGGAAATAGATAAATGACCAATACATTTTTTATAAGAAAATTATACAGATTTAGTGTTTGTTTGCAAACACGTTAAATAATACCATGTTTAAGTTAGCTTCAAATTTTTCTTGAGATGTACTTTTAAAAGAATTAACATAAATTATTTCAGTGAAAAAAATTCTAGTGTAATTTAGAATTACACTAGAATCTGCTGGTGTTCTAGGCGCAAAAATTGTAGAAAATTACTATCACATATTGGTGAGAAGGAATAAATTTCTTTGTGCAAAGAAGGGCCTACTTGTTTGATTAGATAGGAAATTATTCTCCTGATTAGGCAGATCTTAGGAACAAGATGGGCCATGAGACATACCATCTTCTTTCTTCTGATACTCAGAAAGTAAAAGTTGAAAGATCAAAAACATTTTGCTCTACAGTGCTCAATTCAAATAATGAAGTACTGCTAATAACCTTAGCAGTCTATGTAACATGGTTTAGACAGCCTAGAATTTAACAGCATCAAATGTGGCAAAAAAATTAGCAGTTTTGAGAACTAACTGGGAAGAAAGTGGGCCTGTAAACAATTTCAGACTAGGACAGTACTTGATTAGAAAATAGCAACAACAGTTGCAAAAGTCAATTGCCTACCATGCTTATGTTCTTTTACATGCCTTCTATCATGAAAGTATTATTTTTGGCAGTGAAAGCTAATTTACTTAAGAAAAATTATTGAGATTTCTGACTTCTCTTGCTTTTTTCAGGAAAATAAAGACTGCTAGACTGGGCTACCATATATGTAAAAGTACAATCTGGTGGTATAGGAGACACGACAGGGAAAATGTGCCTGCCCAGACACCAGCACTACCTGCAGAGCTTTAAGAAATAAAGTAAGATCTTCTGAAACCCCCAGGATATTATATCAAAACCAAAGACAGACACAAGTCTGGGAAGAAACATTTGTTCAACATCAGATGAGTTCAATGTTAAGAACTCATGTCAGTGACTGTGTCAATGCTGTTGAAATAGTTCATGGAGCTTAAGAAAAACTCTCAAAGGATATTCAGCGACTCAATTAGTTTAGTCTATCTATATAAAGTTATACCATGCAGAATCACATTTACAACAATATAGACTGAATAGTCATCTAACCCAGAATACTGGAGGAGAAAAAAGGGCTAGATAACAATAGAGTACACTGAAAACTGACAGTTCATTCTTAGAAATCATAGTATGTTAAACAAATATAAAAGAATTAAAAGGAGTGTCTTTTTGCCATGTAAGTAGTCAAGAGTATCAGGTAAATATTTTTCTGGAAAATTATACTTCTAACCAAAAGCTAGAGTGATTGTCTATGGGGTAGTTTCATTGTCTTACTGGTAAAGCAGTTATAGAAACCTCAACTCTTGTTCTTAAGATGATGCACCCAGGAAATATGAGTTCAACTAAGCCCGCTTACATCAGGGGGACAGATTAAACTATGAAAAACATAGTTCACTTGCCTTTTTAGCTTTCACTTATGTACCTCCTCTTGGTTTGGGAAAAATCTCTGATCTTACCAGGATTAGGGATGGTGGAAGGGACCTTCATGAACTTGAAATAACATTATTAATAAAAATGCACCTTCTCTCGCATAAGCCTACAGTTCATTAGGAACTAAAAGGGTACAAAGATAGGTTGTTAAAAAATAAAAATCAGTAACCTCACCAAAAGTCACAATATGAAGGAAACACTCCTAAGAAAATGATAGGAAAGCACCCAAGAATGCACAAGTAACTTTCTTTAAGCCAGCACATTTTGCATAAGTACAGCTGACTCTTGAGCAGGGCTCTGAACTGTGCTGAGCTGTATCCAACTCTGTGGCAACCCCATGGACTACAGCCTGTCAGGCTCCTCTGTCCATGGGACTTCCCAGGCAAGATTACTGGAGTGGGTTGCCATTTCCTTCTCCAGGGGATCTTCCCAACCCAGAGACTGAACCTGCCTCTCCTGCATTGGCAGGCAGATTCTTTACCGCTAAGCCACCAGGGAAGCCCTTAAGCTGTGTGGGTCCACTTATTTGTGGGTTTTTACAAATAAATTTGTACTGTATCACTACACTATGTGTGGTTGATCAAATCTGCCCATGTGAAATCACAGAAGTGGAGGGCTCATTGTAAAGTTATATATACATGGATTTTGGATAATATGGAAGGACAGCAACCTTCACTCTTGCATTGCTCAAGTACCAAGTGTATATTAAAAACAAACTTGCTTCTGTCTAAAAGACAAGGCACTATAATTCTAGTCATACAGAAAAAAAAATTTTTTAAGAAAAAACTAAGCTAAGGTGGTAGAAATGACTGTGTGTGAGACAGACAGAGGGAGAGACTGACTTGAAAGTGTCACTAGGGAATTTTGGGAGTAATGGAAATATTCTATATTTTGTTTGGGGTGAAAGATGATGAGGGGTGTACAATTCTCAAATCTAATTGAAATGAACCTAGGAACTATGCATTTTATTATGTTAATTATGCCTTATTAAAGAGGAGATCATCTCAGTACTGCAGATAAAGGACCTGAGGCAGAAGTGGAAAGTTGATCACTTTCTGAGCAAAGGTTCTGAGGCTCCTTAGAAATTGGGGCTTCACAGAATGGTTTTGTTATTTGGTTTAAAAATTAGTTATTAGAATTCTATACACTATTATAAAGATTTATTCCAAAGCAACTTTTCGATTATATACTTGATTCCCCCTAGCTTAAATTTCATTACTACAGATGATGGAGAATGCACTATTTAATATTTACCATATATTCAGTCAAATGATGACATTATAAATGAAATTCTAAATATACATTACTAGTTTACCTGACCACCTGAGAAGAAAAAAAATCAGACATGAACAGAAAAAAAAAGAACCCTGGCCATTTACAGCCCCAAATATTGGTCATTGGCACAGCACTAAACTTAGCACTTCCAGAATGAACTGCAAGGATAGCATTAGAGTTCAAATAACTCAAAATGTTGATTTCTCAACCACTTTCCCAATTTCCCACACCTCCCCCAAAGAAATTAACTTTGAAGAGTTTATTTGATTAAGCAAAATTTGAAAGCAGAAGAATTAAAAAGTGAAAAAGGTGGTGCAGAAATTAGCAGAGGTGGCACTACCTGAAAGCTCATCAGAAAGGGGAGTGAGAACAATATCAGGCAAGAAGGGTTTGGAAGTATGGATCAGAACAGGAGCACTTTTAGCACTGCGTATATAGGCCGATGGCAGAGCACATTCACCAATGGATCGGCTTCTCATGGCTTTAAAAAAGGAACAGAAAGAAGTGGGGAAGGAAAAAAGAAGAGTGACTATAATGAAAGGCTTGTGTCATAGAAAAAGCAGCAACAGAGAAAACTAAAAGATACAAAGGAAGGAAATCTTAAATTAAAACATTTCAGCACGGCAAATACTGGCAAGCTGTAAGAAAAGAAATCAGAGAACACACATGACATTTCAAATGTAAATCTTTTTGTGTAAAGCAGGAAAATGATTTTTTTTGTTTTTCATTATTAGCAGTTACAATGGTATAGCATTAAAAACAGCATACACTTTAATTAGCACTATGTTCTCAAAACTAAAGACTGAAAAGTTTGTTGAACAGAAACACTGCAAAGACTCCATATCAATTGTTTCAAGAGATTTTGGGTACCATATTTGGGCATTTTTCTGAGCCACACTGAGCAACTCTTCTTAATGAAGCTGAATTCCAAGAGCAAATTCCTACTTTCATACTTTTCCCTAATAAAGTTTCAAAGTTACTCATAGGTCTTTTTTAGACAATTATATGTAATTCATAATCTAAAGGATTGAATCTCACGGTTAGTATCTGTTACTGATAGAAGAAGAATGCTTAATTACATCAGTATCTCTTATTTAAAGATAACAGTATCTAAATTTTAAAATTTTAAGTAAAAATATTTATAGAAAATAGCATTTGGAATCAGCATGAAGAATCAAGTTATTGAGAAAAATAAGTTTGTGTTTATGCAAATCTTAACTATATTACATAAAAACTTAAAAGATTAAATTAAAATTTTTTTCATTTGTATTTAGTTGTATTTGGTAATTTCTTAAAAGTAACCAGTTTGCAAAATTAAAGACAAATTTTGACACCCTTAGAAATAAATTAATAGTCAAGTTTATATCTCAAGTACTTTTTAACACTTAAGAGATTCTTGAATAAATGAAGGTATAAAGATTTTAAAAGATACAATATTGCATAAAATCTAGTGTAATGGTGACATAATACATATATATTTGAATGTTACCATCATTTCAAAAATCTTAGGTTTTCCTGATTATTAGAAACAGCTGGTTCCCCAATGCTTCAATCCCTTAAGTATAACAGGGCCTTTGCAATCCAACCACAATATCCACTGAAACTTGATCTCCTCCTCCTGTTATTCCATTCTACTGCCACACAGAATTTTATACCATTTCTTGAAAATCCCATGCTCTTTCACAACATGGCTTTATGAGTCCATAATATATTTGGTCTTCTTTTCTTCTTGACACTCCTTCATATATAAAATGTCATCTCATCTGTGAAGCTTCAAGACTTTCCCACATAGTTAATTTACTAGCAATACAGCAGTTAGCAAAACAAACAAGAATTCCTCTTTTTTACAAAGCTTACAATCTATTTTTAGTGGACTGTACATTTTATATGCCTCCCAGTTTTTCAAAGGCAAAAACTGTTATCTTCTTCAGTGCCTGGCACATATGAGCTCAATAAATCTTTACTGACTGAGTACCTATATTTGGATAAGCACAGCAAAATCATTTGAAAAAAAAACTAAAGTTTTAATTGTGAACATATAGAAGAGAAAACCAAAAAAATTACTAACCAAAAACAAGATGCATGTCATAGAGTTTATCACTGGAAAAGAATAATCTAAGAGTCCCTATTCCCCAAATTTATTAATGCTAGCAAAATAACAGATTCTTTAAGAGTAGCTTTTTTATGTATATGTGTAGCAAAATGTGGAAGGTTGGAATATATTCAGAAAAGGCAACAACGTGCCTTCAGTGTATGACTTCCCATGTATTATATTAAAGGTTAAGTGTATTTTAAATGGAAACCATATACAGAATGTCAGAGTCTGACCCTACTCATTTTTCTGCTGGCTTCCTCTCCCTCTTGTGAAAGTGGTCAACAATTTTATGATCCAATTTGAAATAAGTTATGTTGACTTCAAGATAATCATTCCTTAAAACTTGTTAGAACAAAGATATAAACACAAAGGTAAAACCTAAAGTGCTGCTTATCAACACAAAACGTAAAATACCATCTACAGTGATAATCAGATGTGATGAAAAAGAGATATTTCTTTTAGAACCAAACTGAATCAAATTCTCGATTCCACAGATGAATTACAAGCTGTCTTGATGTTTTCCCCCTTGGGTTAGGTAATTCCTTGGAAATAACAATTCTTTCTATTCTTTCTTTTCTACCACCAACTTGAAGCAAGAGCTTGGGCATTTCCCTTGGAACTTTCCCCATAATCACTATGATATAAGTTTGTGTGCTATGATCCTGAATGAATTCTTCAAAAAGACACCCCTCCGTCTGTTACTATCTTTATGTTTACCTGGAAATCTGTTAAGTGCCACACAGCTGTGCAATCTACACTATGGAAAATAACAATGAATTAGCTACAGAGATTTTGGGGGACTTACTAATTTAAAGCTTGTATCACAGAATCTCTGTAAAGCTACTGAAACTGGCCCAACTTCAATGAATTACCCTACAATGGTCTCTTAAGTGTTCAAGTGAAAGGAACTGTCACACATCTCTCACTGTAAATCAAATGCTATAAATAGAAATAATTAAGTTTAGTGAGGAAGACAAGTAAACAGTCAATATAGGCCATGAGCTAGACTGCTTGCTCCCAACAGTCAAATTGTAAATGAGAAGGAAAAATTATTGGAGAAAATTAAGACTGAAGAGACAAATAAGAAAGCAACACAGTCTAATTGCTGGTAAGGAGAAAGTTATTTGGAAATATCAAACCAGCCACAACATTCCTTTAAGCGAAATCCTAATCCAGAGTGAGGCCCTAACTTGCTTCAATTCTAAGAAGGCTGAGAGAGTTGAAGAAGCTACAGAAAAGTTTGAAGCTAGCAGAGTTGATTCATGAGATTTAAGGAAAGAAGCTACCTTCATAACATAAAAGTACACAAGCAGCAGCAAGTGGTGAAGTAGAAGCTGCAGTAAGCTATCCAGAAGATCTAACTAAGATCATTAACGAAGGTAGCTACATTATACAACAGATTTTTTCAATGTGGACACAACAGCTTCTACCAGAAGAAGCCATCAAGGACTTTCATAACTAGAGAAGTTACTGCCTGGTTTCTAAGCTTCAAAACATAGTGTTATTAACAAAAGTCTATAGTTTACATTAGGGATCACTCTTTGTGCTGTACATTCTACAGGCTTCTAACAAATGTATAACATGTATACACAATTATAGTACCATACAGGATAGTTTCACTGCTCTATTTAAACCCTCTGTGCTCCACTTATTTCTCCCTCCTCACTGGCCTGCTTTCCACTCCTTGGCAATCAGCAATCTTTTTACTGTCTCTTCAGTTTTCCCTTCTTCATAATATCATATAGTTGTAATCACCATGTATATAACATTATCAGATTGGTTTCTTTCACTTAGCAATAGCATTCGGAACTCTTGCATATTTTTTTCCATGTCCTGATAGCTCACTGTACCTTTTCAAAGAATAATATTCTACTGTATAGATGTACCACAGTTTGTCAAATCATTTACTTATTTAAGAATATCTTGGTTGATTCTGAGTTTTGGCATAAATTCCAAGTCTATGAATAAAGCTGCTACAGATATTTGCATGCCAATGTTTGTGTGGACATATGTTTCCAACTTACCTGGATAAAAGCTAAGGATGGTTTGATTCTACAGTAAGAATATATTTACTTTTCTAAACTACGAAACCATCTTCCAAAGTGGCAGTACCATTTTGCAGTCTCACAACCAATGAGAGTTACTGTTGCTCCATATCCTTGTCAGCATTTGGTGTTATAAATGTTCCGGATTTCAACCATTCTGATAGATATGTAGTGGTATTTCATTGTTTTAGGGCAATTTAATTTCAAATACTATAGACTAAACCTATAGACATATCCACATACAAGCACAAGTTATAGAAGTATACATAACTATATTCTGTGTCATTTTTAACACCGCAAAACTAGAAATAAACTGAAAGCCCATCTTCAGGATACAAGTTAAATTATGGTACTGTTATGTAACATACATCTGATGCAAGGCGTTTGACATTTTCTGATATGCAATAATCATTAAGATACAGCATTACAGCTTGACTTCATCTCCTTGCACTCTTGTCTTTCTTACCCTACACTTCACTCACTCTGGCCTCTTTCAGTTCAGTCAGTTCAGTCGCGTCTGATTCTTTGCGACCCCATGAATCGCAGCACGCCAGGCCTCCCTGTCCATCACCAACTCCCAGACTTCACTCAGACTCACCTCCATTGAGTCAGTGATACCATCCAGCCATCTCATCCTCTGTCGTCCCCTTCTCCTCCTGCCCCCAATCCTTCCCAGCATCAGTCGTCCCCTTCTCCTCCTGCCCCCAATCCCTCCCAGCATCAGAGTCTTTTCCAATGAGTCAACTCTTTGCATGAGGTGGTCAAAGTACTGGAGTTTCAGCTTTAGCATCATTCCTTCCAAAGAAATCCCAGGGCTGATCTCCTTGCAGTCCAAGGGACTCTCAAGAGTCTTCTCCACCACCACAGTTCAAAAGCATCAATTCTTCGGCGCTCAGTCTTCTTCACAGTCCAACTCTCACATCCATACGTGACCACAGGAAAAACCATAGCCTTGACTAGATGGACCTTTGTTGGCAAAGTAGCTTTTGAATATGCTATCTAGGTTGGTCATAACTTTCCTTCCAAGGAGTAAGCGTCTTTTAATTTCATGGCTGCGGTCACCATCTGCAGTGATTTTGGAGCCCCCCAAAATAAAGTCTGACACTGTTTCCACTGTTTCCCCATCTACTTCCCATGAAGTGATGGGACCTGATGCCATGATCTTCGTTTTCTGAATGTTGAGCTTTAAGCCAAGTTTTTCACTCTCCTCTTTCACTTTCATCAAAAGGCTTTTTAGTTCCTCTTCACTTTCTGTCATTAGGGTGGTGTCATCTGCATATCTGAGGTTATTGATATTTCTCCCGGCAATCTTGATTCCAGCTTGTGTTTCTTCCAGTCCAACGTTTCTCATGATGTACTCTGCATATAAGTTAAATAAGCAGGGTGACAATATACAGCCTTGACGTACTCCTTTTCCTATTTGGAACCAGTCTGGCCTCTTTACTCTTCCTTAAATAACAAAGCACACTCTTAGACTAGGGCTTTTATTCTTTTCATTCTGCCTCGAACACTTTTCCCTAGATGCTTCCTCTCAGTTTATTCAGGTCTCTGTTCTTATATGATTAGACAGGCCTTCACTGACCTCCCTATCTAACAGTCCCATTTCTCTATCCTTATACTCTTGCCCCTTACCCTATTTTACTTTTCTTCATAGCACATAATACTGCCTGATGTTTGGTTTATCTGCTTATTATGGGTCTCCCCTGACACAAGAATTGTCAGCTTCAATGGAGTTTATTAAGTTTGTTCTCACATGTATCCTCAATGCTTGTAACAAAGCTTCCACTGTAAGTAGAAGTATTTTTCATTTGAATGACTAAAAGCCATGCATACATTATAGTATATGCACAATTTTAGAAAAATCCTCAAAAACTAGTAATAGCAGTTATCTCTAATGGGGTGACCTGGGTGGGTGAGGAGCAGTGATGCAGGAATGACTTATTAGAATACATATATGCTTTATCACAGTTTGAATTTTTAACTATGTACATTCCCTAAAAACATAAAAAATTAAAAATTTAAGAAAATATATGTCTAAAGAATATCCTAATTTAATGTGTTTCCCTTTTAGTATTTTCTAAATACTTTATGTAGGCACCTTTCTGAACAAAATTTATTATGCATTAAACTTTTGATTGGTCAGTCCAATGAACAAGCCAGATAAGATTTTGACAGAGTATCAGAAAGTAATTAGTCAGGCATGCACTTAAGATGAGTATTTTAATCATTATATGCTTTTATAAAGATTAGAAATATGCCATCATGTTAGCTATGATTTCTTCTCATTAGATACCTAAGATGTTTTTACGCTTCCTTAAACTTTTATCTTTCACATTAAGCATAAATCAGAAAAATATATATAACCTTTAAAAAATATTCTATTTTTAAGTAAAATAAAGTAAAATTTTAAACTTAGAATTCCTTCTTAACCAATACAGAAATATTTTCTATACATGTGACCTTAACATAAAATGAAGAAAGGCATTTCAGATGTAATCAACATGTTCCATAAGAATTTCAAAATATAATTCTATACCAAAATATCCAAGTATTATATTCATTTTTATCCAGTATCCTTTTTCCTTGTATAATTTCTTATTCTTCTTGCTTGACATACAATCAATATAATTCTATGGTTATTTTACAGGCAGGAGACAACTGTGAAAATATTCTTTTGAACAATTTTAAACTAAACGTTTTAAATTCTTTTAAAACCTTTAATTTCCTTCTTTTCTTTTACTTGTTTCTTCCTTTAGAACTCTAATTCTTAACACTTTAGAACACCTCCTTTATAGAAGACATATCTTACAATTTTAAATTTATTTAAAATAAGTGTTTTTCATAGACTCTATAAAATATAGATACATTCCCACAGAAAACTCCACTTTCACAGAATCAGATTGCAAAGCCTAAAGTAACTTCTAGCAATTTTTGTTTCAGGCATATGAGATACTATCATTCCAACTACACAGATGAAGTAAATAAAGTCTAGAAAGTTCAGTAAATTATTCAAGGTTATCGAGCTATTTAGTGATGAGAGTGAAAAGAGATCAGGACAAAGTGCTCTTGCTTTTCACTGCAGCACTCTTTCTACTATGATGAAGACCAGGTTTTAAATCTGAGAAGAAAGGAGCAAGACGGTAACTAGGTCCACAGATGCCAAGTGATCTCACATCCAGAAATTCTTTCCGTCACTGCCCTCTGTGGATATTTCCAAGACTAGAAAGGTCTTCCCTACTTGTTAAAGGCAGCAAGGAACCCAGCAATATACTCTACCTTGGCCTCAGCTGTCTATAAGCAGAAAATGTAAATTCCTCACTGGAAGTCTGTGAAGCCAATACAATTATATAAATGTAGCACTGAAAATAAGCTACCCTATTTTTTCATGTTTATTAGAAACTACATCAGTTAATGCATGAGTTCTGTAGAGTGAATCAGAGTTCTACTTCTCAATTCTGTAAAATAACAATTTAAAATTATTGACATCAATGGTAAAATAAATTACAACAGTAATGTAAGATACATCTTACTAGCATAAAGGAATAACACAGTATGTCATCAGACTCCAAGTAGTCCTGAAATAAGTTTTGCTATAGAAGTTTTTCATTTAACAACAGAAAAACAACTGATATGAAAACTGTGTGTTTGCATACGTTGTTACTAAGAACTATAAACATATCACTGCACACAATTCTCATGATTTTAAGAAGTACATACCAACAGTTTTTTGCCGTACTATACTCCTTGCCTTTTCTGTGCCTGGGGAACCAGTGGTTGTTGCACTTCTCTGCCTCATTGGGGCTTGGCCAGGCTGATCGCGACTCCATCCTCTAGAAAATGACTTGTCAACTGAAACTTTCTGAAATTCATGTCCCACTCCTAGAAATGCAGATGTTCAATCTCAGTGCACTGTCATCTCATCAATAACTGCATCAAATTATGTATGCCATTCTGCCTCAGATTCTTAGGTTTACTCGTAAAGTAACTAGATAACATGCTTGTGTACTGAAAGGGTTTTTTGAAATTTATTGTGTAAAAATCACATTCCAAAACTGAGGCATCATCAACAATAAGTGATAATAAATCCTCTGCCACCCACTTATTTCATATAGAAGTGAAACATTTAGACAAGCAAAAAATGATAGAAAGTGAACTAACCAAAATCCATCCTGTGAAGGAAGTTACTCTATCTTTACCTGCCAATAATAGCCACTTGGGAAATAAACAGTCCAGGAAAAAGTAGTTTGGTCACATACTTACCACTTTGGACTGTTAAGTATGAAATGTGACTCGTGTCATCTCTAGATAGCAACTAATTATTAATAACAAAAAATCCTAGCAAACTCAGTATTATAAAAGTCTTCCCCGGTGGCTGAGTAGGTAAGGAATCTGTCTGCAATGCAGGAGGCCCAGGTTCAATCCCTGGGTGAGGAAGATCCCCTGGAAAAGGAAATGGCAACCTGCTCCAGTACTCTTGCCTAAAAAATCCTACGGACAGAGGGGGCCTGGCAGGCTACATCCATGGGGTCACAAGAGTCAGACATGACTTTAGTGATAGAGCACTATTACTAGCATTATAAAGACATGTTTCTTTGATATAATCACTATGTTACCGGCCCTCTCCAGCTTTTTAACATTAGATAGAAACATAATCCATAGTCAGGGAATGTTTGCTTTTAGTTAAAACTAAGGAAATGCTTTCAAAAGAATTTCCCAAGTACTTCTTATCGAATATAGTAACATGAAATCACCTTCTAAGTTTTAATAAAAAATACGTGTTTGATAAAAAGGAAGAGTGTTTTATAATTTTTCAGTTTGGTTAATTGTTAAAAATAAAATATTTAAGATTCTGGACTACTTAGCTTTATTAGATATGCACAGAACCACTGAATTTAAGGTTCTTCAAGAACAGTTACCAGGTAAGTACATGCTTCACTGTTGAAAATTTTTAACCTTCAGAGTAAATTAAGGAGGGAATAATTAAGAGAAATTATGACTTTCACCTTCACTCCTCTCCCTGGCTTGATACTCCCAGAGCAAATTATTTAAACAAATTTATATGAAGCATCTCTGTGAATAACTCTTACCTTTCCCTTTGTGCTTTTTTTGTTTCTGTTCACTCAGCTTATCCAATGGTAAATCACTGAGATCCAAACTATATAAATTTCTAGCTAAAACTTTAGTTAGTGTCTCCATAGTCAGCGACCATTCAGTGGCTAACTCTTCCCAATAGGTCAACGATGACAATACCGAGAGTAAGTCATCCCAAAGTTCCCGAGAGATGTACACATTTAGATTTGCTTTAATCCAGGCAACTATAAGAGTCTATAAAGACAAATAATCAGAAATAATAATGAAATATGTTCAAAATAAATTATTAAAAAATTATCCCCAAACTAGTAGAACTTTAAATCACATAATATCCATGATATCCTTTCTTGGTACATAATACTTATAAAAGTAACACACGCACTCATTAGCATCTACTCCAAATTTCAAAAGCTGACAATTTCCAACATTCTAACATTAGGACAAGTTACCAAAACTGAAAAGAAATCTCCCTAAAGTTTAACTACCTTTCATGGTACATTACATTAATGTTAAGTACATGTTGTTCAAAAAGAGACAAGTCTCCACATTATTACAGGTTGAAATAACTGAGTAATTAGTAGTTACTGAACTAACTACTAACATTCTCAAAAAAAGATTGAAATCACTAACTACACAATTTGAATATTCTAAAAGAAAAAGTTACTAGAGATGTATTTAACTTATTGATACATGTTTCTGAAAATTTGTATGTAAACTTGATAAAATTAAATTTGACTTTAAAGACACCAGTGGAATTAAAGGTGTTCCGTACAAATTCAATCATAGAATAAAAAACTTATTTATAAAAGGGCAGAAATTAATGATCAGACTATACTCTTGAGACTTTATAGAATTCTACTGAAGATAAAATCCTATTGAAGAAATAGTCACAAAGTGTTTTAAAAACATAACTCAACAAATTTTACATAAGTTTAACATTAAACATAAAGATAAAAATAAGCAGAGTTTATGACATAAAACAGTAATAACTAGTGCTTTCCACTCCATTCAGAGAACAAAAATATTATTCCATATAGCAAGCTAAAATTGTATCATCCAATAGCACTCACCATGATGAGTGCTATAGTTCTAATGATGGGGGGGGGGGGATAAAAGACTAATGGTCAAAAGGAATTTAAATAATAAATGTAGCTGATTTGAAAGACTTATTCACTATCAACACAGAATTTTAGGTAAACTAGCACCATCTGGGAAAAAAATATTAAATTGAAAAGCTACACTAAATGGCCAAGACTTAGATCTGAGATAGTTTTTATCCTTGACATTAAGAGCCATTTTATCCATGTGTTTATATTTAATGTTTTGTCTTTAAAAAAACATTATTTTGCTTTTTGTTCTCCAAATAATCTATTACACATGTAAAGTCAGTACTCTATCCTTGGGTTGGAAAACACAACATGTAATTCCTATATCATCAACTACTACTGATACTTCAAATGAAGACGTGAAGAGGATAAAGTCTAACAGTATATCGTGGTGGGAAAGAATCTTGATTTACTTTTTTTTAAACTACAGAACAACTTAAAAGAAGTTTTGTTTTTCTAACAACGCCAGAGACTTGGAAACTCATAACGCAAACAATCAAATCATTACCACAAAGCCTTCTGGCATCTTTTTGCAATCATATGAAAGTGTACCCCACAAGAAATAAAGTAAATGTCATCAGTTTAACACTTTTTTTCATAGGCCTGACTGGTATCTCATCTATTCTGCTAGGCTGTTAGTTTGTATGTATGGCAAACATACTACTAGATATACAACTTTTATTTGGCTCTACAAAAGCTCCTTTAATATGATTTCTGATTTAAAGCTTTTTTCCCCAAGAAACAAGTTCAGGGCTCAATGAATCTTAAGAAAAAATACGTATCTATCCACCTATTTATCTATTTATTTATTTATTTTTATTGCCTGGAAAAGTGGTCCTGCAAGTCGACCTGCCAAAGTCATGTTTTTTTTCCCCTGGAACTGCAGAAAAGCTTGTGATGGCATCTTCAGTACAGATTCCGTGACTCTGAGCAACACAAGCAGCATCTGTTCCCTTAAAGTAAAAAAATCAATTAATGTTTCCTTCTTGCATATGTTTGCTTTTGGTTAATGAATAACTTTGAAATTAATATTTGCTATAAAAATGGTATTATCTTTCAATAATTCAAATATCAAATATCTTTCAAATTTTCCGAATTCTTTATATATTAAAATATAAATTTTCATTTTACAAATCTACACAAGCCATTTTTCAGCCATAATACCTCTCCATCAAATAAAAATTTGTACAAAAGCTGATGAATTAGGGGTGAGAATATGGAGACTGCTCCCATCCCCCCTTACGGAGCTGTTTGAAGAACACTCATTTGTCTTTACAATACAGTTCTACCTTGATGCCTGTCTACCTCACTCATCTTTACAACATTAGAAACTTCGTATCTAGAATTGTACCAGGTTCAATTTCAAAAACTGCATGATACTTTAAGACTAAAAGATCACAATGAGCCTGATGAGAAAGCAAGGATTATTACTCCATTGCTTCTTTCTGTCCTTTTTAGTTTGGTCATCTTTCAACTCTTTATCCTCGATGTGTACTGCAAGTCACCCAATCCTATTATATTATCCTTACCATGCCTCTCTTTCCTTAACGCTTAATATTAAGACCATAAAACTACCTTATTTGCACCTGGTAACTCAAAAACTGACCCAACCATATGCCAAAAAAAAAGTTTGAGAAGGGGATTTGGGCGGGTATATAGACAGACTAATAGCCCAAGTCTCTATCACAGCTTCCTCTTCTTTGGCTTGTCTGCAGGCCCATTCTGGGCACAGCAATATGTGGGACAGTCCATGTGAGAAATGTGCCAGAGGCAGCAAGAGGTCCCAGATGTAGGTATCACGGTTTTCTGGCAAGTGAGGGTAGAATTAAATATAAAAGTATCACTCAATAAACAGTGTCTGAACTTACTAACTAAATAAATATATGTATTCAGCTCATAAAGTAAAAATCAGAGGTAATGTATTTGTAACCTTTAGGCTTCCAGTTTCACTATATGAAACAAAAAGCCATTTAAAGTCAACTACACATTCAATAAATAATGGATTTTCCAAGTAAAACTTTCTGATTTGTGGTCAAGCTCCAATTCACTCATATATCTAACTTTTCACTTTATAATACAATAATGAATTATAAAGTCCTGTAAATTCAATGTAAATATGTGAGTAATCTTTCACAATGCTATGACTTCAAGGGAACTTACAAAAATTTTTAAACTGTGTTCCATACAGAAGTCTCTCACTTTAACCTGGCTCAAGACCACTGATTGAAAGCATACGAAAAGAAAAAAAAAGGGAGGGACTAACAAAGAATGGTTCAAAGTAAAAGTTATTGGCGGACAATAACTTGGGCTCTGAAGTCAAAAGGACCACAGTTCAAAACAAAGCTGTGTGAACAATGATAAATTACTTAATTTCTTTGTGCCTAAGAATCACCATGTAAAATTATCTACCTTATGGGGGTGCTACAAGGATTAAGAAAAAATTAGATGTAAAAAGATTAAAAAGATGTGACACAGAAAAGTGCTCCAAATAAGTTAATAACAGTAACTACTTCTAACTATATCAATATGGATAATAAAGTTTTTTTTTTAAATAAAACTATTTTCTATATGTAACAAAACAAACTAGGCATATTGTTTTACTAAGTACTCCTACTTTTAAAGAATGAGTCAAAAGAGGAAAATTATATACATAATAAGGATGTTTACTGTCCTTCTCTCCTCCAACAACAAAACAAGTAACTACATGTCCACCAAGAGGTGGTTAGTTAAGGTTTGGTGCATACACACGGTATAACACTATGTGACTCGATGTGGTTTGGTCAGCCAAATGTTCACCAAAGGACAAACGATGATTACCTGTAGAGAACGAGCGTCCAGGAAACTTTTATTTTCTTTCTACAACTTTTCTTTGTTTGAATTTTACAATGAACAAGTATCTTTACAAAAACTGAAGAACTGCTCTTCTCATCTCTCTAAAAGTCCTTTTTTTATTTCAATTAAATTTTTATAGAGTATCTATAATATATGATACTATGCTAAGAAATGTAGGAAATATAAAAACAAGACAGCCAGTATATACCTTGTAGACCATCTTAATTCAGTGAGGTAAAAGACATGTATACAAGTAATTTAGGAACTAAGGCAATTCTGAAAAGATCTACAACACAGGTGGTGCTATTTTAACCATCTCATCCTCATCTCTGTTGTAGATCTTGTCAAAATTGTCTTAGTTCCTAAATTACTTGTATATGTGTCCATCACCAACTGAACGGACATAATTTCAGCTAACTCCAGGAGATGGTAAAGGACAGGGAAGCCTGGCATGCTGCAATCCAGGGGTTTGCAAAGAGTCAGACACAATTTAGTGACTGCAAAACCACAAAATGAAAGAGGTAAAAACACAGAATGAAAGGAAGAGAACTGAAAGAGGGAGAGTATGTGAGGAAAGGAAGGTAGAATCTAAGGATAGTTATGGTAACAACAAGAAAAGATGACAGGAATTAGATTCTCTAAAGAAAAGTTCAGACTGCTTAAGAGAGAGCAAACCTGATAAAGCTGGCAGGTAGGATTGCATCCTGCAGGACAGAATTTAGGCTTGAGAAAGGGCTAGAAAAGTAGTCAGGAGCCTGACTGTAAAAGGCCTTGAATATCAGGTTCAGGAATCAAGCAGTCATACATTCAAACATTTATTTAATCATTCATTCAAACATACATAAATTCATTTATTCATACATGCATGCCAGTATTCATTCTTGGGGAAGGCCATCAATGCCCACTTTAGAAAGATAAACAAAGGGATCTTGTAAAGTCTGATCAAAGATGTTTGAGATAAAGTGAAGGAGAACATTGTTGCCATCATGATTATTACCTAAAATATTACAGTCATTCATTAATAATGGAAGCCTGTACAATATTGTTACAAGCCCTATTCAGACACTATTCCTCTAGAAATTACTATGTGCATATACACTTTAAAAAAAAAAAAAAAAGCATTTTTTTACCAAGTCTTTTTGTCCATTGATACTTGCACAACCATGAACCGATAAATGTTAAGAATTCGTTTACACATATCTGTGTGCTCATCCAGAAGACTTTTTATCTCATTTGCAGGTTCAAGAAGAAATATGTTTGAAGAGTTTATAATAAACACCTAAAGTAAAACAAATCATAAGCTGTTTGTTACAAAATTTAAAGGGAAAAAATTCAAGATGCTAGGTGATCTACAACAAACTTAAAAGCATTAGACTATAGGTTAATTCTAATCCTGCTTCTACCACCAGCTTGATATGGGAAATTAAAATTCATTCAATCTATTTTTATGTTTATCTAGACAAATATACAATTACTAGCAGGTATTGAAAGAAAATAAACCAAGTGAAAAACAGCAATTTTTAAAAGTGAGTCTTTAACAAAATAACCTTATTACTGTCATAAAATGGAAAGAATAAAAACAGTTTAGGATAAAAGAGGATAGATACCTCAATCAAGATGATAGATACCTCAAACAAGGTGAACTTTCTGAATGAGGTGTTCAAAATCATCTATTTTCTTTTTTCATGTTTATTGATTATGTATGCATATCTGTTTTGTTAATAACAGACTGCATATTACAGTACTACTAATCAGGATCTATCAATATGTATCTTTAATTAAATTTATTATAATATCATTAATTATACTTTGTTATAGAGGACAAAGTTGTTATATTAGTGACAGGTATGTGCAAAGGTTCTCAAAACACTTTGGAGGAATAGAACATTACATTTATTGTGAACCAAGAACATTACATCTTCCATACCCACAATTCTGATTTAAATTCCCTGGATGAACTCTGTAACAAAAGATAGTTGTAAAATCATGTGAGCAAAGAACACTTAAGCTAACTTTAAAATTGTGGAAAGAGCTGACTCTGTAGGTCTACCAACACTGACTTGCAAAAGAGAGGCACAAATAACATTAGAAATAAAATAAGAATGTACTTACATACCCAGTGGAGAATTTTAAAATGATAGTTTAGTGAATAACTTTATGCCAGTAAAACTGAAAATTTAATAAAATGGGTATTTTGTAGATAAAACATAAACTGCCAAAACTGACTCAAGAAACAGTAGAAAAGAGGTACAATACAAAGACAGTGAACTGCTAATCAAGGTATCCCTGATCCATCCCTAAACACCAGGCCTACGCTGCTTTACAGGCAGAGTTTTGTCCAATTTTTCCCAAAAATGATCCCTATTGTACATAAAATGTTTCAGAAACAAAAAAAGAAAAAAAAACACTACCAAATTTATTTTTATAAAACTATAACCCAGTTATCAAAACCAGATAAGGACTATATAACAAAAGTAAGAGGTACTTCAGAACACACAGACGAGAATCTTCAAAAAATAGCAATTCAACTCAAGCAAAATATAATACTTTATGACCAAGGAATATTTACCTCAGAAATATAAGAATGCCTTGACATCAGCAAAATTTAATAATATAATGTACCCTATAAAAAGTTGGCTTAAAGCTCAACATTCAGAAAACTAAGATCATGGCATCCGCTCCCATCACTTCATGGGAAATAGATGGGGAAACAGTGGAAACAGTGTCAGACTTTATTTTTGGGGGCTCCAAAATCACTGCAGATGGTGACTGCAGCCATGAAATTAAAAGACGCTTACTCCTTGGAAGGAAAGTTATGACCAACCTAGATAGCATGTTCAAAAGCAGAGACATTACTTTGCCAACAAAGGTTCGTCTAGTCAAGGCTATGGTTTATCCTGTGGTCATGTATGGATTTGAGAGTTGGACTGTGAAGAAGACTGAGCGCCGAAGAATTGATGCTTTTGAACTGTGGTGGTGGAGAAGACTCTTGAGAGTCCCTTGGACTGCAAGGAGACCCAACCAGTCCATTCTGAAGGAGATCAGCCCTGGGATTTCTTTGGAAGGAATGATGCTAAAGCTGAAACTCCAGTACTTTGGCCACCTCATGCGAAGAGTTGACTCACTGGAGTCAACTGGGAGGGGTTGGGGGCAAGAGGAGAGGGGGATGACAGAGGATGAGATGGCTGGATGGCATCACTGACTCGATGGACGTGAGTCTGAGTGAACTCTGGGAGTTGGTGATGGACAGGAAGGCCTGGCGTGCTGCGATTCACGGGGTCGCAAAGAGTCGGACACGACTGAGCAACTGATCTGATCTGATCAACAGATTAAAATGTGAAAAGGTAGAATCATCACATTGCATCAAGAAAAGCACTTAGCACTTATTCATTTTTTTAAAATTTAGCACACTAAGAAAAAAGGTAAAATTTCTTAAATCTGAAAAAGAGTATTTATCAGGAACTACAGCAAATATTTTAACAGCAATTGAACTTGAAAAGTTCTGCCTGAACCTGAATATATGGAAGTAATGCCAAAAGTCAAGAACAAGACAAGGATTCCTCACTATCATCTCACTGTCCCGTGGAACCCAGTAAGCAAAGGAACTGATAGGGAGCAGAAAATGAATATAAATAAGGATGACTTAAAACAGAAAAGACAAAGGTCAACTATGTAGCAACCTGGAAGAAAAATGTTCCTAAGAAAAGGAAAAGCAAGTTTAAATGACCTGAGGTGAGAGCTGGCCTAGCATACGTGAGGACTACCAAGTATAGAGTGAAGTGAGGAAGGGGAAAAGCAGTGGGAGGTGCGTTGAGAAACAGCCAGAGCACATGAAGCAGAGTTTCTTATACTGCCAATGGTGAGGTACAGGGTTTTCCCCCGAGTCTTTTGCAGACCAATCTTATTGTAAAATACAGTTTAAAAAAATGAATAGGATAAAGGAAATGAGAAAAAGACATGCAAAATACAAACCCAAACTTCTCATCAGAATCAAGGGATATTAAATGACTTAAGTTTCTAAACTTTCACTCTCAATTTTGTAAGTACCTGTGGGCTGGCACTAGTCTGTGGACCACATACTTTGAGAAGCAATGATGTAAAGGCTTGATAGATCACTGGGAAAACTGATAATGAAAAGTCAACAGAGGCTTTGGAACAGAAAAATGACATGATCTGATTTATGGGATCCCTCTGGCTATTGGGTTGAGAATATACCAGGGTGATGGCAGGTGCAAGACCAGAAGCAAGAATAGTAATTAGAAATTTATTGCAATATTCCCGATGAAAGATTATTGAGGCCTGAACAAAAGAAGTAGTGTAGTGCCGAACAGTAGTCAGATTCTAAATAGATTCTGAAAGTTGACAGGATTTGTTGTCAAATTAGATATAGGGTATAAAAGCAACACAGGAAATAAGATGGCCTGAGCAACTGGAAAACAAGAGCTGCCATCAAATGAAATGAGAAAAACTGCAGGAAGACCATGTTTGTTGAACAAGATAAGTCAAGTTTTAGATATGTCAAATTTAAGATGTCTATTAGATAGTCAAGTGAAGATGCCAACTTGGCATTTGAATATTTGAGTTCAGGACTCTTAAGAATTCAGATAATAAGTCTCAGACTAGAAATAAAAAGTCTAAGTTGCAGTGTAGAGATGACACTTAAAGCCCTAAGAATGGATAAGATCAGTAAGACATCAATAAGTTTACATAGAAAAGAGAGCCAAGAACTGGTTCCTGGGTACTTCAACATGAAAGTTCGGAAACATTTTGAAAAATCAGTAAAAAAAAAAAAAAAGAAAAGAAAACAAAAACCTAAGAAGTAGCCAGTGAGTTAGGAGAAAATAGAAAAACAGGAGGGTATGATATTGGGCACCTCATGCGAAGAGTTGACTCATTGGAAAAGACCCTGATGCTAGGAGGGATTGGGGGCAGGAGGAGAAGGGGATGACAGAGGATGAGATGGCTGGATGGCATCACTGACTCGATGGACCTGAGTCTGAGTGAACTCCGGGAGTTGGTGATGGACAGGGAGGCCTGGTGTGCTGCGATTCATGGGGTCGCAAAGAGTCGGACACAACTGAGCGACTGATCTGATCTGATCTGATGATATCTGAAGGCCATCTGAAGAATGGTTTTAACAGAGAGGAATGATCTACTCTGTAAAATGCTGACAAATCTGGTAAAATTAGGACTGAAAAACTCCATGTGATTTAACAATGGAGAAGTCACATGTGGCCTTGACAAGAACAGTAAGATTTAAAATATGAATAAATACAACGAACTAAAAATCAGTAACAAAAAAAAAATCCAAAAGGATAATGGAAAAACATTAATAGGCCATACATAAGAAAAGATACTCGGTAGTGATAAAGGAAAAGTAAATTAAAACAGGGAAACACAAACTAAAAAGAATAACATTTCATATACACAGGAGCAGCAAAAATTAAAATCTGACAATATAAGCTATGAGGAAGAGACAAGGAAATAAGAACTTATAAGCATTACTAAGGGAATGTAAAATATAATCATGCTGAAGAACAATTTGGCAATTAATAGTTAAGTAAAACTGATAACATACAAATGCTCCAACCCAGCAATTCCACTTATACATATATATCCTAGGGAAATTGTCCAACACGTACCCAAAAATACATGTATAAGAATGTTCAATGCAGCATTATCTGAATATTGATAAACTGGAAACCATCTTAAAATACCAACTTAAAAAACCATCAACACATACATACAAAAACCATCAACAAAAAATTAAGAAAATGCAAAATAATCATAAATTATAATACCACAAAGAAGTTTTAAATGAATTAACTATGGCTATATATCAATAAGAAATCTCAAAAACATAATGGATAATGTAAAAAGTTGCTGATGACAGTATACCATGACACAATTTATAAAAATTTTAAAACTGTATGGAAAAAAAATGCAATGTTTATCAATACACATTATGATATGAAGGTTAAGGAAAAAACAACATTAATAGGATATAACAGTAATTGATAAATGTGTGTGGTGGGTTCATTGTATTTAAAAAATTACACTGAAATATTGAAATATGTATTTGAAATAGTTAATGATTTTTATTTCATTTTATAAAAATAAACAAAAAGTGATCTACCTGCAAAACTGCCTGGGCACCAGCTCGTATGTTTTGTTCTATGGCTTCTTCAGAAGCATTATGAAGAAGATCTTGGTAGGTGCCATTTTTAGGCCAAGTGGAATTTCGAACATGATCAGCAACATTGGTGTCATTTTCCTGAAGCAAAATATCAAGTTAATACTTTATCAATTAAGAATGCTGTGACAAGTCAGTAAGTTCAAGAAGTAAACTGGAAAGTACTAGGTCCCTCTGTTAAACATCTCAAAATAGAAGATATCCTATTTGACTACAAAAGTAACATATATGTACACTGTAAAAAAAAAAGTTCTCAAAAAAAAAAAAAAATTCTCATTGACAAAAATATAAGGAAAAAAAAAATCACCCATCAGGACCAGTCAGAAATTGTGTTATTTCAGATACGGAGACATTTTTCTACCTATCTAATGTATAAACCTCCCATCTTACACTTACACATTCAAAATGAGACTGTTTTGGCTTCCCTGGTGGTGCAGTGGTTAAGAATCTGCCTGCCAGTGCAGGGGACACAGGTTCCATCCCTGGTCTGGGATGATCCCACATGACGCAGAGCAACTAAGCCTGTGCACCACAATTTCTGAGCCCACAAGCCATAACTGCTGAGCCAGTATGCCTAGAGTCTGTGCTCTGCAACAAGAAGCTGCTGAAATGAGAAGCCTGCACACCACAACAAAGAGTAGCCCCTGCCCTGACTTGCCACTAGAGAAAGTCCCAGTGCAGCCAAATAAGTAAATAAATAAATCTTGAAAAGAATGGGATCGTATTATTTATAGCTTTGTAAAAGATAAATCCTCTTCTAAAGGAAATGCCAGAATCCAAATGACTTAAATAAAAGGAAATAGCTTCTATTTATCCTACTTAAGAAAAATAAAATTCCTGTTATCCAAAGATAGATGAATACAGACACTTCAAACCATTTATACTGCAGCTTTCTGCCAGTGTTAGCTGTCAAAAGTCCTGCTGATTAAGGAGTTCCCTCAGTTAAACAGAAATTTCACTCAATGTTGTTCTTTTTTTTTTTCAGTTTCTAATTTCTTTCTGCTTCTGGTCATTCAATAGTATCCAGTATCTTCATTTTTTTTTTTTATTTTTTTTTTTTAGTATTCTGCCTAGAACTTACAATTTTAATATATGGGAGATTTAGTCTAATCAAACTATTGTTTCATTACCAGAAGCAGTATTGTAACTCAGCTTTGTCCAAGTAGCCAATACAATATATCATGGTCTAGTCTACACTGTTCTCTTAAGCTCCATACTTCTCCATCAGGTATCTTCTGAACAGTTCTTCCTGAATGACCCACAATTCAAGACACTTAAAAGTAAATTTATACAAGCATGCTCTCCTCATTTCTACCAATCCGAATATAGCCTCCTTGGACATAATCACCATACTTGCACTTATTTTCACTCCTGTTCATGTGTGAATGGCAACTAACTTGGTTGCAAAAGAAAAAGCTTGGGACACCTTCTCATTCCTCACATATAATTAGTCATCAAAACTTGATTTCACCATCAAAGGAGCTCATAAATCTGTCTTCTCCCTTATATTTCCATTGCAACTGCCACTGTCCTCTATCAGGTGCCTATTATCTCCTTCTGGTACTTCCTAGCTAGTGTTCTTGCCTCCAGACAAGGACGCTAGCTATCTTCCACTCTAAGCTTGGTATGAGCCTTCTGAGATTTGTAACTATCCATGCCATTTTTCTATTTATGAATATTTATGAATCTTTCCAGTGTCCAGAATGTAATCAAAGTCCATCATGACAGCATACAAGTTATTAAACAGGGTCTAGTTCTTGTCTATCTCACATTTCTTATCACTCTCAACCACCAACTCTTAGCTACAGCCAAATAAAAGTATTTTCAGTGTATGTACTACAGCATCCATTTTGATTTAGTCTCACTGTTTTGTTTTGACTGGGATGTGCAGCTTGCAGGATCTTTCTTACCCAACCAAAGATGAATCTGGGCCCCAGCAGTGAAAGCACCACGTCCTAACCACTGGACCACCAGGGAATTCCCACCACAATTTAAAATATTATACCTTTTGTAATAGTATCCAATTTTGATCTAGACAATGACTGAAAGAATCAGAATACAAGCTCTTTTAAAGTTGTGACATCAAAGAGCTTTGGGATAGAGTACTGAGATAACATATTATCTAAACTGTGAAATACAATTGACTGTTGAACAACACTGGGTGTAGGGCACCAACCCTTTGAGCAGCAAACATCTGCATATAACTTATCGTTGGCTCTCAATGGATTATGTGGTACTGTAATATTTACTATCGAAATAGATCCTCATATAAATGGACCCACACAGTTTAAACTCACGTTATTCAAGGATCAACTGTATACTGAAAAGTATCTTTATCTTCCCATCTATCCCATATCATCACACTTCTGTGAAAACCTTATGTATTACACTTAGGTACTAAAACACATAAGTCTTATTTTACCTCTTCTCTTTTTTCTCCTTCTTCCATTGAAATATCATGCTCTGTGACATTGTCAATGCATGGAAGGTCTGAAGAAGAGATCACAATTTCTTCAGGCTCTTGCATGAACAAAGGTTTCTCCTCTTGCTGGATCCATTCTTGATATACTTTTACCACTTTTCTCATAGCTGCTGCTTCGCAAATTGGTAATAAAAATGCCTAGTGAAAAAAAGAGAATATAATGACACCTTTTACTTTACTGCAAACTACTAAAATATACATTTCTATCAATAAAATGTGAGATATAAATGATTCTTAAAGAGCTAAAGTAAAACAACTCATTGTCAGAAAAACCCTTTTGTTTCCAAATAATCTGTAAATACATTAAGACAAATACTTTTGGTAGGTAGATATGGATTTCCAACCGTAGGAGCAAAGATTTATTTCAATAGTGCTATTTCTGAATGAACATATTCCCTGTAATTGTGCTCCTATAAGTTTAATGTAAATACAACTTTTCATAATAAATCACATTTTTGTAGATTAAAATAAATTTTGATAAAAAGATTTTAATTTTAAAAAATGACTCTAAAAAGCAATAAAAACAGTATGTAACAAGGCAACTTAGCTTTTCACAACATATTGTTTAAAAAGGTAAGAGTTTTCTTCTGTCATTTTACACACTTAAAATTTTACAAGCTAAACAATATGGCAAAAATATTTAGACAGTTTAAAGGAATACCTTACAATTATCCTTTCCTTTCAGTATTATCTTAAGTTTAAAGATAACATTTTCCTTAACACAAAAAATCATCAGAGGAAAAAAAAAAACCCTTTTATACAATTCATACTTATAAAGGAAGAAAAGCACTCAGTCTCACTACTCAAAGTCCTTCCCTTATAATATTTGTGTTTATGTGTTAACATTTTATTGTATTTTAACAAATAAAATTGGTATTCAACTTACTTGATTTTCTTTTGTATTTGTTTCATAATGATTATCTATGAATTTCAGCTGTAAAAATCACAAAACCTTTACCTAAAACATGATACTTTCTACTCTAGAATTATCTATGAATATTTAATAACAATTATGGGGTCAAAAGACTACTTTATCTGACTGAAACTAGCCAAGAAAATAATGATGAAAAGTTCATGTGTAATATCAATAGGGTGTTTCATGTTGTTTGGTAATCCTTTTATTTATTGCTATTGATTCCCTAGAAAACTGCATTACTTGCTACTTTCCTCCATCTAACAAACCCATTCCCAAATTCTCATTCTCATGTTCTGACAGTTTAATGGTCAATGGCATAATTTTGAACATCACTGCCTGCTCTAAGACTATTTTACAACTGAAGCAACAGTTCAGATTTCCTTAAAAATACTAGAAGAAAAAAGAAAGCTCAATCTCTAAAAGTTCTATTCTCAAATACTGAAAAATTTACTTAAAAATTAGCATGAGAAGTCTCTGTATTTTCTGCTCATTTTTGTTTTGAACCTAAAGAGAGAAGTCACTCAGTCGTGTCCGACCCTTGTAGGTGACCAGGCTCCTCGGTCCATGGGATTTTCCATACAAAAATACTGGAGTGGGTTGCCATTTCCTTCTCCAGGGGATCTTTCCGATCCAGGGATCGAACCCAGGTCTCCTGCATTGCAGGCAGACTCTTTACCATCTGAGACACCAGGGAAGCCCTTAAACCTAACACTGCTCTATAAAAATAAAGCTTATTAATTTTAAAAATATTAGACCCAGAGCTACGATTTTCATTATTGCAAAAATTATCACACTATATTCCAAGTGGCTGGATGTATCTATTAAAGACAAGAGTGAATACATATCACATTTGTCCTTATAGGCCACCATACTGATTTTGCCTACACACTAAAGGATCTTGAGGAAAGACTGATCTTAGTCATGGCTAAAAATCTGATGCATAAAAACTAGAGGGTCATTTTATACATTTACAATGAAAAATAGCTGTCTCAGACCAGAACATTCAAATCCATATGAGTGAGTGAAGTTGCTCAGTCGTGTCTGACTCTTTGCGACCCCATGGACTGTATATAGCCTACCAGGCTCCTCCGTCCATGGGGTTTTCCAGGCAAGAATACTGGAGTAGGTTACCATTTCCTTCTCCAGAAGATCTTCCTGACCCATGGACTGAACCCAGGTCTCCCACACTGTAGGGAGACGCTGTACCGTCTGAGCCACCAGGGAAGTCAAATCCATATATTGGCACCTTAATCTTTCTACAAAGAAGTACCACTCACAATCAGATACAAGTATTAATTGATAATAAGGGAATCTGTCATTATAGGCAAGAATATGTGAATCAATACTCAGCCAATTTTCTCTCTACAGGTAGACCTACGAGGTCATCTCCACTTTTATGATTTTATGACCATAAAACTACATCAGAACCAGAAAACTACAGGGAGAAAAAAAATCAAAACAAGAGATAAAAAATAAGTAAAATATTTAATGGTATCAGCTTAAGGCAACCTGGTACACAGTTTTCTAATAAGTGGCTTCGCCAGTGGGATCTGATTTACTGGTAGCTAAGGCTCTCTTCTTTGGTGAAAAAATGCTAACAAACATGTTAGTCTCTGATTACTTTTTTTAATGGGCTTCCATTATTAACCAACCCAGATTGTGACAAACACATTCTTTAAAATTTAATTAATACAGTGAGCATTTAGCAGACCTGGGAATTTTTTGTCTCCTTAGAGACAAAAAGGTTAGAGAAAAATCTCCTTAGAGACAAAGAGGTTCACATTTTGTCTCAGAATACTTAATCTAATGTATGTTAACATGAATGATTCATTTTCCAAATAAAAAGAAGAGTAGAATTATTTACTTTTTTGTAAATCTCGTTAATGTTTAGCTTAATAGAAGACAGTTGGATTCTCTTATCTGCTTGCTTCCATATTAAATCTGATACAATATCGTATGCCAGGTATCCCGGGGAAAATTTCACTGTACACTTGTGAGACAGCAAGAGTGAAAAAGGTTTTGACCTTATGAACCTCAAAAGGTTCTGGGGATTTCTCAGGAGCCCCAGGTTATACTTTGCCACCCACTGCCCCCCATTTATGGAGAAGGCAATGGCAACCCACTCCAGTACTCTTGCCTGGAAAATTCCATGGATGGAGGAGCCTGGTAGGCTGCAGTCCATGGGGTCGCTAAGAGTCGGACATGACTGAGCGACTTCACTTTGACTTTTCACTTTCAAGCATTGGAGAAGGAAATGGCAACCCACTCCAGTGTTCTTGCCTGGAGAATCCCAGGGACGGGGGAGCCTGGTGGGCTGCCGTCTCTGGGGTCGCACAGAGTTGGACACGATTGAAGCGACTTAGCAGCAGCAGCAGCCCCCCATTTATGTATTTTTAAATTACATATAAATAAATCTATGGTGCTTTTAAAGGCTAAACTCTTTATGTGTTTTATTTACCTCACATCAAAGTACCTGTGGCTCCTCAGAAGTACTAACAACATACAGCACAAAGAATGGGTTTATTTATAAAATAGTGTTATTATGCCTATTCTATACTGAACTGAAGGGATATGGAGAATAATTTTATCATTTCAAATAATCTGGGCATTTACGCTTTACAGTTGTACCTTTCTTTTAAAGACACATAACATTATAGATACCCTCATCTGAGCCAGAACTCACAATCATTAAACTGGCCATAAAAAAAATTATCACCTATGTAACAAACTGTCTCAAGACTTGGCTTCTAGAAATACATGTTAGCCCAAAGCTAGCACTAACAAAGTGCCCAGCACTCAACAGTTACTGAGTTTCTTGATTAATTCACCAAATTTGATAATTCACTAAACAAATTCACCAAAATTTATTTGGTACCTAACTCACTTGCCAGGCACTATGGCTACAATGATGAATAAGTATTTATGGAGGGTAATAAGAAAGATCAAAATTAAACAAACATTAAAAAATTTCTAAAACTCAGGAGAGATGCTATGAAGGTGAGGATAGTTTTCAAAAACATCATTAAAGAGAGGTCCTTACTGAGAGTGTGTGTGTGTGTGTGTGTGTGTATGTACACGTGTGTGTACACCTGCTTCTGGGTGGGCAGGTGAATGGGTGAGGGTGGTCATGAAGACTTTTCTGGTGTACTCACATTTAAGCTATGATCTTAAAGGTTGAGTAGCCAGGTAAGAAGAGGAGGTGGGAAGGAAAGACAGGAAGGCTTAAGACAGGGAAACAGTTAAGTGTAATGGCTATGAGGATGAAATTATTTGAAAGACGAAAAGATAAGACATTTCTACTAAACTTACCTACAGAGGGACTTGTGCTCTAGCTGGGATTGCTAAGGGCAAAAATCATCATATGCCTATATACCTAATAATTAATGAAATATTTCTGTCTATACCACAGTATGAAACATATGAGCCTTCAAATTAAAACAGAAATTATTACACAGATTCTCCGTTATGCAAACTTATCATCAGTATTAAGCAAGTAAAAATAGCTTTTCTACTACAATCTAATCTTAGAAATTGATTCCTTTCAAAACATTAATGATTCATTGGAGTCACCATCCTAAAATCTATTTTTATTTAAGTTTTGCCTTAAAAACCACTTTTAAAAAGCAGCTGTTACAATAAAAATAACATCTCAGAGAACTTCAGTTCCCAGCAGTATTGTAAGAAAGATACCCTAGAATCTACTTGCACAGAACACCTAAAAGTTGTCACATAAAAAGTATAATATACCTTTTAAATGAATGGCTCAGCTTGTAAGGATATTCTGAGTCTAGAACAAAATGAAAGTATTGATCTAGAGGGGCGAGTAAGCAATGCAACAGGTGGGTGCTGCCTTGGACAGCCTTCAGAGCTTTGCTTTAATGCCCTCTGTGTGGACCGGAGAGACCATATAAACGTGAAACCAATCATGGGTACATCCTCAAAATAATGGTGAGCTAGGAGAGGAAGAAAAAACTTGACTCCAGAGAAGAGTCAGTGAAGAAACTTGTCTGCTGACTTCGAGTAAGGAATACCAGTCTTCCCTGGAAACTCATATTCGCAGGCTGGCTATCACCTAACTTTGAGTGCTGCAAAGTGAGAAGAATCATAAGCAAAGAATTGTAATGTAAAGCAAACCAAGGTTGACAGGACTCCTGCATACCTGAGAGAAGCAAGTGCAAATCTTTTCTGGAGGAACACATGCTTCAACTCAGGTTTTAAAGTAATTTTCATAAGATTCCAAAGAAATGTAAGCTCTGAACATAAAAATCCAAACAAACAAATGAGGGTGAATAAACAAACAACAAACAAGGCCAGAACAGCAAAAACCTAAGTTACTAGAATTATTGGAATAAGGAATGTGAATATTTTAATATGTTTTAATATTAAGAAAGTGAAAATATGAACAAATAAGCCACTGGAAAAAAATCACTATACAGATATTTAAAAACAACCAACTATTAACTTCTAGAAATTAAAATATAAATAGTATCATTAAAAACCCAATAAGGGGAATTCTATTTCCAAGACTGTGATACTGGGTAAGCAATCGTACAACTGAAAAAAATATGTAATACATTAAAAAAAATTTTTTATCTTCTTAAATGCACTGATGAGCCAAAAAGTAGGGAGAAATATTTGAAAATAAAAACTTACATGAGGTCCAAACTCAAGAGAGGTCTTAGGTGTAGCAATAAAGTGGTTTCATTTTGAGTGGAACCAATTACTCTGGATTTTATGGATCTATAGGGGCAAGGAAGAAAGAATGATAGGGAAACTTCCAAAATTGGAATTCCAAAGGAATATATATCATCAGTGAAATGCCCCGCTGGATGAAGCATAAGCTGGAATCAAGATTGCTGGGAGAAACATCAATAACCTCATATATGCAGATGACACTACCCTTATGGTAGAAAGTAAAGGGGACCTATAAGAGTCTCTTGATGAAAGTGAAAGAGGAGAGTGAAAAGCTGACTTAAAACTCAACATTCAAAAAATAAAGATCATGGCATCCAGTCCCATCACTTAAAACTGCTGCTGCTAAGTCGCTTCAGTCGTGTCCAACTCTGTGCGACCCCAGAGACGGCAGCCCACCAGGCTCCCCCGTCCCTGGGATTCTCCAGGCAAGAACACTGGAGTGGGTTGCCATTTCCTTCTCCAGTGCATGAAAATGAAAAGAGAAAGTGAAATCGCTCAGTCATGTCCGACCCTCAGCGACCCCATGGACTGCAGCCCACCAGGCTCCTAGAGTAGCCTATATTTGTTATACAGTACTGTGCAACTTACAGTTTTTTTCTGAATATTTCTTATTTTTCCCAAGCCCTGTTTCCCAGGACTTTGATCATTAAATATGTCTACCTTAAGGTTCCAAATACCTATGTCTTTATGAAAACATGTCGGGATAAATTCATTCTCTTTAATGTGACAAGCTACATTCTAAAAATGACCCCAAACCTGCTATATTGGTACAGGTTATGAAGTGTTATCTAAAGATCTGAGGGACGTTCAGGGGACAGACTCAGACCTTAGAAAGGGATTTTAAAGAATTCTAAATTCTCAAGAGAAACATTCTGGGAAGGGAAGAAGTGTTCTATAATCTAGGGCATGTTCCAGAGCCCTTGTTCTCATTAAACGTCTACCCCATTAAAAGTCTGCAAGGAAAACTGCCCATACATAGAGGCAAAGTAGATAACAGACATCTCCTCAAAAGCTGTAACCAAAAGCTAGCCTTAATACAGGTTTACACTTGTACGTTCATATTATCTGCCTGGCTTAAACTTCAGGAGTTCAGTTTAATGTGAGATTGAAGAGTTTCCTTGCATCTATCTATACGCAGTAAATGCACCTCCTCTCTGGAACAATCAATCTTTAACAAACCAAATCAAGAAACAGTTGTAAGTAGCAAAAGTTCAGAATCAAAATTCTGATCACACAATATTTCAAGAGAATATATAGCACCACGAGGAAGAACATTCAGAAACAAAATATGGCAGACTCAGACCTTTAAAGACTTCGGGAATATCAGGAGGATCAATCAGTCAATAGAAAATAAAATATAAATATAATAAAAAAAAAAAAAAGTCAGATCAATACATAAAAAGTAAGGTATGAACTAGAGACCTAAAATTGACCAGACTGGCCAACTTTCAGAAACAGTTGTAATTAGAAAAAAAGTATCCAGAATGTAGCATGGAGAGACAAAGAGATTGAAAATATATATATGTGAGATTAGTAGATGTATTAAGTGGGAAGGTTTAACACATCTTGAAATGCAAAAAAAAAAAAGTTCAGAGACAATATTTTAAGAGAGAATGATGGCTGGAAATTTTCCAGAACTGTAAAATTATACTAATCCATAAATACAGTATGCCCAAAGTATCCCCTGAAGAATAAAAGGAAATCTAGACCTGAACAGTGAAAAGTGAAAGTGGAAGTCACTCAGTGGTGTCCAACTCTTTGCAACCCCATGGACTATACAGTCCATGGTATTCTCCAGGCCAGAATACTGGAGGGGGTAGCCTTTCCCTTCTCCAGGGGCTCTTCTCAACCGAGGGATCAAACCCAGGTCTCCCACATTGCAGGTGGATTCTTTACCAACTGAGCCACATAGGAAGCCCAAGAATACTGGAGTGGGTAGCCTATGCATTCTCCAGTGGATTTTCCTGATTCAGGAATTGAACTGGAGTCTCCTACATTGCAGGAGCTATCAGGGAAGTCCCAAATATGGCACAGTAAAATACAAAATGCCAAATAGTTTAAAAAAAAAAAAAAAAGGTATTAAAAGCCAGAGAAAGACAACTGACCTATAAAGTATCAACAGTTCAACTGCTGACTGACATGTCAACAGTAACATGGTAAACCAGCAAAGTGGGAAAGTACCTGAAATGTACTGGGTGAAAATAACTGTCAATCTAGAATTTTATATGCAGTGGAAAAAATATGTGGGCAAAATAAAGGCATTGTCAGAGCAAAACTTTGTAAGTGTTTGACATCCACTAAGCTTACTCCTTGAAAGGAAAGTTATGACCAACCTAAATAGCATATTCAAAAGCAGAGACATTACTTTGCCAACAAAGGTCCGTCTAGTCAAGGCTATGGTTTTTCCAGGGGTCATGTATGGATGTGAGAGTTGGACTATGAGAAAAGCTGAGTGCCGAAGAATTGATGCTTTTGAACTGTGGTGTTGGAGAAGACTCTTGAAGAGTCCCTTGGACTGCAAGAAGATCCAACCAGTCCATCCTAAAGGAGATCAGTCCTGGGTGTTCATTGGAAGGACTGATGCTGAAGCTGAAACTCCAATACTTTGGCCACCTCATGCAAAGAGTTGACTCATTGGAAAAGACCCTAAAGTTCGGAGGGATTGGGGGCAGGAAGAGAAGGGGATGACAGAGGATGAGATGGCTGGATGGCATCACTGACTCGATGGACTTGAGTTTGGGTAAACTCCGGGAGTTGGTGTTGGAGAGGGAGGCCTGGCGTGCTGCGACTCATGGGGTCGCAAAGAGTCGGACACGACTGAGCGACTGAACTGAACTGAAAGTAAATTCTCAATGATGAATTTCAAGCTGAGAAAAGTAATTCTAAATGAAAGACCTGAAAAGGAAGAAATCATAATCAAAAGGAGTGATGAATAAAAATAACTGTAAATCAACTGAACACACAGATAATAATGATACTGGAGTTAAATATATAAACATGCAAAATAGAACTGAATTATTTGTTAATAACAATATATTATTTGGGGAGAAATCCGAATAATAGGGTTCTGTTAACCTTGTATTGATTAGGAAGAGGGTAAAAAAACAATAACTTTACATTTGGAAAGTGAAGTATGTATGTTAAAATTTAGATAGTTATCACTAAAGGAAAAGGAAAAGAAAAAACTTTCAAACCAAGTGATAGGAAGGAGGATATAGAATGAAAAAACATCAATTAAAAAGAAAGTAAAAAATAAGAGGAATATAAAAAATACAGACATAAGAAAAATAAAAAGAACAAAATAAGATCATACCAATAAATCCAAACATATCAGTAATTATAATAAATATTCCATTAAAACACAAAGATTTTTTAAAATCTAATCATATTTACAAAAGACATATAAAATGTAATAAAAAGAACTTAAAATTAAAGAATTAAAAAAATATACATGAGGATAATTCTAATAAAAAGTGGTATTAATGTACTAAAAGTAGATAGACTACTATAGGTAGATTTTAAGCAAATTAAGTTTTCTTTTTCACTACACATAATTTCTACAGATTAAGAGGTCCATAAACAAAAAGTTTAACTCACCAAGAAGATATAAAATTATAAATATGTATGTACTTAATTATAAAGCTTCAAAATATACAAAGGAAAATTTATGGAACTACAAAGAAAAAAATAAGCAAATCACCATCAGAACAAAAGATTTTAATACACCCTTCTCCATAACTGTGAGGTAAAGCTGACCAAAAATTTTAGGTAAGAATACAGAAAAGTTCACCAACACAATAATATGCTTGATTTAATAAACTTTAAAAATCATGAACTTCATAGAAAAGAATACATTCTCTTCAAACACATAGGACATTTATGAGGACTGACTACATACTAATTACACAAATTATATCCTCTGACCAAAAAGAATCACATTAGAAATCTGTGAGAAAAAAGAAAACTAGAAAAGTCTTATTTGTTTGGAAGATGGACACCTAAATAACTCACAGGTCAAAGAAGGTATTAACATGAAAATTATAAAACATTTAGAAGTGAATAATACACATACAAAGTTTGTAGACTGTAGCCAAAACAGCATTAAGAGGTAAAATAACTGTCTCAAAAATGCTTATATGAAAAAAATGTGAGACTAATTAAATTAGCTAGCAAAAGAACCATCAAATAAAATCAAGAAAAGTAGAAAGAAATAACAAGGAGCAAAATTAACAAATGAGAAAATGAACATAAAACACAGAGGATCAACAAGGCCAAAAGTTCACTCTTTGCAAAGACTAATAAAACTGACAAATCTCTGGTAAGAATCATCAAGAAAAAACAAACAAGGAACAAATACTAACAGGAATGACAAGGAAAAACATGAATATAAATGCTCCAGAGATTTAAAAAGATAAGAGAATGCATTTAAAAACAAATGTAATGAACAAATTCCTACAAAAACAAACATACTCAAACTGAGTTAAGAACTAGAAAACCTTTATAGTTCTATAAGCTTTATATTTTCCCATAAGCAAAGTAGTCCACTCATACTTGTCAAATACTTTTCCCTTCGCACTTGTCATATATTCTGTCAACCCAAACCCTAAAGCTGGCAACTCACTGCCAAAGCTGGACAAAATGTTACAACTTGTTTGTTTACCTTAAACTGACAAAGCTAATGCTGCCTCATGCTTTCTTTTACATATCAACAAACATGTAGGAGATGAAAATTTGCTTTGCCTGGAGAGCTCCCTGGCATGTGAAGACAGTGTAGCATAGAATAAAGAGCACTAACAGATTTTTAGTCCAGGATCTACCACTTACTTGCTGTGAGACTTGAATGATCCCCTTCAGCTACAAAACTCAATGATGT
Organism: Bos indicus; assembly: GCF_029378745.1. Taxonomy (NCBI): domain Eukaryota; kingdom Metazoa; phylum Chordata; class Mammalia; order Artiodactyla; family Bovidae; genus Bos; species Bos indicus. The sequence continues at coordinate 46,097,608 of NC_091780.1, forward strand.
TTACCTGTAAAAGTTAAGTACCTTTGCTATTAAGAGCAAATGATTAGTTTTCAAAAGGTTTATTTTCCCATAAAATTTCTATGTAACTGAAAATGTGCACTTAGGAATTTTTAACTATCTTTATGTGAAATAGCTTTTATTATTTTCCCTTCCCTCTTCTTTATTTTATTCCCCAAACAATATATGCCTTAAGCAAATTTAATTTCAGAATGCCTTAGAAGACAAAACCGAGCCTCCACGTGGAGGATAAAGACACTCTGTATTCATAAATCATTTTTTATTAATTTTAGAGTGAAAGATAAATAACTTTACTATAACTTATTAATAAATTATAGGAAGAAAACTTTCAAACCATAAAGTGAGTCACTAAGAAAATCATTCTGGTAACAGAAGAAATATTGGGGGGATAATTATTAAACCAAAGTTATCATAAACTAAAAAAATAACTGAAAACATTCAAGGATTAAATGTAGTAAGTTTTATAAATAAACTAAATATGAACTTAAAAAATTTTTTTCATGAAGAATAAATTCTAAATAGCTAAAAGTCAGTATATTCAATATTAAAGGCAAAAGTTTATATTACAAATTAAAAATATTGAGAGATATTTTACCTGACGAAATATCTCTGTGACAAAGTTTACGTTACTTCTTTTAGAAGAAAAAACTCGGCGAACTATTTCAATGTCTGTGAGATGCTCTTCATCAATACTACAGAGACTAGAAGAGCTAGGTTCTCGCTCCGTGAGAGTGCTTGTGTTGGAATGAGACTGTTCAGGTTCTGTACTTCTATCTGTTTTATCAGCATTATCATTTTTGTTTTCTTCTCTGGATACCAAACTAGCAGCTGCTCTCTAAAATAAAAACAAAAGGGGGAGAATATCACCATCCTTTAACTCAATATTTTGTCTTCCAATAGCAAATACTGACAAAATTCAAAGCATTCTATAAGTAACTTATGGCATTGTTTAAAATCTAGGAATAGATTTTAATTTCATTTAGAATCCATGCTAAATAATTAAATGGCAATGAAATAACTCAATATCTAAGTGACATAGTGATACTCACCAAACATCTACTCAATTAAGTTTTTCAGTGTGTTTGCAGCACAAACAAGTTACGATTAGACTGGGTAAAAGAATAATGTCAATGGAGTGAGCTTGATCTTCAATAACAAATACCTTAAAACTGGATTATTTATTGTCTTAAATGTGTAAAGTCATCTCTATTTTATCATAAACAAAGATTATGCAAGCAAAAACTTCTTAAAAAAACCAAAGGAACAGAAAAAAAATGACAGAAAAAGTAGAAATGAAGCTAACATAAAATATATATTAGAAAACTCTGCATTCTAATAACTTAACAATTTTTACCATGACTGAAGATGATGGCTAAATTTAGGGAAAAAGCAAAAGTCTTAAGGCAGTAATAAAGAAATTACTACCATGGTATGATAGGTAGCACTATACACGTCACTATACAGTAACATGATAATATACTTTCTGGTACATTATTCAATTTTTGGTCTCAGTTCTATCATCTATAAAATAAAAGGGTTTTAAGTATGTAAATGATCTCAAATATGCCTTCCCAACTAAAAAAAAAATCTTATGTTTAGTTTATTGAATTCTGGGATCTGAAAGAACAGTTCTGCTTGAGAGTATCTACATTCAAAAACTTTTTGTAGAGAACCTAGAACATAATGTTTTGGGGAAAACGCATCACGTAATCTGCTATAGACAAATAAAAGGCTAGAGGGAATATAAGTAAAATTTTCTGAATGTTAATGAACATACTTTATACCTCCACTTAACTTTTAAAGTACTTAAAAGAGGTTGTATAAAAAGCACACATATATAAAATATTTTTAAAATGAGGAAATATGAGAAAAGGAAAAATAAAAACACTGCAATAAAGACAATTTCAGGAAAAAAAATACACATTGAGAGGAGGGGCAAGTGAAAAAAGAGGGTAATGGTTTAATTAAAAATACAGAATTTTAAATATTAGTCCTTCCACTGCATAGCTGTGTAACTTTACATCACATTTCTAGAGTCGGTGTTCCTGAAAAAAAAGGGGGCATGACACGGTGACAGGACTTTAAAACAGTACTCTATGAATGGGATTTCCTCCCTGGTGGTTCAGTGGTTAAGAATCTGTCTCCCAACTCAGGGAACGTGAGTTTGGTCCTTGGTTGGGTAACTAAGATCCCATGTGCTACAGAGCAACTACTGAGCCCGTGTGCTACAACTAAGACTTAGGGAAATCAAAATAAGTAACTAAATATTTAAAAAGTAAATAAAAAGTAAATAGAACTATGAAGGTCATTTAATTGCAAGTTGTTTCCAACTGCAAGAATTTGCACAATTCAGAATATTTTTATTTGTACAATTGTTAATTTTACAACTGTAAAATTAACATGAAATAAAGAAATAAGCTGAGACTTATATATGACTGAAATTATCTTCTATACTTTACAACTTTACAAATTCCATTTTTCATTAAGAAAACTATTGTTTCTATAATGCTTATTAAAATCTGGATTTACAAAATACATTTATAAAAAGAATGTAGTGTTATTATTTGTTTTAAATGGGTTCTGCATCTAAGGAACTGAAATCAGTGGACAAATCCCTAAACCCATTTTTAACTTTAACAAGTTTGCTCTGGGTGTGTATTACCTGAATATTTTTGGGCAAGACTTCACCTTCCATCCCAGGAATATGAGGTCCTGTATGCGGCTTTGGCTCCAGCCAGAATGAAACCAGCCAACGAATGACAATAACACGAGCCTTAATGAAAGGCTCCTTTGTACAATAGATTGCCTCATTGGTTTCAGCATCCTTCTTGATCATGACATAATGTGGCTTTGGTCTCATCTGTGGGATATCTGCACACATTGAAACAAAAACCAAAATAGGAAAGGAATTATGCTTAGATAAATCTATGTTTTTAAATATTTCAGAAAATGTGATAATATCCTGATTTAAGAAATAGAATTAATACATTTTAAAATAATTTGCTAGATATTAGCATGGGAATCTAGAAGACTGAAACATATACAGCTGATACATGAAATGTGCAAAAATATCACTAAAAAAATAATTAAAAATATTAAGAAATTTCCAGAGCCATTTAAAATTAATGAGAGCTCACTTCAATTAACTAGGTCTGAGACACATATTTTGATATCATACAAAGTATGAGAATTTTCATAGAAAAATTATTTTTAAAGCAAATATTGTTTTCAATGGTAAAGGTCTGCTACTCTAATTTAAGTCATTTCTACCAGCCTTAATGACTGTGCCTAAGCTTGTGAGCTGTCTAAACTTGGCAGAACTTAAAACAGAAACATCTTTGTGCAAAAAAGACAGTTCTACATACAGGCTGTCAATGGCTTCTATACATGGCAGTGGTCTACTTCTAACCCAGGCTTTGTCCTTGAGGCTATAGCTTCAAGGTTCCGAAAGACATTTTGGCATAGTCACTAAATACTGGAACAAGATATGATCAAAATATATGACAATATAATTATTCATATAGAATTTGAAAAAGACATACAAAACCAAACCTTTGAAGGACCTTTAAAAAGTTTTACAAAATAGTTTAAAGATGATACCAAACATTAGAATTAAATTTAATTTGTAATCACAAATATTCCTGGTAGGCTAACTTCTCCAAGAGGTGATACCCAGAAATAAGTTTTTGATAAATCTCTTCACTCGGAATGAAAATTCTACACTAATAAAATTGTACTTTCAGTATGACATTCAGTATGAATCATGGTATACTATCTCCAATTAATCAATACAAATTAAATGTGGCAAGTTTTCTGCAGATAATAAATGCTAAATTTCTATTGATGAATGTTTTACTATTATATATTTCAGAAAATTACAAAGATTACTTACCAAGTACAGGATGATATAAACTATTCTCCTTACAGATGTTTGGGAAAATATAAGGCAAATAATATTTCTTAAAATGTGAAAACAAAAATGAAAATCCTCTTTCTTGGTTTTCTTTGTTCTTCCACTCTAAACTTTTTACCTAAAAATAAACAAAAAATTAGAATCATTCTAGGAGGGAAAAAAAGAGGAAAAAAAAAATACTAGCTGTTAAAAACAAGCTTATAAGAGGCTACCTAAGCAATAAACTAAACTTAGACCACAAAGATAAAAAGCTAAATCTGTGTATGTACATATGTTTATATAAATAGAATATTTATTCTGCCATGCAAATACAATACACAGCTGACCCCTGAACAACCTGGGGGTTGAAGTGCCGATCCTCCGTGCACTTAAAAATTCATCTGTCATGTTGTGGTCAGCCCTCCATATTCATAGATTCAAGCAACAGTGGCTTGTGTAGTAGTGTAGATCGTATTTATTGAAAAATATCTGTGTATAAGAGGCCAATGATACATGTTATCTTTCAAAAATCTTATAATGTGCTCTGGAAAACTGTCAAAGTTGACTTAAAACTCGGCTCTACTACTGACAAAGATGATAGTGTTCTTTCCTCTTTCTCCCTTCCTGAATAATTCAACCTAAAAGTCAAACAAAACAGGCATATGTGGGAGGGAAGAGTGGAAGGTATGAAAGAGTGTCAGTCAAGTGCAGGCAATCAGAGCCTGACCACAGGAGGCATCCATGGAGGGAGTGTAACAGAGGCAGTAGTTCAGGGGGGACTCAGAGTCTTACCAAGTATCCACGAAGTGTAGAGGGGAGTAAGCCAGAAGGAGCAGAGTTGTGAAATAGAGGGTGTGAAAACTCCAGTAGGCTGAGGAAGATATCCAAATATGGGGACAATAAAGTGGACCTGAGTGGACCACAGCGAGAGACTACTATACATTAACTTTAGAATGACTAAAACTATAGACTGACCATATCAACTGATGGTGAGTATATGAAGCAATCTTTTATAGTTTCAAACATAGCTAGTGGAATATAAAAAGGTACAAGCACTTGGAAAAGAGTCAATATACACCTTACCATAAAATCTAGCTATTCCACTACTAGGTATTTGCCCAAGGGAAAAGAAGTCTGTATTCACACAAAGACTTATTTACCAATAATCATAGTAGTTTTATCTGTAATAACCCAAAACTAGAAACAATTCACCATACCATCAGTAGATGACTGGATAACAAATCATAGCATATCCATACACTGAAAAGTTACTCAGCAATAAAAAGAACCAAACTGTAGATACATACAATAATAAATATTTTTAAAATTATTATGTTGGGTTAAAAAAGAAAAAAGCCAGACCAAAAATAAAAGAAAAATAGAGGTACAATATGATGCCATTTATATGAAAATACAGAAGATGCAAACTACGGTGAAAGTAAATCAGATCAACAGTAGCCTGGGGAACAAGATGATGAAGGGTGGCAGGCAGGTACAGAAGGGTGGATTACTATGGAATCTGAGAATTTTTAGGGATGATAGATACATTCATTATCTTGATTGTTGTGATGGTCTTGGGGGGGGGGGTTACATGTAATAAAATTCATCAAAATGTACTTTTCTTTTTTTTTTTTTAATTTTATTTTATTTTGTGATTAAAATGTACTTTTCAAACATTACAGTTTACTGTATCTCAATAAACCAGTAAAACAATTTTAAAAATGTACATGAAGTACAAAAGACATTTTAAAAATAAAAACTGGTAATACAGTAACAGTAACGACTCACTACAAAACACATACTATATATCATAGTTGGTTATTCTAAATACTATACACTAATTACTTAAGCCCCAAACACCAAAATGGAATATGTATTATTTTTTTCTTTTTACTTGATGCACAGAGAGGTTAAGTCCTTTACCAAAAGTCATACTATCAGTAAGATGCACAGTCAGGATTCAAACCCTGGCCATCTCATTCAGGGTGCATATTAACTTCATAAGGTTTGTTTCTGAGACACAGGGAATTTTTGTGTTCAGAACAATTAAAAGAAATGTATATATGCTAAAAGTGTTTTATCAATCAGGATATGCACATTTCATATATGAAAACAAACAGGTTATCCTACATAATACATGTACCTAAAATTTTTGAAAGTACAAGTAGGTTTAAGTAAAAATAACATCTCTCCACTCTCTAAGGGCATCCTCAGTCCACCTCCTCAATTGCTGCCTCTAGTCAGATTGATCCCTAAATCAAACCATCTTTCATTTAAGTGCCACAGCTGCTAACTATAAACGAAAGACTAGAAAGTAAACACAATTGGCTCGCATAAGGTATATACACATAAAATTCAGATTCTGTTCAGTTCAGTCGCTTAGTCGTGTTTGATTCTTTGCGACCTCATGGACTGCAGCACATCAGGCCTCCCTCTCCATCGCCAACTCCTGGTACTCAAACTCATGTCCGTCGAGTCGGTGATGCCATCCAACTACCTCATCCTCTGTCATCCCCTTCTCCTCCTGCCTTCAATCTTTCCTGTATCAGGGTCTTTTCAAATGAGTCAGTTCTTTGCATCAGGCGGCCAAAGTACTGGGAGTTTCGGCTTCAGCATCAGTCCTTCCAATGAATATTCAAGACTGATTTCCTTTAGGATGCACTCACTGGCTGGATCTCCTTGCTGTCCAAGGGACTCTCAAGACTCTTCTCCAACACCACAGTTCAAAAGCATCAATTCCTTGGTGCTCAGCCTTCTTTATAGTGCTACTCTCACATCCATACATGACTACTGGAAAAACCATAGCTTTGACTAGACGGACCTTTGTTAACAAAGTAATGTCTCCGCTTTTTAATAAGCTGTCTAGGTTGGTCATAACTTTCCTTCCAAGAAGTAAGTGTCTTTTAATTTCATGGTTGCAGTCACCATCTGCAGTGATTTTGGAGTCTCCCAAAATAAAGTCTCTCACTGTTTTCCCACCTATTTGCCATGAAATGATGGGACCGGATGCCATGATCTTAGTTTTCTGAATGCTGAGTTTTAAGCCAGCTTTTTCACTCTCCTCTTTCACTTTCATCAAGAGGCTCTTTGGTATTCTTCATTTTCTGCCATAAGGGTGGTCATCTGCATATCTGAGGTTATTGATATTTGTCCTAGCAATCTTGATTCCAGCTTGTGCTTCATCCAATCCAGCATTTCTCATGATGTACTTACTCTGCATTTAAGTTAAGCAGGGTGACAATACACAGCCCTGATGTACTCCTTTCCCGTTTTGGAACCAGTCTCGTTCCATGTCCAGTTCTAACTGTTGCTTTTTGACCTGCATACAGATATCTCAGGAGGCAGGTCAGGTGGTCTGGTATTCCCATCTCTTGGATTTTCCACAGTTTGTTGTGATCCACACAGTCAAAGACTTTGGCATAGTCAATAAAGCAGAAACAGATGTTTTTCTGGAACTCCCTTGCTTTTTCCATGATCCAGCGGATGTTGGCAATTTGATCTCTGGTTCCTTTGCCTTTTCTAAATCCAGCTTGAACATCTGGAAGTTCACAGTTCACATACTGTTAAAGCCTGGCTTGGATGATTTTGAGCATTACTTTGCTAGTGTGTGAGGTGAGTGCAATTGTGTGGTAGTTTGAGCATTCTTTGGCATTGTCTTTCTATGGGATTGGAATGAAAACCGACCTATTCCAGTCCTGTGGCCACTGCTGAGTCTTCCAAATTTGCTGGCATATTGAGTGTAGCACTTTTAGAGCATCATCTTTCAGGATTTGAAATAGCTCAAATGGAATTCCATCACCTCCACTAGCTTTGTTTGTAGTGATGCTTCCTAAGGCCCACTTGACTTCACATTCCTATGGCTCATATCACTTCACAGGATATCTGGCTCTAGATGAGTGATCACACCATTGTGATTATCTGGGTCATGAAGATCTTTTCTGTACAGTTCTTCTGTGTATTCTTGCCACCTCTTCTTAATATCTTCTGCTTCTGTTAGGTCCATACCATTTCTGTCCTTTATTGAGCCTATCTTTGTATGAAATATTCCCTTGGTATCTCTAATTTTCTTGAAGAGATCTCTAGTCTTTCCCATTCTACTGCTTTCCTCTATTTCTTTGCACTGATCACTGAGGAAGGCTTTCTTATCTCTCCTTGATATTCTCTGGAACCCTGCATTTAAATAGGTATATCTTTCCTTCCCTCCTTTGTCTTCACTTCTCTTCTTTTCATAGCTGTTTGTAAGGCTTCCTCAGACAACCATTTTGCCTTCTTGCATTTCTTTTTCTTGGGGATGGTCTTGATCCCTGCCTCCTATAAAATGTCACAAACCTCTGTCCATAGTTCTTTGGGCACTCTATCAAATCTAATCCCTTGAATCTATTTGTCACTTCCATTGTATAGTCATAAGGGATTAGATTTAGGTCATTCCTGAATGGTCTACTGGTTTTCCCTACTTTCTTCAATTTAAGTCTGAATTGGGCAATAAGGAGTTCATGATCTGAGTCACAGTCAGCTCCTGGTCTTATTTTTGCTGACACTATAAAGAGTCTACTATAAAAATCTCTCTCTCCAGCTCCCTTTCTAAGAGGTTCATAATCCCTCTAATGATTTTATTTCAGGAAGAGCATACTAACATATATTTTCAGAATTAAAAATCTGTTACTCCTCCTTTAGGAAAATAAGCAAGTATCTAGTATGACAGCATAACTGGAAGGAGTTGAAAATGAACTACCCACAGGATAGTAAGAAGGGTGATATAAAAGAAGATTACACATACCTGAATTACTATATATTTTAAAAGTGCTTCAAGAAAATAGCTTGTAAGATCTTCTTGTCCTTTATCTCCTGATTGTGGGGGGACAAGTGGAGTGATTTCCTCTATAGTGACTTGAGCTATCCAAAGACAAAAGTTTGGTATAACCACAAATTTAAGAATATTTAACTATTTATAGTTAGTATAAAATTTAACTACAAAACGGATAAGCAAAGAATAAGCAAAGCTTGAGAATATTCTAATGACTGAAACTTGAAATAAACCTAAGGTCATATTGACAGCCCATCACAACCACCAACAACTTTAATAATCCACTGTTTCATGAAGCCCTGATCAAGGAAATGTGACAAGGGATGGACAGATATTCAGGGATTAAGAGTGAATAACGTTGGCCTGCAAAAGAACTGCTCATATTTTCAAATTCAGATTAAAAGTGTACATGACAAAATTCCATAAATATTATAAAAACATATAATACTATGCTTATTCATCAATTAAAGGACAATCTGATTACCCTAGGTAATGTCCACACTTCTTAAGGTAGCATCTTTATTCAAAGGATGATATACTATTAATATTTCCCTTCCAGAAAGAAAGAGAACTTACCTAAGGATACAAGCTGATATATGACAATTCAAAATTAAATGTAAAAATGGCCTATATTAAACAATAACAGGGGTCTTACAGGCCCTAGTGAGAAAGCCTCTCGCACAGCTAATTCCTAGAGAGAGAAAACTACAGGCCTGAAAGTTTGCCTTTCAAATACAAACTAAATATCCAGAGCCCATATCTCTACCACTTCCCCTGTTGGGCTCTTATACTCAGGGCTGCTGCTGCTGCTGCTGCTAAGTCACTTCAGTCGTGTCCGACTCTGTGCGACCCCATAGACGGCAGCCTACCAGGCTCCCCCGTCCCTGGGATTCTCCAGGCAAGAACACTGGAGTGGGTTGCCATTTCCTTCTCCATACATTCAGGGCTACTAGTCCCCTAACCTAATGACCCTTAGGACTAGGTAGCCAGACTTAGACATGCTCACCCTACTTCACACATTTCTGACTGAGCTCTTGCCCATGATATCCACCCCTACCCTCCAAGCCCCATCCTCGACTGACCCTGGTGTTTCCCTGTGTGACCACCCTCCTTGGTGTGGCACAACCACTTCTCCTGGGAACTATGAGTAACAAGCTATCTTTTAACAGCAATCATCTCCTGATCTGTTGGCCTCATTATACCTGGATGTTTTAAAATTATTTATTTACATTTTTTACTGACATACATTATATTAGTTTCAGGTGTACATGATTCAACATTTGTATGCACTATAAAATAATCACCCGAATAAGTAGTTACCATCTGTCACCAAAATTACAAAAAAAATTTTTTTCTTGTGGTAAGAACTTCTAATATTTAGTTTCTTAGCAACTTTCAAATTCACAACAGTTGTCATCAACTACAGTTCCCATGCTGTCCACTACATCCTGATGACTTATTTTATTTACTTTCTGACAAGAAGTTTGTAACTCTAAATCCCCTTCACCAATTTTGCCCACCCTCAAATCCCACGCGCTCCCCTGTTCAAACCACCCCCCGCCTCCCCCAGCAACCATGAATCCTTTCTCCATGAGTTTTGTTTTATAAATCCCACATTTAAAAACATGGCCTTGGATTAACCAGTTAAAAATGTACAGATATTTTAAAATATATATTAACAAACTACACAAAATTTTTAAAATAATGATGGAAAAGATGAATCTTACTTTCTTGAAGGTTGAGTGGAGGATTAATGAGGTTATCTAAAGTTCGAGGTCCATATTCAGACTGTGGTGCTGAAAATCCGGGGATTAAGCATGAAAACATCCAAAGCTGTTCTTTGCTACAGTTATTCTGAAGAGCTTGCAACCATAATAAGAAAAGCCGAACACCTTCCCGCCTAATCTAAAATGAAATGAAATGAAAAACAGTAGTTTAATTTAAAATGGAAATATTTTCTTCCTTCCACGCCAAAATTCTCTGGAAGATGGTTACAGACTGATACTCTCCAAAGAAGAGGAAGAAAAGGAAGGCAGGCAGGAGAGGGAGACAGAATGATAGCCATGATAATTTACTGACCCCCTTAGCACTTATAAATCTAAATTTATGGATTCTGAACAAATAAACTTGGTGTCTAACTACCTAAGGAGTTCATGATCTGAGCCACAGTCAGCTCCTGGTCTTGTTTTTGCTGACTGTATAGAGCTTCTCCATCTTTGGCTGCAAAGAATATAATCAATCTGATTTCAGTGTCGACCATCTGGTGATGCCCATGTGTGGTCTTCTCTTGTGTTGTTGGAAGAGGGTGTTTGCTACAACCAATGTGTTCTCTTGGCAGAACTCTATTAGCCTTTGCCCTGCTTCATTCTGTACTCCAAGGCCAAATTTGCCTGTTACTCCAGGTGTTTCTTGACTTCCTACTTTTGCATTCCAGTCCCCTATGATGAAAAGGACATCTTCTCTGGGTATTAGTTCTAGAAGGTCTTGTAGGTCTTCATAGAACTGTTCAACTTCACCTTCTTCAGCGTTACTGGTCGGGGCTTTAAGAGATTTAAGATTTAAGGGACTAGATCCGATAGAGTGCCTGATGAACTATGGATGGAGGTACGTGACACTGTACAGGAGACAGGAATCAAGACCATCCCAAGAAAAAGAAATGCAAAAAAGCAAAATGGCTGTCTGGGGAGGCTTTACAAATGGCTGTGAAAAGAAAGGAGCGAAAAGTAAAGGAGAAAAGGAAAGGTATTCCCATTTGAATGCAGAGTTCCAAAGAATAGCAAGGAGAGAGAAGAAAGCCTCCCTCAGCCATCAATGCAAAGAAGTAGAGGAAAACAATAGAATGGGAAAGACTAGAGATCTCTTCAGGAAAATTAGAGATACCAAGGGAACATTTCATGCAAAGATGGGCTCAATAAAGGACAGAAATGGTAGGGACCTAATGGAAGCAGAAGATATTAAGAAGAGGTGGCAAGAATATACAGAAGAACTTTACAAAAAAGATCTTCATGACCCAGATAATCACGATGGTGTGATCACTGACCTAGAGCCAGACATCCTGGAATGTGAAGTTAAGTGGGCTTTAGGAAACATCACTATGAACAAAGCTAGTGGAGGTGATGGAATTCCATTTGAGCTATTTCACATCCTGAAAGATGATGCTGTGAAAGTGCTGCACTCAATATGCCAGCAAATTTGGAAAACTCGGCAGTGGCCACAGGACTGGAATAGGTCGGTTTTCATTCCAATCCCAAAGAATGGTAATGCCAAAGAATGCTCAAACTACCACACAACTGCACTCATCTCACACGCTAGTAAAGTAATGCTTAAAATTCTCCAACCCAGGCTTCAGCAATACATGAAACGTGAACTTTCAGATGTTCAAGCTGGTTTTAGAAAAGGCAGAGGAACCAGAGATCAAATTGCCAACATCCGCTGCATCATCAAAAAAGCAAGAGAGTTCCAGAAAAATATCTATTTCTGCTTTATTGACTATGACAAAGCCTTTGACTGTGTGAATCACAATAAACTATGAAAAATTCTGAAAGAGATGGGAATACCAGACCACCTGACCTGCCTCTTGAGAAACCTATATGCAGGTCAGGAACCAACAGTTAGAACTGGACATGGAACAACAGACTGGTTCCAAATAGGAAAAGGAGTACGTCAAGGCTGTATATTGTCACCCTGCTTATTTAACTTCTATGCAGAGTACATCATGAGAAACGCTGGGCTGGAAGAAACACAAGCTGGAATCAAGACTGCCAGGAAAAATATCAATAGCCTCAGATATGGAGATGACACTACCCTTATGGCAGAAAGTAAAGAACTAAAGAGCCTCTTGATGAAAGTAAAAGAGGAGAGTGAAAAAGTTGGCTTAAAGCTCAACATTCAGAAAACTAAGATCATGGCATCCGGTCCCATCGCTTCATGGCAAATAGATGGAGAAACAGTGGAAACAGTGGCTGACTTTATTTTTCTGGGCTCCAAAAGCACTGTAGAAGGTGACTGCAGTCATGAAATCAAAAGACGCTTACTCCTTGGAAGGAAAGTTATGACCAACCTAGTCAGCATATTAAAAAGCAGAGACATTCCTTTGCCAACAAAGGTCCATCTAGTCAAGGCTATGGTTTTTCCAGTGGTCATGTGTGGATGTGAGAGTTGGACTATAAAGAAAGCTGAGTACTGAAGAATTGATGCTTTTCAACTGTGGTGTTGGAGAAGACTCTTGAGAGTCCCTTGGACTGCAAGGAAATCCAACTAGTCCATCCTAAAGGAAATCAGTCCTGGGTGTTCATTGGAAGGACTGATGCTGAAGCTGAAACTCCAATACTTTGGCCACCCCATGCGAAGAGTTGACTCATTGGAAAAGACCCTGATGCTGGGAAAGATTGAGGGCAGGAGGAGAAGGGGACGACAGAGGATGAGATGGTTGGATGGCATCACTGACTCGATGGACATGGGTTTGGGTAGATTCTGGGTGTTGATGACGGACAGGGAGGCCTGGCGTGTTGCGGTTCATGGGGTCACAAAGAATTGGACATAACTCAATGACTGAACTGAACTGAACTACTTAAAGCTATCAGGTAATTTTTACACTATAACTTTCACTTATAGAAAATCAAAATCATTTCCTTCTTGTTAACTTCCGTTCTTCCCCACATTGCCACTCTAATCCAAGAAGAAAGGAGAGACGGCAATGACCACTCCTTGGTATAACTATTAACTGCTAAAAGGAGGAATGGTCATGGAGATCCGGATGCACTGCTAACTCACTGCTCCTGTCCTTTAAAGGCTTAGCAGCCTGAAATTATCTCATGTATTTAATTTGCTTCTAAAGGGCAAATTTGGCCTATTACTGTATCTTTAAACAACTAGAACAATGCCCAATACACAGAAAATACATATTTAAACTGAAGAATGCTCTTTCAGGAAGACAAAAGGAGAAAACAAAGCAAACTCCAAATCGCCAAGCAAACCACAAAGTTCTTCACTAACCTAACCTCACTGATAGCTTCAGATATTCCTCTATCACAGCTTTGTACACAACTGAGCTTCCAAGGTGGTGCTAGTGGTAAAGAACCAACCTGCCAATGCAGGAGATGTAACAGAATCAAGGCTCAATCCCTGGGTCGGAAAAATCCCCTTGAGAAGGGTATGGCAACCCACACTTGTATTCTTGCCTGAAGAATCCTGGACAGAGGAGCCTGGTGGGCTACAGTCCACAGGGTAGCACAGAGTTGGACACAACTGAAGCAACTTAGCACACATGCATGGTTTGTAAACAGCCACTGCCAAAGCTAGACATCTGTTGCCACCCTCTCAGTTCAGTTAGAAACAGGACAAAGCTGTACGAAGGCTTATCCCGTTGTACTGCAAACCCAAACCTTGACACCAAAAGTACCTACAACAATGAGACTTTTACCCAACTTACAGCAAGACGCTTTTGGACTGAGAAGCTTTTCTAACCACAGCACAATGGAATAATAAAAAAGAAGACAAAATAATAATAATGAACAAACCATTTTTAACAGATGTACTACTTCCCTCTATATCTCAGGATAGCTATGGTAAAATGAAGAATTATTTGTTGAATAGCTTAATAATTTTTATCTTCTGGGGACCACAGGGCAAAGCACAGTTGTCCCTCAGTATCTATGAGGTAATGCTTCCAGGACCTCCCCTACCATGGATACCAAAATCAGCATATGCTCAAGTCCGATATATAAAATGATATGGATGTAGAGCCCATGGACATCAAGAGCTGACTATGTTTCTGCCAAATGAGTCAAATGCAGTGGTAAAGCCACAAAAAGTTTTCAATAGCATGGTCAACCTCATGTATACTGAGCATGCTGCTATTTTTTAAGTGATTTCACTTCAATCCAGGGAACTGAAGATTATTCATATTTATTTAGGAAAACAATGATACAGGCAAGTGGAGCAGTTGACTATATGCTTTACTCAGTTAAAAAAAAAAAAAAAAAAACCTACAGAAATGGGGCTTTCCCGGTGGCTCAGTGGTAAAGAATCCACCTGCCAATGTAGGACACAAGGGTTCAATTCCTGTCCAGAAAGATCCCACATGCCACAGAGCAACCAGGCCTGAGTGCCACAACTACCAAGCCTGTACTTGACAGCCTGGGAGCCACAAGAAAAGCCACTGCAATGAGAAGCCAGGACACAACTGGAGTAGCCCTCGCTTGCCACAACTAGAAAAAGCCTGTGCAGCAACGAAGACCCAGCACAGCTGAAAATAATCAATTCAAATAACTTTTTAAATATAAAAAAGAAATATAATTACATTATACCTTCAAGGAGTTTCCTGTGTGTAGTAGTTTCTTTAAAATCAATCCTGAAAAGAAAACATGATTTTAAACATTCATATCTTAATGATCATTTCTAAATGTCAAGAGTTATCAGTAAGACTTGAAAATACTTTAAAAACAAGTCCCTGGTCACCTCCAAATTATTCTTGGTGACCTTAACATCCCTCTGGCCATAGTCTTGGGATAGAGGGCATATAAAAAGTCACCATTTTAACACATGGTTTACTGGAATTAAATATGATTTATCCTATTTTTAATAAACAAACAATAAAACCAAAATTGCATTTAAGGCAACAATCTATATATTTTACTGAATTGAACTGAAGAATATAAATAAATACTTTTACCATCACTAATACAAATAAAAACCACTGTAGAAAATTTTATAGTTAATCAAATAAACACCTGAAACTGTAGTATTTCTTAACAAACGTTTCCCCTGTACTACTTTTTCTTTTCAAAATACTCAGAGTATTCAAAATACTTTTTCTTATAATTATACAATATTTCAAAGCTATAATAAAATAATGAAATAATATTCAAAACCAGAAGTCCACCATTCAGTTTGAACAAATCTAAATAGTCTCATGTTTCCTATAATTTCAAGATTTCATTTATTTGTTATTTATAATGTTTTATATAAGTATCACTTAAGCCTCCCATGAACTCATCCTGAATCATTTTCCTGCTTCCCTCCCCAAAAGAAATCTTATCCAGATTTTGTTATTATTTCCAAAAATATTTTATTACTATTTATAAATCTATAAAATATTTAGAAATAGTTTCTATGTTTAAAATTTATACCAGTAACAAAATTTCCTCTACAGCTATTTGTTCTAATCTTGCATCTTTATTCTTTCTAGTAACACTAAGATTACAAATTTTTATATGAAATATATATATAAAATGATTAAGACTGTGACTCTATTGCTTAAGTTTTATTTATCGTACTAAAATAAGTTTTAATATTTCAACAAATCGTGTTGATTTATCTGCAATTCCCTTCCTCGTGTCTGAGCAAATTCAGCTTCTTAAAACAATTCTATATAAAGCCTTGGTCTTAATTAGCTCTCCTAAAAAATCTATACATGCTAAATGCATTGTAGTATCACCGATTGAACCCTGGAAGAGAAAAAGAAGTGGAAAACTAATCACATCTGATAAGCGTTTTTAATCATGCATGGGCAGTAAATTCTGTCGGATGCTTTTTCTGCTACTGGCATTACAGTCAAGTAAACATCACAGTCAGCATTACAGGTGGTTTTGTCATTTATTCTATTAATACTGTATTTTTCACAAAATGCTTATCAAATATTAAACCAACCTTGCATCCCTGAGATAAATCCCAATTGGTTACCATTTACATAGTCTTTTTGTCATACTACTAAATTTAGTTTGTTAATAAATTATTAAAGATTTTTGCCTCTGTGTTTATGATGGATATTGAACACTACTGTGTTCTTTTGTGAGGTCTTTAATCTGGCTTTATTATCAAGATAATAATAGACATGTACATAGACTGGGAAGAGTTCCTTTATTTTCTGAAAGAGTTTGTGACCAATTGATATTACATCTTTTTAAGATATTTGGAATTAAGCTTTCCTTTGTGAGAAGATTTATAATTGTTACTTTAAGAGCCCCAGAGATTAAAAAATTATAGAAATTAGATGGTATATTTGAAATGAAACCTTCTCAATTAGTAGATGTTTTTAAAGTATTCAACAACAGGGAACAACGACAGACCCAAGGAGATACAAAATGGAATACAGCTTTTCTGGCAGCAGCACTGAGAGTGAGTAATCTAAATGAGGGCTTCCAGGTGGCTCAGTGGTAAAGAATCTGCCACCAGTGCAGGAAATGTGGGTTCAGTCCCTAGGCTGGGAAGATCCACTGGAGAAGGAAAGGGCAACCCACTCCACTATTTCTGCCTGGAAAATGCCATGGAAAGAAAAGCCTGGCAGGCTACAGTCCACGGGGTCACAAAGAGTGGGACACAACTGAGGGACTGAGCACATTCTTTTTTGAGTCAGTTTGAATAATTTCTATCTTTCTATAAATTTGCTGATTTTATTAAAACTGCCTTGGGTCTTCCCTGGTAATCCAGTGCCTAAGATTCCATACTCCCAAATATAGGGGGCCTGGGTTCCATCCCTGGTCAGGGAACTAGATCTCACATGCTGCAACAAAGACTCAGCATAGTCAAATAAATAAATATGTTAAAGAAAAAACTGCCTAACTTGTTAGCGTAAAGTTGTTCAAGTTACTTTTTTTAAGGATTCTTACTCTTGCCTGGAAAATCCCATGGATGGAGGAGCCTGGTAGGCTGCAGTCCACGGGGTCGCTAAGAATCGGACAAGACAGAGCGACTTCACTTTCACTTTTCACTTTCATGCATTGGAGAAGGAAATGGCAACCCACTCCAGTGTTCTTGCCTGGAGAATCCCAGGGACGGGGGAGCCTGGTGGGCTGCTGTCTATGGGGTCACACAGAGTTGGACACGACTGAAGCGACTTGGAGGAGGAGGAGTGACAAAGAAAATGACCACTGATATATCTTCTCAAATTGGACATTTACTGGAATACTACTAAACATGACAACTAGATAGCCCAAAGCTCTTTTACATATTGAAGACTACATTCCTCAGTAGAAAAACTTTACAAGTTCAGATGTCTAGAGAAGTTTCATAGATAACCAAGAACATTTTAATGATTATGAAATAAAAAATAGGATTTCCCTATTCTATTAAGCACCTTATCATGCTTATTAGCAATTTATATGTCTTCTTTGGTATGCTGCTGCTAAGTCGCTTCAGTCGTGTCCGACTCTGTGCAACCCCATGGACGGAAGCCCAGCAGGCTCCCCCCGGTCCCTGGGATTCTCCAGGCAAGAACACTGGAGTGGGTTGCCATTTCCTTCTCCAATGCATGAAAGTGAAAAAATAAAGTGAAGTTGCTCAGTTGTGTCCGACTCCTAGCAACCCCATGGACTGCAGCCCACCAGGCCCCTCCGTCCATGGGATTTTCCAGGCAAGAGTACTGGAGTGTGTTGCCATTGCCTTCTCCGCTTTGGTATGATATATATGCAAATATTTTGCATATTTAAAAAACTTATCTGTCTTACTGAGTTGCCAGAGTTCTTTATATATTAAGGACACATCATTTTTAGTCTTGAGCTTTATCAAAAAAGTTTATTCTCAACAGGCTTTATTATCACTGATGTACAGAACAGTCTTTTGGATTCTGTGGGAGAGGGAGAGGGTAGGATGATTTGGGAGAATGGCATTGAAATATGTATAATATCATATATGAAACGAGTCGCCAGTCCAGGTTCGATGCACGATACTGGATGCTTGGGGCTGGTGCAATGGGACGACTCAGAGGGATGGTACGGGGAGGGAGGAGGGTTCAGGATGAGGAACACATGTATACCTGTGGTGGATTCATTTTGATATATGGCAAAATCAATACAATATTATAAAGTTAAAAAATAAAATAAATTTTTAAAATAAATTAAAAAAAATAAAATTTTGTCTTTTTTAGCCCCTGCATCAATATCCATCCTATATGTAGTTTCTTTTGCTTCCAGAACTGCTAATTGGGATGACGTATAGTTTCAAAGCCTCACAGATTTTATTTGCTACAACTGATTAAGAATTGTAGGGCCTAAATAAACCTATGACTCTTTTTTAAAAGGAAAATACAATTTTTACAAATGAATATAAGGCCTATAACATTCTACTTCAACAACGTAGATATGGTGGCTGGCTGTGTATTCACCACAAGAGAAAGGCCACGAGAATCACTAGCAATCACCTTTGTTCTAAGTGAGACACTGAACCAAAGCCAGAAATTGCCTACCTGCAGATTCCTTTTTCATCCAAGAGGGAAAAAAGGCTTACAATGAGAGTCAGAGAGTCCTGTGGCAATGCTATGATTATGAAAGAACCAGACTCCAAGCCAGCCAGCATCTTGGCTTAACTCCTTGTAAGAGAAGCCTATGACCTGCCTATCTGGTTCTTCACAGTAATCTACAGCAGGGCTGCATGTTTTTCCTTTCCCCTTTTCCTTTTCAGCTTCATTTCTTGATCTGGGAAGTTCTACTTTGGCTCTTCAAGCAGTAAGCTAAACCCCAGGTTCCCTCTTTTTTTTTTTTAATGGAGCAAACTGCCAACTTTACACTGCTTGCTTTCAAACCTGGAACCCATGGCTCTCTTATACTTGGCACTTTGCATTTCGTCTTCCATTTCTGATTACAGAATATTTACTTTGATGTAGAATCTACTTTTATTTTTAGGCTTTATAGTTCATCATTATTGCTAACATGTTCACAGTAACAACAGGTGGATCAAAGAAATTTAACATGCCACTATGAAACTTAACAGGCCTTCATGTATGTTTTTATCTTATATTCCCAGAAAGTTTAATTCTGTATTCTTTATTTATTTTTACTAAAATATAAACTATGAACTCATTTCAAGTAATAACCAACTCATTAACAGAATATGTTCAAATATTATCATTTATTTCAAATGTGAAATAGTATTTACATTACTTACCAATACTATGAAACTGCCATCGCTGATGAATTCTTTCTGGAAGAAGTTGTAAAATTTTCTAAAAATCAATATGAATAAAACAAAGAAAAGTATGAAAAGCAAGTAACAAGTCCACATCTTGAACAACGTGAAAAATTAAAGAACTTACACAAAGCCTTTAAGAGTTTCTTATGCAGAAGATAGTATTACAAATACAAAATCATCTCTGAGCTAGTCTGATGGTAGTGGCACTACTTCAGCACTGGCATACTGATCATTATCTGAAAACTCCAGAAATCAACAAGCTATACTAACTAAGTCTTGGAACAGGAAATTGATGAAATTTATCTTTTATAATGATGTAAAAATTATATTTCTCTTCAGTGAATAAATGCTGTATTTTTTAATGCTTGTTTTCTATTAGACTTTCTGTGGAAACTACTGATCTGTTCTAAATTCTTTTAGATACTAGTATCTTATATTTTCTCTTCAAGTAGTTCTTTCTTTCTCCTATTTTGATAAACCTAAGAGGGGAAATATTTTGCTTTCACAAAAATCCTATCAAATACTTGTACTAAATTAATCACATGAACCCAAAGATACTTATATATTATAACGGCTATAGGTATGAGAAAAAATTTTTTAAATTCAGGAGCCCTATGGTTAAGCTAACCCATACATACTTCTACAAGTTTGGAATATTTCTTACATATAATATCTTCAAAATTTTGTCTTTATTTTCCTCTACATATTGCACCTGTATGAATTATTCTACTTCAATAGCTGCCTTACTATGCTGTTGAACTATGTTCTCAATACTCATCTGCTTGCTGAATGGTATTTGTTATTATTGCTGCTCTATTTTATTACTATTTAGAGTCAACATTAATTGAATGTTCATAAGGGCCAAATAATAGACACTTTATATAAAGGATATTTCATTAATCCTCAAAACCATCCTAAAAGGAGTGATTTCGTTTGCCATAACAGGTTAAAAAATGTGCTTAGGTTAGAAAGTGGAAAAACAGATTCCAGCTTCCATATTCCTATTTCCAGAATTAGTGCTTTCATACTATTCTGTTCAAAGAATGGTATGCCTGTTTTTACACTTCTCTATCTTCCTTTTGATAATCGTCTCTAGTCCTTCTTATATAAGAGGATGATAAAGAAATTATAAAGTTCTTCACAGACAGGTGCTATTCCCACATAAGATACAGAAAATTCTTCAGCCTTGCCCTCCTACATTTCTCCCATACTTAGCCAGCAACTGTATAATTATATTTATTGCGGTATGGAAAGAGCTAAAATTATAGAAAACTAAAAGGACAAGTTTGTGAACTACTTAAAGTACTTCTACATTATCACTACTAAATTACACTTTATCATCTTTTTATTCAGTAATATAAAGATGAAAGAAATCATGTACACTCTTAACTACACAGAAGAAAACAGAGTATCAATCCTATGTCATAACGTTCCACAATGATGCACCTTATTCCAGAAAAAGGAAATCAGTTTATTTAGATAATTTCTTGATCTTTTAAATCATTAGTCTCTAAAGGTGCAAGTCAGATATTGTTAACCATCATAAGTACAAAAACAGCACCCAGGTTAAGTATTTTTTCCAAAAGATAAAAACCCTACATTTAACAGTTCTTTTCCTAATGAAATTTAGTGATGGATTATAGACAAACATTTCAGTTCAGATTAACAAATGACCAGTATATATTACATACAGAAAACTAAGGATTATGCTTTAATAGAAGGAATACCCTGAAAGAGCTTCTATTAACTAGTCAATGATCTCAATTTCCTAAATATAGTTTCACAAATGTCTGAAGGAATACTTTCCAGGAATTATCTTTTCTCTGTACATACTTTTTTATTCTTTCTCAAAATATCCATGCTTTAATATTCCCCTTGTAAACAATTAATGCAAACACTTTGGGAGGTAAATATGAGCAAATTCCTCAGGGTTAATGACTAACGAAAATTAACTGCAGAACTAGGTATCAAACCAGTTACTTCTTTTGGAATGCTTAAAAAAAAACTCTTTTTTTAAGCTGTGACTGACTCAGCAACTGAGAAAGATCAAATTCTTTAAATTCTTCTAAACCATACTAAAATAGTCAATATACAAAACAGTGAATTTTAATTAGCAGTAAATAGAATAGTTCAATCTTTAGAAACTGATTTCTAAATTCTTTATGCCTTTCAAAACACAAGGTCTAATTAATCCTGGCTGTTTCCTGATTGCTAAAATCCTCAATAAAGATTGGAATACTCCTATCACTATTCGATTTGAAAACCAGAATGAAGAGTAAGGAGTTATTTGAAAAGCATGTGTGTCCCTCATTTTTATCACTGTGCCAAAAATAAAACAGAAGTTTTAACAGAGTATCATATGTTGTTACTTCTTTCTGCTTATTTAGCAATACAAACTTGCCCCGCCCCAATAAAAAGTAATGTGGTAGAACAACAATGTATAAAATGTTTAAAATTATTCTATACAAGTTTTCAATGAAAAGCAGTTAAAGCAGAAACTATGAACTCCTTAAGTATATAACAGTTCCATGAATTTATCCTCTCAAGTAAGTATGTTTTAGAATTTCTTAAAAAAAATTCTCCATTTGTGTAAACATCCCACAAATTAAAATTTTTATTGCTTGTAAACACCATAAATATTGTACCAATTGTGACTTCAAATGCATAAAACCATTAATTCTATCTGTACCTAAAATATACCTCAGAAATTTTTTTAGGTTAAACAATAGAATTTAGTTTTTAAAAAGCATGGCAGATTCACAGTGCTTGTTAATATTCAATATATTCCTTTGTATGTTCCAAAAATTAATTTGGGGAAAAAAGTTACATGGGTAGGTACGTACCTCAAAAATAAAAAGTATAGCATCCAATTCCTCCCTTTGAGACTTGTGACCTAAAACATTTTTACAGAAAAATATTTAAACATTATCATTTTGTCCTCAATGTCAACAACCACTTAAAAAGCTTAAAATATTTCAGGCATAGTTTTTTCTCAGTGATTCTTTAATAAAATATTTAAAGTGTATTCTGTTCAATGTGTAGACAATATCATAGCATCTCTACTTTTTTTAGACAATTACATTTAGGTTCTACATATTTATGTCTAAAAAATAAATAATAATATATTGTGGTAAACACTTAAGTGAGCTCTTAAAAATGAAATTATGAAAATGACTGCTCAAACCTGACACATGGCCCTAGGGCAGAGTAAAGGTGAGAAAACAAATCTGACCAGAGAAAAGGCCAATCTTCTAAGCCTTTTCAAAATAATAAGGGTATTATTAATACTACTAACCCACAGTGTGAGCAGGGTGTCTACAAGCCATCTGAGAGGAGAAGTGAAATAATACTAAAATTCCAATGTGAAAAAGTCTATTTTAAGTGAATGTTTATGACAATTATTTGAAACATCAGCGTAAGCCAGGATTGATTTTAACATCTTACCTTTCTGTTTAAGACTAGCTTCAATAGTAACAAAATTCTCAAAAAACACATAATATATATGTGAAAAATGTTGGTCAAAAAACTGTTTAAGATCAATGGATTCTGCATTCTCTGAAAAATAAATGAAAACAATTTTTAGTGATTACTATTTATATCATGTTCAGCAAATATTTACTGTGGCAAGTTTCCTTCAAAAATGTCAAAGAACTGCTCTTAAACTTCTATTAAAATATTTGAGAGATTTATTTATACCTTATTCTCACAACTTAAGTTTTTAAAGATTTTATTTAGTTTTAATTTTAAAAACTGGCCAAATCAGGTTATCATAATCTTTGAAGAAAACAATGTCTCAGAAAGATTCACCCAAAATCATTAACCAAACCAAGTTTTATTTTCAACTCACAGCTTACATTTTGTAACTTCTCCCCAGGACAGTTAAAAATCAGTATTTCTAAGAGTAATAAAACATGACTAAAATACATTTTATTTTAAATATCTAACAGCCGGCTTTACAAATAGGGATTTAAGTATTACAAAACTCATAAAATACTGTTATAAGAACTGTCAGTGTAGTCCAGAGCACAGAAAACTAAACATTTAATTGTATCCACAGCAGCAAGAGAAGGCAATGGTAACCCACTCCAGTACTCTTGCCTGGGAAATCCCACGGACGGAGGAGCCTGGTAGGCTACAGTCCATGGGGTCGCGAAGACTTGGAAAAGACTGAGCAACTTCACTTTCACTTTTCACTTTCATGCACTGGAGAAAGAAATGGCAACCCACTCCAGTATGCTTGCCTGGAGAATCCCAGGGACGGGAGCCTGGTGGGCCGCCGTCTATGGGGTCGCACAGAGTCGGACACAACTGACGTGACTTAGCAAGCAGCACAGCAGCTGCTGTGTTAGGTACTAACACAAAATTACTTTCGAAACACAGGAAGGAGTGAAGGTGGGAAAAGAAGAAAAGCTTTGACAGAGAATGTATTATGTGAAAAGATCTTTACGGACAGGAAGGTATTTGGATATGATGTGGTGGTTTTGAATAAGTAAGACATATTTGGCATAAACAAAAACATGAAGAAACAGGATAGAATGCAGAAAATTCATTTATTTTGGCTAGCTTTGAGCATTTTGATAAAAATAAAATGGAAAAAATAGCCTTGATATGTCATGAAATGTCTTAAGTGCAAACTAAGGAAATGGCATTTATCATTTAAAGCAAGACACCTATACAGGTATATAGGTGCTTGTGCTTAGTCACTCTGTCTTGTCCAATGCTTTGCAACCTCATGGACTGCAGCCCGCCAGGCTCCTCTGTACATGGGGATTCTCCAGGCAAGAATACCGGAGTGGGTTGCCATGCCTTTCTCCAGGGGATCTTTCCAACCCAGGGATCAAACCCAGGTCTCCCACACTGCAGGCGAATTCTTTACTGTCTGAGCCACCAGGGAAGCCTTAGAATAATGGAGTGGGTAGCCTCTCTCTTCTCCAGGGGATATTCCTGACCCAGGATTCAAACCAGGCTCTCCTGCATTGCAGGCAGATTCTTTACTTACACATTTTATTGTTTTCAGAGGGAATGAGAAAGTTGGGGAAAGGGGGAGGAATTAATAACTTTTATATACTTCCAACTATTCAAATTCATTTACAAAAAGCACGTGTCTCTTCTATAATAAACAAATTTGAAAAAAGCAACTGGAAAAAAAAAATTTTTTTTTTTCACACCCTGGGAGTAAAATATAGGATAAACTGCTACTTGTTGGTAAACTCAAGTTAAAGGTAAGAATCAATTAATTTCTTGGAATGCTTTAAGGCTGAATAGAAGATTTCAGTATAAAGTTAAATATTAACAACATATACATAGCACTTTAAACTCTTTGTGGTATATTATCTTATCCTATGGATATTCTTAATAACTCCTGAGTTGATAGCTCATCTATGGAGTTTTCCAAGACCGTTTCCCTTTTCCTTCACCCTCCCAAAGGAAGGGATGGATGCCCTCTCCTCTCTATTTCTTTCTGTTCTCTACAATTCTCTCTCATGAAAGTAATTATGTCTCAAGTGTTTCCTTGTCTCTTTTCCAGCATTAGTCTATAGCTTCTTTAGGACAGAAAGTGTGTCTACCTTAGCATTTATAAAACCTAAGCACAGTGCTGAACATGCAAATGTGTTTTATTATAAATAAATAAATAATTTTAATTTTATTGTATTCACTTTGTAGCTCGGAAATTTGTATCTTGGAAAACACTGCATAACCTACTGACAAGCAAAATAGCATTGCTTCATCTTGACTGGAATAAGAACACCCAGGTTCTATTCCTATCTGTAACAGTATCTGTGTGACTCTTCAGAGAACTGTGGGGGGTAACACCTAACATAAACAATATTTCCCATATGCCAGACACTCTTCTAAGTTCTTTATAGAAATTAATTCCTGTATTCCTCAAAACAGCACTATGAAAGAAGTACTATTATTATCCTGACTCTAAAGATGAGGAAACAAGCATAGAGAGTTTAAGTAATTCAGTTAGTGAGAAACAGAGTCATGGATTTAAACTCAACACAGCCTGGACTGGGCTTCCCCGGTGGCTCAGACTAAAGAATTCACCTGCGATGTGGGCAACCTGGGTTCGATCCCTGGTTTGGGAAGATCCCCTGGAGGAGGGCATGGCAACCCACTCTAGTATTCTTGCCTGGAGAATCCCCATGGGCAGAGGAGCCTGGCACGGTACAGTCCATGGGGTCTCAAAGAGTGAGACACGACTGAGTGACTAAGCACAGCACACACAGCCTGGACTTACTGCTTATGCTCTTAACCTCTATGTTATTCGGCCTCCAGTGTTAGCACATTTATAAGAAAAATAAGAAAAGAACAAAGATAAGAATAATAGTCACTGAATACTAGTTAAACATATTTTAAAGAATACCAAAATAAAACACATACAACTAAAATAAACAGGAAAAGTATTCTATTTTCCCCATAGACTAGTTTGAAATAACAAAAAACTATGAAATCAGAATGAAATAAACTGCTATAATTATCACTAAATTTCCTGAAACTAATGTTTCTAACAAAACTAATGTCCCCAGGGAAAAAAAGAAAATGAGAACAAAAACAAAGCAAAACAAAAAAAAAATCAAAACATAACAGAAGCAAACGTGAATCAACTTAAGATTTTGCAACATAATTTAGGAGCCAAGACAGCCTCTATTTCCTTCCCATATACTAGGTTAAACAAAGCCTGGAAACTACATACTAATAAAAAGTACTGGATCAAAATTAAGAAGTTTGTTTTTTAAATCTGTGTCTATTTATAATGATCTAGTTAGCAAATAAAAACTCTTATAAAATACTTTTGCTCATCAATTCACAAAATTTACATGGTCGGGGGAAAATAGGAAAAGAAATACACAAAAAAAGTGGATATAAAAGGATAGGTATATATAAAATAATAATATAAAAGAAGGCTTCACTAATTTAAAAACAACTCTTTAAAATTATACCACAAGAGAAAGGAAAATATAAAAAGAAAAGAAAAGTAGGAAGAAAGATTATGGGAAAAACTTCTATCCAATACCTTTCTCCCCCTGTCAAATGACCATAACCCATTATGGGTATTGTTTTTTTCTCTTTCTGTGAATGCTTCCATTAATTTCAGTCAATATGGATCCTAATTATGTCACATTAGCTGGTACAACTGTCCCTGTGTATCAGCAGGTGATGGTTCCAGGAACCCATCAGATGCCAAAATCCAAACATACTCAAATAAGTCCCTTACATAAAATGACATAATATCTGCATATAACTTACACACATCCTCCCACACATTTTACACAATCTGTAGATTACTTATAAAACCTAACACGATATAAATGCTATATAAATAGCTGACTGGGTGCAGCAAATTCAAGTTTTGATTTCTGGAACTTTCGAGAACTATTTTTTTCTAACTATTTTGGATCCATGGTAGGTTGAATCTGAGGATGCAGACCCACCACTCCAAGATGGGGTGCCAATTATATTATTCTCTTATAGATACTGGATGCTTTGGGGGACAGGAAGCATGCCTTAGCTTCTTTAACCTTCAATATTTTTTTCAAAATTTTAATCTGAGGGAGTGCTCTGCATAGTGCTAAACTGATGGCTGGAACTTAAAAGCTTAAACATTCAAAAATTTCCCCAATTTTAGAAATACTTTTGTTTGATTTGTTTGTGAACTAGAGGTTCCTTAAAGTAATCAAATAAACATTTCAACTATAAATTAAGATTGAAGTTTCTGAGATTGTAAAAAACTGACTCAGGCTTAGGAATGCTTTGAAGACCTTTGGGAATACTAACTTCAAGTGGCAAAACAGTTCCAGACCTCACTGAGTTTTCACAAATAAAATTTCAGATGTCTCTTTAAAATCTTTTTACAAATAAGGTTAACCTATCTATTTTCTACTACATACTTTGAAGATATTTAAGCTCTTGGTAACATACATAATTAAAAATTACAGTTTAGAAGCCAGTGTTCCTGAGCTTAAATTTCAAACACCTGTACTAATACCTCCCTTATAAAAGTTATCACATAACCCAAGTTGGAAGACCAAAAATTCAACAAATTTTGCAATATCATCATTCTTCCTTCTCACCTGTTTAAAAAAAAAATTACCATTTAGAACTTTTTCTCAAATGATGGCATTATATTACACTAAACTATGAAGCGTACAACAAGGAAATAGCTTCTAATAATAAAGTAACAATGCAAATTATTTCCTTAAAATAACCAATAATAATGAGGACTGATGCAACAATATGGTGAATAACACACCAAAAACCTCTCCAATTGCAGAGACACAGAAATGCTGGATAAAAATAAATACAAGCTCAAAACGAGAGGGTAGGAGTGGAAATGAAGAAAAGACAGTAAGGAGGAAAGGAGGAAGTGGGATGTTGGAAAAGGGCTAAGAGGGGAGAGGAAGATGCTAAGAATGTGGAATGGTGAAAGGTAGGAAGGGGTTGAAGGGGAAATATGGAGGGACGGAGACTGGAAGGAAGGATGAAGAGAAGGGAGAAAGGTAAGGGGAAAGAAACACAAAAATACAGTATTAAGATACAAACAATATGGAGTTAAGCACAAATAAGGAGGAAAGCAGAAGAGAAAAGTAGGAGGAAAAGAGGAGGGGGGGTAAAACTACACAAACAGGCTGGAAAAGTATAAATAATACATTATCAAGTTCTAAAAAGAGGCAGATATATGAGAAGTGAGAAGAAACTGAGAAAATGGAGGAAGAAAAGAAAGGACAAAAGAAAGAAACAAATACTTGGAAGAGGGCCTGGTGCTCTTATTCAGAATGTTCTAACACAGAAGAAAAGCATGATGAAAATTTTATATAAAGATGACGAGAGAAGATGGTAGAGTAGGAGAATGTGTGCTCATTTCCTCCTGCAAGAGCACCAAAATTGCAACTAGCTGTTGAACAACCATGGACAGGAGGACGCCGGAACCCCCCAAAAAATGATACTCCATGTCCAAGACAAAGAGACCTGTAGTGAGACAGTAGAGCAGCACAATCACGATAAAATGAAATCCAATAACCGCAGGGTGGGTGACCCACAAACTGTAGAACAGTAATACCAAAGAAGTTCTCCCACTGTTGCAAAGGTTCTGGACCTCACCCCAGGTTTCCTAGCCTGGGGATCTGATAAAGGGACTGGGAATCCCCATGCAATCAGACCTTGCAGGATAGCGGGATTTGATTACAGGACTTCCAGGGGCCTGGGGAAGAGGGAGACTCCAGTCTTGGAGAGCACAAACAAAATTTTGCACATACCAAGACCGAGAGGAAAGGAGCAGTGACCCCATAGGAGACTGAACCAAAATTACCTGCTAGTGTTGTAGGGCTGCCTGTGGAGGCATGGGATGGCATGGGGATAGGGGCACTGGCAGGATCAGGCCAGTAAGGGCTCCCTTAGTGTAAATGCTCTTGGAGTTCACCATTAACGCTACCATAGAGCCCATAGACCCTAAGTCTGGGTCAGTTCAGTTGCTCAGTCATGTCCAACTCTTTGCCACTCCATGGACTGCAGCAGAGTGCCTGAAGAACTATGGACAGAGGTTCATGACATTGTACAGGAGGCAGTGATCAAGACCATCCTCAAGAAAAAGAAATGCAAAAAGGCAAAATGGTTGTCTGAGGAGGCCTTACAAATAGCTGAGAAAAGAAGAGACGCTAAAGGCAAAGGAGAAAAGGAAAGATATACCCATTTGAAGGCAGAATTCCAAATAGCAAGGGGAAATAAGAAAGGCTTCCTCAGTGATCAATGCAAAGAAATAGAGGAAAACAACAGAATGGAAAAAACTAGAGATCTCATCAAGAAAATTAGAGATACCAAGGGAACATTTCATGCAAAGATGGGCTCAATAAAGGACAGAAATGGTATGGACCTAACAGAAGCAGAAGATATTGAGAGGTGGCAAGAATATACAGAAGAACTACACAAAAAAGATCTTCACGACCCAGATAACCATGATGGTGAGATCACTCACCTAGAGCCAGACATTCTGGAATGTGAAGTCAAGTGGGCCTTAGGAAACATCACTATGAACAAAGCTAGTGGAGGTGATGGAATTGCAGTTGAGCTATTTCAAATCCTAAAAGATGATGCTGTGAAAGTGCTACACTCAATATGCTAGCAAATCTGGAAAACTCAGCAGTGGCCACAGGACTGGAAAAGGTCGGTTTTCATTCTAATCCCAAAGAAAGGCAATGCCAAAGAATGTTCAAACTACCGCACAAGTGCACTCACCTCACACATAGCAAAGTAATGTTCAAAATCTTCCAAGCTAGGCTTCAACAGTACATGAACTGTGAATTTCCAGATGTTCAAGCTGGTTTTAGAAAAGGCAGAGGAACCAGAGATCAAATTGCCAACATCCACTGGATCATCGAAAAAGCCAGAGAGTTCCAGAAAAACACCTACTTCTGCTTTATTGACTATGCCAAAGCCTTTAACAGTGTGGATGACAACAAACTGTGGAAAATTCATAAAGAGATAGAAATATCAGACCACCAGTTAGAATATCAGCAACAGTTAGAACTGGACATGGAACAACAGACTGGTTCCAAATTGAGAAAGGAGTACGTCAGGGCTGTGTATTGTCCCCCTGCTGATTTAACTTATATGCAGAGTACATCATGAGAAATGCTGGACTGGATGAAGCACAAGCTGGAATCAAGATTGCTGGGAGAAATATCAATAACCTCAGATATGCAGATGACACCACCCTTACGGCAGAAAGCAAAGAGGAACCAAAAAGCCTCTTGATGAACGTGAAAAGAGGAGAGTGAAAAAGCTGGCTTAAAACTCCACATTCAGAAAACTAAGATCATGGCATCTGGTCCCATCACTTCAGAGCAAATTGATGAGGAAACACCAGAAACAGTGACAGACTATTTTGGGGGGCTCCAAAATCACTGCAGATGGTGACTGCAACCATGAAACTAAAAGATGCTTACTCCTTGGAAGGAAAGTTATGACCAACCTACACAGCTTATTAAAAAGCAGAGACATTACTTTACCAACAAAGGTCCATCTAGTCAAGGGTATGATTTTTCCAGTAGTCATGTATGGATGTGAGTTGGACTATAAAGAAAGCTGATGGCTGAAGAACTGATGCATTGGAACTGTGGTGTTGGAGAAGATTCTTGAGAGTCCCTTGGACAGCAAGGAGATCCAACTGGTCCACCCTAAAGGAAATCAGTCCTGACTATTCATTGGAAGGACTGATGCTGAAGCTGAAACTCCAATACTTAGGCTACCTGATGCAAAGAAATGAGTCACTTGAAAAGACCCTGATACTGGGAAAAGGTAGAAGGCAGGAGGAGAAGGGGATGACAGAGGATGAGATGGTTGGATGGCATCACTGACTGAATGGACATGAGTTTGAGTAAACTCCAGGAGATGGTGATGGAGAGGGAGGCCTGGTGTGCTGCAGTCCATGGGGCTGCAAAGAGTCAGACATGATTGAGCGACTGAACTGAATCTATTTTGATAAAAAGCTCTATTTACCAGGAAGTCTTAATTTCAATTCTGCATGAATAGTTATAAAATATAAAAAGCAAAAACCAACAGCTATCTAAGGAAAAGCAACGTCACTTAAAGTGTGGTAGATTTTGCAGAGGGTGGGATGTATGGAGAAAGTGCCATGGTAACACACATTACCATACCTAAAACAGAGTGCCAATGGGAATTTGCTGAATGACTCAGGGAACTCAAACCTGGACTTGTAACAACCTAGAGGGGTGGGATGTGGAGGGAGTTTCAACAGGGAGAGGACATATGTATACCTATGGCTGATTCATGTTGATGTTTGGTAGAAACCAACACAATACTGTAGAGCAATTATCCTTTCATTAAAAATAGATAAAAATTTTAAAGTATGGTAGATTTTAACACATCTGTCTCATATTTAGCAAAGGTAAGGCTAGTAACTATGCATAAGATTTGAACACACAATTAGCACTTTACCCTTAAAACTCTGAATTCAATACAGTATACATCTTTTCATGTAAAAGTGAACTAGTAAGGACACAAACTAAAGAGAAAAAGAACCCCAAAAAACAGCACATACCATGCTCTCTGGACTTTTCTGGTGGCTCAGAGGTAAAAACTCTGCCTGCAATGTAAGAGACCTGGATTCAATTCCTGGGACAGGAAGACGCCCTGGAGAAGGGAATGGCAACCCACTCGTCTTCTTGCCTGGAGAATCCCATGGACAGAGGAGCCTGGTGGGCTACCGTTCATGGGGTTGCAGAGAGTCAGACACAACTGAGTGATTAACACGTGCTCTCCGATGAAAATTAAATAAAATTTAGAATTAATTACTAAAGTTAACCCCCCATATAAAAGGAGGAAAGTGCTGGAGAGTACCTAATTCCCACAAGCCAGACTAGGAAAACTCACAATTGATGCAGCAATTAGCCCTAGAATGAACATTACTCCAGAGCCACCTAACATATCATAAAAAGAGATGCAAACAGATCAAACTGTTCTCAAGGTCATCTGAACAGAGCTCAATTTTATAGGTATACAAATATCCAGGATGAAATAAATTTATCTTGTCCGGTATTTAATTGAAGACTACCAGGCATGCAGAGAAGCAGGAAAACCTAAATCATAATGAAGAAAATAATCATCAAATCAAATTTAAACCAGATTTTAACACAGATGTTAGGCAGGCAGAAAAGGACATGAAGACAGTTATTCTAACTACATTCCACGTATCCAAAAAGTTGAGGATGGAAGCTGTATAAAAAGAACCATTCACATCGAGCTTCTAGGTATCAATCAAAATTACAATGTCTAAGGTGAAATGTTAAGAGATGTGTATATATAGGTACAAGGGATGCAAAAAAGCAAAATGGCTGTCTGGGGAGGCCTTACAAATAGCTGTGAAAAGAAGAAAAGCGAAAAGCAAAGGAGAAAAGGAAAGATATAAACATCTGAATGCAGAGTTCCAAAGAATAGCAAGAAGAGAGAAGAAAGCCTTCTTCAGCGATCAATGCAAAGAAATAAAGGAAAACAACAGAATGGGAAAGACTAGGGATCTCTTCAAGAAAATCAGAGATACCAAAGGAACATTTCATGCAAAGATGAGCTCGATAAAGGGAAGAAATGGTATGGACATAACAGAAGCAGAAGATATTAAGACGAGATGGCAAGAATACACAGAAGAACTGTACAAAAAAGATCTTCACGACCCAGATAATCACGATGGTGTGATCACTGACCTAGAGCCAGACATCCTGGAATGTGAAGTCAAGTGGGTCTTAGAAAGCATCACTACGAACAAAGCTAGTGGAGGTGATGGAATTCCAGTTGAGCTATTCCAAATCCTGAAAGATGATGCTGTGAAAGTGCTGCACTCAATATGCCAGCAAATTTGGAAAACTCAGCAGTGACCACAGGACTGGAAAAGGTCAGTTTTCATTTCAATCCCAAAGAAAGGCAATGCCAAAGAATGCTCCAACTACCGCACCATTGCACTCATCTCACATGCTAGTAAAGTAATGCTCAAATTCTTCAAGCCAGGCTTCAGCAATATGTGAACCGTGAACTTCCTGATGTTCAAGCTGGTTTTAGAAAAGGCAGAGGAACCAGAGATCAAACTGCCAACATCCGCTGGATCATCGAAAAAGCAAGAGTTCCAGAAAAACATCTATTTCTGCTTTATTGACTATGCCAAAGCCTTTGACGGTGTGGATCACAATAAACTGTGGAAAATTCTGAAAGAGATGGGAATACCAGACCACCTGACCTGCCTCGAGAAACCTGTATGCAGGTCAGGAAGCAACAGTTAGAACTGGACATGGAACAACAGACTGGTTCCAAATAGGAAAAGGAGTTCCTCAAGGCTGTATATTGTCACCCTGTTTATTTAACTTATATGCAGAGTACATCATGAGAAACGCTGGGCTGGAAGAAACACAAGCTGGAATCAAGATTGCCGGGAGAAATATCAATAACCTCAGATAGGCAGATGACACCACCCTTATGGCAGAAAGTGAAGAGGAACTCAAAAGCCTCTTGATGAAAGTGAAAGTGGAGAATCAAAAAGTTGGCTTAAAGCTCAACATTCAGAAAACGAAGATCATGGCATCCGGTCCCACCACTTCATGGGAAATAGATGGGGAAACAGTGGAAACAGTGTCAGACTTTATTTGCATTTGCAGCTCCAAAATCACTGCAGATGGTGACTGCAGCCATGAAATTAAAAGACGCTTACTCCTTGGAAGGAAAGTTATGACCAACCTAGATAGCATATTCAAAAGCAGAGACATTACTTTGCCAACAAAGGTTCGTCTAGTCAAGGCTATGGTTTTTCCTGTGGTCATGTATGGATGTGAGAGTTGGACTGTGAAGAAGGCTGAATGCCAAAGAATTGATGCTTTTGAACTGTGGTGTTGGAGAAGAGTCTTGAGAGTCCCTTGGACTGCAAGGAGATCCAACCAGTCCATTCTGAAGGAGATCAGCCCTGGGATTTCTTTGGAAGGAATGATGCTGAAGCTGAAACTCCAGTACTTTGGCCACCTCATGTGAAGAGTTGACTCATTGGAAAAGACTCTGATGCTGGGAGGGATTGGGGGCAGGAGGAGAAGGGTACGACAGAGGATGAGATGGCTGGATGGCATCACTGACTCGATGGACGTGAGTCTGAGTGAACGCCGGGAGTTGGTGATGGACAGGGAGGCCTGGCGTGCTGCGATTCATGGGGTCGCAGAGTCCGACACGACTGAGCGACTGATCTGATATTATAAACACTGGGTGGCCCCAGGTGGTTCAGTGGTAAAGAACTGTCACCTGCCAATGCAGCAGATGTGGGCTCAATCTCTGGGTTGGGAAGATTCCCTAGAGAAAGAAATAGCAACTCACTCCAGTATTCTTACCTAAGAAATCCCATGGATTGAGAAGTCTGGTGGGCTACAGTCCATGGGGTTGTAAAAGAGTCAGACATGACTTAGTGACTGAACAACTACTATAAACATTAAAGCAACTACAAAAATAAAACAAAAACATATGGGTAATAAGCCAAAAAAAAGAATATAAAAATCACAAAAATACTTTATTAATCTAAACAAAGGCAGAAAAAGAGAAACAATAATCAAAGGGGGTAAGTAGAAGATAAAGAGTAGATGACAGACTCTACATAAATAATCACATTAAATAAAAATGATACTCTCAAAATGTTAAAGACTATCAGATGGATAAAAAAGCAAAACTCACCTACACTGCTCACAAGAAATATAAAGTGTGCACTTAAAATATATGCAGTTTACTATATGTTGTTATAACTAACATACATTTTCAACAGCTCAATAAAGCTGTTTTAAAAATCTAATTTAATATATATTCAACACTATGTTCATTAGTTTCATTCCAGTATGCTTTTTGAAGTGAGAGTTGGTGAAATGGAACTTCAAAAATAAAGTTTCTGGAATCACTCTAGGAAATGCATTGATCTACAGAGTATTTCCTCAGCACTTAAACCTATGCTCCTCTGTGTCCACAGAAGTTTTTACACATGTGAGTACATTCTTGTACTGGCAAGCAGATTCTTTACCACTGGCACCTGGAAGCTCCCCATGCATGCATTCTTAAGAAAAAACCCCCAAAACTTGGAAAACACTCGTAACACATTTACAAAGGAATTTAAAGCAATATAAACAAAACCAAAAAACGACTTTTTTCTTAATGCTTTCAAAAATAGTCTACTGTCCCAACATTTTAACTAGAAAAAAATAACTCAGAATATAATTACTAAAATCTATTTTTATTTTTATATAATAAATCATATTAACATAAATGAAAATGGCAAACTCACTCTTGTATTTAACAATGTAGCAAACAGGCAACTCAATCTCTCTCTTGATAACTGTCCTGAATGTTTTAATTCATCAAAACAAAAGCTAGGAACCTATCTCCTGTATAAATACTTATTTGTTTTTTTAATCTTTCAAATACTTATTATTCATTAGTCCTTTACCATGAAAAGCAAGCAGATACAAATCATACTAAAAACATGCTAAAATTTCAAAGCAAGCAAAATCGCTTAAGATAAGTAGCTCCTCTCTTAACCATACTGATGTTTCAAAATAACTGCAGAAAAGCTCCTGATATGACAGGAAGATAAAAATGTATAGAACTGAAAGAACAAAAAGCACTGAAGGAAGCATTAATATGTGATCGTGATCTGAAAGCATATTAAAAAGCACAGACATGTATTTGCCAACAAAGGTTCACCTAGTCAAAGCTATGGTTTTTCCAGTAGTCATGTATAGATGTAAGAGTTGGACTATAAAGAAAGCTGAGCGCCGAAGAATTGATGCTTTTGAACTGTGGTACTGGAGAAGACTCTTGAGAATTCCTCGGACTGAGATCCAACCAGTCCATCCTAAAGTAAATTGGTCCTGAATATTCATTGGAAGGACTGATGCTAAAGCTGAAACTCCAATACTTTGGCCACCTGATGCGAAGAACTGGAAAAGACCCTGATGTTAGGAAAGATTGAAGGCTGGAGGAGAAGGGGATTACAGAGGATGAGATGGTTGGATGGCATCACCGACTCAATGGACACGAGTTTGAGTAAGCTCCAAGAGTTGGTAATGGACAGGGAAGCCTGGCGTGCTGCAGTCCAAGGGGTTGCAAAGAGTCGGACACAACTGAGTGACTGAACTGATGATGTGAAAATATTTATAAGCACTTTAATTTTAAGATTAAAATCTATAAAGTAAAATAAAATTTTTTCTCTTGCCTTCAACGATTCCACATAGGCACAGAGGAAATGAGATACAGTGAAAAAGACAACCTAATAAACAAAGATACAATGTCCTATTTAAGAACAAAGTCAATTCTGTCTTATCAAACATACAAGCTAAGTATGGCAACATAAAGATAAGGAAAGGCAAACAAGTTGTAATCACTTATGCTTACTTAATAGTTTATATCTGCATAGATAGCACTTTTACAGTTAGATAGCACTTTTACAGTTACACAAACGTTATCTTACTCATTCTCCACAAATATATTTTTGAAATTCTCCACACAAAGCTATTTAACAATTCCAAACCAGCTCTTCTGAGCCCTCAATCAACACCACCATATTAGCCACACTTGAGGTGGTAGGCCAAAACATAAACTTGTGGCCAATTTTAACTGAATTCATTCTGAAAGAACAGTATTTTTATAGAATTATTTGAAAGCTACACAGTCTAGCAAGGGATGAGACAGGAACTCTGAAGTTTAGGACAGGCAGGCGCTGCAAATTACCAAGAATTCAGAGGATTTAGTGCAGTTGCATGCATACTACCTTAAAGTATCTCCTGACACTGGCTGATTACAGCCTATTCAGTTTATCAGAATACCTAAATTTTAACTAATTAAATCCATTTGTGATACCAAACCACTCTAACACACAGTGTAAAGAGTTAAGTACCATTCAAACATTAGTATCAATTGGTACTAACTGCTTTCCGCACAACACAGCAAAGGAGCAAAGGAATTCTCACACAATATGAAGATGGGGAAGAAAGAAGGTAATATCATTTACTGACACCCACCATTCTCTAAAGACTGAGCCAGATACTTCAGTTTCATTAATTCTCATGGAGATAGGAACCTATCAATTTTATTTTACCTCTTTATTAAAAAGTTAAAAATAAACTCAAAACCAAGTTTCAAAGAGACCAAGACACTAGATCAAACAGCAATTAACAGAACCAAACTGAACTAAGAATAAAGTATGCCTTACTCTATGCTACCTCCCAAGACACATCAACAGTTGTGACATTAAAGTTTAGGCTGATACAAGTCCATGCTGAAGGAAGAGGATGCAGAAAAA
This sequence comes from Bos indicus, assembly GCF_029378745.1. Taxonomy (NCBI): domain Eukaryota; kingdom Metazoa; phylum Chordata; class Mammalia; order Artiodactyla; family Bovidae; genus Bos; species Bos indicus. The sequence goes on from NC_091780.1 coordinate 46,135,054, forward strand.
CTATTACAATAATGTTAGCAACGAACTGTCTTTTTCCATGTTCACTATGAACTTTTCTTTCTGTATACTCTCTCTAAATTGTAGTGTCTAACAGGAACATGTCCTCCTCCTCCTCCATCTGATACAACTTGAACTCTATCTACATAAAAATACTTCCCTAATCCCTGGGCTTTGGTGGCAGTAAAGAAATCAGCCCGCAATGCAGGAGATGTGGGTTTGATCCCTGGGTCGGGAGGATCCCCTGAGGAGGGCATGCCAACCCACTCCAGTATTCTTGCTGGGAAAATCCCATTGACAGAGGAGTCTGGTGGGTTACGGCCCATGCGGTCACAGAGTGGGACACCACTGAAGCAACTGACCACCATCAATCCACAGCTACTATTTATTTCATGCTCTTTTCTGAGATTCGGGCTTACATTACCTATCCACTTACATCTTCCACAGGTGTTTCAAACTCAACTTGGCCCAAAATGAATCCACCATCTTTCCCCTCATCTTCTTCAAGTTCTTTATTATTAACATTCCCTTACTACATTGGTAATATTATCTATATCTTAAACCTGACATTCGATTCAGATTCATCCCCCTCTTTTCAGCTCCCTCCACTCCACACCACCCCACCCCCACTACTCAACGAAGCACTCATTTTTCACCCTAAACAGCTCTGCAATGCATTTCTTTCTCTCCATGCCTGCTGTCATTTGATACTTCATGATCTCTTGTCTGAATTTTATTAGTAGCCTCCTTACCTATTCTCACAATATTCTAAGCCCACTTTTTATCCATCCTCCACACACTGCTACCAGAATAATTTACCCAAACCTAAGTCCAACTATCTGTATCACTCATCTACTTAAAATACGTACAGGGCTTCCCACTGCAAACAGGATAACGCCCAGGTTCCCTCATATGATATACAAGTCCTGTTCTTCTTCCCTAACTTCTACTATCTTGTCCACTACCCACTACACAGTAAGACACTAAATGAATCATGGTACATACATGCAAGTCAACAGGCAGTCACTAAAAATATTCATAAAAGAATATTTTAATAAAACTAAGAACATTAAGTATTTATAACTTGAAAAGCATGTTATAAGATAATATCAGCAAGTTAGCGGAAAAAAGAACTCTGAAAATCTCCATTAAAAACAATTAAGAAAAAGTAAACACTAAAACCTAACGTTTTTGGAAACCTAGAAATTAATCAAAGGTTTGCAACAAAGACATTTATTCATGAAAAATGGATGAATCTTAATAAAAACAGTAAGCTTTGTGGCATTTCAAACTTATTGTGTTCCCATCCTCCATCCTCATCTCCATCGCAGCCTTAAAACCAACAGCCCATGAGCACAGTGACAAGCAGCAGCCTATCAGTCACTGGAAGAGTCAGAACAGAATCAGAGTTCTTTCAATGCTTTACTCTGAGAAACATCATTATTTGACTTACCTATCTGCTCCTTCGAAAACTGAGCTCACAAAGCTTGTCTTTATTTAACTTAATTTAGAACTCACCCAGTGCAACAGTTTTTCTCTTGGAGTCATTTGTGAAAAACAATCACTGGCAATTGTTTAACACCACAGCTGCCTGAGGCAGCAATCACTGATGAGGCAAACAACTAACCAAAAAATTTTAAAAAGGGAAAAGCCGGGGGATGTGCTTTCCATAGGGAACTTTAAAGAACACCAACACTATAAAGGGAGTACAGATGGCCATGTGCACGAGCTACAAGCGTATTAAGGAAAGACTGGAAAAATATTTAAACTTTCACCTCTGGCTGATCTTGAGACTGCACAAGAAGGATGTGAAGGCTAAAAAAGTACTGTAAACTGTTTCCTGAATACTGATAGTATGTCCCAAACACATACACAGAGCCCCTTGGTGAAGACTAGGAGACTTACAGACTCCAAGCTTGTAAATAAGTATCCATCCAATCCTTAGCTGAATGAGTGAAGAATCCAGTGGACATAAATAGAAGAAAACAGACTGCACACAGTTCAGGAAAGTCATTAAAGAATCACACAGCAACCATAACAAACAGAAGAAACAACATGTCATGGGAGAGAGGGAGAAACTGGTTTCCAGGGTTGCTGTGCTATTTAAAATGTTAACTTATCAACAAAAATTACAGGATACAAAGATACAAGAAAGTACACTCCGTGTGAAAGAGAAGTCAATAGAAACTGTCCCTGAAAAAGCACAAACATTAGATACACTAGACAAGTGTGATAGTATCAAACACTATCACAAGTTTTAAATATGTTCCAAAAGATAAAGAAAACCATGTCTAAAGAACTAAAGGCAAGTGTGAGAATGGTATCTCACCAAGTGCTGCTGCTGCTGCTGCTAAGTCGCTTCAGTCATGTCCGACTCTGTGGGACCCCATAGACGGCAGCTCACCAGGCTCCCCCATCCCTGGGATTCTCCAGGCAAGAACACTGGAGTGGGTTGCCATTTCCTTCTCCAATGCATGAAAGTGAAAAGTGAAAGTGAAGTTGCTCAGTCGTGTCCAACCCTCAGCGACCCCATGGACTGCAGTCTACCAGGCTCCTCCATCCATGGGATTTTCCAGGCAGGAGTACTGGAGTGGGGTGCCATTGCCTTCTCCGCTCACCAAGTGAGAGAATGTTAATAGTAAGGTGGCTTCCCTAATTACTCAGTTGGTAAAGAACCTGCCTGCAATGCAGGAGACATGGGTTCGATCCCCAGTGTGGGAAGATGCCTTGGAGAAGGGAACAGCAACCCACTCCAGTATTCTGGCCTGGAGAATTACATGGACAGAGAAGCCTAGCAGGCTACAGTCCATGAGGTCCCAAAGAGTCCGACACGACTAGGCAACTTTCACTTCTTTATGTTTTAAAAAAAAGTTTAAAAATACAATAAACAAAATGAAAAGCTCACTAAAAGCTTAACAGCACATTTGAAATGGCAAAATTAAAAGTAAGCAGGGCTTCTCTGGTGGTTCAGTGATAAAGAATCTCCCTGCCAATGACTTGGGTTCGATCCCTGATCTGGGAAGATCCCACATGCTGTTGAGCAACTAAGCCTGTTGAGCAACTAATCCCATAACTATTGAGCCTGTGCTCTAGAGCCCACATCCCACAACTACTGAAGCCTGTGCACCCCAGAATCTGTGCTCCAAACAAGAGAAGCCACCACAACATGAAGTCCACAACCACAACTAGAGTGGCTCCCACTTGCTGCAACTAGAGAAAAGCCCACGCAGCAATGAAGAACCAGCACAGTCAAAAATAAAACAATTTTTTTCAATAAAATACAAATAAGCAAACTCAAAAGGTAGGTTAGTTGAAATTATCCAGTCTGACAAATAGGACTTAAAAATAATGAATAAAAATGAACAGAACCTCAAACATTTCTGGGTCACCATCAAATGTAATAATACATATATATCAGGAGAATCAAAAGGAGAGAAAAGAAACACAAGAATTTCAACAAATAATGGCTGAAAACTTCCCAAATTTGATGAAACACACTTCTCCATATTTTTAAGCAACTCACTGGGGCTTCCCTGGTAGCTCAGTAGTAAAGAATCCACCTGCCAGCGCAGGAGATGTGTGTTCAAGCCCTGGCTTGGGAGGATACCCTAGAGAAGGAAATGGCAACCCACTCAGACCCATATCTAAGCACCTCATAACAAAACTGTCAAAAGTCAACAACAAAAAGAATCTTGAGAATACAAAGAGAGAAACAACACATCAGTTAACAAGAAAGCCTCAAAAAGAAAAATATAATTTGTCATCAGAAAACAGGGAGGCCAGAAGTCACTGAGATGATACAGTCAAAAAGCGTAAAGAATACACTTGGCAACCAAGAATTCTGTATCCAGCAAAACTGTCCTTCAAAAATTAAGGCAAAATTAAGGCATCCTTAATTGAATTTGTTGTTAGCAAGTGAATCCATCAAGATGAAATGAAAAGATTATAGACAGTACATTGAATCTGCTGGAAAAAATACTTTGACCTGTAAGTGAAAAAATAGTAAACCAAACACATGGCATCCAGCTAAAACAATGCACAGAGTTAAATTCAGAGCTCTTGTAATGGAATATGGAACTTCAAAATGATTAGCCCATTCTAGAAAGAAAACAGCTGGGAATTAAGGTTCATCCACTGGAAATTGTTTTACAATAATCAAAACATTTAAAACCTCAAGGCTCAGGATCCCATAGGTCAGAGCCAACCTTTTTGATAAACTCTTGGTAAAGTCTTAGAGACTAGAAGCAAGATAGTTTGTGACACATAGCGTTCTAAAAACTAGAATAGATTTTTACTGAATAGTGGTATAACTGATGGTATATGTTTCTTAAATGTCCAAATGTAATAAAAAAAATGGAAAAAAAAAAAACACTTCAATACAGATCTGAACATCAATAACCTAATGTTCTACTCTACAAAACTAGAAAACAAAGAGCAAAAGCATGGGGAAGAAAGGAAATAATAAATATTAGAATGGAGATAAGTAAATCAGCGACAAGAAAAACAATACTAAGAAATCAAGGAACCAAAATGAGTTCTTTGAAAAGATAACAAAATTGACAAATCTTTGGCTAGGCTATCCAAGATAAAAAGAGATATGATTCAAATTACCAATCTGGAGTGGAAAAGAAAACATAACTGCCAATCTTAAAGTAATAGAAAACATATTAAGAAATACTAGGAGCAACTGCATGTTAGCAAATTAGGTGATCTACATGTAAAGAAAGCTAAGCACAGAAGAATTGATGCTTTTGAACTGTGGTGTTGAAGAAGACTCTTGAGAGTCTTTTGGACTCCACAGAGATCCAAACCAGTCCATCCTAAAGGAAATCAGTCCTGAATACTCATTGGAAGGACTGATGCTAAAGGTGAAATTCCAATACTTTGGCCACCTGATGCAAAGAACTGACTCATTGGAAAAGACCCTGATGCTAGTAAAGATTGAAGACAGGCAGAGAAGGGGATGACAGAAGATGAGCTAGTTGGATGGAATCACCGACTCGATGGACATGAGTCTGAGCAAGTTCCAGGGGTTGGCAATGGACAGGGAAGCCTGGCGTGCTTCAGTCCATGGGGTTGCAAAGAGTCAGACATGACTGAGTGACTGAATTGACATATAATGGACAAATTCAAAGGAAAGACATAAAAGAAACTACCAAAACTGCCTCAAAAAGAAACAGAAGATCTGAACAGATCCATAAAAAGACAGACTTAATAAAAAAGAAAACTGACCTCAAAGAAAAGACCAGGCCCAAATGGCTTCATAGATGAATTCTAAGAATAGAAAGAACACTTTCAAACTAAATCAATGAGGCCAGTATTATCTTCACTCCAAAATCAAAGACATCACAAAAAACCTGCAGATTGATAATCCTTATGAATAAAGACACAAAAATCCTTAACAGACTACTAAAAAACTGAATATGACAACATATAAAAAGAATTACACATCATTACCTAGTGGGATTTATCTCAGAATGCAAGGTCAGTTCAACAAACAAAAATCAATCAATGCAATACACCATATTAGTAAAAGGATCAAAACCCACATGACAGTCTCGATAGACACAGAAAAAGCACTTGACAATAGCCAACATTCTTTAATGATAAAGACACTCAGTAGGTTAGGAATAAAAAATATATATATATCCTTGGGGCTTCCCTGGTGGTTCAGTGGTAAATAATCTGCCTGCCAATGCAGGTGACACAGGTTCAATCCTTGGTCTGGGAAGATCCCACATGCCATGGAGCAGCTAAGCCTGTGTGCCACAATTATTGAGCCTGGGTACCGCGACTACTGAAACCACGCACTGCAACTACCAAAGCCTGAGAGTCCTACAGTCCATGCTTGGCAATGAAAAGCCACTGCAATGAGAAGCTCATGCACCGCAATGAAGAGCAGCCCCTGAGCTCACTGCCATGAGAGAAAAGCCTGCACCACAACGAAGACCCAACACAGGCAAAAATAAAAAAAATTAAATTATATATAATCACAGTAACATCCCCAATCTGATAAAGGATATCTATGAAAATCCCATACCTAACTTCATAATGACTGGTAAAAGACCTAAAGTTCTACCCCTAAAAACATAAACAAGACACAAGGATGTCTGCTTTTACCACTTTTATTCAACACTGTACTGCAAGATTTTGCCAAAGAAATTAGACACTAAATAAAAATCACATATATACTGTAAAGTGAGAAGCATTACATCTCTATTCACAAAAGACATAATTTTGTATATGTATATTAAAAAAATCAGACTGAAAAACTATTTTCGCTAAATCTTGAAACCTGTTCTCGATCTAGTTCTGTACCTCCAAAATAGAAAAGTTTCTCAATTCATATCCCTAAATTCAAAGGCATTCTTTTGAATACTGAAAATAATTAAACATACACACATTTTAAAGTACTAGTAAGGGAAAGTAAATGCTATTACACTAGGAATAGAAGGCATACTTTAAAACAGAGGGTGAAAACAAGATAAAATAGGATAAAAACAGAATGAGTCAGAATGTGAAAAGTTAATTTTAAACACTGTGTAGATCATGCTTCTCAAATTATATATAGGGACAGCTGCTTTTTGTTTTTTGGAGATTTTGTTCGTTTGTTTTTAAATTCCAATTCAAAACAGACTAATGCTTTATAATAAATTGCTAGAAAATACAGCAAAAAGCACCTATACTCTATTCAATGGTCTATACTCTATATTCAATAAGGCAAGTCCTCAATCACACAATTGGATGTCACAGCATTATCACACTGAGATGAGCTTCTCAACACCTCAACTTCTGCACTTAACATGTTACAGACCTGTAAATAAATAGCTAAAAAACTAGCACCAGTCTGTAGGCTACATTTTGAGTAGCAGTAGCATTGACTGGGAAGAATGATGCAGAGGTTTTGATATATAGGCTGAGTATCCTTAATACTGGTACTTGAAATGAGCAATCTGTTCCTGCAATGAATTCAGGAACCTTGCCATTAAATTTTAATTTCTAGGGTGAGGCCTGATAGCTTTATTTTTTAAAAGCTTGAAAGATCACTGCCCTCAACATTCCTGCATTTATAGCTGAGCTCTTCTTTTACATCTACTAAAATTTCAATCATCTTTCAATGTACACTTCAAATGACCCAGCTTCATTTCTTCAAAGCATCTTGTTTATATATGATCCCTTTGAGACTACAAGATCCATCCTCCCTATCCAGGGGGCCGAGGTTCAATCCCTGGTCAGGCAACTAGATAAGACCCAGTGCAACCAAATAAATACTATATAATATATATGATCCTTTTGCCTTTTATACTCATGTTTCATATTTGACATGATTCTCTTATTATACCACCAAGTCCCTTATTCTTTTGCAGTTGCCCCAAACCTAGCAAAGCGTTGTATCAGCTATTCAAATGGTTGCTCAGAACTATTATTTTCAGATTTTTAAAGAAATGGAGGCAGAAATTAATAATTATTTTTCTTAAAGACAATTTACAAGAAATGGCATGATTATAAGCAGCAGCTTATGGTAACAACCAACTTGCCTCCAAAAAGTCCTAAGGACAACTGACAGAAAAGAAAAGATGACTGGGTACTCTGAAGCTACTGATTTTTAAAAATTCAAACACTGACAAATTTTTGGTAACACAAACACACCTTTTACTATCTATGACACTTCAGTTTGGGATGGTGAAGCAAAGAATAATGTTGCTAAGTGATGCAACTTAAAGATTTGGGTTATTCAAAATAAAACATGAACCATGAATTTCACTTCCTTTCATTTATTCTTTGTTTTACCAAAATATAATTTTTAAATAAGTTCCTCTCTACCCATTTTTAATAGGCTAGAAACTGAAAATACAGAATCAAGACCATCATCAAGTATATTCAGAGGTTTGTACTCATTTTTTAAAAACAAAACTCTGCTGACTTTAAATAGATCATTAATATCTGATTCAACTTTAGCACCTTTAAGGTTCCACTTAAAATTCAAATGTTTTAAATTTTTCCATAAACTCTGTGCTTCAAATGCATTTTTTTTCATATAATACCTGAAATTATGTTAATTTTATATACAGCCAAAGCATATAGCTGAGATCAGAACCCAGATATTCTGATTGTACACACTATATACCCATTACTAGTTATTTAATACTCAAATTTCCTTGGAGATCAATTACTATCTGCCACACTGGTCTGTTGAAGGAATTAAGTCAGGTAACACACATGAAATGTTTGGTCCAGCACCTGTCACATGTAAGTGTTCAAAAATAGTAACTCTTATTTTTATATATGATAGCTGCTTCTATAAACAATTCCATTCCTTAAAAATTTCCAAAAGATAGAGAAGAGATAGACCCACATCTAAAATGTACTTTGAGTTCAAAGGTCAAACTATTTAAGTAATTTTAGAATGCTAACAATTTCTGAGAATGCAATGTTCATCTAAAGGAACATACCTAAATTCTAAAATCAATCCCAAAATAATATTTAGACTAGTTCAATTTTTTCATTATTCTAAACAACACTGCGGTGTTTAGACACACTCATCCACTTAGTTCCTCAGGCGAAAAAATACTAAGAAACGGAAGTATTGGTTTCAAAGCATATACATGTATACATTTAAAATTCTCACACTTAATGAAGCCCTCTAATTTACACTTGGCCAGCAATGTATGAGAAAATCTCTTTCCATTATGTCTTGACAATGCCCTTTACAATTTTCTCCCAATTTCATACATTTTTAACAGTTCATAAATTAAGGAAATTAACTCCTTTAAACATGTTGCAAATGTTTCTTAGCTGTTTATCTTTTAATTCTGTTAATGACAGATTTTACCATTAAAAATTTTAAGTGTTTTATAAAGGCAAATTTATCCAACATTTCTATGGCAATTTCTAACTTTAAGTTTTAAAAGCTGTCTTCTCTATCCCAATATTGCAAATGTATGTATTTGCCTTCCTTTTTATACTGAAGAATCTAAGTAATGTAGAACATACTCTGCTAAAAGATATAAAGTAGTGATCTATATATGCTTTTTATCCAAATGAACATCCTTTCTTCCTAATCTTTATCTAAACCACCCTTTAATGAAGTGGTCACCTGAGTTCCTTCTGCAGCAAAGAAGCCATCCCTTTTAACATTCTTTTTAAATGCACCTATTCCTGACCATAAAAGATGTGCCAATCTTTCTCAGAGAAAAATATAAAATTTCCTTTTATTAACTTTAAGCAAAGCCTAATTAAATAAATGGAGACTCCTTGAGATAGGAAAAATATAGCTGACCCTTGAAAAAGACAGGTTTGAACAGTGCAAGTCCATTTACACATGAATTTTTTTCAAAAGTAAATACTACAGCACTACACAATCCACAGTTGAATCTGCAGACGTAGAACCAGCAATGTGGAAGACCAACTATAAGTCACATGTTGATCATCAACTGTGCAGAGGGTTGGTGCCCTAAACCTCTATGCTGTCTTAGGTTCAACTGTAGATATACCACAGATGTCAATCTCCTTTAAATTAAATGTATGGATTCAAGGCCATCCAATTTTTAAAATCCTAACAATATTTACAAAATATAATTGATTTTCAAATTCATATGGAGAAGCAAAACAACAAAACACTAAAAGATTTATATCAGTATACTGTGGCTGCTGTGACAAATTAAGAGCCACAAACTCAGTATTCTGTTTCATCCTCTCCTCCATGTCTATCTACAAGTCAGTTTATTCTGTTAGATATGTTGGGGGGTGGTGGTATATACTTCAAACATGACATGTTGTTGTGCTCACTGATTCATAAGTTTTTTGAAAATCAGATGTTATATAAGAGTCACGAGTTCTTTCAATAATGGTGAAGATTATACAATAACCTCTGCCATAATGCCATAAGAATTCTTCATTTAACATCCTATTTTTTTGCCTTTATTTTTCTGTTTCACACGGGACAAATTTTAGATTTTGAGCCAATTTTTTGCACAGGAAATTAGGATAACCCAAGGGGGGTTCTTTCTGATACTGACTTTAACAGTTTTTTCTATCATTCTTTATTGAAAGGAAGTTGTTCAAAGAAGAGCAGCTTTGCTCTCCTCATACCTACTATATTCCTTCATGAATTACGTAATATTTACTGAGCACCTAATTCATGCTGGGCACTATGCTGAGGTTAGGGATACAAAGCTTAAGAGACACACTTCTACTCTCAGGAAGGTTGTAAGATATAGGCATGCAAATAAGTAATTACATGGTAGTAAAATAACCAAATTGCTAGAAGTAAATCGGAAAAGTTCCTATACCTACCAGATGACAGAGAAGGCTTCAGCAAAGCTCTACAGGTTTCCTGCTATTCTTAAGGAAGAGGTTTTAAGGCTTAAGGCTTTCAGGTGTAAGCATAATTTTTATCCCCTGCTTTCCTTTGAATACAGTTGCCATCTTACACTGTGTAGGTGCCTTCTTGATAGCATCTAGTCTACTTTTTCATTGCACCAGTGGGCATCCAGAAGTCTTATTACCACTCATATTCACGGAGTACTACTTTCACATACAGCATACGTAATTCAAAATTAGTTTGTAAGTAATAGTGATATTTTCTAAAAATGGATTAATGCACCCATCCAAACCATATTAGGTTTTCAACTTAAGAGTTCACACAAAGTCTACTTCCTTTCTATAGTAACTGTCCCTCCAGACTGTAGTTTTGAAATCCAATAGGTGGGATTATCATTTTGTTGCTGATGCTTCTTTCTTTCTTCCTTTCTCCTTCCCTCCTCCCTCTTATTCTTTCTTAGTAAGAAGGTTAAAAGAAATGGCTCATTGATTATGGTACAGTAAATATCATTAGCAAAAGCATAGGCATCGCAGAAAGTGATTTCTCATTCAATATTAATGAAATGTAAAATACCAGAGGGGGTAACAAGAAGTTGAAGAAGAAACTAAGATAAAATTTTCTTTTTCTACCACATTGTCAAAGTTTTATGTCTTAGTGAAAGATGGTGATGTCACTTATACGAATAGAAAAAAAAATTATAGACATTTGTTTGTAGACATTTGATTTTGTCTGTTAGAACAGATCTAACAAACATACTAATTGACTATTTTTCTATTTTCTCCAAAATCTATTTCTACTACATGACCTTTCTAAAAGAGACATTAGATAATATATGAACGTACGTATATACACAAATTGTGATTGAACTCAGAATAAAAAGTTTTAACTAAAAAAAAAAGTATGCTTTCTTTTCTAAGACACTGTAAACTTGTAACTCAACATGCTTCTCTTTTTACTTTGGCTGCCAGGAAATCTAAGAATCAAGTTCAATGCCTTATAGCTATAACCAGCTCATCTCTGGAACCTGATGATGTTACCTTTAAGTAATGGCTATTCAGCTGTTTATCACTAATTGTTCTAGTCTACATTTTATTCAGTCCTATAAGCCATGCAAAATTCTTTGGATGGAATAAAATCCTTAATAAAAGAAGTGTTAATGCAAAAATACAAAAAAAAATTGGTATATTATGCAACAGTTTGGTTTACTAAGCAAATTAATCAGTAACATTGTTTATGTAAATAATCTACTCAGTATATCACTTCTTTGTAAATATACAAAGATAAAATAGTTCAAGAGTCAAACTAAAGAATATAAAGAGTTTGGTATGGGGAGGGAAGAGGGAAGAGGGTGCAGGATGGGGAACACAGGTATACCTGTGGCGGATTCATTTCGATATTTGGCAAAACTAATACAATATTGTAAAGTTTAAAAATAAAATAAAATTAAAAAAAAAGAACAATAAAAAGTCTAATGACATGTATATAGGATTACTTACTAACTTTGCATATCGAATCCTAAAAACATATTCAAATATCAACTTAGTTTATTTTTATATGCAGTTTACAGTTCACAGTTCACAGTGATTCCCATACATTTTCAGATTTCCAGGCATAGCTGTTCCATGTTAATCTAAACTGCTTTCAAGTTATTTACTTAATGAACATAAACAATACTTGTTTCTGTCTTTATACATTACTTTTTATATCTAATGAACACTAGTTTCTCATTTTCCTGATTGAAGATATTTTAATCCAACTTTCTTTTTGAAAACATTGATATATTCAGATTAGAGAACAATTAAATATTTTTCACAGATATAATCAATAGTCAACTGACCATAAATTTCTTCTCTAAATATAAAAGTGTTAAAAAGTAGGGGCCAAGTTGAATGACTATGAATCCAATTTTCAGTCTCATTCATTTAGGAGAACTTATTATCAGCACCTGATGTCCAATGTTCTGAAAACTGTTTATGTTTCAGGGGTTTTTCTGTTCTTTGGTTTGTATGTTTCAAGCAGGTACAGACATCAGATAGGGAAAGTCATTCCTGACAGATGGCAAACAAATGAAGTATACCTTTGACAGCTCCAGTTTACTGACTTAAGAGTTTACAGGCCACGCTGAGGGAAAAGGGAATCTAGGCAGAACCAGTGGAAACCAAGCTAAGAAAATGAGCTGACAGTCCAAGGAAACCAAGGTAACTCGAGTCCACATGACAAAAGTACCAAAGATGAAAGAGCCATACCCAGTAAGATCCTAGAAGACTGGAGGAGGTTTCCTTTCAGTCTGAGCATAAATACGTGCAAGGAAACGTGCCAAGACAGGAAAAAGAACTATGTGAGGGAATATGAGAGAACAGTGCCAGAGGCTCCCATAAGCTGGCGAACAGTGCCTGCTCCCAAGAGCTGGGCTACGAAAAAATCCCTCATACCTGTGGGGCACTGAATGGAATATTCATGAAGGTATTGCCTCATAATACATAATTACCCTTAGATGGATCCACTCAACAAACTCTAAAGGCAAGACTTGAAATAATCAAAGTGTTTTCAAGTAATTTAACAGCATCTCAGTAAAAAGCTCAAGAATTTACAGAAATATAAAAACACTTTGAGGCTAAGAAGGCAAAATTCACAATGAGACATCCAAAGATAACTCAGCATTAAAAGAAGCAGGAAAAATAACCCAGGATGAGAAGAATAACCAACTGATAGAAACTGACCCAGAATAGATAGAGATGTTAGGATGAGCAGAGAATATTACAGAGGGTATTTTACTTGTATTCTATATTCAAGAAGCTAAGAAAATATACAGATGATATAATTTTATATGCACAGACAGACAACACATACACAAAGAAGTAGATAAAAACTACAATATCTGAGATGAAAAATAAACCAGTGGGATGGCAGACTAATATAGCAAAAGAAAAGACTCGTGAATTTGAGGAGTAGCTATAGGAACTACCCAAGATAAAACACAGAAAAAAGAATCTAAAAAAAATGGAAAGAATATCAGTTCTTTTTCAAACGCTATAAGATCTTCCAATATAATACTTCCTAATAGATGAGCCTGATATTAATACCTTTTTATATGCCAATAAGTCAAACAAAAAAATAAAAGAAGGGAGGGGAGAAATAACTGGGAAAAAAATGGCCCAAAAGTTTACCAACTTTATGAAAATGCTAAACCTACAAATCTAAGCATCTCGATGATTCTATGGCAAGAAATATTGAGAAAACTACACCACTGCACATCATAATTAAATTGTTCAAAACAAGTGATGAAGAGAAAATCTTAACACAGTATTGAGCATTGGTCAGAGATGTATTAATGCCACAGGCATTAGTTTCAGCAAAAATTCCATGCTCAATAATGTGTTAAAAGTAGCCAGAAAAAAAGAGAAGAAAGAAGATATACAAGATAAGGGGAAAGCAGACTTCTTATCAGAAACAATGCAAGCAAAAAGACAGTGGAGCAAAATCTTTATTTAAAAGACTAAGGAGAAAAGCCATCAACCTAGAATTCCAATTGCAGCAAAACATCTTTCAAATAAGAAAGCAAAATATAGATTTTGACATTAAAAAAGTAAAGAATCCATCACCCGAAGAGCATCATTACACAAGAAATGTTAAAGGAAATCCAACAAAAACAAAATGATGCTGGATGGATAGAAATCTCTCTGCAAAGGAATGAAGAGTACTGAAAATGGCACTAAATGGGTAAATACATATCTTTCTCTTCATTATTTAGAAGTCCTTAAAAGATAACTGCTTGTTTAGACAAAATGTGTAAGTAAATGTATGATCAAAAAAGTATAAAGTCTGGGAAGACAAATGAAAGTAAACTCTTGTAAAGTTCTTATACAAGAAGTGGTACAGTGCTCGCTTCGGCAGCACATATACTAAAATTGGAACGATACAGAGAAGATTAGCATGGCCCCGGCACAAGGATGACACGCAAATTCGTGAAGCGTTCCATATTTAAAAAAAAAAAAAAAAGAAGTGGTACAGTGTATTACTTAAATAGTAAATAGACTCTGGTAAGTTGAAAATATTAATTATAAATCTTAAATCAACCAGTAAAATATTAAAAGATTATAGCTAATTAAGACAATAAAAGAAAAATGTAAAAAAATCATACATTTATTCAACTAATACAAAAAAAGGGCAAAAAAAGAGAACTATGAAAAGATAGATGGTGGCTTTCTGGTGGCTCAGAGGGTAAAGCATCTGTCTACAATGTGGGAGACCTGGGTTTGATCCCTGGGTTGGGAAGATTCCCTGGAGAAGGAAACGGCAACCCACTCCAATACTCTTGCCTAGAAAATCCTATGGACAGAGGAGCTTGGTGCAGGCTACTGTCCATGGGTTCACAAAGAGTTGGGCACAACATAGCGACTTCACTTTCACTTTTCATGAAAAGATAAGCCAAATAGAAAAAAGCAAGATAACAGACAAATATAACAAAGACAACAAATTTAAATCAACTCAAACAAATCAATAATGACTTTAATTATACATCATCCAGTTCTAAATGATAAGTTACCGGTCTGAATCTGAACAGAACAATTAAGAGTAAGAAGACTAAATCACTAATCAAAAGTATCCCAACAAAGAAACATCCAGAACCAGCTGGCTTCAATGGTGAATTCTACCGAATCCTGTCGTTTGCTACAGCATAGGCAGACTTTGAGGGCATTACGCTAAGTGAGATGACAGAGAAAGAAATCCTGTATGATCTCATTTACACGTGACATCTAAAAAACCAAACTCAAACAAACAGATCAGAATGGTGGTTGAGGCAGTGAATATGAGGGGAAAATGGGTGAAGAGGGTGAAAAGGTATAAATTTTTAGTTATAAATAAGTTCTGGGAATGTAAGGTACAGCACAGTGACAAAGAAAACAAAAGTCATCCAAGTATCTTAATTAAAAGGCCAAGATTACATTATATTAAAAATTAAGATTTAAACATATATGCTGGCTCCAAAAAAAATCTTCTTTATATAAATGCAACAAAACAGATTAAAACCAGAAAAATACATATCCTAGTAATGCTAGTCAATGAAAGCAAAAGTCTATATCACTATTAAAGTAGATTCCAGAGCAATGGTTATTACCACAGATAAAGATCATTTCATAAGGCAAAAGAAGTCAATTTATAAAGATGAGATAATAATCCCAAATGTTTAGAAACCTAGTAACAGAGCTTCAAAATACATTAAGCAAAATCTGATAGAACTTGAAAGAGACAAACTCCAATTACAGTCAGAAATTTCACATCCCCATGTTTAATAATTCATAAAACAAGGAGAAAGAAATTCAGCAAGGATATAGGAGACTTGAACAATACTATCAAACAACTTGTCCTGACACTTTTCAAACACTCAACCCAACAACAGCAGAATATATACTGTTTTCAAGTAAATATGAAACATCCATCAAGTTAAAACATATTCTGGGCTATCATATTTCAATAAATTTTGAGGAATTCAAGTCACAAAACATATGTTTTCTGAAAATAATGAAATTATCACAGAAATCAATAACAGAAAGATATCAGGATATTCCACCAATATTTGAAGCTAAAGAACACACAGGTTAATAACCCATAGATCAAAAAAGAAATCAAAACAGAAATTAGAATGCATTTTGGACCTAGATGAAAATGAAAATACAAAATACCATAATTTGTAGGACACTGTTTAGAGAAAATTTCTATCAACATATACATACATTATAAAGAAAAAAGGTCTCAAATTAATAACCTGTTTACACTTAAAGAAACTAGGAAAAGAGCAAATTAAACTAAAACTAAGCAGGAAAAAGAAATAATAAAGACCAAAGCAGAAATCTATTAAATAGAGAAAAATCAATGAAGTCACAAGCTGGTTCTTTTAGAAGATCAGTAAAAGTGATAAGCATCCAGCCAGACTGATTAGGAAAAAAAGATAAATTATCAATATCAGGAATGAGGGATGACATCATCACAGATTGTATAGGTATCAAAGAACAACAGGAAGCATTATGAACAACTTTATACCTATAAATCTGACAACTTAATATGAAATAAGAAAATTTCTTGAAAAGACACAAACTTCTGTTTCAAGAAGAAACACATAACCCAAACAGCCCTCTACCTATTAAAGTAGTTAAAAACCTTCCTTCCAAGAAAACTCCGTATCTAGATGGCTTCATTGGTGAAGTCTACCAAATGTTCACGAGAAAAAAAAAAAGATACAAATTTTCTATGAACAATTTCCAGAAAACGAAAAAGAAAGGAATGTTTCTCAATTAATACTATAAGGCTAACATTATGTTAAAAAAAAAGCAAAATACAAGAAAAGTAATATCCCCCATAAACATAACTACAAAATTACAAACATTCTAGCATATAAAATCCAACATTATATGAAAATGACATGATGTCACAATTAACTTAGGCTTACAGAGGACTGCAGAGTTGATCCAACATTTGAAAATCCAGACTGGGATTTATCATATTGACAGAATGAGGGGCTTCCTTGGTGGTCCATGGGTTAGTTCAGACTTTGCGTCCCAGTGCAGGGGGTGTGGGCTCAATCCCTAGTCTTGAGTTAAGACCCCACATGCCTCAAGGCCAGAAAAAAAACCCATAAACAACAGAAGCAATACTGTAACAAATTCAATAGAGACTTTAAAAAAAGTTAACAACAACAAAATCTTTAAAAAACAAAATGAAAAAAAATTAAAAAACCTGTTAACCTCAACAGAAACAGAAAACAGCATTTGACATACCTAGTATCCATTCTTGATGAAAACTCTCAGCAAACTAAGAGAGTAAGACTTTCTCAACATGACAAAGAACATTTATTCAAAAGCCTACAATGAACATGATATTACATGGTTAGTTTAAAAATAGATCACCTTACCCTTAAGATCAATAAAAAGACAAGGATATCCACTCTCACCACTTCTATTCTACACTGTACTAGAAATTCCAGTAAGTGCAATAAAACAAGAAAAAGATACAAAGGCATCCAGATTAAAAAGAAGACTTAAAGGCTCTATTAATGAGTTCATGTATGTAAAAGATTCAATGAAATCTATATAATACTAATAGAACAAGTGAATTTAGCACAGTTTCAGGATATAAGCTCAATATATAAAAATCAACTGTATTTTACTATCAGAAATAGTCATGAAGATACAATTTACAAGGATATAAAAAGTACAAAATATTTAGGGATAACTGACAAAAGATGCATTTAAGACCTGTATATTAAAAAATACAAAACACTGCTAGAGAAATTAAAGGAGGTCTATATAAAACAACAGAAAAGGCCCTGGCACCCCACTCCAGGACTCTCGCCTGGAAAACCAAATGGACAGAGGAGCCTGGTAGGCTGCAGTCCATGGGTTTGCTCGGAGTCGGACACGACTGAGCGACTTCACTTTCACTTTTCACCTTCCTGCATTGGAGAAGGAAATGGCAACCCACTCCAGTGTTCTTGCCTGGAGAATCCCAGGGACGGGGGAGCCTTGGTGGGCTGCCATCTATGGGGTTGCACAGAGTCGGACACAACTGAAGCGACTTAGCAGCAGCAGCAGCATATAAAACAAAGAAACATACCTTCTTCATCTACAGATTCATAACAATCTCATTCCCAGCAAAATTTTTTATTTATTCATTTATTTATTTTAGAAATTGACAAGCTAATCTTATGGAAAGTTAAAAGACAAGGCATAGCTCCCTTCTCCCACAGCAAAAAAAAAAAAACCTTTGGTAAGGAAGAAAAAAGTTGGAGTGTCTATACCATCTAATTTCAAGATTTACTATCAAGTTATAATAACAACAACAACAATAAAAAGCACTGTGGTATAGGCAGCAACACAGACAAACAGATCACCAGAACAAAACAGTCCCAAAATAATTCTATACATATAGAGACAACTGAATTTTGGAAAAAGTACAAAGGCAATTCAGCAGAGAAAGGGAAGTCTTTTTCAACAAATGGTGCTAGAACACTTGGAGATCCATGTGCAAAAAAAAAAAATCCTTCCATATCTCAAACTATATTCACAGCTAACTCAAGATGGATCGCAGACATAGATCCTAAAATGATAAAGCTCTAGAAGAAAGCATAGGAGAAAATTTTTATGATCTTGGACTTAGGCAAAGGTTTCAGATACAAACCATATAAGAAAAAGTTGATATATGAACTTAATCAAAATTAAGAATTCCTATTCATTCAAATAAAATGTTAAGCGAATTAAAAGATAATATTTAAAAAAAACGACTCTGCAAATCATGTATTTGATAAAGTACTTATATACAGAATACAGGGTTTCCCAGGTGGCGTTAGGGCTGGTAAAGAACCTGCCTGCCAATTCAGGAGACATAAGAAACGCAGGTTCGACTCCTGGGTGGGGAAGATCCCCTGGAGGAGGGCACAGGAACCCATTCCAGTATTCTTGCCTGGAGAATCCCATGGACAAAGGAGCCTGGAGGGCTACAGTCCATATGATTGCAAAGAGTCAGATGTGACTGAAGTGACTCAGCACACATACAGAATATATTCAGAATCTTCAAAACTGGGTAAGAAAGCAAACAGTTCAATTTAAAAATAGGTGAAAGATTTGAACTTGATTTCATCAAAGAAGTCATATACAATGGCAAATAAGCATGTGAAAAGAAGTTCAATGTTATCAGATATCAGGGAAACAGTAATTTGCCAAAGCCTTTGACTGTGTGGATCACAATAAACTGTGGAAAATTCTGAAAGAGATGGGAATACCAGACCACCTGACCTGCCTCGAGAAACCTGTATGCAGGTCAGGAAGCAACAGTTAGAACTGGACATGGAACAACAGACTGGTTCCAAATAGCAAAAGGAGTACGTCAAGGCTGTATATTATCACCCTGCTTATTTAACTTATATGCAGAGTACATCATGAGAAACGCGGGGCTGGAGGAAGCACAAGCTGGAATCAAGATTGCCAGGAGAAATATCAATAACCTCAGATATGCAGATGACACCACCCTTATGGCAGAAAGTGAAGAACTATAAAGAGCCTCTTGATGAAAGTGAAAGTGGAGAGTGAAAAAGTTGGTTTCAAGCTCAACAATTCAGAAAACTAAGATCATGGCATCTGGTCCCATCACTTCATGGCAAATAGATGGGGAAATAGTGGAAACAGTGGCTGACTTTATTTTTGGGGGCTCCAAAATCACTGCAGATGGTGACTGCAGCCATGAAATCAAAAGACGCTTACTCCTTGGAAGGAAAGTTATGACCAACCTAGATAGCATATTCAAAAACAGAGACATTACTTTGCCAACAAAGGTTCATCTAGTCAAGGTTATGGTTTTTCCAATAGTCATGTACGGATGTGAGAGTTGGACTATAAAGAAAGCTGAATGCCAAAGAATTGATGCTTTTGAACTGTGTTTTGGAGAAGACTCTTGAGAGTCCCTTGGACTGCAAGGAATCCAACCAGTCCATTCTAAAGGAGATCAGTCCTGGGTGTTCTTTGGAAGGACTGATGTTGAAGCCAAAACTCCAATACTTTGGCCACTTGATGGGAAGAGCTGACTCACTGGAAAAGACCCTGATGCTGGGAAAGATCGAGGGCAGAAGAAGGGGATGACAGAGGATGAGATGGTTGGATGGAATCACCGACACAATGGACATGGCTTTGGGTAAACTCAGGGAGTTGGTGATGGACAAGGAGGCCTGGCATGCTGCAGTTCATGGGGTCGCAGAGTCGGACACAACTGAGCGACTGAACTGACAAGAAAAAGAAATACCATATCTGGTGGTATTGGTGCATTTCTACAGGAACTATAACTCTCATATACTATTTGTGAGACTGTAAACTGGTTAAAAAAAAAAAAACAAAAAACCAAGAAACAATACATTTGTTTTAAAAAAATACAACTGCCATAGGATTCATCCATTCCATTCCTAAGTATTGACTCCAAGAGAAAAGAAAGCATATGTCTACACAATAGGTGTACCTCACAGCAATTTTACATGTAATAGTTGAAAACTGAAAACCCACATGTTCATCAACATGTGACTGGGACAATCAAATTACAGCATATCCATACAATAAAAGCAGTAAGAGCAATGTATTACAGACACATCATCACACAACAAATATAGAGGAATTTCAAAGTGTGCTGAGTAAAAGAAACCAATCCATAAGAGTAAGCACTGTTAATTCCATGTATATGTTATGCATGGGCCTCCCAGGTGGCACAGTGCCAACGCAGGACATGTCAGAGACCTGGATTTGATCCCTGGGTTGGGACGATCCCCTGGAGTAGGAAATGGCAACCCATTCCGTGTTCTTGCCTGGGAAGTCCCATGGACACAGAAGCCTGGCGGGCTACAGTCCAAGGGGTCACAACGAGTCAGACAGAACTGAGTGTGTGCGTGCAGGCATGCACACACATACATACACACGTATGTATATAAAAGACACAAACTAATGTAGAGGAGAACAGATCAATGGTTGCCCTGGGGTAGGATAGCAGGGAAGTAAGGGTTAGAGGAAGGGATTACAAAGGGGTAAAAGGAAACTGGGAGATTACAGATGTCATTTGTTTCTTGATTATCTGACTATATTCCTAATCATGATGTCATGATGGCTTCACAAAGTGTATGTATGTCAAGAAGTATTCAATTATGCCCAGTGTTCACAGCAGCATTATTTACAATTGCCAAGATATGGAAGCAATCTAAGTGTCCATCAATGGATGAAGGAATAAAGAAGATGTGGTGTATATATACAACAGAATACTGCTGCTGCTACTGCTGCTAAGTCGCTTCAGTCGTGTCCGACTCTGTGCGACCCCACAGATGGCAGCCCACCAGGCTCCCCCATCTCTGGGATTCTCCAGGCAGGAACACTGGAGTAGGTTGCCATTTCCTTCTCCAATGCATGAAAGTGAAAAGTGAAAGTGAAGCCACTCAGTCATGTCCGACTCTTAGCGACCCCATGGACTGCAGCCTACGATGCTCCTCCCATGGGATTTTCTGAAAACTGGAGTGGGTTGCCATTGCCTTCTCCCACAACAGAATACTACTTAGCCATAAAAAAGAATGAAATTTTGCCATTTGGAGCAACATGGATGCACTTGGAGGGTATTACACTAAGTGAAATAAGTCAGAGAAGGACAAATATGAGATATTATTTGTATGTGGAATCGAAAAAATAAAACAAACCAGCAAATGTAACAAAAAAAGAAGCAGACTCACAGAGAACATTGTAGTAGTTACCAGTGGGCAGAGGGAAGGGGAGAGGGGCAAGATAGGGGTAGAAGATTAGGTACAAACTACTATGCATAAAATAAGCTAAAAGGACACACTGCGTAACATGGGGAATATGGCCAATTTTATAACTATAAATGGAGTATAACCTTTAAAAACTGTGAATCACTATATTGTACACCTGTAACTTATACAATATTGTGTATCGCCATACTTCAACTTTTTAAAAAGCATTCAATTATATGCTTTTAATTTGTGTGACATATCAGTTATCAATTACACCTCAATAAAGTTACTAGAAAGAATGAGCCAAAATAATATATTAGCTAGGTAAGCACTTACCTTTTTTTAAGCCAAGACGACTGAACTGTTACCACGACATACAAGAAAATTAACATTTAGTCAATATCCATTATATGCTAAGCATTATGCTAGCCACTTGTTAGATACTAAATTATGTGCTTAGCGTCATCTTAAGGCCATTCCTTGGGGGGGGGGAAAGGCGGGGGGATGGGGCAGAGCAAGATGATAATATGAAACTTTAGCAACTAGACAAGGTTTTATTTCTAGTCTGTAATAATTCTAACTTCCAGTTCCTAAAAATCAAATATACAACATTATCAATAAACACAGTAGATTTAAATCTAAATCCTCCAAGTTCTATAAATTCAGCTGGAATTGTCCTTCAGTGGGAACACATGCCAGGACAAAGGTTTACATAAGATGCTTAAATTATGTTCTCATATACTGGTACGCCTGAGAAGGCAATGGCACCCCACTCTAGTACTCCTGCCTGGAAAATCCCATGGATGGAGGAGCCTGGTGGGCTGCAGTCCATGGGGTCTCGAAGAGTCTGACACGACTGAGTGATTTCACTTTCACTTTTCACTTTCATGCATTGGAGAAGGAAATGGCAACCCACTCCAGTGTTCTTGCCTGGAGAGTCCCAGGGACAGGGGAGCCTGGTGGGCTGCCTTCTATGGGGTTGCAGAGTTGGACACGACTGAAGCGACTTAGCAGCGGCAGCAGCAGCATACTGGTAAGCACTGAATTCTAAAAATACCCTTAGTGAATGGCAGTTTAATTTAAAGGTTAAAAATACAGTTTAGATGGAACCAAAAAAAAATCAAAATCCTGTGTAACTGGGAATACCCTATTCTGCAAACTAGTTTCCTTATAGTGGTTATGTATTAATAAAACCTGCACTTAACTTGCAAAAAGGATTGGAAGTGGCTCTCCCATCTGCAAAACGGGAGACCCTTAAGACATCTTTCAGTCTTTGCAGTTCTACCCTCCCCTACTCATTTGCCTAGGAATTATACTAATTATATTTCAAAGTCACAGTGACCACTCAGAAATACAGAATATTTAATTCAATTAACTGTTAGAACCAAGTATAGTACTTAGAGGTCCATGTTTTTTGTTCTACATTTGACAAGGTTTACTTCAGCACTCTTGCCATTTGGAGCTAGAATACTGTTGTGAGGGATTATCCTGAGCATTTCAAGATGTTCAGCTGACCTGCTACCCACTAGATGCCAGAAGCACCTCTCCATAGTTGTGACAATCAATAGTGTCTCCAGACATTCTCATTGTCCTCAGAGGAGCAAAACAGTCCCTGTTGAGAGTTACTGTCCTAAAATGAGTGCAGTAATCTCTCTATATGGACCTGCTTCACTCACAGGGCAGGGAGTCTGAAAACAGAGTCCTCCATTTGAAAGTTCTTAAGAATATTTTAAATGATTATAGATAGTATATGCTCCTTTAAAAAAATAATAATAAATTACTAAAAAGCAAAGTTTTTTTTTTTTTAAACAAACAAACACTGTTTTGTTTTCAAACTGAGAAAGCTAGGCCCTACAAAATACCTGATACCTCTTCATTCAGATCATGTCTCCAGGGTGGGGAAAAAACTTCTAAGGCCAAAGAATTATAAACAAACCATTCCTTAACTAACGAACCATGGCAATTAATTCAGAAAATGTCAATACTCTATTGGAATTCAATTTTAGAGCTCTGCCATTACCCAACCTACATCTTGTCCTAAGTAGGTTATCAAATATCATTGTCCTCAATTTCAAACTGCCATTATCTGTGGTAAATCTCCTACACATTAACTTTCCCTGTCACAGTCTCCTAGCCAAATTTTTTCTTCAATGGCTTAACTCTCAAGTAAAATGTAAAGACCACAATGTCAACTGTGTCTAGAAAATATTTTCTTTCTTGAAAAAATATCTTTTTACATTGCTAAACTGGACTTAATCGCTTTCTTACTATTACACAAGAATAAATATAATTTACTTGGGATACAGATTTGCTGCCATAAATGCAGAAAGAGTAAAAAACAAACGGGAGACATGAAATCTGGGTTCCGGCTCTGACTCTGCCTCCTAATACTTGGATGACCAGGTAACAGTCCCGAACTTCAGCTCTCTTAGTTGTAAAAAAAAAAAAAAAAGAAGAAGAAGAAGAAGAATTTAACTAACTCTAAAGTTATTGTGTGGATCAGTTACCACTTATGTGAAATAACTCTGTACACAGTAAAGTGTCATACAAAGGTTGGGTACTGGTAGTATCCTGTTGGTGTGAGTAAACCACATGGTAGTGAAACATGCACCTCAAATAAAAGACTTAATTCACTGTATAAACGTCACTTTTCAAAAGGAACATTCCTTACGAAGAGAGCCTTAGATGATAAACCTTGGACTAGGATTCAGGCATCTGGGTTCTAAACTCGTTCTGCCATTAACTGTCTGTATCAACAAAGGCAAACTTTCCTTTTCACCTCAAATTTCGTATAAAAAGATCCAAGTTCTGGACCAGTTGTTCCATAAATACTGTTACAGCCTATTGGCCCACGAAATTACCAAGTGATCCAAAATGAGTGGGTTAAACTCATTTAACCCTATATCCACAATTCAAGAGTAGTTCGGTCGGACGCAAAAGAGAAGGTAACAGACAGTAAGAAAATTTTATTTAGAAATAGAATGCTGTATGATTTTCCAAAAGAAAAGGAAGCTATAAACTACCTTGTTTTCTACAATTAATCATAGCTCTCCCTCTAAATGATAGTAATTATGAACAAGGTGCATTAACAAGGGCGGGGCTCTTTCCCACAAGCTTTTAGGGAACCACCCACTTCCCAAAGAGGTGTAACTGCTTCCTCCTTGCCCTCCTTAGCCAAGAAACTTGAAAGATTAGGGTTTATATTGTCTGAGTTTTTTTTCTTTTCACTTGGGTGGGGATGGCGGTAGTCATCTGACAAACATATCCTATAAACACCATTATCTGCAACAACAAGTCTCCAGAAAGTCTAAAAATAATCTAAGTTGTTGAATAGTGTTTTTAAAACAGTTAGGGCTATTAACTCAAAACGAGGTAACCCTGTGTGTGATTAGCGTTTGCCAACTACCAAGTGTTCCCTTCCCCAAATTATCCGCCCTCCCGCGTCTCTGTAGAGGCGATGCCTCGCCCTCCACTAGCGCATCGCGCCAGGGCCGAAGGGAGAGTCCCCAGGGGCTCCCAGAAGAGGGAAGGCCGAGCAACCCAGGCCTCCAGACGCCGTCACCCCTCGCCCCTCACCAATGACGATGCGCAGGTGCTTCAGGCGGGTCAGCGCGTCCTTCTTGGTATCCAGCACCTTCTGGGTAGACTTCTTCACGTCCCCGTGCGGCTTCTTGGAGAACATCCTGCCGCCGCCACGGCCGACTCCGGCCCCCTCCCGGCCAGGTCAAAGCGGCGGAAAGTGGAGAGAGTGGGCGGGGAGGAGACTACTGCGAGCGGCTCATTCACTCCCCAGCCTTGCGGGCCCCGGCGCGGCCGACTCCTCCCAGACCAAGGCCAGGGCCGCCACCTCCACCCGACTCGCGCGGCGTCTGCAAGGCACCTTCGCCTCTAGCTCCAATATGGCGGCTCCCCTCTTCCAGTTCTGCACGGAGGGACGGAGACCCGGGCGGGTCGCCCGCCGCCGCCGCCGCTCCCTGCGGCCGCCGCTCGCCGTCACAGGCCAGGGCCGGGCACCCAGGACCCGTAGCCGCGGAGGTGCGGCTGTCGGCGGCAGCGACAGCACTCGTCTCTCCCTGAGGCCCCCTTAAGGTTAAATCTTCTTTAGCAGCCGCCAAGGAGACGGAGTGTGGTGATGGGGTTTCACGACTTTGCCGTCGGTGGCGAATGGTCCCCGTGGCAACCGCCTTCTGACGTCAAGAGTTCTTGACGTCACGCCAGCATGAGATCACCCGTGGCATTACCTTCCTTTAGTTTTCTGTGTAAGTAGCCAGAGGAGTAGCCTGGGGAAGTCAGGGAAGGAAAATCCTGCGTGCGCCTTTGAAAGCAGGGTCTTCTAGCCAAGCCCCCAGAGTAGTCTGTTTTTAAAGGTCCTCCTCCTGTCCCTGCTATTTACTATGTAACTTAAGAACATAGTTCCAGAACATCAGAGTAGATGTGCAGTGTATTTTAGACGCCATTTCTGAAGGCTTTGTTTTTAACACCCCATTTCCGTAATTTGAATTTTGTATACAGAATTTTTGTTTATATTGCAAAGTGATGGTTAATAATTTACTGTAGTTTCTAGATTTGTGGTATTATAGTACATCCTCTTGGTTAAAATTGTCTTACACAAATGAGTTCTCCCAAAAGCTTGTTGTAGTAGAAAGAAAAATTACAGGGAAAAGAAATCTGGAGAACTGTAAGGGTTAATTTTCTTCATCTGTAAAGAGTTCACAAATCCAGGAGAAAATTGCTAAAGCACAAGTAGAAGTTAGTAGAAAACATGAAATAAGTATTACAGAAGTGTGTACTCAACTAAAACATGTGAAAAATGTTCTCACTTGTGGGTACTTTTTTAAACTCAGATTAAAATAACATATTTAAACAATTTAAACAGCTTTTATTGAAGTGTACTTGATATACAGTAAACTGCACATTTTCAAAATGTGCAATTTGGTAAGTTGGATATTTGCATATGACCATGAAAATGTAAACAGTCAAAATAGTGAACATACTCATCAGCCCCCAAATGGTCCTCTTGCCCTTTTGTAATCCCTCCCTCCCACTGCCCCCAGCCTGGTCTTTGGGCAAACACTGATTTGCTTTCTGTCACCTGGAATTTGCATTTTCTAGAGTTTCATGGAAGTGTATGCTTATAGTATACTCTTGTCTGATTTCTTACACTCAATATAGCTTATTTTTAAATAATGTAACATTTTATCGGTCAAACTAGGAGTTTGTTTTAAGTTAGTCATCTTACAGCAGGTGAAGGCAGCAGCAGACAATCCTATTGCTTACTAGAAAGAAGCAGTAATGGCTACAAAAGTTGACATTGTGTATCAAGACACTTAAAAATGTTTATATATACTTTGGTTCATTAGTTTCACTTTCAGGACCCTATTCTAAACTATCAGAAATGGGAAAATACTTATATAAAAATATTTAAGCATGATTATAACACTGAAAGATTGGAAATGATTAATATCCATCAGGAGATAAAACATTCAGTAGGTGGAATGTCACGGAACCATGAAAATTATTAATATGAAGACTTTTTAATGACATAGAAAATACTCAAGATACTATTAAATGAAAAAGCAATACAGTGCTGAAGATATTATCAAAACTATGAAAGAAGCTATGCATGTAAAATGCAGTTAGAAAAAAATTCAAAACACCTCCAAAATTGTGATTATAGCTGCACAGTAAAATCACAGGTGAATTTAATTATTTTCTTTACATTTTTGCATAGCTTTTTTAAAACTAAAAGTCATATGTTGCTTTCACAACTTAAAAAACAAGTCTATTTAAAGAAAATTAAGAAAATCTAATGTACCAATTTTAAACTCACAAAACAAATTAAGATGTATGTGTAGGAATAGAAACTCCTTGAAAATAAAGGCTTTTTTGAAAAATTTATATGTCTCACTGTGGTACAGAACAAATATTTGTTGATATTTAAATTATGTTTACATTAAAATGGGTTCTTTTGCTAGTATTAGAGTCATCCAACCCCATGATTCTGGCTATCATTTATTTGGTGATTTTGGACACCTATGTCCCTATTAGTAACCCAAGTCTCCTTTCTGAGCTTCCACAAGCTACTCAAATTCAGTATATACAAAACAACACTCATCATCTTTGTCCTTTCCACTCCCAAACCTGATCTTCCTCCTTCATTAAATATCTCCACTGGTACTACCACTATTACCTCAGATTTTCAATCCAGCTGTTTGATCTAAAGGCTTCTTCTCTGTCATCCAGTCAGTTACCAACACCTGATGATTCTACTACTTAAGTATTTCTTGATTTAGTCCTCTTCTCTCCATTATCACCACCTTTGTTAAGGCTCAGGGCTTCACAATTTCTAGCCATATATGCTAGAAATGGGGAAGGAAATGGCAATCCTAGGAAATGGCAATGCTAGAAATGGCAGTGGTTTCCTCCCTATCCCCACATCTTAGTAAGATTTGAGTATCCATTCCTTTTTAAGTAAATTTTAAGAGTTAAAAAGAGATGCCCAATGGTCTTGCAGTCAGTACTTGAATATCTGTGTTAATGAGGAAAAGATGTGGCATGAATAAATCAAGACATCATTTCTTTTTCTTTTTTTGGTATACATATTTGCTTAAGGATATATTTTATAGTCAGGAAATGCACAGCACTTTTTGGATCAAAGAACAAAACCCATATTGAGCAAAGGCTATAAACGTCCAGATTTTATACGTTGCTCCCCCTTCATAGTGATTATAACCAATCTCTAAGTTTGTCAAGATGATGCAGGAAAAGCTGACCTAGACTCTTGCTCTTTCTAAACTTGTTGAAGTGAAATTTTAAAAAAAAAGGTAATTAGCCACATTGATTGTGGTGGATATATGCTGGCTTGCCTACCATCTGGTAATCATACCCAGATTTTTCTTTGGAAAGCCACCCCTCTCTTGGTCTCATTTGATATCCTGCTGCACTGCCCTCTTTGACTTTGGTATTCTAGCACTTGAATACCAAACACTCGAAATAACACTCGAAAGAGTGTTAGGGATGGGCACATGACCAGTTCAGTCTAATAAAACTCTCTCCTACAACTACTGCAAAAGAGAAGTTCATTTTTCCAAGATGAAGGCCTGGAACTGCTAGGAATTAACAGGTGAAAAGAATCTGCTGAGGATAAGGCCAATACTCTTGAGCATAGAGGGGATAGTTAAGTAGAGAGTAAGTCTTGAATTGCTTGAGCATTTGGATCCAACTTGCCTGAAGTACCACGGTCTTTTCTATTTCCCAGGTCAACAACGTCCTTATGTTTCTTTAGCCAATTTCACTTGGGTTTCAGTCACTTGATAGGAAAAGTTCCTAACTTAGACATTTTAAAGATACTCTGCTAGGCTGAATAGGGAGTAGAAATTTAAAAAAAAAAAAAAAAAAAAACGACTTGAAAACAAGACTACAACCCTCCTCTGAAGTCCTCCAGCAGCTTTTTCTTTACCATGACACTCACCTTACTCTATGTTGTAGTCTTCTATGCTTCATCTCCATTATATTAAGCTGTAATCTGTCTTTAAGGCAGGTTTTTAAAATTTTTCCTATGTTGCATAATTCCAGGCTCCAAGAGTTGCTTCCTCTCCCTCTTTTACTCTGTCTTCTCTGTCTCTGTCTCTCTCTCTGCTCTCTCCAGTGTTACCAGGCATGAGGTAGGCACCCAATACATATTTATGGAAAGAAAAAGTAAACACTAGGCACTCAGTAAATGCTTACTGAATTTATGCAAAGATAATAGTTGCAGTTTCTGCTGAGGATGGTGGAAAGAGGACTAAGAAAGGAGAAACAATGCTCAGTAGGGGCAGACAAGTCAATCTTTGTCTTTATTAAATGTTTCCATGATTTATCCATGAAAATTAACATAAGTTGTGGTCCCCAGAGACTCAAGCAGAAAGATAAACTTGGAGGCTATATTTTGGGCAATTCATTCTGTCCCAAATGTATTAACTAAGAATATTTCACATACTATTTCTGTGTTTGTTTCATATATTTTTTCCATTTGCTATATAATATCCCAGTTTTTTTTTTCTTGCTGCAAACAGGCTTCTAAGCAGAGCTATATGCTTTCTGTGAAATTAATCTTGATTTCCTTTCCTATTATTTTAAAATCCTCTTTCCCTATTTGTACCTCATATAAACATGGCTATGCAAAGAAAAACATTTTCCTCTGCAAAGAAAAAATCAGGATGTCCTATTACATTGATGGAGTCACCAAAAGAATCTACAATAGCTGAAAAAAATCCTGAAAATTCTGAACGGTATAAATTGAAATTGTGCTTGGAAAATTTCTTCTATAAAATAAGAGTGAATCTGCTTGTTTGCAAAACTGTTTTCCAGACCCATATCAATAGCCCTGTCTAAAATACAATGAAATACTTGCTTAGCATAGAAAAAATTTTAAATTCAGCTAAGAGAGCTGTAAGACCCACCCCAACATGTTAAAAAAAAAACCCACCCCAATGTGTTGCTTAATAGTAGTTTATTTCAATGACAATATATCCTTTTTTTAAGTTTACAAAAATTATTCATTTCCCACATGCATAGCTTGTATCATGAAAGTTACAGAGCTTGTTTTGAGGAAACATTATGATTCAGTGGAAAGATAAATGAATTATTCAAGGGATTTGGGTTCTAGTTCCTCTCAGCATCAGTTTTCTCATTAGGAAAGTCAAGATAAGGTGTGCTCTCAGTGATTTATGAAATTCAGGAAATAATAGTGTTTTCAGTCACGATCTTTAGAGTTAGGTAGATTTGAGCTGGACCTTTCCTTTCAGGATTTACTTTATCAGGGATCTCTGGCATATAGTTTAATCTCTCTGAGCCTCATTTTCTTCATACATAAACCATATCAGTAATTGTGATAATTAGGTAAGAAGTGGTATTGAAAGCTACTTCTACAATGGCTGACATATAGTGTTACGTCCCTTTCCTTTCCTTGATAGACTTTTAGTGGAGCAACTTGTATAATTGTTTAAAAATTTGCTCCCCTGCTATCCTATATCCCATCTTCTTGCAAAATGCCCGATACAAAATGTTCTCAATAAATACCTGTTGACTGGAAGAATGAGTGTCAGTCCCCTTCCCTTTCTCTTGCAGGGCACTCAGTAAATGATTGATGAATGAATGGAATAATTTTAGAAAACAAAAAATGTAACATATTCATAATAATTATATGGCTGGCACACCTGAGGAAAAAGGAAACACCATAACACTGTAGCAAAACAAGCTGGCACAAAGGTAATTTAGAGAGCATGCCCAATCCACTGCCTGATTTTCTCTTTAAAAGCTCTCCCCCCTGGAGACATATTTATTTTGAAAAGACAAACCTAGAAAATTATAATACTGCTTGTGAAAACTAGACTTCAAACTTAAGTTTAAAATCATGAGCATCCCAAGAAAAATATGTCATCATCAAACTCCCACATGTGAACATTACGTTACTATTTTTTATAAAGTCAGGTTTATTCAAATTGAAGAGACCTTTAAAAACTGTTTTTAATGGGCTTTATTTCTGTAAATAAGTTTTAGGTTCACAGATGCTCCTTGCCCCCACACGTGCACAGCCTCCCCCATTTAGCAATATCCCCCATAAAAATGGTACATTTGTTACAACTAGCAGGCCTACACTGACATATCCTTGTCACCTAAAGACCATAGCTTACATTAGGGTTCACTTTTGATATTAGGGTCCATACACATTTTATAGACTTGGACAAATGTATAATGACATTTTTCCACTACTATAATATCAAATGGAGTATTTTCACTGCCATAAAAATCCTTTATGCTTCTTCTATTCATCCCTCTCTCTAACCCCCAGCAACCACTGATCTTTTTATTGAACAGACTCATTTTTTAAAACAATTTAAAAACGTACAGGAAAATTGGGTCAATAGTATAAAGACTTCTCATGTGCTCAACTGCTAGTATGGTATATTTATTACAATAATAAACCAATAAGAGATTTCCCTGGGGTCCAGTGGTTAAGAATGCACTTTCCAGTGTAGGGGATGGGAACTAAGATTCCACATGCCTGGTGGCAACTAAGCCCTTGGGCTGCAATGAAGACCCAGTGCAGCCAAAAAATAAAAATGATATGTTACCATTATTAATGACATTCCACAGTTTTATTTTTTATCTGATGTCCTTTTTCCGTTCTATGATCTTATCCAGTATACCTTATTACATTTAGTTATTATTTCTCCTTAGGCTCCCCTTGGCTGTGATAGTTTCTCATATTTTCCTTGGTTTTGATGACATTAAAAGTTTTGAGGCATACTGGTCAGGTTTATTGAAGGATGCCCCTCTACTGAAATTTGTCAGTTGTTTTTCTCATGATTAGACTAAAGTTGTGGGTTTGGGGGAGGAAGATCACAGAGGTAAAGCCATTTTCATCACATCATATCAATGGTAAATACTATCAACCTGACCTCCACTGTTGATGTTGACCTAGATCACCTGACTGAAGTACTAGCAGGTTTCTCCAATGTAAATTTTTGTTTTGTTTTGATTTGTTCTTGGTTTTTCCCTACCATCCTCGAGGAAAATCACTATGTGAGTCATTATTTGTTGACTGCATTTTATTATAAAAGCTGTACATTTTCTTCTATTACTTTAGACATGGTGTCTCTTTTAGTTTAATTACTGTGAATGAGAAGGTTGAAGTTCCAACTGTGTTGCATTAGTAAAAGGACAAACAATGCTTACCAGCTGAATCCTAATGAGACATGAATGCCAAGGAACTGAAGTTAACAGAAAATTAAAAACCAAAAGAAGTAATCAGCAGAGAGACTAATAGTTTTCAAAGCTCTGGTGTCTCAGGATCAAAATTATTGAGGGCCTCCAAAGGGCTTACTCAAGTGGCTCAGGTGGTAAAGAATCTGCCTGCAACGTGGAAGGCCTGGGTTTGATCCCTGGGTCATGACGATCCCCTGGAGAAGGGAATGGCAGCCCACTCCAGTATTCTTGCCTGGAGGATTCCATTGACAGAGGAGCCTGGTGGGCTATGGTCCATGGGGTCATAAAGAGTCAGACATGATTGAACAACTAACACAAAAAGAGCTTTTGCTAATCTATAACATTATCAAAATTAAAGCTGAGGAAACTACAAAATTCAGATGAAAGAAATTATATATAGAGAGAGAAATTACATATATATATGTATGTATGTATGTGTGTGTATATATATATATGGAGAAATGGACTTCAATGGTGGTGCAGTGGATAGGAATGCACCTGCCAATGCAGGGGACACAGGTTCGATCTCTGGTTCAGAAAGGTCCCACGAGCTGCAGAGCAACTAAGCCCATGTGCCACAACTTCTGAGCCCGCTATAACTCTAGAGCCACAACTATTGTAGCCTACACACCCTAGAGCCTGGACTCTGCAATAGGAGAAGCTACCACAATGAGAGAGCTTCCCTGGTGCTTCTGGGGTAAAGAATCCGCCTGCAATGCAGGAGTCACAGGAGATGCAGGTTTGTTCCCGGGCAGGGAAGATCCCTTGGAGGAGAGCATGGCAACCTCCCCCAGTATTCTTGCCTGGAAAATCCCACGGACAGAGGAGCCTGGTGGGGTACAGTCCATAGGATCTCAAAGAGTCAGACACGACTGAAGCGACTTAGCACGCACGCACGCACGCACGCACGCACGCACGCACGCGCACACACACACACACACACACCACAATGAGAAGCCTGAACACCATAATGAAGAGCTGTGACCGCTCACTGCAACTTGAGAAAAGCCCACGTGCTGCAATAAAGACCCAGTGCAACCAAAAATAACTGGAGAAATATTTCATGTTCATGGAATGGAGCATTCAGTTTTTTAAAGATGTCAGTTCTTCCCAACCTTATCTGAACACAATACCAATCAAAACCCCAGGAAGCTGTTTTATAGATAACAACACACTGATTCTAAAGTTTATGTGGAAAGGCAGAAGATCCAGAATTAGCCAACCAACACTGAAGACGAACAAAGTCGCTACCTCCTTGTTTGAAAACTCACTTAACAACTGTAATAATCAAGACAACAGTGTGGTATTTGTGAAAGAATAGACACAACCATCAGTGGAACAGAAATAGAGTCATGCAAATATAGTCAGCTGATACTTGACAAAAGAGCAAAGGCAATTCAATGGAGAAAAGATAATCTTTTCAATAAATGTGCTGAAACAAGTGACATTCACATACAAAAAAAAAAAGGGCCTAGATATAGACCTTTCAACTTTCACAAAAGTTAACTCAAAATGGAGCATTCCTGAAGGTAATGTACAAAACTATAAAACTACTAAAAGAAAAGGGGAGAACACCTAGATGAGCTTTCATTTGGCAGTGAGTTTTTAGATATAGCACCAACAGCATCATCCATGACAGAAAAAAAAAAAATGATGTCAGATTTTATTAAAGTTTCTGCTGTAGGAAAGACATGGTTAAAAGAATCACAGGATAACTCACCACCTGGCAGAAAATCTTTGCAAAATACATATGTGATAAAGGACTTGTTTAAAATACACAAAGAACTCTCAGGAAAACAAGTGACCCAATTAAAAAAATGGTGAAAAGACTGAATAGACACCTTGCCAAAGAAGATATACAAATGGCAAAGAAGCAAATGAAAAGATGCTCAATATCATTGACCATTAGAGAATTACAGATTCAAACAACAGTAAGATACTACTGCACACATATTAGAATGACTAAAATTCATAACAATGATGCACTAACTGCTGGTGGGAAAGTATGCATTGCTAATGGGACTGTAAAATGGTACAGCCTGCTTTGAAAGGCAGTTTGGCAGTTTCTTATAAAGTTAAGCATATTCTTACAATATGACCCAGCGGTTACACTCCAAGGTATTTGAAATTGAAAATATGACTGATTTGAAAATATGGCTTCACCAAAATCTACACACAAATATTTGTATTATCTTTATTCATAACTCCACAATTTGGAAGAACCAAGATGTTCTCAATAGGTGAGTGAATAAAACACTGTGTTACATCCATACAATGGGATACTATTCATCAGTGGGAACAAAAAGCAAGCCAAGAAAACATAGGAGTGAATCTTAATTGCGTATTACTAAGTAAAAGAATAAGTCTGAAAAGGCCACATACTTTATGATTTTAATTATATAACATTCTGGAAAAGAATATGATAGCAACAGTAAAAATTAATGGTTGTTAGGAGCTTGGAGAGGAGGGAGAGAGGGTAGAATAGGTAAAGGACAGGCAATTTTTTAGGGGGTAAAATTATCCTATATGACATTTTAATTGTGGATACTTGACTCTATGCACTTATCAATATTCATAGAAACTTACAGAATATCTGCTGCTGCTGCTAAGTCGCTTTAGTCGTGTCCAGCTCTGTGCGACCCCATAGACGGTAGCCCACCAGGCTCCGCCATCCCTGGGATTCTCCAGGCAAAAACACTGGAGTAGGTTGCCATTTCCTTCTCCAATGCATGAAAGTGAAAAGTGAAAGTGAAGTCGCTCAGTCGTGTCCAACTCTTCGAGACTCCCATGGACTACAGCCCACCAGGCTCCTCCATCCATGGGATTCTCCAGGCAACAGAATATCTAGTGAACCTTAATACATGCAAATTAAAAGAAATCATTTAGAAAGCTATAGGATCCCAAGTTGGAACACAGAATGTGACAAAATAATTTAACACTATTATATGTATGAGCCAGCTTCACTGAAGAAGGTAGGGAAAACATACTCATTTGAAAATGAAAGAAATCTCTAAGACTAAAGACTAAAGAAAATGTACGTGAACACTGTACTCTAGTTGATTAAGTCTTTTTCATGAGGGTATGGCTTAATTCTGATACTGGTATACATGTATACTGAAATTAAATAACTACGTAAGTGGATAGCAGATGGCAGGACTCAAGTTTCTTCCTGTTAGAGTGAGAGTTTTTCAGATAAGCACAGGGAGGTGGGTAGAATAATCCGTTTGGTAGTGGATTTGAGTTGAAGAGATCACCAAGAACTTGTTTATCTTAATATAGATGCAGGCAGTTACATGTAGAAATATTTACAGATAGGTATATGTGGATGGATTAGTAAACACATGTGTATTTCCTTGCTCTGTCAGCTGAGAGGACTTAGAAGCAATGACACTCTAGTAGCAGCAAGCACACCTATAGCCAGAGTTGGCTTTAATACCATTTTCCAATTAAAAAACAACAACAACAAAGCTCTTTGGAATAATGTCTGGTTCTAGGACTGAAGCTGATTCTAGGTTTCATATACAAGATGAGCCTGGATCATTTTGTAGTGCCAGAAATAAGGAAATCCATCACACACACACAAAAATGACAGGAATATATCAACTGAAAGAGCACTCAATAGCAAAAGTTAAGATAATGTGAACAACAAAATAAATAAGGTAATCTTAGATTACAACCACAAATATAAACATCCATGAGTCCATATAGATATAAATAATAATTGAATAAAAGGTAAATGGGGGAGAAGAGACAAATCTCCCATTCAAGAAGATTTTCAAAGAATTTATATAGATACTCAAGGAGATGGAGAGTAACTCCCTAGTTCTTAAGTGTGGTCTGCACATTAAGAGTTTCTTCCAAAGAGTGCAGTACAGAAGAGGCAGGGGGAGTAACCTTACAGTGGAGAAATGACACACACTCAGCCAGGTGATCAAGGTTAAAATCAGCAGTGAGGTATCACATTAACAGTATGTACCCTTGGTATAATATAATGAAAATGGCGCTTCCGTGGTTCCTATTTAAAACCTATAACCTCAGTCTAATCATGAGAAAAGCATTAGGCAAATCCCAGTTGACCAGTGCTCCTCAAAACTGTTAAGGTCAAAACCAAGGAAAGTCTGAGAAACTATCATAGTCAAGAGGAACCTAAGGAGAAATGAAAACTAAAGGTAATAAGGAATTCTGATGAGATTCTGGGATACAAAAAGGACATTAGGTAAAAACCAAGGAAACCTGATAAACTATGTACTTTAGTTAATGATGTATCATTGTTGGTTCATTAATTGTAACAAATGTACCATATCATTTGTAAGAAAAGAAAACTGGATGCAGGGCAAATGGAAACTCTCCGTTTATTAGTTCAATTTTTTGTATAAATTTGAAACTTCTAAAAATAAAGTCTCTATATCATGTATGAAACGAGATGCCAGTCCAGGTTTGATGCATGATACTGGATGCTTGGGGCTAGTGCACTGGGACGACCCAGAGGGATGGTATGGGGAGGGAGGAGGGAGGAGGGTTCAGGATGGGGAACACATGTATACCTGTGGTGGATTCATTTTGATATTTGGCAAAACTAATACAATTATGTAAAGTTTAAAAATAAAATTAAATTAAAAAAATAAATAAAATAAAATCATTAAACCTGAGAAATTGTGAAGCTATTTTAATATGCATAAATAACAATGACATGCCATTACAAGATAACATTCATAATTTTTTGAAAAATGTATTTTGAACTGACATATTTATGAAAAAATAAAATATCTTTTTTTAAAAGACATGTTTTGTGAGAACAAATATATAATTGGAAAGGGGGAATATTTTAATAAATTTTTCAGATAATTGTGGCCACTCTACTAAAACTAAACTCAGTGAAGGGTAGTTTCTTAAATATTAGTTGTAGCATGGATTTATGAAAGCATATCAATAAACTTTTTGTATTCCTTACATTAAAATCTTGCACTTTAAATGGAACTTTTACTCATGCATAATTTTGTAGCATTATACACTTTCCATTTGGAAAATAATTGTTCACTGAGATATACAGATATTCCAAATGTTAATACATTTCATTAAACAATATAAATATTTAAAAAATCAAATGCATCAGAAAATCCTTTAAGTATTAGAAAGTTGTCATGCTCACCATGGTGAATAAAAGTTTTCCGAATTCCTAATTATCATTTGGAAGCTTGAATTTAACCTTTAGTAACAAATACTGTCAACTGTTTTACTAAAAGTGACAGGCCCACTTTGTTTATTTGATATATTGTGAAAATATTTGCCAAATATCCAAGCCTGAAAAACTATAGTTTGTCAGTTCTTTGAAATAAAAATGTCATTCCTTGAATCAAGTTGCTAGGTTAGCTTACAACTCAACTGTGCAAATATTTTTCCTGAAGACCACCATTGTACTTTAGTACGTAGGATTTGCCACAGAAAATATTAAAAATGATGTACTCAGTGCTTTGGTTGATTAGGTGCTAAGTTGTGTCCAACTCTTTTGCAACCCTATGGACTGTAGCCCACCAGGCTCCTCTGTCCATGGGATTTTCCAGGCAAGAATACTGGAGTGAGTTGCCACTTCCTTCTCCAGGAGGTCTTCCTGACTCAGAGATCTTGACCCATGCCTCCTGCATTGATAGGAGGATTCTATATCACTGAGCTACCAGGGAAGCCCACTCAATGCTTGGGATCACATAAAGAATAATCTCTCCTGATTCATCTAGGATGTTCATAAGTGAACTTGGTGATGAAGAATACAATGAATGTTGGTATCGTTTGGTACCAATGCCTTCATGCTAATGTGCCAACCATTTTACTTATCACTGCTTTTGTACCTTCACTTCCAATGTCAATAAATTTTGTAATTTCTTTCTGTTGGAATTTTATAAATTATGATTTAATTTTTTGGGAAAACAGGTAGCATTTATGTACAAGTCAAGAAGGAGTAGGAGAATTAGGAATGTAATACACAACATGGTAAATATAATTAACTGATGTATTTTATGTATGAAAGTTAATAAGAGTGTAAATCCTGAGTTCTCATCACAAGAAATTTGTTTCTCTATTTTTAAAATTTTTGTAACTATATGAGATGATGGGTCTACCCTCAACTTGTGATAATCACTTCTTAATGTATGTAAATAAAATCTTTATATTGCATGCCTTAAACTTTTGCAGTGCTGTCAAGGATATCCCTTGGACTGCCAGGAGATCAAACCAGTCAATCCTAAAGGAAATCAGTCCTGAATATTCATTTGGACTGCTGCTGAAGCTGAAACTCTAATACTTTGGCCACCTGATGCGAAGAACTGACTCCTTGGAAAAGACCCTGATGCTGGGAAAGATTGAAGGCAGAAGGAGAAGCAGACAACAGAGGATGAGATGGTTGGATGGCATCACTAACTCGATGGACAGGAGTTTGAGTAGGCTCCAGGAGTTGGTGATGCACAGAGAGGCCTGGTGTGCTGCAGTCCATGGGGTTGCAAAGAGTTGGACACGACTGAGCGATTGAACTGAACTGAACAAGGATATCTCAGTAAAAATGGAAGAAAAAAAAGCATTGGAAGAAACTTTATGATTGGTTAAGGTCAGAAAGTGCTGAAAATAGTATCACAATGAATATAGAAGTTCTTAAGCGAAATATATTTTTAATGAGATGTGTTGATGCAAAGGCTGCTAACATTATTTAATAGCATCAGGAAATTAATTCAAAGAGAAGATAGATAAGTAAACTGTATTGTATATCCTTTCTCTCATGCCCCATATTTAATCCATTAGTAAGTTTTGTTGATTTTTATCTCCCATTATCTCAAATTTGTCCATTTCTTTTTGTCATACAGCCTCTACTCCTGTCCAAGCCACCATTATCTTACCTCAATATCTGATTGATTTTTTCCTTTATTACTCAATTTATTTTCTACTAAGCAACCAGTGATCTTTTTTTTTTTAAAAGACCTGATTTTAAGATAGTATAATCTTACCACTAATCTAATGGCATCCCTGCATACAAACTTCCTAATGGCAACCCACTGCATTTAGGATTTAGAAAAAAATCAAATATCCTTATAATCTACTAGGCCCTGAGAGATGTGGCCTTTCTCTAACTTACCTCACCTTGTGCCCCTTTTACCCTTAAATAGTGACTGTCCATAGTGATCTCTTAATTCCTCAAACATGAAGGTGAGAAAGCTCTTTTCTACATCAGGACCTTTACATATCCTGTTCTTTCCGTTTACGATATTCCTCCTTTCCATCCAAGCTGGCCTAATGCCAAACTGTCAGATATTAGCTGAAAGATTACTACTTTAGAGAGGTCTTACCTGATGCCCACTTCCACAGGTCTCTGTGTTATACTCTTGTAACACCAGTAGAGAACATCCCTTAATTTGCAGAGTTAGCTGTTTAATATTTACTGCTTTACTTTTCTCTGAGCTCTGTGCAAGCAGACACTGTGTCTGTTGTGTTCATCAATGAATCTCCTGAAGCCACTGCACTAGCGACACACAATACACAATAAATAGCTAATATATAAGTGAACATGAGAGGGAACTTTTGGTAAAAACAGAGAAGAAAGTATGATAGGAGATTTTAAAATATTTTACTTGCTTTTCAAAACACATTTTAAAGAAAAAATAATTAGCTGTCTGTTGTACTCAGAACTCTTTCAGCTGAAAGAATAACCAGAAAAACCACTACAATAAGAAGGGTAGCTCATTAGTTCATGTAACTGAAAGTCTAAGGCTTAACACTGAGCACATGTGGATCCAGGTGTTTAAAGTTATCAGGAATCTTTGCTTTTTCTCTCTGCTCTTCTGTTGCTTCCCATGCCTGCCTCCCTGCTTCTCCAAGTTGCATGTAGAGGAGAAATGGCCCTAGCAAAGCTAGGTTCATAGGCTTCATGGAACTTTTAACTTCTAAAGACGAAAACTCCTCAATAGCTCCAATAAAAACTCTGTCAATGTCCATCATGGCCTAGGTTAGTCCACGTGTCCATCCCTGGACCAAGAGAATATAATATTCTGATTGGCCACTTGAACCACATGGGAAGAATAAAGCAGAGGGAGTTACTGAAGGGAAAATCAAGGAGCTATTGCTTCAAAAAGGGGATAGATATTGAGCAGGCTAGAAGATTCCCACTGTAACTATACAGAAAAATTATCTGAAGAGGAAAAATACAGATTAAAAATAAAACTATGTAAAATATTTGTCATTGAGAAAAATCTTCAAAGAGAAAAGAAAATTTTATCTACTTTAAAAAAATCAGTTATTGACAACAGAAAAGAACATAATATGAGCTATGAGATAGTGGAATAATAAAAACATAAATATGCTAATAGAATATTATCAGGTTTATAGTTGAACTAATCCAAGAACTAATTTCTGCAAATAGACAGTTAATACAGGGATGGGCCCTATACTGTCAACAGGCTATTTCAAGCACTTTTAAATAGTTTCATTCTTCCCAGGAGAAGGGCATGGCAACCCACTCCTATATTCTTACCTGGAGAACCCTATGATAGAGGAGTCCTCCAGCTATAAGACCATTGGTTCACAGGGAGTTGGACACAACTGAAGCGACTTAGCATGCATGCATGTTCATTATCTTGGCTTGGTAAATAGGATTTAATTTAAGTGCAAACATAATATGTAAGATGCCAAGGCCATCATATTGATGACAGAATCTATTCTTTTTTTTCCAGAATCTATTCTTATATTAATAATAATTATAATAATTTTATATTAGGCTTCCCTGGTTTCTCAACTGGTAAAGAAGCTGCCTGCAATGCAGGAGACCCTGGTTTGATTCCTGGGTTGTGAAGATCCCCTGGAGAAGGGATTCTTGGACTTCCCTGGTGGCTCAGATGGTAAAGAATCTGTCTGCAATGCTGGAGACCTGGGTTCAGTCCCTGGGTTGGGAAGATCCCCTGGAGAAGGGAATGGCTTTTTATTAAAAATAATTGTTAATCATCTTATACTTAACTTATATTGTTAAATGTCAGAAGTGAAATAGTTTCATTCTTTCTAAGTGAAAAGTTGTGTGTAAATTGAATAAAATTAGGTATTTTGCTTACGTAAAATAACAATTTGGAATGTTTTATAATTTTTTATTTCATTAAGCATGCCCAGATAGTCCAAACTTAGTAAATAACATGTTTTAAAAAGATCAAGTAGCATTATCAGCAGAGGAAGCATTGTTATCCCTAGCATGAGTGCAATGGTGATATGAAAAACTGTCATCTGTCTTATTATAACAATAAAATGATTAACATTTAAAAAAAGTTTCTTTCTTAAGCAACTGAAATCATAGTGCATGCTAATGTGCTTTATTTATGTCTGATCTTTGTAACCCTATGCACTGTAGCTCGCCAGGCTCCTCTGTCCGTGGGATTCTCCAGGTAAGAATACTGGAATGGGTTGCCATACCATCCTCCAGGATCTTCCTGACCCAAGGATTGAACCTGCATCTCTTATGTCTCCTGTATTGGCAGGCAGGTTCTTTATCACGGTCTCATATAATTGATAATAAATTGGTCTTATTTACTTGTCAATGTAGATCTCTGAAGACCTAGATTTAGTTTGAATGATTAAAATGTTTCCCCTGATTTGAGTATTAGCCATTAGTTACTGCCTCCTGCCTTTGTTTTTCTAGCTACTGGCATCTGGCCTGAGTCCCTCAGTTGTGACAAGGTTTGTGGATGTACAGTTGATGTCTCAGCTCCACCATGTGGTAGTGTTTGGAATTAACTTTGTGTGTGCTGCTCAGTTGCGTCTGACTCTTTGCAACCTTGTGTACTTTAGCCCATCAGACTCCTCTGTCTATGGAATTTTTCAGGCAAGAATACTGGAGCAGGTTGCCATTTCCTTCTCCAGCGGATCTTTCTGACACAGGGATCAAATCTGCATCTCTTGCATTGGCAGGTGTATTCTTCACCCCTGACGCACCAGGGAAACCCTAATGAGGATAAATCAGAGTTAAAAAAAATGGGCTTGTAGCTTCCTCCCTCAGTTCAGTTCAGTCGCTCAGTCGTGTCCGATTCTTTGTGACCGCATGAACTACAGCACGCCAGGCCTCCCTGTCCATCATCAATTCCCAGGAGTTCACTCAAACTCATGTTCATCGAGTCGGTGATGCCATCCAGCCATCTCATCCTCTGTTGTCCCCTTCTCCTGCCCCCAATCCCTCCCAGAATCAGAATCTTTTCCAATGAGTCAACTCTTCACATGAGGTGGCCAAAGTACTGGAGTTTCAGCTTTAGCGTCAGTCCTTCCAAAGAACACCCAGGACTGATCTTTAGAATGGACTGCTTGGATCTCCTTGCAGCCAAAGGGACTCTCAAGAGTCTTCTCCAACACCACAGTTCAAAAGCATCAATTCTTTGGCGCTTAGCTTTCTTCACAGTCCAACTTTCACATCCATACATGACCACAGGAAAAACCATAGCCTTGACTAGATGGACCTTTGTTGGCAAAGTAATGTCTCTGCTTTTCAATATGCTATCTAGGTTGGTCATAAGTTTCCTTCCAAGGAATAAGCGTCTTTTAATTTCATGGCTGCAATCAGCATCTGCAGTGATTTTGGAGCCCCCCAAAATAAAGTCTGGCACTGTTTCTACCCTATATCTACTTTATTCCAAATAAAAATGAAATTCAAAATTTTATACACAGAAGTTTTAATCTTTCTTCCTATCCCCTAGGCTATACTCGCTGAATACACACACTGTACTTTGGAGACATTGACCTAGAGAAAACCTCACACACAGGCACCAAAAGATAAATACAGGAATATTCACAGAGGCAACCATTTTCAGTAATGAAAAAATTGGAAGCAACCTACCTGTCCATTAACAGGTGAGTGAAACTTTTTTGTGTGTGAGTGAAACTTTTAATATTTATTCAATGGAATATGTGTACTCAAGAGACTACCGTAACACATCAAAGTTACCTGGATTAGAGCTACCTGTATCATAATAGATACATCTCAAAAACATTGTTGAGGATAAAGGAAGTTGTAGTATTACATGTCAGATCAGATCAGATCAGATCAGTCGCTCAGTCGTGTCCGACTCTTTGCGACCCCATGAATCGCAGCACGCCAGGCCTCCCTGTCCATCACCAACTCCCGGAGTTCACTCAGACTCACGTCCATCGAGTCAGTGATGCCATCCAGCCATCTCATCCTCAGTCGTCCCCTTCTCCTCCTGCCCCCAATCCCTCCCAGCATCAGAGTCTTTTCCAATGAGTCAACTCTTCGCATGAGGTGGCCAAAGTACTGGAGTTTCAGCTTTAGCATCATTCCTTCCAAAGAAATCCCAGGGCTGATCTCCTTCAGAATGGACTGGGTGGATCTCCTTGCAGTCCAAGGGACTCACAAAAAAGTCTTCTCCAACACCACGGTTCAAAAGCATCAATTCTTCGGCGCTCAGCCTTCTTCATAGTCCAACTCTCACATCCATACATGACCACAGGAAAAACCATAGCCTTGACTAGATGAACCTTTGTTGGCAAAGTAATGTCTCTGCTTTTGAATATGCTATCTAGGTTGGTCATAACTTTCCTTCCAAGGAGTAAGCGTCTTTTAATTTCATGGCTGCAATCACCATCTGCAGTGATTTTGGAGCCCCCAAAAATAAAGTCTGACACTGTTTCCACTGTTTCCCCATCTATTTCCCATGAAGTGGTGGGACCGGATGCCATGATCTTCATTTTCTGAATGTTGAGCTTTAAGCCAACTTTTTCACTCTCCACTTTCACTTTCATCAAGAGGCTTTTGAGTTCCTCTTCACTTTCTGCCATAAGGGTGGTGTCATCTGCATATCTGAGGTTATTGATATTTCTCCCGGCAATCTTGATTCCAGCTTGTGTTTCTTCCAGTCCAGCGTTTCTCATGATGTACTCTGCATATAAGTTAAATAAACAGGGTGACAATATACAGCCTTGACGAACTCCTTTTCCTATTTGGAACCAGTCTGTTGTTCCATGTCCAGTTCTAACTGTTGCTCTTTGACCTGCATACAGATTTCTCAAGAGGCAGATCAGGTGTTCTGGTATTCCCATCTCTTTCAGAATTTTCCACAGTTTATTGTGATCCACACAGTCAAAGGCTTTGGCATAGTCAAAAAAGCAGAAATAGATGTTTTTCTGGAACTCTCTTGCTTTTTCGATGAGCCAGCGGATGTTGGCAG
The DNA here is from genome assembly GCF_029378745.1 of Bos indicus. Lineage (NCBI taxonomy): Eukaryota > Metazoa > Chordata > Mammalia > Artiodactyla > Bovidae > Bos > Bos indicus. The sequence continues at coordinate 46,179,578 of NC_091780.1, forward strand.
TTTGATCTCTGGTTCCTCTGCCTTTTCTAAAACCAGCTTGAACATCAGGAAGTTCACGGTTCACATATTGCTAAAGCCTGGCTTGGAGAATTTTGAGCATTACTTTACTAGCGTGTGAGATGAGTGCAATGGTGCGGTAGTTGGAGCATTCTTTGGCATTGCCTTTCTTTGGGATTGGAATGAAAACTGACCTTTTCCAGTCCTGTGGCCACTGCTGAGTTTTCCAAATTTGCTGGCATATTGAGTGCAGCACTTTCACAGCATCATCTTTCAGGATTTGGAATAGCTCAACTGGAATTCCATCACCTCCACTAGCTTTGTTCGTAGTGATGCTTTCTAAGGCCCACTTGACTTCACATTCCAGGATGTCTGGCTCTAGGTCAGTGATCACACCATTGTGATTATCTGGATCTTGAAGATCTTTTTTGTACAGTTCTTCTGTGTATTCTTGCCATCTCTTCTTAAAATCTTCTGCTTCTGTTATGTCCATACCATTTCTGTCCTTTATCGATGTCATCTTTGCATGAAATGTTCCCTTGGTATCTCTAATTTTCTTGAAGAGAACCCTAGTCTTTCCCATTCTGTTGTTTTCCTCTATTTCTTTGCATTGATCGCTGAAGAAGGCTTTCTTATCTCTTCTTGCTATTCTTTGGAACTCTGCAATAAGATGTTTATATCTTTCCTTTTCTCCTTTGCTTTTCGTTTCTCTTCTTTTCACAGCTATTTGTAAGGCCTCTCCAGACAGCCATTTTGCTTTTTTGCATATCTTTTCTCTGGGAATGGTCTTGATCCCTGTCTCCTGTACAATGTCACGAACCTCATTCCATTGTTCATCAGGCACTCTATCTATCAGATCTAGGCCCTTGAATCTATTTGTCATTTCCACTGTATAATCATAAGGGATTTGATTTAGGTCATACTTGAATGGTCTAGTGGTTTTCCCTACTTTCTTCAATTTAAGTCTGAATTTGGCAATAAGGAGTTCATGGTCTGAGCCACAGTCAGCTCCTGGTCTTGTTTTTGCTGACTGTATAGAGCTTCTCCATCTTTGGCTGCAAAGAATATAATCAATCTGATTTTGGTGTTGACCATCTGGTGATGTCCATGTATAGAGTCTTCTCTTGTGTTGTTGGAAGAGGGTGTTTGTTATGACCAGTGCATTTTCTTGGCAAAACTCTATCAGTCTTTGCCCTGCTTCATTCCGTATTCCAAGGCCAAATTTGCCTGTTACTCCAGGTGTTTCTTGACTTCCTACTTTGCATTCCAGATGCAAAGGACATCTTTTTTTGGGTGTTAGTTCTAAAAGGTCTTGTAGGTTTTTGGGTGTTAGTTCTAAAAGGTCTTATAGGTCTTCATAGAACCATTCAACTTCAGCTTCTTCAGCATTACTGGTTGGGGCATAGACTTGGATTATTGTAATACTGAATGGTTTGCCTTGGAAACGAACAGAGATCATTCTGTCGTTTTTGAGACTGCATCCAAGTACTGCATTTCGGACTCTTTTGTTGACCATGATGGCCACTCCATTTCTTCTGAGGGATTCCTGCCCACAGTAGTAGATATAATGGTCATCTGAGTTAAATTCACCCATTCCAGTCCATTTCAGTTCGCTGATTCCTAGTATGTCGACATTCACTCTTGCCATCTCTTGTTTGACCACTTCCAATTTGCCTTGATTCATGGACCTGACATTCCAGGTTCCTATGCAATATTGCTCTTTACGGCATCGGACCTTGCTTCTATCACCAGTCACATCCACAGGTGGGTATTGTTTTTGCTTTGGCTGCATCCCTCATTCTTTCTGGAGTTATTTCTCCCCTGATCTCCAGTAGAATATTGGGCACCTACTGACCTGGGGAGTTTCTCTTTCAGTATCCTATCATTTTGCCTTTTCATACTGTTTATGGGATTCTCAAGGCAAGAATACTGAAGTGGTTTGCCATTCCCTTCTCCAGTGGACCACATTCTGTCAAATCTCTCCACCATGACCCGCCCGTCTTGGGTTGCCACACGGGCATGGCTTAGTTTCATTGAGTTAGACAAGGCTGTGGTCCTAGTGTGATTAGATTGACTAGTTTTCTGTGAATATGGTTTCAGTGTGCCTGCCCTCTGGTGCCCTCTTGCAACATCTACCGTCTTACTTGGGTTTCTCTTACCTTGGGCGTGGGGTATCTCTTCACGGCTGCTCCAGCAAAGCGCAGCCATTGCTCCTTACCTTGGAAGAGGAGTATCTCCTCACCACTGCCCTTCCTGACCTTCAACGTGGGATAGCTCCTCTAGGCCCTCCTGCGCCCGCGCAATGTTGCATGATATAATTGTTTAGGTCTTCCCTGTGCCTCAGATGATAAAGAATCCGCTGGCAATGCAAGAGACATAGGTTCGAACCCTGGGTCAGGAATATTCCCTGGAGAAGGAAATGGCAACCCACTCCAGTATTCTTGCCTGGAGAATCCCATGGACCGAGGAGCCTGGAGGTTATGGTTCATGGGGTCACAAAACATCAGACATGACTGAGTGACTAACATTACACTACTACATGATTGTTTAAAACATGTTAAATAATCATTTCTATAATATACAAAAACTGAAATGTACACATAATCATTTCTAAATACAGAAAAAATGAAATGTACACATGCATGGCAATCAAAACACTGAAGTCAGAATAATGGTTATTCTGGAAAGGGAAGGAGAAAATTGGGAATGAAGAGGGATGTGGAACAAATGCAATAACATGATAAGATCTGACAAAGCTTAGAGGGTATTCTATTGTTGTATATATAATATTCTGAATTACCTTTCTATGTGTTTAAATTATCATGTCAATATTAAAATTTTAATAAGGCAGATTTAAAAGTTATACCAAAGAAGGTATAGGAGAAAAACTAGAAAGAAAAAGCCAGAATTATTTTATGTCTACTCTATGCCAGAGTGGGCTTCCCTTGCGGCTCAGCTGGTAAAGAATCTGCCTGCAATGCGGGAGACCTGGGTTTGATCCCTGGGTTGGGTAGATCCCCTGGAGTAGGGAAAGGCTACTCACTCCAGTATTCTGGCCTAGAGAATTCCACGGACTATATAGTTCATGGAGTCACAAAGAGTCAGAGCGACTTTCACAAGCCAGAGCAAACCCAGTAGGAAATGGAGTGGTATAGGCCTATTTGCTGCTGCTGCTGCTAAGTCACTTCAGTCGTGTCCGACTCTGTGCGACCCCATAGACGGCAGCCCGCCAGGCTCCCCCATCCCTGGGATTCTCCAGGCAAGAATACTGGAGTGGGTTGCCATTTCCTTCTCCAATGCATGAAAGTGATAGGCCTATTTACTGAATACTAAAATGACTAAGGATTATGGTGGGCATACCATGGGAGAGAATGAGCCAAGAACTAGAATCTCCAAAAAATGAGGGGGGGTGAGCCTGGGAGGTATGTACAGAACAGCCACAAGTAAAGAGACTGTGTGGTATATCCTGATGACAAGCTGGGGGCTTTTAGGGAGGGGAGGTGGAAATGATCATCTAGAAGGAACGAGGACACCAAGCATACCTACTCCATGACAAGGCTCCTAGGGGAGCGCCATGTTCCCTTTAGAACAGGAAAGTTAAGGGACCTTTCCAGAGAAGAGGGTAACGATATAGCAGATTTTGCTGATGACCAACCATGAGTTTTAGAAGGCTCTCAATAAATGAGTGCTTATTAAGGATTAATGAAAAATGAGACTTAAAATGTATCTAATGACTGCATGCTCAAACTACCACACAACTGCACTCAACTCACACGCTAGTAAAGTAATGCTCAAAATTCTCCAAGCCAGGCTTCAGCAATATGTGAACCGTGAACTTCCTGATGTTCAAGCTGGTTTTAGAAAAGGCAGAGGAACCAGAGATCAAACTGCCAACATCCGCTGGATCATCGAAAAAGCAAGAGAGTTCCAGAAAAGCATCTATTTCTGCTTTATTGACTATGCCAAAGCCTTTGACTGTGTGGATCACAATAAACTGTGGAAAATTCTTCAAGAGATGGGAATACCAGACCACCTGACCTGCCTCTTGAGAAATCTGTATGCAGGTCAGGAAGGAACAGTTAGAACTGGACATGGAACAACATACTGGTTCCAAATAGGAAAAGGAGTTCGTCAAGGCTGTATATTGTCACCCTGCTTATTTAACTTATATGCAGAGTACATTATGAGAAACGCTGGACTAGAAGAAACACAAGCTGGAATCAAGATTGCCAGGAGAAATATCAATAACCTCAGATATGCAGATGACACCACCCTTATGGCAGAAAGTGAAGAGGAACTCAAAAGCCTCTTGATGAAAGTGAAAGTGGAGAGTGAAAAAGCTGGCTTAAAGCTCAACATTCAGAAAACGAAGATCATGGCATCCAGTCCCACCACTTCATGGGAAATAGATGGGGAAACAGTGGAAACAGTGTCAGACTTTATTTTGGGGGGCTCCAAAATCACTGCAGATGGTGATTGCAGCCATGAAATTAAAAGACGCTTACTCCTTGGAAGGAAAGTTATGACCAACCTAGATAGCATATTGAAAAGCAGAGACATTACTTTGCCAAGAAAGGTTCGTCTAGTTAAGGCTATGGTTTTTCCTGTGGTCATGTATGGATGTGAGAGTTGGACTGTGAAGAAGGCTGAGCGCTGAAGAATTGATGCTTTTGAACCGTGGTGTTGGAGAAGACTCTTGAGAGTCACTTGGACTGCAAGGAGATCCACCCAGTCCATTCTGAAGGAGATCAGCCCTGGGATTTCTTTGGAAGGAATGATGCTAAAGCTGAAACTCCAGTACTTTGGCCACCTCATGCAAAGAGTTGACTCATTGGAAAAGACTCTGATGCTGGGAGGGATTGGGGGCAGGAGGAGAAGGGGACGACTGAGGATGAGATGGCTGGATGGCATCACTGACTCGATGGACGTGAGTCTGAGTGAACTCCGGGAGTTGGTGATGGACAGGGAGACCTGGCGTGCTGCAATTCATGAGGTCGCAAACAGTCGGAAACGACTGAGCGACTGATCTGATCTGAATGACTGCATTCTGCTAAGTCGCTTCAGTCGTGTCTGACTCTGTGTGACCCCATAGACGCAGTCCACCAGGCTCCCCCGTCCCTGGGACTCTCCAGGCAAGAACACTGGAGTGGATTGCCATTTCCTTCTCCAATGCATGACAGTGAAAAGTGAAAGTCAAGTCGCTCAGTCATGTGTGACTCTTAGGGACCCCATGGACTGCAGCCTACCAGGCTCCTCCGCCCATGGGATTTTCCAGGCAAGAGTACCGGAGTGGGGTGCCATTGCCTTCTCCAATGGTTGCATTATGTCTACCTTTTAAAATGCCTCAACTGAGAAAACTTCATTCTGCTTTCATTTTTTTTTAACATTAATTTGTATTTTCTGTAAGTGACAATATTCTTTTCCAGCCTTATTCATTTTTCCCCTTATGGTTCCTCTTACATTTCCTATGTATCTTTTCTAAAATCTGTTTGGGGAGAGGAAAAAGAAACTCCTTTTAAGCCCTACATCTTCGTGCAACTCTAATTGCTTAATCTCCCATTATTTTGTCTGCCTTAAACATAAATACATCAATGACCGGAATTTTAGAGCTTGACAAGAACTTAAAGATAACATAATGCAAACTTCTCATTTTACAACTGACCAGAGAGTATATGATTTGCCAAATTGTCTTGCCTGGTTACTAGCAGAAGCAGGGCTAGAATCCATGCCTCCTCTCCAACTTCCTTCTGTTTTTCTCTAAATAGCAGAAACACAGAAATCATCTGCTACAGGGACACTGTGTACTGATAGTTGACTGCAGGCTCTGAGGTCAGACTACTGAGGTTCAGATCTTAAATCTGCTACTTATTGGCTGTGTGACCTTGGCCAAGCAACCTAACTGCTTTGTGCTTCAGTTTCTCCATCTACAAAATGGAAGGCAAAATTGTATCTACTTCATAGAGTTGTTATAATGATTAAATGAATTAATGTCCTTAAAGCACATACAGTGCTTGGAACATGAAGAGCGACCAGAAATTCAAGTTAGTGTTACTATTTAGCACACACTCGGCTAGCTGCTGATATAACAGAGATTAACAGAGGCCAGGGATATTACTCACAGCTGCTTTTGTTTGGTCTGGAGTTTAATAAACCAAACCAAACCAAAGTAACAGCAAAAAATGCACTTGAAATAATGTTTACAAATCTGGTTATTTCACATAAAGTTCTAAATTTCCAGTTTCTCTTGAAAATCAGAAGGTCTGACATCTAGTCCCAAATTCAGATGTAGCAACAGCTGGCTGGAGCTAAAAGCAGCTACCCAGCTTTAGTCCACACCACTCACATAATGTATGCACATGCTTGCCTCTGAAACTGCATCCCAGGCTAAGACAATCCCTGTTCTCAAGGAATTCACAATCCAATAGGCGAGATGCATCAGCTAAACAACCCACAATACAGTGCGACAGAAACAAGTACAACGTTGCCAAGCACTAATCTGAAGGAACAGGGGCATGTACTGAATGGTGGAGGGGTTGCTGGTGACGAATGTTGTCAAGAAAGTGGCTTTGAAAAAAAGGAGTGCAAGAGGGTTGCGGAGAAATAGGATACTCAAAGAACATTGAAATGGCCAGCAGTTCATCTGTTTCTCAACTGATGAGTCCAGTTTTGGAGACTACAGTGAGAAAAGGACAAATAGGCTGACACTAGATAATAAAAGCCCCTTAATTTGGATTTTGGTCAAGAGATGGATAGCCCTTGAGATGTTTTCTGTCATTAAATTCTAAATCTAACTTTAATGCATTTATTCTTGGATACTCTTACCATTCTCTGTCAAATGTCTTTGGACCTTGTATTTGAGAAAGAAATAATTTAAAACCCACAATATTCTATGAAATCTCTTTCAATAGCAAATTGCCACTTCAGGAAGAAGCTTTGCCTTTATAATTGATAAAATACAGCTTTTAGGTTTGTCTGCAAGTAGTTTCCTTATCTGTAAAATGGGTATAATAGCACCTAACTCAGGGCTAATAAATTGGGAATTCAACTCAATGTAAGTGATGTAAAGAACTTACTAGGGTATTTGATACAGAGTAAAAGATGCTTACTTCTTGGAAGGAAAGTTATGACCAACCTAGATAGCATATTGAAAAGCAGAGGCATTACTTTGCCAACAAAGGTCCGTCCAGTCAAGGCTATGGTTTTTCCTGTGGTCATGTATGGATGTGAGAGTTGGACTGTGAAGAAAGTTGAGCACCAGAGAATTGATGCTTTTGAACTGTGGTGTTGGAGAAGACTCTTGAGAGTCCCCTGGACTGCAAAGAGATCCACCCAGTCCATTCTGAAGGAGATCAGCCCTGGGATTTCTTTGGAAGGAATGATGCTAAAGCTGAAACTCCAGTACTTTGGCCACCTCATGCAAAGAGTTGACTCGTTGGAAAAGACTCTGATGCTGGGAGGGATTGGGGGCAGGAGGAGAAGGGGAGGACAGAGGATGAGATGGCTGGATGGCATCACTGACTCAATGGACGTGAGTCTGAGTGAACTCCGGGAGTTGGTGATGGACAGGGAGGCCTGGCGTGCTGCGATTCATGGGGTCGCAGAGTCGGACACGACTGAGCGACTGATCTGAACTGAAAAGTGGTCAATTAGTATGTTATTATGATTAAGATACATAATGAGTTTTCCTTGTCTATCATTCCTACCATTGAAAAAATCAAACATTTCATTAAGTCAAATATGTATTTTTCATTGAAAACTTCAGTTAAGACTGGAGGCATATTCAGGCTGCGTATGGCAAACTGGAACTGTGTTAGTCGCTCAGCTGTGTCCGACTCTTTTTCACTCCATGGACTGTACCCCAACAGGCTGCCCTGTCCATGGAATGCTCCAGGCAAGAATATCGGAGTTGATAGCCATTCCCTTCTCCAGGATATCTTCCCGACCCAGAGATTGAACCTGGTCTCCTGCATTGCAGGCAGATTCTTTACCGTCTGAGCCACCAGGGAAACCCGCATATGGTAAAAAAAAAAAAAAAAAAAAACACAAATGTAAAACGTACTAGAGAAAAGTGCCAAGATAAAGCTTCCTTTCCTTTCATATTGCAAAAGTTTCAAGAATAATTTAAAGATTTTTGTGCAACATAGAAAGTGCAAGTTGTCTGCAGAAACTAATTCAACAATAGTTTAATAGTGGTAATAAAAGTGCTTAGGTAAAGAGACATTTCTCCAGTTCCTGTAGGCTTAAAGAGGAGGGAAAACCCTCAGGCAAAAGACCTTCTCACATCTGACAGTAACATCCTGGATGGCCTGGAAGCTCAGACAAGCACTTGGCGGGAAAAGAATAAATACAGAACAAAATCTCACAATCTGTTTCTGTTTAGTTTATAAACTGCGACCGAGTCTGGCAGCTTTCGTGCCTTGTGGGACTTGAAGTCCAGAGGGGAGAAGCAATCAGGGTAGTTGAAGCTTCGAAGCCGGCGGCCTCTGCAGGTCTGAACAGTAAGGACTACAATTCCCGACACACACCGCGAGGCCGCGCCGTAATTACCGGCAACCAACCGGACCGGAGCAGGATTAGCTCCATCCCCCGGCTCGGGAGGACTGCCTCCACCAATGGCAGAGCTCTCAGTGCTGAGCCTGCGGGTTAGGTTGTGAGGCTCCGGCGGGGGCGGGGAGGAGCCGAGGGGGTTCTGAACGAGCTCGGCGGCTGGGTGGGTCGGGGCGTTCGGCGCGCCCTTCATTGAAGCGGCGGTGGCCGGGCTGGGCGCCGGGAGTGGGAAGCGACGGCGCGGCTGGAAAATGCCAGTCCATTCCCGAGGGGATAAGAAGGAGACGAACCATCACGATGAGATGGAGGTGGACTACGCCGAAAACGAGGGGAGCAGCTCCGAGGACGAAGACACCGAGAGCTCGTCGGTCTCTGAGGATGGAGATAGCTCAGGTACGAGACCCAGCGGGCTGGGACCCCGAGTCCTCGCGCCAGGATAGCGAAAGGCCGCTCTCCACACGCCGGCAGCTGCGTCCTGCTGGGAGAGCGGGGCGGGGAGAGAGGGAGGGGGCGGAGACTGGCTCCCGGCCCTCCGTGGCACCCAAACTGTTCGCGGGGCGCTGCCCAGCTCCTGGCCGGTCCCAGTTGGCGGGGCGGAGCGGAGCAGGGCGCGGGCCTGGACTCGTCCAGCTCACGGACGCTGCTCGGTTCTGTTCTCGATCCGCCCCGCCCTTGGGACCTCTGGGTAGTGCCTCGGGCTATCCGGAGAGGAAAATGTCCCGCATCTTATCTGGGAGACGCTGGAAATGCCTCCTCTCCCCACACCGCCGACTTCTTATATTGCACCTTTGCAGCCCTTCTCAGCGTGTGTGGGTTGTCAGGAGCCGAGGGTACTCGCTCTTGGCTGGTTTAGAATTTATTAATGTCAGCTTCCAAGTCAGCGTGTCAGTCAGTAGTTGACATTCGTCCTCTTTCGGGGGACTGACGTGGGAGCTGGGTCATCTGCATCATTTCTGTGAACTTTTCAAGACTGAGAAGAAGAGCCCAACATCAGGATTGATTGGAGATCTTCATATGCTTATAAATAACTGGCTGATTTTTGGCAGCTTTGAAGTTCTCCAAATCTTTTCTTCCCTGCAGTCTTTTCTAACTTTGTGCTGTTTCAGATTTTTTTGTTTATTTGTTTTTGTTTTCTGTTTTGAAGGGAGTGGCATGGGGTAGAGTGGAGGGGGGCAGGTTAACACCATACATCAATTTTTGCAAAATTTTAGGAACGGTTATTTTAAAAAGAAATGAAATTCATGATTATATGGGTTCTTTTCCTTCTATCTATACGACGAAGACGAGACTTATTCTTTGCTTTGGCCTGATTTTGGCCATGTGAAGCAAGGATTGATGACAGGTTAACGACAGCCTATCATCACCGTGACACTCTCCTTTTTTAGGCTTCCCTTTCAAAGAAAAGTCCATGGAAGTATGTAATTTCAGTCAATAAATCAGCCACCCCGAATAAGTGTTTCTGAGTGACTTCCTTTTGCAGTATTGGGTTCTACTCAGTGGACGGTATAAATAGTTATGATCTGACCACAATTAAAGAGCTGTCATAGGTCACCACTTGAATCAATTGCCAAATGAATGCTTCTTTATAAACAATACTGTAGAAATTCAGAGGTAGAGGAAATCTTTTCACTACAGGGTGGTCAGCAAAAGCTAGTGGGATTACCTAAATTATCTTGAAGAATGGGCGGAATTTGGATTGGAGTGGTAACGTTCAGGTGTTTCTGTAGAAGAAGGAATATAAGAAAAAGTGCAAGGCCAGAGCTTAAGCCTTGTTTAAGAGTGAGAAAACCAGTTTGGTTGGGAGAAGGATTTGAGCTAGAAAAGGAAAAGATATAGGTGTGAAAGACTTCAGAAAAAGCAGAAAGTGGGATTGATGACTACAAGTTTAGGAGTCAATGTAAGAAGAAAAATCCAAATACAAGGAGAATGGTGGTAGTTTGAACAGAAATAGAAAAAAAAAAAAAAAAAAGATTGAGATGAAGATAGAAGATAAAGTATTACAGACATGTTGTTTTTGAGGTCCTGATGGTATATTTGAGTCAGAGTGCCCAACTGACAGGTGGTAATGTGGCATTGGAACCTGCCTGGGATGGGAAGCATAATTTGGAACTCATCTGCTTAGTCATGAAAATAGGTGAGATTTCAAAAGTGAAGAATACAGAGAACATCTCTACTATATGTGAGTACGTTTTCTGCATCTGTAAAACATTTTATCTTCACATGTTCTTTGTTTTTGTTTTTATGGGAGTCAGGATCTCTCAAAATGACATCTATTTACTAAAATTCTGCCTCTCTAATTTTTATGTTGATTCTTGTGGGCTTTTGTTTTTTAACTGTTTTTTGTTCTATCCCCCCAAATAATGAACACATTAATTTATGGAGAATATGATAATAATTTGAAGCACAAGTCAGATTTTTTAAGTACAAAGAAATTAATTTTCCAGTTGCATGTTGTTTTTCATCTCTTTTCTACCATTTATCTTGCATGTTTAACTCCCACAGGTTTATTCCTCTCCAACCTTGGTACTGGGCCAGTCTTAAGGCTACAGAAAAACTCCATCCAGAGATATTGGGGAGTGAGTCATCTTGAGGGACCACATTTTAAAGAGTCAAGGAATAAGCTCTTAAGAGCCAGAAATAATTTTAATCTGTTTCAGAAAAATAAAAAAAAAATCATACTCTCTTGCTGTAGAAAGTAACTGAACATAATTTAATTTTTTCTCATAGTTTGACTTTTATTTGATGATGATCAATACGAATATCATTTTGTGCTTAAGTTATTCTGATGTTGTCAACTATATGTGATGTATTGATAAAAACAGACAATGTGAAATATAGGAGAGAGCTGGTAGCTATCAGTTGTTTTCCTTGAAAAGTTTGCTTGTTTTCCTCTTTCCTCTTTCTCACTGACTGACAGAAATTTGGGGAGAGGGAACAGTGGTAGCCTAGGAGTAGGAAACCAAGATACTCTGTGGTAAACATAATGAGATTAATTTTCTTTTTTTATTTGACTTGCAAATTATCTATGTGAGCATTCCATAAGTGGAATTCCATAAGTATTCTTGAGCAATATTAACCTTTAAAGGACATAATCATTTTGGTGCTTAAGTTCTGGTGAGTTGGTGGAAAACAAGTTGAAAGTGGATTAATTACTTTATAGTCATAGTTTAAGGTCAACCTTTCTCTTTTTGGCTGTGCTACAGCATGTGGGAACTTAGTTTCTTGATCAGTGATCGAACCTATGCCCCTTACAAGTGGGAGCACAGTCTTAACCACTGGACCACTGCCCATCAGCCCTTTAATAAAATGATTTAAGAGTGAATAAAGAGGTTTCCCTGGTGTCTCAGTGATAAAGAATCTGCCTGCCAATGCAGGAGACACGTTTGATCCCTGATCTGGGAAGATCCCACATGCTATGAAGCAACTGAGCCTACCTACGCACCACAACTATCGAGACTGTGCTCTAGAGCCCAGGAACCCTAACTACGTAGCTGTAGCCTGAGTGCTGCACCTCTTGAAGGGCGGGCGCCATGGAGCCTGTGCTCTGAAACAAGAGAAGCTGCCACAATAAAAAGCCCATGTGCCTCAACTAGAGAGTAGCCTCCAGTCATTGCAACTAGAGAAAGGCCCACACAGCAACAAAGACCCAGCACAGCCAAAATAAATAAATAAAATTATTTTAAAAAACGGATAAAATTAAGAAGGTCCAGCGATTGTTTTACTGATGTTTTCATCAGTAAAATGGCTGTTTACTGATGACTCAGTCGGTAAAGAATCTGCCTGCAGTGCAGGTAGACCCAGATTGGATCCCTGTGTTCGATAGATCCCCTGGAGAAGGAAATGGTAACCCACTCCAGTATCCTTGCCTGGAGAATCCCATGGACATAGGGGCCTGGTGGGCTGCAGCCCATGGGGTCTCAAAGAGTCGGGCACAACTGAGCGACTAACACTACACTATTACACTAGCGACTGTTTTAACTTTTATCTGTATTTTACATTAAATCTACAGTGGAAATTATTTTTGATAAATATTTAAGTCCTAATGTAGTTTTTCTGTGTTTTTTTTTTCTTTAACCATTTGAATTAACGTTCAGATGTATTTGGAACATAACATTAGTTTTATCTTTGATATTTGCATTTTATTAACAGAAATGGATGATGAAGACTGTGAAAGAAGAAGAATGGAATGTTTAGATGAAATGTCCAATCTTGAAAAACAGTTTACCGATCTCAAGGATCAGTAAGTAGTAACTTCTGAAGGTCACTGTCATTGGATCTCAACCTTGTCACATGTATACTAGCATGAGAGAAATTATATTCTTTCTATTTTCCTTTTTGTTTTTTATGGGACTGACAGCCCTGAAAAAGGCTTCAACTATTGTTTTCCTGTTGAAGGCCTCATTAACTAATTGAGGCTGGTTTTGGGGGGGATTTAATAAGATTTTTATGTGGGTATTGGTTATGAAAGTGTTTTCCTTGGATTGCTGCACCCTTGGTTCTAATATGCTTCATTCATTCCTTTGTTAAAAAACTGGATAAAGATAACATTTTTTAAAAAATTTGAGAATAAGAGTTATTTCCCATAGATGGCATGGTGATTTTTATTTATATCTTAACATTGGATAATGTATACATTGCATGTTTTCACATGCATTGTTTAGTTTGCTTCTCTGTAAGGTTGGAAGATAGTTTTCTCTCTCATTTACTCTTGAGAAGATTGATGCTTACAGAGGTTTAGTGATTTGTTCATAGTTTATCAGAAGGTGATAAATTAAGCTAGGCTTTGCCTCTTAGGTGCTATCATGTTCCTTCCACTAAGGCACATTACTTTGGAGGAATCGTAGTGGAATCACAGGCCCTGAATCCAGGCTTTCTTGATAGATTTTAAAAATATAATAATAGATTCTTTATTATCTACTGTAAAGATTGAATGAACAGTATATAAAATTCTCAGCCATTTGTCTGGCATGTAGTGTGTGTTTATAGATACTGTTTTTTCCCCCTCTTTATAATGCCAGAACTCTTATGTAAAGTTGGTAATGCACGAAGGGGCTCCAGTGACTGGAGAGAATAGAATAGATGCAGATTTTAAAGACATCTTAAAGGTGAACATTCAGTTTGGAACTTGCCGGCAAGGTCATGGGGCATACTTTAGGAAACGTAGATGAAAGGGAGAAACCTTTGAGACCATAGATAGCTTAACTTATTCAGAAGCTGCCTCTTCAGTTTATGGATTCTTTGTGATTTTGCTGCTTATTCTCTTTTTCCTACTTCTTCCCTAGAGAGGCCCAAAGAAGAGATGAAAGCCCATTTAATATCTGGAATTGCCAGCCTGAAATAAGACAGATTTCGTTACCAGACGAATCCTGCTGTTTATGCCATTTCTGGTGTTAACTTTCATTGGTATTAGTGATGAATATATAGATAATGTTCTATGCTAGTGTGACAAATTGATATAAGCAATCCAAAATAATCCATAGTATAAAATTTTGCCTTTAAAAAGCATGATACTTTCTAATGCTAAAGATTTACATTATTAATTTGAAGTTAAAATTAGTTTGGATTCCCAGGAATCCATTATTTGGGCAACACAGAGACTTCATTCAGTTCATTTGGGGTCATTCTGGCAAAGAGGAAGCAAATTTGTATTTTAGCATAAGAAATCCATGAACGAGTGATTCTTAAACAGTTATTGAGCTTTTATAGAGCCTTTTTTGGTTATCCAAGAAATTAAAATTGTTGTAAAGCTCTAGTATAATATATTACATAGGAGAAGTTTGCATCTAGTGAGTCATTTGGTCTAATCTTGTTCCCCTTGGGGCAGGCAGTTGCCTTGGTTTTTGCTTTCTCATGGCTCACCATGATCACCAGCCAGTTCCCCCTATCAGCATTATTCATTTCTGAAAGTATTAAAAGTAGACTCATTAACACTATTTAATAGGATTCTTTCTCAAGGAATTGGTATCTATAAATGTTTTTGAAAAAAGATCTCGGCACAAGGTTTATAATTATTTTTTTGTCTTGCCCGGTTGCTTTGTTTTTTATTTTTGTCTTCTCATACTGTGTATCTCTTTAAGCTGTCTCAAATCCTCTTTGGAAGAGGTGAGAGATATATTAATAATAATAATGAATATCCTGCTTTTGCCTGTTCTAGCACTATAGGGCACATATAGCACTCCTTTCCTAAGGCAGAAAATCCACAATTTGCAGTTTGTAAAGTGGTGGAAGGTGAGTTCTTCCACCTTCTTAAAAAGAAAGAGGGACTTGTCCCACCCAAGTGTCCATTCATTACAGTGTTCAGCATCCAACAAACATTAATTAGCTTCTATTCTGTGAATAGTATTGTGGTTGCTGCTGCCGGACTCATGATCCTTGCCTTTGATGAGTTTATACTTGATTCCAAGGTTGTAGAAATTATACTGATTTTGAGGAACCTATTCTTTTAAAAGTGAGTTAATTGAATACTGTTAATTCACATATCCTCTTCATTCAGGATGTTCACCTATACAGGATACCTTATTATCCATATTTTGTATGAGTTTGATGTTTTTCAGGTGCAGTCATGTTTTGTATTAGTTTTTTAGCATTTTGTCTGAAGTTGTATTTATAATTTCAAAAACTATTAGTATCGTGTTATACTTTTTGGATTTCATACATTGTATGTTGAATTTTAGAAAAATTTAACTCAGACATGATAATGTATTATTTTGGAAGTTGATTCAAATAATTTTTCCTTTCTGATTTAAAAAAAAGAATATTAACTAGTATGAACACTCAAACTTGCTTTATTCCTTTAAAATCATTATATAAATTGCTATGCTAAATATAATGATCAATAATAGACAATATTAGTTGTCTTAGTTGTATTAGTTGGTATTTTCAAGAGGAAAGAGTGGAATATTACATGAACGCCAAGTATCATCATGTTTTCAATAGTCAATTGCTATTTATACAAACAACTATAAGCATAATCAGTGGTTTCTTCTGGGAGTTACTATATGCCATCCTTGTGATGTATTGTGACATAGTCACTTATGATGCAGTAATAAATGGCAAAAATTTTTTTTACATAATGATCTTAAATTGTTAATCTGCTTTGAAATTTTAGGATACCTTTGAAATGCTACAAAACCAGGGTTAGAAGTGCTTCTCACAAAGAATGACAGTTTCAACATTTTCTTGTTAAAAAAAACGTTCTATCCTGAAGGACTATTGGTAAAAATAAACATTGAGTTGCCTCATATACCATCTTTGATAATCAAGCTGAAGGTATTGATGGGACAGCTGTTACATTCGGCCTGTTTGCATGTAGACTCGTAAAAAGAGCAACGGGGATTCTTTGCCCCGCTTTTCACTTCCCCATCTGCCAAGCAACTCATGTTGTTACAGCTTCTTCATTCGCAGTCTAGATGAGCTGAATATGCCAGGTCTTAAGTTCCCTAGCCTTTGGTTTTACTCTGCTGCTGCTTTGTTCTCTTAAAAATTAGTAGGCTGAATATTGTTATACTGACTTCTTTTCAGGAGATTTGGAGAGGAGACAGGGAATTATTTATTTTTGACAGCTAGTAATGCCTGTATCTAAATTAATCAAAATGATTTGTTCCTTTTAAACTCAGTGTTTATTTGACCTTTTCTCTTAGAATTGATTTATTCTGCAGTTAAAAACATCTGCAGTGTCCAGAGGTAGTTATTTTGGTTGTATTTTTTTGATTTGTAAATTCACCATTAAAAAGTGATATATCTAAAAAATAGAAAAACATTTCTTTGTGATGATTTGCATTTAAGTCAAATGATGTAACTGTGTTCTTGTCACCTGAGATCAAGGAAAAAATACATTTGGTAGGCTATCAGAATATGAATGATATTAAGAGATAATATATAGAAATGATAAATTGTTAGCCTTTGCTGGGCTTTTAAAATTAATATATTAATTTTTGCTTTGTTAAGACTTTATAAAGAACGATTAAGTCAGGTGGATGCAAAACTACAAGAAGTCATAGCTGGAAAAGCACCAGAATATTTGGAACCACTGGCAACTTTACAGGAAAATATGCAAATTCGTACAAAGGTAGCAGGTAGGAAAGTGAAACATCTTTTCCATATAGTAGAATATGAATTCTTCAATAGATTTAAAAGGTGTTTGTCAAATGAGTGGTTGTTGTTAATAGAAGTACAAATGTATTTACATTGAACAGAACATTATACTATCAATCAGCCCACAGTTATTTTAATTTATTAAATGCCTCCTGCTTTTCTCTGCTGCTGTGGAGGGTTAAAAAAAAAAAGCCCTCAAATTGGTCACAGTGTTGTTGAAAAGGTATTTCCACATGTGAAACAATTAGAAACCAGGATATTTTCATTAAGAGATACTGTTACTACCATAGTTTATTTTTCTATTAATGTTCAATTTAAGTCCTCTTAGTATTTTTCATCTTTAAGAGTGATAAAGAGTTCTTATTTATAAAAACATAAAAAAAATTTGATCAGGATGTTACAGAACAGGAAATTAACCTTCAAACCTGTAGTTCAGTTATAAGTTTTTATTTTGAAAAGTTTGATGATGCATTTGTGATTATGAATAAATGGACACGTATTTTATTTGTATGGTTAAATTTCAGTCTTCTGTTTGTAACTGGGATCTGGCCTCAGAATTGTGTCCTACCATGCCTAACAAAGGATATATCTATTTGAAGATCATTTAATGATTTTTCATAGTCAAACTGAAAACTGAAATTTACTGGAGATGCTGATTGTTTTCTTTTTGGGGAACAATAATTGATCCTCATACACCTGTTATATCTTAATAATACCTATGGCATTGTTGATAATAGGTTCTTCTTATACTGAATCCTCCTTAAACCGAATTTTAGTCTTGAGTGCTTAAGTATATAGATAATGTGATGCTTAATCTGCTATCTTTGCATATTGACTTAGCACATCCTTAAAAGTAAACATGTCCTTACTTTTCTTTGACATTTGAAAAGAACTAAGTGGACTTCCTAATGTTTTGAAAATATTACTTGAGTCAGTTATTCACTTTGCTACTAGGTGGCCTCCTGTACTTTTTGATTGTACAAAGAGTAGTGTGTGTGATTGTGTTGCTGACAGCATAGTTCCAGATATCTGTTCCTTGCCTTTATTTTACAAGAAAGAGTATTGCAGTTCTAGAGGCAGCTATGGCATAGAGTTAAGTATGTACATCTAGACCTCTTTGCCATTTTTGTGATGGTGTATTTGCATGGCCTATTTTATGTGGTTTTTTTAGGGTGCCTATTTTATGTGGTTGTCTTGGTACCTCTAAGTTAAACTCTCTTGAACATCTATTCTCTAGGTAAAGCTCTGTCAGGAGCACTCAAACATGGTGTTAATTTATAAATTTCGTTATATTAGTTTATACATTTAGTCTTCTTGGAAGCTTTGGACTCTGAATATAAGTAATAGTTAAAAAATAGTGGTTTCCATGGTTATGGTATCCAGTTGTTAGTTTGAGTATATATGATTGAGAAACCAGAGTTTTTTGACTCTATTTCCCTTATGAATCCTGAGACATTGTTTTTCATAGGTGAAGAGTTTTATTTTTGTTTTAATCATTCTCTAACAAGCATTTAGAAATATTTTTTAGAAAAATGGGTAAGAACTAAAATTTGCAGTGTAGTTTCTCTCTAGCTCTTAGTTTTGTAGTCTTCTTTGACATATATTTTGACTGAGCCTTGTTATTTCTAGTTTTTAAAGGTAAAGTTAGACCCGCCAATTTCTTCTTGATTCATTTTATAAAATAGGACAGAATTCTTACAGGGAAGTGATAATGAAACTCCTTATTGCTAACATAATCAGAGTAATTGTGTTTGGTTGCAGGAATCTATAGAGAGCTCTGCTTAGAATCTGTAAAGAACAAATATGAATGTGAAATTCAAGCTTCTCGCCAGCATTGTGAGGTACTGTTATTTTGCTTAACTTTTAAGCTGATTTCAGTTCTTCAAGTCTTCTTCTGAGTGCAGCAGTTAAAAAAGTAAAATAAATGAAACAAAATTGAATAGTACTTTAGTTCAGCCCACTTATGCAATTTTTTTTTTAATACAGTTTCACTGGAAGCTATATTGGAAATAGGACACAAAGAAAGAATCATACAAAAGAACTAAGTGATATAATTTTAGAAGTTTTGCAGCTGTCGCCTTAAAAAGACTTTGTAATGATTATGTCATCTGGCATCACCAAAAGTAGTATAATTAGGATAATGCTAAAGACGCAAAAAATGTATAACCGGTAGTTGTATTAATTTCTCAATTTTTTGATCTGTCTCCACATCTTAGGGCAAAATTCTCTATGGGGGAAAAATGGATTCTCTAGCACTGGAAAACATAGTGTTGATTTTGCAGATTACTTTTCATAAGACCTAGACAAGATCATAAATAACTAGTGAAAATAAGAACAAGTTCTATGATGATTCTTATCTTAATGTACCATATCTTTATAAACCATTAAAGTACTGGGAGTAGATAGATATAAAAATGATGGAGCTTGTGTCATTTTCTTGGTTATAACTGAGATGAAACATCTTTTGGTGTTTACTGGCTGTTTGGGTTTTCTTTTCTAAGAAGTACCTGTACATATCTTTTACCTTTATGTTGAGCTTTTAGTCTTTTCCTCATTGACTGTAGAGAGTCTTCATATATTCTGGATACAAATGCACTGCTGGTTATAAGCTTTGCAAATATTTTTACCCAGGCAATGGGGAATCTTTTTCACTCTTTTTAATGACCTTTTAAACAAAATTTCACATTTTAATGTGGTTGAATTTATCATCTTTCCTTTATAATACTGTATATGTTTCTTGTGTTTTCCCCACTTTGAGTAAAACGATATGTTTTCTTTTAAAATTTGAAATTTTGCTTTTTGTTGCTAAACTATCTTTAATTCATTTTTGTGTGATTAAAGTATGGATCTAATTTTACTTCTTTGCTTATGGATAAGTGATCTCACTGTTTATTACATACTTCATTGTTTCCCCACTAATCAGCAATTCCATCTCTTTTTTATACCAAATATCCATGTGTGTGCTGGCTTGTTTTTAGCGTTTTTTCCATCTATTCCTGTGGTGTGTTTAGCTCCTCTTGCATCAGTATCACAATTTCTCTTTTTGCAGCTTTCATTCTAGTGAGATGATGACTCAATAGCCTAATAATTTTACCTTGCTCTTTTCCTTCTTACAGTTGTTATTATTATTAATTTTATTTGTTGTTTAGTAACAGCTTTTTTAAAATTACCTTTTTTACTTTTTATTTTCTGCTGCTGCATAAAAAAGTGAGTTTTATATATTGATACTATATCCAACCATGTTACCCTTTCTTAATTTAGAGTGTGAATAATATAAATAAATCATCATATAAGTAATAATGTGATTTGTGAATAATGCTGCAGTGAAAGTGATGTATATATTCTTTGCACCCTTGGTGAAGTTTAGTTGACCATACATGCATGGGTTTATTTTCAAGGCTCTCTATTTCTATTCCATTGGTCTAAGTTTTATTCTGGTACCATATTGTTATAATTACTGTAGTTTTATAATATGTTTTAAAATTAGGATGTGTGAGGCCTCCTCACATTTGTTCTTCTTCCTCAAAATTGTTTTGGCTACTTGGGGTCCTTTGTATTTCCATATGAATTTTAGGATTGTTTTTTTATTGCTGTTAAAAAGTCATTGGAATTTTGATAGAGGTTACATTGATTTTTTTAAATTGCTTTGGGTAGTATGGACATATTAACAATAATAAGTCTTCCAACCCATGAACATGGGCTTTCTTTCCACTTATTTTTGTGTTTTCCTTAATTTCTTTCATCAGTGTTTTATATTGTCAGTATACAAATCTTTCACTTTAGTTTATTCCTAAGTATTTTATTATTTTAGATACTCTTGTAAATAAGATATTTAATTTCCCATATCTCCTTAATTCTATCAGTTTTTACTTTATATATGTGTGTGTATATATATATAGAGAGAGAGAGGACTTCCCTGGTGGCTCAGACAGTAAAGCGTCTGTCTACAATGCAGGAGACCCGAGTTGAGCCTGGGGTTGGGAAGATCCCCTGGAGCAGGAAAAGGCAATCCACTCCAGTACTATTGCCTGAAAAATCCCATGGACAGAGGAGCCTGGTAGGCTACAGTCTATGGGGTCGCAAAGAGTCGAACATGACTGAGAGAGAGGGAGAGGGAGAGAAAGAGAGTCTGTATTAGCACACACATATTAAAATTTTTGTATTATTAATGAGTGTAACATTTTATCCTTTTTTTATACACTTTGTCTCTGTAACAGTGATTTTTGCCTTAAAGTCTATTTTGTCTTGACAGTTAAAGCAGGTACCCTAGTTTTATTTGGCTTGGCATCTGCCTGATAAGAGGTTTTTTCATTCTTTATTTTTTTTCATCTCTTCACTTTTTTCTGGCCTTGTATTTTAGGTGTATTACTTATAAATAACATATACCTTGATTTAAAATAAAACTATTCTAACAATTTTTGTCTTTTAACTGATAAATTTAGTCCAATTATTTTGGTATTTAAGTCCAACCTATTCTGTGTTTTTAATTTGTTCTTCTCTATCCTTTTTTAAAATTCTCTCCTGACCTTTTTTTGGTAAGTATGTGTGATTTATTGAGTTTTAAAATTACATCAGAAATTTATATCCTCTATTTCTATTTTATTGATTACCTCCACATTTTCCATTTCTATATTTTAAAGATTATCTTAAATTTTCAGTATACATACCTCCATTAGTAGAATCTAAATACCAATCAATAGCTCTGTTCTCCTCGATAAAATTCCTATATAAAGGACCTTAGAACTCTAACTGCAGTTACTCCCTCCCAAATTACAAGTTATAGTTCACAATTTCTCACCTTTCATACTTTAGATGAGATGTTACTTTGATCTCATAGATTTAGTTGTGTTTAAGTTTATACATAATTTATTAATACTAGTTACTTGTTCACTGCTTTTTAATTATTAAATTAATTAATTTGTCTGTATCAGATCTTAGTTGTGGCATGCGGAATCTTCACTGCTGCATGAAGGATCTTTGTGGTGCGCAGGCACTAGAGAGCGTAGGATCAGTAGTTGCCACATGCAGGCTTAGTTGCCTGGAGGCACATGGGATCTTAGTTCCCCAACCAGGGATTGAACCCGTATCCCCTGCATTGGAAAGTGGATTCTTAACCATTGGACCACCAGTGCAGCCCCTTGTTCATTATTTTTGAGTTGCAACCCTTCCCTGCAGGTTTATGTTTTGCTTTTTGAAGAATATCCTAGGCACTCCTTCCCTGAAAGTCTTTTAGTTCAGTTTTTATTTGTTCAAAATAGCTTTATTTGTAAACATTGTGGAATAACAGTTTAGGGGGTTATAACACTCTAGGATGACAGTTACTTCCTGTTAATATTTTTAGGACCTTGCTTTCCACAGTCTGTGCTAGAAGCCTACAGTCATTTGTAGATTTTTTTTCCCTTTCCCTCACTGGCTGCAAAGACTCTTCTCTTTGTTGTTCTTCAATTTCTGTACTGTGTGTCTCCACAGGATTATTTTTCTCTCTTGACTTGGATTTGTTGTGACTTTTGCATCTCAGAATTTGTTTTCCATTAATTCTCTTTATGTTTTTTTTTTTGTTGTTTGGCCACGAGGCATGTGGGATCTTAGCTCCCTGACCAGGGATCAAACCTGCACCGCCTGCATTGCAAGGCGAAGTCTTAACCACTGGACCGGCAGGGAAGTCCCTCCATTAATTCCAAAAATTTCTCAGCTGTTAACTTTTCTGGTATTGCCTCTCTTCCATTGTCTTTACTTCTGTCTTCTGGAACTCTAATAAGTCATATGTAAGTCCTCATTCTGTCTTTCATACTGCTTAATAGTTAATTCATATTTTTATTCAGTAAGTCATTATCAGACATTCTTCAAAGCCTAATTCTGCTGTTTCTTATTTCTGCCAAACCTCACAGTTTGTTTGCTTATTTCATGATTCTGGAGGCTTTATTGGTAGGAATTCTGTGAGCCTTGGACAGAAGACGTGGCTCTTCAGGTTGTGTGTATGTGTGTGTGTGTGCATATGCTCAGTCACGTCTGACTCTTTGCAACCCTGTGGACAGTAGCCCTCCAGGCTGCTCTGTCCAGGATTCTCCAGGCAAGAATACTGGAGTGGGTTGCCATTTCCTCCTCCAGGGGATCTTCCCAACCCAGGGATCGAACCCTGTCTCTTGCATCTTCTGCATTGGCAGGCAGGTTCTTTACCACAGTGCTACCTGGGAAGCCCCCTTTAAATAGTATCTGCTTTTTTTTCTGCTGAATTTTTTTAGCCAGGTATCCTTATCTGCCACCAGCACATGACTGCTTTAGTTTTTTGGCTTGGGATTTTCTGTGTTTAAATCTCAGATATGTAGAAATCAGACCTGAGATGATATATGTTTAGGGAAAACTTTTTTCTCCGCTTACGCTCTGTGCTAAATTTTCCTCAGGTGGATCGTTTTAAGTCAGCCTTTTCATAAAATGTAGTAACCCTTCAGAACCATACAGGGATCTCAGCTACCTCCAAGATCTTTCTCTTTTAACCAAACAGTCACTAAAAACCATGCCTCCTCTGTTCAGTAACCAACAAATACCCTCAAGGAAACCACAGTTTCAGTATCAGGTTAGCGTGCTGGTTTCTAGCTCCTTGTTTATGTTTGATCCTTGGGGATATATCTTATTTTCTTGAGAGATTAGCTATATTTTTAAAAAGATTTTGTGGTATTCTATCTAGAATGTCTAGATGTGTTGGGAGTTTTATTTAGTTTTGTTTTTTGTGAATATCTAGTGCACTACATTGCCATAGATAAAAGTCAACAAGATACATTTAAGTAATGTTTTTTCTTAGGCAATTGTATTGATATTCTCTCTCTTCCATCGTGTTTCAGCTTTAGAAAGTCCTCATTTCTTCACAGAGATGCTGAATAGTTACCTCAATTTCTTCTGGTTTAGTTATGGTTTGATATTTTAAATGTTTAATATATAATTACTATTATAATTAATCTGTTTAATTATATAACTAATTTGAAAATACTCGTCAGTAGTTCAAGGACATTTTTAGATAGGAAATAGAAGGTGAATAGGAGCTTTAAATATTTAGAGTGTTATGTGTTTTGTATTCACTTTCATTTTAATGCTTACAACAATTTTATAGAATAGGAATTGTCTTGATTGTTACGAATGGGTTAACAAGGACTCAGAGAGGTTAAATAATTTGCTTGGGAGTCACACAGTTAATAAGCAGCAGAACAAGGATTGAAACCCTTGTTTTTCTAGTTATTTATGTGGTTTAGTGTTAAATCTGAACTTTCTCATACAAGGCTTTGTATCTGCTTATTCCTTAGTTCTTCATTTGACTCATTTATTAATAATGGAAACAACCCCTGGGACGAGGGAAGTGGGAAGAAGGAAGACACACTGCTAGTTGTCAGAATAAAAGATTGATTA
Organism: Bos indicus; assembly: GCF_029378745.1. Classification (NCBI taxonomy): domain Eukaryota; kingdom Metazoa; phylum Chordata; class Mammalia; order Artiodactyla; family Bovidae; genus Bos; species Bos indicus. Next base: position 46,203,614 of record NC_091780.1, read on the forward strand.
GCAGCAGATAGAAAAGAGGGGCCAGGGCCAGAGACTAAGACAGGTTCACGCAGGTATGCACACAGAGAGTATTCCAAAAACCACAGAGGCAATCAAGGCAGCAGATGGTTTGTGTCAAATTAAGGAAGAAAATCATATTTATAGAATACTGTAATGTGCCTGAAACACTAAGATGGGTAGAGATGCTTTATTTAGGTTATCTCATTTAAGCCTCCCCATAGAGCTGGAAATGAGTTTTAAGATGTGATGGCAGGTGGTAGCAAGGTTTCAGCCAGGCCCTTAGGGTTCAGGGTTAGCATTCCTATTTTTAAAAATTGGTGAGAGCTCTTCAGAGCTCTGATTTTTTTTGGTTTTCAATTCATTTGATTATTTTCTTTCTGATTATAACATTAATAAGTGTTTGATGAGAAAACTTGAGAAATAAGTCTAAAGAAGAGAATAAAAGCAACCATAATTTACTAAGCAGAAGTAATTACTGTTAATAAGTGTGCATGCATTCTCAGTTGCTCAGTCATATCCAACTTTTTGTGACCCCATGAACTGTAGCCCACCAGGTTCCTCTGTCCATGGGATTTCCCAGGCAAGAATACTGGAGTGGGTTGTCATTTCCTTCTTCAGGGGATCTTCCCAACCCAGGGATTAAACCTGAATCTCCTGCATACAGGCAGATTCTTTATCACTGAGCCACCTGGGAAGCCCTAATTGTGCGTATGTTTGTATAATTGTTTTTCACATAGCTGGCGTGACTCTATGTATACTATTTGTATTCTAACTTTTTTATAAGCAGCATTTCATAAGCATATCTTTATTGCTCTAAATACTTTTTTTTTTAAGGGTCATTTTGTGTTTTTTGTTTATTTTTAAAAATTAGAAGATGGTTCTTATAAGGCGCTAGCCTGCCATCTTCTTGATCAGCTGGCCCCCCCAAAAAGGTCTCTTTCTTGCCTCAGCCCCTTATCTCTCAGATTCATTGGCCTGTTGTGCAGTGAGCAGATCAAGCATGGACTCAGTATCAATTTGGCTTAGCCAGCCAGGATCCTGCTGCTTGTGGCTAGCTGATCCTAATCAAGGAATATTGGGGCAAGACCCTAGCAGCTGCTGGGACCATTTGTCCAGAGGTTCTTTCCTTCAAGATTCCCTGCAGTGGCCTGGCTGCCCCCAGTGCTTGGCAGTTGAGAAAAGGAACAGACAAACTTCTACAAGTTGACAGACTGGGATTTTGTTTGTAGGGTTTCATTAACGACAAACCCAGCCCTGCGTGAGATAGGTCTATAATCTCTGCAGAAACTTGACATCTTCCAACTCAGTTCAAAATTGAGTGAGCATCCAGGAAACCACTGGCTCATTCACTGCTCTGATGAACCCGGAACCCAGAACAATACAGAGTTATGCACTTAAAGCTCAGAAAAGGATGCAGAACAGTACGTGTAAGATCAAGCCACGCTCCTTAGCACTTTAAGAGTTCAAGCCATGAGCCTTTGGAGTGGGAGCACTGGCTCCAAGACCCTAGGCTACTAGAGACCTAACCCTAGGTGGAATCAAATGGAACTCACACAAAGGAAACCTCTGGAATACAAGACCCTGCATCACCCAACCACCAGTAGCACCCTGTGCAGGACGCCTCATCTAAACAACAAACAAAACAAAAAATACAAACCAAATCATCAGCAGACAGGAGTACTGCCTCATCTAGCCTTGCCCATCCGAGGAAAAACAAACAAATAAACACACAGCACAAATCTCACCCTGTATGAAGCTTACACAAACCACTGGGACCAACCTTAGGTGGGCAGAAACCAAAAGGAAGGAAGAATTCAACCTTGAAGCCTGGAAAAAGAAGACCTCAAGCACAGTAAGTTAAAAAAGAAAAAATGAAAAGGCAGAGAAATACCACACAAATGATGGAACAAACTAGAAACAAAGAAGTCCAAATAAATGAAGAGGAAATAGGCAAACTACATGAAAAAGGATTCAGAATAATGATAGTAAAGATGATCAAAAACCTTGAAAACAAGATGGAGAAAATGCAAGAATCAATTAACAAAGACCTAGAAGAATTAAAGAATAAACATGCAGAGACAAACAACAAAATTACTGAAATTAAAAATACTCTATAAGAAATTCAGTTCAGTTCAGTTCAGTCGCTCAGTCGTGTCCGACTCTTTGTGACCCCATGAATCACAGCACGCCAGGCCTCCCTGTCCATAACCATCTCCTGGAATTCACTCAAATGCAATGTCCGTCGAGTTGGTGATGCCATCCAGCCATCTCATCCTCTGTCGTCCCCTTCTCCTCCTGCCCCCAATCCCTCCCAGCATCAGAGTCTTTTCCAATGAGTCAACTCTTCGCATGAGGTGGCCAAAGTACTGGAGTTTCAGCTTTAACATCATTCCTTCCAAAGAAGTCCCAGGGCTGATCTCCTTCAGAATGGACTGGGTGGATCTCCTTGCAGTCCAAGGGACTCTCGAGAGTCTTCTCCAACACCACAGTTCAAAAGCATCAATTCTTCGGCACTCAGCTTTCTTCATAGTCCAACTCTCACATCCATACATGACCACTGGAAAAGCTATAGCCTTGACTAGATGGACCTTTGTTGGCAAAGTAATGTCTCTGCTTTTCAATGTGCTATCTAGGTTGGTCATAACTTTTCTTCAAAGAATTAGTAGCAGAATATCTGAAGCAGAAGAACGAATCAGTGAGCTGGAAGATAAAATGGTGGAAATAACTTCGGAAGAGCAGAATAAAGTAAAAAGAATGAAAAGAACTGAGGATAGTCTCAGAGACCTCTGGGACCATATCAAATGCACCAACATTCGAATTATAGAGGTCCCAGAAGAAGAAGACAAAAAGAAAGGGTATGAGAAAATTTTTGAACAGATTACAGTTGAAAATTTCCCCAACATGGAAAAGGAAATAGTCAATCAAGTGTAAGAGGCACAAAGAGTCCCATACAAGATAAACCCAAGGAGAAACACGCTAAGACACATACTGATCAAACCAACAAAGACTAAACACAAAGAAAGAATATTGAAAGCAGCAAGGGAGAAGCAACAAGTAACATACAAGGGAAACCCTATATGCTTAACAGCTGATCTTTCAGCAGAAACTCTGTAGGCCAGAAGGGAATGGCAAGATATATTTAAAGTACTGAAAGGGAAAAATCTACAACCAAGATTACTGTACCCAACAAGGATCTCATTCAGAATTGATGGAGGAATAAAATGCTTTTCAGACAAGAAAAAGTTAAGGGAATTCAGTACCACCAAACCAGTTTTACAACAAATGTTAAAGGGACTTACATAGTCAAGAAATACAAGAGAAGAAAAATGACCTACAAAATCAACCCCAAACAATTAAGAAAATGGCAATAGGAACATTTATATCAATAATTACTTTAAATGTAAATGAATTAAATGCTCCAACCAAAACACACAGACTGGCTGAATGGATACAAAAACAAGACCGGTATATATGCTGTCTACAAGAAACCCACTTTAGATCTCAAGACACATATAGACTGAAAGTGAGAGGATGAAAAAGTATATTAAATGCAAATGGAAAGCAAAGCTGGATTAGCAATCCTCATGTCAGACAAAATAGACCTTAGAATAAAGAAGACTACAAGAGTTAAGGAAGGACACTACATAATGATCAAAGAATCAATTCAAGAGAAAGATATAACAATTGTAAATATCTGTGCACCCAACATAGGAGCACCACAATGCTATGACGCTAAATATCAGTTACAAGAAAAAAACTGTAAGAAACACAAACACATGGAGATTAAACAACCTGTTTCTAAATAAACAACAGATTACTGAAGAAATCAAAAGGGAAATCAAAAAATTTCTAGAAACAAATGACAAAACACAACTCAAAACCTATGGGATGCAGCAAAAGCCATTCTAAGAGGGAAGTTTATAGCAATACAATCCTACCTTAATAAACAAGAAGAACATTGAATAGACAATCTAACTTTACACCTAAAACAACTGGAAAAAGAAGTACAAACCTCCCCCCCCCAAATTAGTAGAAGCAAAGAAATCATAAAGATCCAAGCAGAAATAAATGAAAAAGAAATGAAAGAAACAGTAGTAAAGATTAATAAAACTAAAAGCTGGTTCTTTGAGAAGATAAACAAAATTGACAAACCTTTAGCCAGACTAATCAAGAAAAAAAGAAGAATCAAATCAACAAAATTAGAAATGAAAAAGGAAACATTACAACAAACAGTAGAGAAATACAAAGGATTATAAGAGAGTATTATGAGCAACTATATGGCACTAAAATGGATAACCTGGAAGAAATGGATGGATTCTTAAAAAAATTCAATTTTCCAAGACTGAACCAGAAAGAAATTATGAACAACCCAATTACAAGCACTGAAATTGAAGCTGTGATCAAAAATCTCCCAAAAAACAAAAGCCCAGGACCAGATGGCTTCATGGGAGAATTCTGTCAAACATTTAGAGAAGAACTAATGCCTATCCTTCTAAAATTCTTTAAAAAAATTGCAGAGGAAAGAACACTTCCGAACTCATTCTACGAGGCCACCATCACCTGATACCAAAACCAGACAAAGACAACACAAAAAAATAAAACTACAGGCCAATATCACTGATGAACATAGATGCAAAAATCCTCAACAAAATTTTAGCAAACAGAATTCAGCAACACATCAAAAAGCTTATATACTATGATCAAGTTGGGTTTATTCCAGGGATGCAAGAATTCTTCAATATATGAAAATCAATCAATGTGATACACCATATAAACAATTTGAAAGATAAAAACCATATGATCATCTCAATAGATGCAGAAAAAGCCTTTGACAAAACTCAGCACCCATTTATGATTAAAACTCTTCAGAGTGGGCACAGAAGGAACCTACCTCAACATAGTAAAAGCCATATATGATAAGCCTACGGCAAACATTATTCTCAATGGTGAAAAACTGAAAGCATTCCCCCTGAGATCAGGAACAAGATAAGGGTGTCCACTTTCTCAACTATTATTCAACATAGTTCTGGAAGTCCTAGCTACAGAAATCAGAGAAGAAAATATGGGGAGGGAGGAGGGTTCAGGATGGGGAACACATGTATACCTGTGGTGGATTCGTTTTGATGTATGGCAAAACCAATACAATATTGTAAAGTTAAAAAATAAAATAAAAAAAAATAAGTAAACCTCTGACTGTTTGCAGATGACATGATACTGTACATAGATAGCCCTAAAGATAGTATCAGAAAATTACTAGAGCTAATCAGTGAATTTCTCAGAGTTGCAGGATACAAAATAAATATGCCAAAATCACTGGCATTTCTGTATACTAGCAATGAAAATCAGAGAAATTAAAGAATCAATCCCATTCACCATTGCAACAAAAAGAATTAAATATCTAGGAATAAACTTACTTAAGGAGACAAAAGAACTGTACACAGATAATTATAAGACACTAATGAAAGAAATCAAAGATGACATAAACAGATGGAGAGATATTCCATGTTCCTGCATAGGAAGAATCAATATTATCAAAGTGACTATACTACCAAATGCAATCTACAGATTCAGTGTGGATCCCTATCAAATTACCAGTAGCATTTTTCACAGAACTAGAACAAAAAATTTCACAATTCAAATGGAAACACAACAGACCCTGAATAGCCAAAGCAGTCTTGAGAAAGAAGAATGGAGCTGGACGAATCAACCGTTCTGACTTCAGATTATACTACAAAGCTCCAGTCATCAAGATAGTATGGTACTGGCACAAAAACAGAAATATAGACCAATGGAACAAGATAGAAAACCCAGAAAAAAACCCATGAACCTATGGGTACCTTATTTTTGACAAAGGAGGCAAGAATATACAATGGGGCAAAGACAGCCTCTTTGATAAATGGTGCTGGGAAAACTGGATAGCCGCATGCAAAAGAGTGAAATTAGAACACTTCTTAACACCATATACAAAGATAAACTCAAAATGGATTAAAGACCTAAATGTAAGACAAGAAACTATAAAACTTTTAGAAGAAAACATAGGCAGAAAACTCTACATAAAGCAAGATCCTCTATGACCCACCTCCTAGAGTAATGGAAATAAAACAAAAGTAAACAAGTGGGACTTAATTAAACTTAAAAGCTTTTGCATAGCAAAGGAAATTATAAGCAAGGTGAAAAGACAACCCTCAGAATGGGAGAAAATAATAGCAAATGAAACAACGGACAAAGGATTAATTTCCAAAATATACAAGCAGCTTGTACAACTCAATGCCAGAAAAACAAACAACCCAATCATGAAGTGGGAAAAAGGCCTAAACAGTCATTTCTCCAAAGAAGACATACAGACACATGAAAAGATGCTCAACATCGCTCATTATTCAGTTCAGTTCAGTTCAGTTGCTCAGTCGTGTCCGACTCTTTGCAACCCCATGAATCGCAGCACGCCAGGCCTCCCTGTCCATCACCAACTCCCGGAGTTCACTCAGACTCACGTCCATCGAGTCAGTGATACCATTCAGCCATCTCATCTTCTGTCATCCTCTTCTCCTCCTGCCCCCAGTCCCTCCCAGCATCAGAGTCTTTTCCAATGAGTCAGCTCTTCGCATGAGGTGGCCAAAGTACTGGAGTTTCAGCTTTAGCATCATTCCTTCCAAAGAAATCCCAGGGCTGATCTCCTTCAGAATGGACTGGGTGGATTTCCTTGCAGTCCAAGGGACTCTCAAGAGTCTTCTCCACCACCACAGTTCAAAAGCATCAATTCTCTGGTGCTCAGCTTTCTTCACAGTCCAACTCTCGCATCCACACATGACCACTGAAAAAGCTATAGCCTTGACTAGACGGACCTTTGTTGGCAAAGTAATGTCTCTTCTTTTGAATATGCTATGTAGGTTGGTCATAACTTTTCTTCCAATGAGTAAGCATCTTTTAATTTCATGGCTGCAGTCACCATCTGCAGTGATTTTGGAGCCCCCCAAAATAAAGTCTGACACTGTTTCCACTGTTTCCCCATCTATTTGCCATGAAGTGATGGGACCAGATGCCATGATCTTAGTTTTCTGAATGTTGAGCTTTAAGCCAACTTTTTCACTCTCCTTTTTCACCTTCATCAAGAGGCTTTTTAGTTCCTCTTCACTTTCTGCCATAAGGGTGGTGTCATCTGCATATCTGAGGCTATTGATATTTCTCCTGGCAATCTTGATACCAGCTTGTGCTTCTTCCAGTCCAGCGTTTCTCATGATGTACTCTGCATAGAAGTTAAATAAGCAGGGTGACAATATACAGCCTTGATGTACTCCTTTTCCTATTTGGAACCAGTCTGTTGTTCCATGTCCAATTCTAACTGTTGCTTCCTGACCTGCATACAAATTTCTCAAGAGGCAGATCAGGTGTTCTGGTATTCCCATCTCTTTCAGAATTTTCCACAGTTTCTTGTGATCCACACAGTCAAAGGCTTATTATTAGAGAAATGCAAATCAAAACTGCAATGAGGTACCACCTCACACTGGTCAGAATGGCTGCTATCAAATAGTCTACAAACAATAAATGCTGGAGAGGGTGTGGAGAAAAGGGAATGCTCTTGCACTGTTGGTGGGAATGTAAATTGATACAGCCACTATGGAAGACGGTATGGACATTCCTTAAAAAACTAGGAATAAAATCAGAATAAAACCAACATATGACCCAGCAATCCCACTCCTAGGCATATCCAAAACTGAAGTAGACACATGTATGCCATTGTTTATAGCAGTACATTTGTAATAGCTAAAACATGGAAGCAACCAAGATGTCCATTAACAGATGAATGGAAAAAGAAGTTGTGGTACATACACACAATGGAATATTACTAAGCCGTAAAAAGAAATGCATGTGAGTCACTTCTGATGAGGTGGATGAACCAAAAACCTATTATATAGAGTGAAGTGAGTCAGAGAGAGGAAGATAAATATTGTATTCTAATGCACATATGGAATCTAGAAAAATAGTACTGAAGAATTTATTTACAGAGCAGCAGTGGAGAAACAGACATAGAGAATGGACTTATGGACATTGGGAGAGGGCAGGAGAGGGTGAGATGTATGAAGAGAGTAACATGGAAACTTACATTACTATATGTAAAATAGTTAGCCAACAGGATTTTGCTGTATGGCTCAGGAAACTCAAACAGTGGCTCTGTATTAACCTAGAGGGATGGGGTGGGGAGGGAGATGGGAGGGAGGTTCAAAAGGGAGGGGATATATGTATACCTGTGGCTGACTCATGTTGAGGTTTGACAGAAAATAGTAAAATTCTGTAAAGCAATTATCCATCAATAAAAAAATAAAAAAAAATTTTTTCTTCTAGTTTTATGAAGATGTAATTGACATATAGCACTGTGTAAGTTTAAAGTGTGCATCATAGTGATTTAATTTATAAGCATCATGATATCATAAGTTTAATGGGCAGCCATCATCTCATATAGATACAAAATTAAAAAATAGAAAAATAAATTTTTCCTTGTGATGAAAACTTTTAGGATTTACTCTTAACAACTTTTGTATATAACACACAGTGGTGTTAATTAATCATGTTGTACTTGTTTATTTTATAACTGGAAGTTTGTATCTTTGGATGGCCTTCAACCAGATTCCCCCTCCCTAAATACTCTTAAAAATCTGCTTTTACTGGGTAATGTGTGTACATATTTCTGAAAGCACAGGCTTGTAATGCAAAACAGCAGTCTCACTCCCATCTCTGTGTTCTACATGCAAGCAGCAATTGTCTATGTAAATCTTTTATCTACTGCTTCTGGAGGTTAGCCTCATTTCTAAATAATACCAGTTTTGGATAGTACCTTTTGAAAGCTGAGGATTCCATAATAGTTCCCCTTATCTCATTCTTCTGATATTGTTATGTCATAATTTTTGTTTTTGTTGTAACAATAATTATTTTTTACTGATCCCAGAGTTATGCTTTGCTTAAACGTCCCTTCTTGTACAACGGTGTTTTTTTAACCTTGGAATTAATTGCTTCATTTATTGTTTGTTAGTTTTCTCTTGTTTATCAGTTCTCCCCAGAGACTCGAGCAGATTTATGAAAACCCCCAGTGCCATTTTCCACATGGTCAGATGCATCAGGTAATCCATGAGACCCATTTCCTTCTGGAGTTCTTCATCCTGGGAGCAGGTCTTCCATCCCTGGACCCCGTTCCTTTCTGCTCCATCTTTCAGATACTTTCTATGCCAGCTGCATCTCTGTCTTCATGGGTATCTCTTCACAAGTAAAGTAATTCCCTTTACTTCTTTCCCTGCTAGTCTTGCTTTCTTTTTTCAGTTTTGTTGAGTAGCTTCTTGGGAAAAAGTGTATAGAAGTTAGTTGTTTGAGACTTCTTGTATTGGTTATCTATTGCTTTATAATAAATTACTCCAAAATTTAGTCACTTGAAACAGTAATAAGCATTTTATTTTTCAGTCTTTATGGTCAGGAACTTGGGAGCAAATTAGCTGGGTGGTTCTGGCTCAGGGAATCACATGAAATTGCAGTGAAGAGGTCAGCCAGGGAAGCAGCTATTTGAAGGCTTGACTGGGACTGCAGGAACTGCTTCTACGGTGACTGACTTAAAGACTGGCAGGTTGTTGCTGGTTGTTAGTTGGAAGCCTTATTCCCATAGGCCTCTCCACAGGCTTACTGAGGGCCCCCATGACCTTGTGACTAGCTTCTCTGGGAGTGAATGGTTTACAAGAGCAAGATAGAAGTGACAGTGTTTTTAATAACCTAGATTTCTGCCACATTCTGTTCCTTACAGATGAGTCATTAAGTCCTGCCCACTTTCAGGGAGACAGGAATTAGGGTCCTGCTTTTGAAGGGAGGCATGTCAAAGATTTATTGGACATGTTTTAAAACCCTTACATCTTTCATGTCCAGAACCATCTTTTAACTCACCCTTCAGAGTATGGAATTCTAGATGTAAGTAATGATGTTTCCTCAGAATTTTGAAGGCATTTTTCCATTGTCTTCTAGCCTCTAGTATTGCTTTGAGAAGCCTGTTACCATTGTGAATCTTGATCCTCTGTACATGACCTGTTTTCTTCCTGAATAGCTGTAAGATGTTTTCTTTATCCTTGATGCTATGGAACAGCAAGGTGATATGTGCTTCTCTTTTCATTCATGTGAATACTCAGAGGAACATTTATATCAGGAAACATATCTTTTGCTCTGAGAATTTCTTATATTGTTTCTTCTCCATTATTTTCTGTTTTCTCATTTTGGAACTCCTCTTGGTTAGCTGCTGAACCCCCAAGATTGATCTTTGAATTTTCTTATATTTCATATATATATTATATTATTACATAGTATTTAGATCTTATATATTATATTTTTATTGCACTTCCCTCCACCTTTTCCCTTCATTCTTATTTTATTCTTTTTAAGAGTGTATTCAACTTTCTTTTCCAATCCTTTTACTAAATATTTTATTTCCATTCTGTATTTAATTTCCAAAAGCCCTTATGTCCTCTGATTACCCGTTTTTTATACTTTTTCCAACTCCTATTCTTTTCTCATGGATGTAATCTCATCCCTTTATGGGTATTAAATGCAGTTGTTTTAAACTTTTTTTTTCTGTATCTTGACTTGTTCCTGTTTCTTTATACTTCTTTTTTGTTCATTTGTCTCTCTGTGTTTCATTTTGATGCTTTTCACAAATAACTAGCCACCTTTGGCCATCATTCATATCTAGGAGTGAGTCAATATAATCTGCCTGTGTGCAGAGCTTGTCAGCTGCTGAGCTCTAGAAGTTTTCTTCTCACTGGTGAGCCTTTCTCTCTTTAGGGCTTCCCATGTATTTTCCCCTATCCAGACCCTTCTTCATTTCTTTGTAGATTTGGAAGTATGACTCAGACTTTTCGAATATTCGCCCCTCTCAACTTCTTTCTTTACAGAGTGCCTGTGTGTGTATAGTGTACATAATGCAGATCTTAGGGTTCTGTCTCAGTTTAGTTATGTTCGGAGGTTATGGCATGGCATTGTGCTCCTTCCTTTGTTTGATAACTGTAAGTGTTTGTTGATTTATTTTGTACTTGTTTTCTGTTTACTTTATTATGTCTTTGGGAAGAGAGAGTTTATGATCTGGATTCATTTGTAATTTTACTGTAGCTTTTTGAATTTTCCCATAGCTTTTTGAATTTTCCCCTACTTTTTGAATTCTGAATGTTTGTTATCTGCAGAGTAGTAGTATGGATGTACAATAATTTCTGTAGCCAATACTCTGTTATTGGATTTTACTTTGTTCCTGGTTTTATGCATTACAAGTATTGCTGTTGTGGACATCCTTTTCCATGGAACATTGGCCAAGGTTGTTATTTCTTTAGAATGGAATCCTCAGCGTAATTACTAGATCAAAGGATGTAGTCAGTGAAGTCCTTAAAACTTATTTGTAAGTTACTTTCTAAATTGTTGAGTTGGTTTATATTCTCTGTATCAGTTGGCATTGTATATTTATTTTAAATTAATTTATTAATTTTAATTGGAGGCTAATTACTTTACAGTATTGTGGTGGTTTTGCCATACATTGACATGAATCAGCTATGGGTATACCTGTGTCCCCCATCCTGAATCCCCCACCCACCTCCCTCCCCATCCCATCCCTCTGGGTTGTCCCAGTGCACCGGCTTTGAGTGCCCTGTTTCATGCATTGAACTTGGACTTGTGATCTGTTTCACATATGGTAATATACATGTTTCAGTGCTATTCTCTCAAATCATCCCACCCTCATCTTCTCCCACAGAGTCCAAAAGTCTGTTCTGTGTATCTGTGTCTCTTTTTCTGTCTCACATATAGGGTTATTGTTACCATCTTTCTAAATTCCATATATATGTGTTAATATACTGTATTGGTGTTTTTCTTTCTGACTTACTTCACTCTGTATAATTGGCTCCAGTTTCATCCACCTCATTAGAACTGATTCAAATGCGTTGATTTTAATAGCTGAGTAATATTCCATTGTGTGTATGTACCACACCTTTCTTATCCATTCATGTGCTGATGGACATCTAGGTTGCTTCCATGTCCTGGCTATTATAACCAGTGCTGCGATGAACATTGGGGTACACGTGTCTCTTTCAGTTCTTGTGTCCTCAGTGTGTATGCCCAGCAGTGGGATTGCTGAGTCATATGGCAGTTCTATTTTCAGTTTTTTAAGGAATCTCCACACTGTTCTCCATAGTGGCTGTATTAGTTTGCATTCCCACCAACAGTGTAAGAGGGTTCCCTTTTCCATACACCCTCTCCAGCATTTATTGTTTGTAGACATTTTGATAGCAGCCATTCTGACCGACGTGAGATGTTACCTCATTGTGGTTTTGATTTGCATTTCTCTGATAACGAGTGATGTTGAGCATCTTTTCATGTGTTTGTTAGCTATCTGTATGTCTTCTTTAGAGAAATGTCTGTTTAGTTCTTTGGCCCATTTTTTGATTGGGTCATTTATTTTTCTGGTAGGCATTGTTTATTATAATTGAAAAGAATAAAACAACTTTGCCAAGTGAAGAATAGTATTACATACTGTACATTTTAATTTGTACTTGTATTTGTCTCTCTGTCTCTTCTTTTGGCTGTTTTTGGTAGTGAGTATAGACAGTATTTCAGAGAAGGCGATGGCACCCCACTCCAGTACTCTTGCCTGGAAAATCCCATGGATGGAGGAGCCTGGTAGGCTGTGGTCCATGGGGTTGCTAAGAGTCAGACACGACTGAGCGACTTCCCTTTCACTTTTCACTTTCATGCACTGGAGAAGGAAATGGCAACCCACTCCAGTGTTCTTGCCTGGAGAATCCCAGGGATGGGGGAGCCTGGTGGGCTGCCGTCTATGGGGTCGCAGAGTCAGACATGACTGAAGGGACTTAGCAGTAGCAGCAGCATGGACAGTATTTAGATTTTTCTTACTGATTTATCCATGCTTGTTTAATTTCATCTGATGGTTTTAAGGCTTTGTCATGTTGCAGATATTTTTTATTGCTTTCTTCTTACCTTTGTTTGCTTTTTAATGTATCTTTAATTTCTGTGTTCACAAATAGTTTTTTAAAACATAACTTGTCCTTTGGATTTTTATGCTTTGAAAAGCTTTCTTCATCCCAATATCATTCACTATCTTTCCTTACTTTCTTTAAGTTTCATTTTGTAAATTTAACTGTTTAGTCCATTAATTGTTTTGTATAACGTAAGGCAAAGAACCTCATGTTATAGAATTTTTTCTCTGTATCAGTTCAGTTCAGTCACTCAGTTGTGTCCGACTCTTTGTGACTCCATGGACTGCAGCGTGCCAGGCTTCCCTGTCCATCACCAACTCCCAGTGCTTGCTCAAACTCATGTCCATCGAGTTGGTGATGCCATCCAACCATCTCATCCTCTATTGTCCCCTTCTCCTGCCTTCAATCTTGCCCAGCATCAGGGTCTTTTCCAGTGAGTCAGCTCTTTGCATCAGGTGGCCAAAATATTGGAGTTTCAGCTTCAACATCAGTCCTTCCTGAAAATCCTGAAAATATTCAGGACTGATTTCCTTTAGGATGGACTGGTTGGATCTCCAAGGGACTCTCAAGAGTCTTCTCCAACACCACAGTTCAAAAGCATCAATTCTTCGGTGCTCACTTTTCTTATGGTCCAGCTCTCACATCTATACATGACTACTGGAAAAACTATAGCTTTGACTATATGGACCTTTGTTGGCAAAGTAATGTCTCTGCTTTTTAATAAGCTGTCTAGGTTGGTCATAACTTCTCTTCCAAGGAGCAAGCGTCCTTTAATTTTATGGCTGCAGTCACCAGCAGTGATTTTTGAGCCCTGAAAAGTAAAGTCTCTCACTGTTTCGTTGTTTTACCATCTATTTGCCATGAAGTGATGGGGCTGGATGCCATGATCTTAGTTTTCTGAATGTTGAGTTTTAAGCCAACTTTTTTTCTCTGTACAGTTAAACTCATTTTTCTCTTGTCATTTATTGTCATCTGGTTTTCAAATAATTTGAAGTCACCTTTTTTGTAACATTTCCCACAACCGGAGTCTGTTTCTTGGCTTTTAAATCCTATTCTGCTTATCTTTTTATTCCAATGCAGCATACTTAAAAAAAAAAAAAAAAAAAGACTGTAGCCTTTTAATATGTTTTGTTCTTTCTCTGGTAATGCTAGTCCTTGAAAATCTCCCAAGACGCTATCCAGGTCCAAAACTGTGAGATGCCTTAATCAGGGAACTGCCAACAGTCAGTTGATTCTGAACCCAGGCCAGAGGGAGACCAGTGCAAACGTGGAACCTTGGAGCCACTTTGCTGGCATTCCCTAACACGTCCCTGATGAGAAGGAATATGGTCTCAGTTGGTGAAAGGGGTCAGTGAGCAGGTTCGCTAAGTATACGTGTGAAGATTGGAGGGGTGTGGGATTTTGAAGTCAAATATGTAGTTATAATTAATAATACTTTAAAAAAGCTAAATTACCTATTGAGTATAGAAGCCTCTACAGGCACCAAAGCAAGGGAGTTTGAATGTCTCTTTCTTTTCCAATGTCTTTTTACCTGCTTCATTTATGACTTTGTTTCCTTATGGAAGGCTGTTGAGGGGCTGGGGATAAGGGAGAGAAGAACAAGGAATAATGAGGATAGAGTCAAGGCAATTCTATTTGTGTAATTTAAAGTATACCTGTAATATTTTTTAGAGATGCCTTCAAAACTTCAAACATTTCAGTCCCATTGTACCTTTTTTTTTCAATTGTAAACAATGACTGGTAGGTTTATTTCAGAATTTCTGCTTGGCCTAGGGCAAATATATCAATGGAATACAAAGAGAATTCACCAGTTAAAAGTCCATATTCTTTTTTTAATGGTAATTTTTACAAAACATTTTTTCATTGAAATATTTTTAAAAGCAAAGGCTTTATTACTCCTGCTTAGCTTTCAGAGTCCTCTTTGGTTGGAGAATCTGGCTCTATTCTTAGCCATCACACGATCTTGACTGTAGCTGTAGCCTGTTCTCCCTTCTTATCTGCTATGTAACAGTTCCCAGTTCTTGTAGTACAATGTAGATAATGCTAGACTATTCCATAAAATTTTACCAAAAGCGGAGGAGAAAGTAAAAGGAAGTAAGCATAGAGTAATATGTAATGAGATAATTTTTCAAAGGGGATCTAGTTTTAGCTTTCTTCAGCTCTGCTTTCTCTCTACCTCCAGGATTGCTTCAAATTTACAAAAACCATCTTTTCTCTACCACTTGGGAGAACCTTCAAGCATATGTAGACTCTAAATTTCAAACCCAAAAGAGAAGACTTCATGATTGACACTGGGAATGCTGAAAATGGGCATGGCTTATGCCTTCCACAAGAAATCATAACTAACTGTATTCTAGTAGCTACTATCCCACTCCACTACTCTTGCCTGGAAAATCTCATGGCTGGAGGAGCCTGGTAGGCTGCAGTCCATGGGGTCGCTAAGAGTCGGACACGACTGAGCAACTTCACTTTCACTTTTCACTTTCATGCTTTGGAGAAGGAAATGGCAACCCGCCGCAGTGTTCTTCCCTGGAGAATCCCAGGGACGGTGGAACCTGATGGGCTGCTGTCTATGGGGTCGCACAGAGTCGGACACGACTGAAGCGACTTAGCAGCAGCAGCAGCAGTAGCTACTATGAGACAGTTATATCTAGCTATATCCCAATAGGCTATTGTCTTTACTAGAGATACACATGTGGTAGGTGGGTGGCAATCTGTCACAGCCTTTTATATGATAAGTCTATGTGATTTTATTTGTCATATAAAATTATAGTGGGAAATGGCAACCCACTGCAGTATTCTTGCCTAGAATATTCCATGAACAGAGGAGCCTGATGGACTACAGTCCATGGGGTCGCAAAGAGTTGGACACTACTGAGTGCACATGTGCACATGTGCACACACGCACGCACACATACACACACACACACACGCATGCACACACACACATTGCTCATTCTCACACTGATGCTCATCCTCTGGCTTTTAAAATAAAGGATACAGTATTTTATAATAAAAACTATGGGATAGAACAAATGGACCCGGATTCTAGTCTGATTTACTAGTAAATTGTCTTGTCTCTTAGCCAGTGGCTCAGTCTTTCTATATAATTGGGATATAATTAGTCTGTAATATTATGATTTTATCTTTAATTGAATTGTTTGAAATAATTATAAAATTTATACTTGAATTTTTCTCTTGATGATATATTAGTCTCTTTTAATATGATTGACGTATTAGTGAGGAATTGTTCTGATATGAGAAAAAACAGTTTGTTTTACAATGATACATTTTACAGGACAGGCTCTCCATTGTGCTGACAGGGGACCTGCCTGTATTTAAAAGGGGCTGGAGCTCACTATGAGTTTTTTATGAAGTAAATATTTGCCTCTTTATCACATACAGATTTAGATATTCTTAAACAATTTAATTGTATGTAGTTCTCTGTATACTTAGATTCCGTAGTTTCTAGTTTTAGTTCATTCATATATTTGACATTTCATCATTAAAACTTTTAAGTTGAATTTAAACAAAAGCACCATATGTTAAAATACTTCTAACAGTGAGTTATTTGGTACTGTTAGTTAAATATGGAACAGTTTTTTCCTTCCTACTTATGTGTGATCTATTTTTTTTTTCAGAGTGAAAAGCTTTTGTTATATGATACAGTACAGAGTGAGTTAGAGGAGAAGATACGAAGGCTTGAAGAGGACCGGCACAGCATTGATATTACCTCAGGTGAGGGGAATGCTGTGATGTCATGTTTAAGTGACACTAAGCCTTTGGTTTACTGAGGTGTCTCCTCACATCTAGTCTCCTATACAGATGGTACATAAATGAAGCGTAGATCTTCACGACCCAGGTAATCACGATGATGTGATTACTCATCTAGAGCCAGATATCCTGGAATGTGAAGTCAAGTGGGTCTTAGAAAGCATCACTACAAACAAAGCTAGAGGAGGTGATGGAATTCCAGTTGAGCTCTTTCAAATCCTGAAAGATGATGCTGTGAAAGTGCTGCACTCAATATGCCAGCAAGTTTGGAAAACTCAGCAGTGGCCACAGGACTGGAAAAGGTCAGTTTTCATTCCAATCCCAAAGAAAGGAAATGCCAAAGAATGCTCAAACTACAGCACAATTGCACTCATCTCACATGCTAGTAAAGTAATGCTCAAAATTCTCCAAGCCAGGCTTCAGCAATACGTGAACCGTGAACTTCCTGATGTTCAAGCTGGTTTTAGAAAAGGCAGAGGAACCAGAGATCAAATTGCCAACATCTGCTGGATCATGGAAAAAGCAAGAGAGTTCCAGAAAAACATCTATTTCTGCTTTATTGACTATGACAAAGCCTTTGACTGTGTGGATCACAATAAACTGTGGAAAATTCTGAAAGAGATGGGAATACCAGACCACCTGACCTGCCTCTTGAGAAATCTGTATGCAGGTCAGGAAGCAACACTTAGAACTGGACATGGAACAACAGACTGATTCCAAATAGGAAAAGGAGTACGTCAAGGCTGTATATTGTCACCCTGCTTATTTAACTTATATGCAGAGTACATCATGAGAAACGCTGGACTGGAAGAAGCACAAGCTGGAATCAAGATTGCCAGGAGAAATATCAATAACCTCAGATATGCAGATGACACCACCCTTATGGCAGAAAGTGAAGAGGAACTCAAAAGCCTCTTGATGAAAGTGAAAGTGGAGAGTGAAAAAGCTGGCTTAAAGCTCAACATTCAGAAAACGAAGATCATGGCATCTGGTCCCATCACTTCATGGGAAATAGATGGGGAAACAGTGGAAACAGTGTCAGACTATTTTTCTGGGCTCCAAAATCACTGCAGATGGTGACTGCAGCCATGAAATTAAAAGACGCTTACTCCTTGGAAGGAAAGTTACGACCAACCTAGATAGCATATTCAAAAGCAGAGACATTACTTTGTCAACAAAGGTCCATCTAGTCAAGGCTATGATTTTTCCTGTGGTCACGTATAGATGTGAGATTTGGACTGTGAAGAAGGCTGAATGCCGAAGAATTGATGCTTTTGAACTGTGGTGGTGGAGAACACTCTTGAGAGTCCCTTGGACTGCAAGGAGATCCAACCAGTCCATTCTGAAGGAGATCAGCCCTGGGATTTCTTTGGAGGGAATGATGCTAAAGCTGAAACTCCAGTACTTTGGCCACCTCATGCGAAGAGCTGACTCATTGGAAAAGACTCTGATTCTGGGAGGGAGTGGGGGCAGGAGGAGAAGGGGACGACAGAGGATGAGATGGCTGGATGGCATCACTGACTCGATGGACATGAGTCTGAGTGAACTCCGGGAGTTGGTGATGGACAGGGAGGCCTGGCGTGCTGCGATTTATGGGCTCGCAAAGAGTCGGACATGACTGAGCGACTGAACGGAACTGAACTGAACGAGAGGGCAAGGAGGAAGACTGCTAAAGAATTTGCTGTGATTGTTGCTTTAATTTGGACTCATACTTCAGAAAGATATAGAAAATGAAGCACATGAAAAGGAATAAAATAGAAGTGTGACTGGAACAACAGGCATAAGAATAATGTACTGTAAGAATAGTTAAGCATATTATTACAACATAAGAGTAGTATTGGAAGACAGCTACAGTATATATTCTTTGCTCTAAGTCTTGAAAGATTGTCATGTGGAAGAAGGAGTAGAAGTCTTTTCTCTTGGTTGTGCACAAACTAGGACACAAAGATGGATATTATAAGGAGGCAGGTTTTTGTCTCAAAAAAAGGAAATACTTATTAATAATTAGATTAGGCCAAAGTGAAATTGGCTTTTTCAGGGAAGGTCTTTCTACACCTTGCAAGATTTACTGGGTTATCCTATGGTTCTTGCACGTGTATTGTGTTACTTGTTATAAATTCTGTTTCTCCAGTATAGAATAGGCAGAGCAGACGAGCTGAGCTCTCCTGCCATTGTTCGACTCATCGGCTGACCATGGGTGACAGTTTTAGCTTTTCTAAGTCAGTCTCTTTGTATAATTGAAGTCATGAGACTGTCTGCCTGAGAGGTAGCTTCAAAGATTAGTTGAGACCATTCACGTGATGAATATTTAAGTGCCTGACATATATGTTCATCAGTTACTAGGCATTAAGTGCCAAATTGAATTTTGCTCTAATGAAAGAAGAGGAAAATTCATAAATATATAGCTGCTCATTAAATTATATATAGTCATATATATTACAGTATATACCCATATTTATAGCATATAAACATAGCCACCAATGCAGTTTTGCTACTATGAAATTAGTCTTTTTTTTCCTTTGATCTCAAGAAATCAGATAATACTTAATTTATTTTTACCTGCCAGAGCTGTGGAACGATGAGCTTCAGTCAAGAAAAAAGAGGAAGGATCCTTTCAGTCCTGACAAAAAGAAGCCAGTTGTTGTGTCAGATATCCTTTTTCAAATTTTCTGGGTTTTTAAATTTTTTTTTCAGTTGTTTTAATGTACGTTTTTGCACTGTGCATATCTTTGTAGTTTTTATTAGTATGCTTTATCTTTATTTGCATGATCCTGTAATAAGAACAGATGATTTTTTAAAAATGATTGAAAGCAGAAGGGTATAGTTTAGATTAAGGGAGGTAGAGTGGATAAGAAATTTAGCCATGATCTCAACACTGAAAATTAATATGGGTTTGTAGATCACAAGGGCTTTGAAATGAAGCAGCTGTTTATTATATAGCATGATTGCTAAATTCTCAATTGTACTTTTTGACATTTTTAATGTCTCTGAAACTGGTATGTTTTTAAATTAAATTAATATATACATTCAATCTTGGCATTCCCGATGGTACCCTCCCTTGGCTCCTGCTTTCCCCCTCGCCCACCTCAAAACAGTGATTAGGTTGTTGGTGTATCTTACTGTCAGAGACACCATAGGATTAAGAGAATATGGTTATAACATCTGAAGTACTAGAACATACTTATGCTGGTACTAAGTTTTTTGAAAAACAATTTGGAGTCAGAATTCAGCATGCTGATGGTTTCTGTCTGAAGTCATTGTTCCAGTTTCTGAAAAACAGAAATTTGGAAGTATAGTTTAAAATTGGAATTCTTACAGCTAAACTGACCTTGACTTTTCAACGTCCGTATATAGTTTATATGTTACAAGATCTTGATATTCTTGAAGACTGGACAACAATAAGGAAGGTATGTTTAAAGAGCAATGGAATTCAAGTATATTTTTTGTAGTCTACTTTTTAAGAGTATATAATTTTTCACTAATACATCAAAATATTATTGTAAATATGCTTTACTTTGCAACAGTCTCTCTAGGCAGTCATTACTAATACAGATAACTGTGGATTGCAAGAGTATTTTATGAGAGGCATGTTAGCAGTTTGATTGTATTTTTTCCTGTGATAATGTAATTAACAGTTTATGCAAAAGTATGCAAAAGTATTTAGGTTGCCCCAAAATAGTAATGGATTACCATTCTGTGCCTAGTTCTTAGCCTGGTACTGGCTCACAGAAGGCATTCAGGTGTATTTGTTGAATGAATGAGAGTGAGTGAATATTTGAACCTTTATTATACATTTTTGCATTTTGTCATTAAACATTGAAATGTTAGAAGATTTTCTGTGCTTGTTTGAAAGTGGAGACTTGTTTTCCTATTAAAATTTTCCATTCTCAAAAGCTTCTTAGTTGAGAATTTAGAGTAGGTATTGATAACACCTCTAGAAGAAATTTTTATTCTTTTTATATTCCCATGGTTTTAGACATTACCAACTTATTGAAGTAGATCATATTTCACTGTTTGTTATTAAGCTTGTAAGTATTGTATATTAAATGGATATTGAAATATACTTTGATTTTGAACTCAGACATCTTTCTTCTTCTTCTTTTAATTAAGGCAATGGCTACACTTGGTCCACATAGAGTGAAAACAGAACGTAAGTCATTTTGTCTGAGTTCACATCTTCTCTTTGGAGACTTTTTAAGTCATCTACACACTAAACCACTCCCCCCTCACTGGTTTCATTTCATCAGTGAACACTATATGCAGAACTGTGAAAAATTCTTCTGGAGTCTTTGCCTCATGTAAAAGTTTGAAGATTTATGAATGGAATGTATTTCTTTAGTGCTTCAACTGCATTACAATTGCTAATTATGGATCAGTCATCTTAAAAGTATTTATTTAGTGTTTTTTAATGGGCTCAATAATTCTATAGGGGAGGTGTCTGGAGTCCGTGGATGGCCTTCAGAGAGCCTGTGAATAGGAATTGTGGAATTTCAATTCCACAAGCCTCTAGAATTGTGCACAAAATTACTTCTGTACCTATATTTTCTATGAGAGAGATTAGAATGCTGGCAGTAGGGTTCATCAAAAATCCTGAAATCACTGCTGAAGTAGTGATGGACATTACTGTCTAGAATAATTTCTCTGTTTCTACGTTCTTTCACTGTATAGATTTGAGCCATGGATTCCTTTAAGAGTCTGGCTACACTGTTGAGTGGGTCTCCTCCCCAGCCCCTGTTATCTTTAGCATGTGTATTCTTTGTTTTCTTCATGGCACTTACCACAATTTGTAATTTTTTGATTGTTTACATGTTTACCTGTCTCCTGAGAGAATCGTAAGCTCCACAAAGGTCAGAAATCTGTCTGTTTCAGTCACAGTGCTCAGAAAACATTTGTTGAATGAATGAATGAGTGAATACTTACTGAAAACCTTTTACATACCAGGTACTTTTTGAGGTCAGTGAATGCAGTGGTGCAAGAGTTGAATCTCCTGGAACTTCCTTGAGGGAGGCAGAATGATAATGTATATGTAAATAGATAACTAACTAGATAATGACAAATTGTAATAATTGCTATGAAGGAAATATAAAGCTGTGGTGAAGATTAACTGAGGAGTGGGTAGAGTAGTTGGGGAAGACCTTTCTGAGGTGGTGACATTTGAATGATGCAGAGGAGTATATTTCTATTCCATGGTGTGCTTTTGACAGTGTGCTTCCATAAAGAATGGTTTTTTTTTTTTTTTCCTGCATGAGTTTATCTGATGAAATCTCAAACCATTTCTAGAATTTCAAAATGAAAATTCTACTGAGTACATTTGCTTTTTAGAATCAAAGGCCTGGAAAATTCTTGGAATACATGTTAAACTTTGCTTTTTTGAAATGTCAGTTGAGACAATAAAAAGTGTCAGGCGAGACAATATGAAAAAATATAATTTTCAGTGGAAATATGATAACTCAGATTTTAAATCTTATTTAAAATTGGCACTAGTAAAGCAAAATGCATCTTTTCTCCTAACACTTGTCTAGTTATTGATTTATTATATATTGTTAGTGTGTGTGTTAGTCATTCAATTGTGTCTGACTCTTTGCACCCCATGGACTGTAGCCCTCCAGGCTCCTCTTTCCATGGAATTTCTCCAGGCAAGAATACTGGGTTGCTATTCCCTTCTCCAGGGAATCTTCCCCACCCAGGGACTGAACCTGAGTCTCCCGCTTTGCAGACGGATTCTTTACCGTCTGAGCCATCAGGGAATTTTCAGTGGAAATATGACAACTCAGATTTTCAATCTTACTTAAAATTGGCATTAATAGTGGATAATGTATCTGCTCTCTTGCACTTGTCTAGTTAATTAATTTATTATATATTTTTTAGCTCTATTAAAAACAGTGAATTATGTAAAAAATGTAGGAAATGAAATTCTCTTTGTTTTTATTAGATATAGGTTTCTTATCTAAAAAAATATTTTTAGTGTATTTTCACATATATGGGTGGATTGGTATTAATGCTTAAGTGTTCTGCACTTTTGTTCTTCTGACAATATCTTAATATAACAGTTTTTGAACTGATCCCTTTAGCACCTGTGAAACTGGAAAAACACCTGCACAGTGCTAGATCCGAAGAGGGAAGGTTATACTATGACGGTGAATGGTATATACGTGGACAGACAATATGTATTGACAAAAAAGATGAATGTCCTACAAGGTAAAAAGCCTTTATTGTTTCACTGCTGCTCAGTATGAGAGTGTACTGCGTGGTTGTCAGTAAATTTTTGCTGCTTGTATGGTGCATTCATAATACCTTAATAATTGCGATGGATTTCTTTCTTTTCTTGACGTATGATTTGATTAGCATGTTTGAACACCAGTGTTAATGTTAACTTTTGGGGGTATATTTTAGTATTTTGTATAAAAAAAATTGCATCAATCAGAATGGGAAAGGAATTGGAAATTAATGAAAATTTAGAGTGATGGTAATTAAAGTACAACATGAAAACTGAAAATTGCCTTTTAAAGGATTCAACCCTGTCTGAGCTTAAATAAAGTTTGTATAATTATTTATAGAGCCTTCTAAGTGTTCTTTGGTGTGGCCTTTGGAAAATATTAATGTGCATCACTTCTTTAGTTCCTTTATAGTTTATTATTTAATCCTCAGAGTTTTTTTATCCTCTACAGTAAGAAAATAACTTTTTCTAGGTAGTAATAGTAAATAAGGTGTTTGCATTTAATATTGAATACTCATTTCAGGAGCAAACTTTTCTCATAAAAGTCCATTGAGCTAATTAATTACTAGGTTATATATATAATACTCCTGGATTTTTTGCTTTATCTTATTGCTTTTGAGTCATATAACTACTACTACTTAGAATCTGTGTGTATGCATGCTAGTTGCTTCAGTTATGTCGGATTCTTTGTGATCCCATGGACTGTAGCCTGCCAGGCTCCTCTGTCCATGGGATTCTCCAGGCAAAATACTGAGAGTAGGTTGCCATGCCCTCCTCCAGGGGATCTTCCTGACCCAAGGATTGAATCCATGTCTCTTAGATATCCAATATTGGCAGGTGGGTTTTTTTTACCACTAACACCACCTGGGAAGCATATATATATATATATATATATATATATATATATGCTTAGGGGTGTGTATATATATATACACACACATATATATATATGCTTATATATATATAAAGTACCCCTAGCTTCTTTGCCTTATCTTATTGCTTTTGAGACATATAACTACTACTGTGTAGCATAAATATGGTTAAAAAGGAAATGCTTGTGCTCAGTCGCAAAGTTGTGTCTGACTCTTTGCAACCCCATGGACTGTAGCTGGCCAGACTCCTCTTCTCCATGGGACTTCCCAGGCAAGAATACTGGAGTGAGTTGCCCTTTCATTCTCCAGGGGAAGGCTCCAGGGGATCTTCCTGCACCATAGATCAAACTTGTGTCTCCTGTATTAGCAGGTGGATTCTTTACTATTGAGTCACCAGGATAGCACTAAAAAGAAGATAAAATAGCATAAAAGAGGATTAAACACAAACATAGTTTTAGAAAGACTTCTGTTAGGTTGGTGCAAACGTAATTGTGGTTTTGGACTGTGGATTTTAAATCACTGTTACTAGGTTCAAACACATCTTTATTAATCAAAATAGGAACCATTACAATCAACACATTTTTGCCAACGAGAAATGAGTTTATTTCTGAAGCATAAAAATCTATGCTTCGAGATGTGATGAACTATTTCTTGGAAAACATTTTCTGCACCCTGCTGGTTGTAGAAGCATTTTCCCTGCAAGAAGTCGTCAAGATGCATGAAGAAGTGGTTGTCAGTTGGCATGAAGTTAGGTGAATATGGCAGATGAGGCAAAACTTTGTATCCCAATTTGTTCAACTTTGAAACGGTGGTGGTGCGACGTGTGTTTGGGGATTTTCGTGGAGAAGAATTGGACCCTTTCTGTTGACCCATGCTGGATTCAGGCATTGCAGTTTTCAATGCATCTCATCAATTTCCTGAGCATACTTCTTAGATCTAATGGTTTTGTCAGGATTCAGAAAGCTATAGTGGATCAGATGGGCAGCAGACCACCAAACAGTGACCGGGACCTTTTTTTGGTGTAAATTTGGCCTTGGAAAGTGCTTTGAAGCTTCTTCTTGGTCCAGCCACTGAGCTGGTCATCACCAGTTGTCATATAAAATCCACTTTCTGTTGCATGTCACAATCCAATTGAGAAATGGTTCATTGTTGCATAGAGTAAGAGAAGAAGACATCACTTCAAAACAACGAGTGTTTTGATTTTCAGTCAGCTTGTGAGGCACTCACTTACTGAGCTTTTTCACCTTTCCAGTTTGCTTCAAATGCCAAATGACCATCAGTTCAGTTCAGTTCAGTTCAGTTGCTCAGTCATGTCCAACTCTTTGCAACCTCATGGACAGCAGCATGCCAGGCCTCCGTGTCCATCACCAACTCCCGGAGTTCACTCAAACTCATGTCCGTTGAGTCACTGATGCCATCCAACCATCTTATCCTCTGTTGTCCCCTTCTCCCCCTGCCCTCAATCTTTCCCAGCATCAGGGTCTTTTCAAATGAGTCAGCTCTTCGCATCAGGTGGCCTAAGTATTAGAGTCTCAGCTTCAACATCAGTCCTTCCAATGAACACCCAGGACTGATCTCCTTTAGGATGGACTGGTTGGATCTCCTTGCAGTCCAAGGGGCTTTCAAGAGTCTTATCCAACACCACAGTTCAAAAGCATCAATTCTTTGGTGCTCAGCTTTCTTTATAGTCCAACTCTCACATCCATACATGACCACTGGAAAAACCATAGCCTTGACTAGATGGACCTTTGTTGGCAAAGTAATGTCTCTGCTTTTCAATATGCTATCTAGGCTGGTCATAACTTTCCTTCCAAGGAGTAAGTGTCTTTTAATTTCATGGCTGCAATCACCATCTGCAGTGATTTTGGAGCCCAGAAAAATAAAGTCTCTCACTGCTTCCACTGTTTCCCCATCGACTTGCCATGAAGTGATGGGACCGGATGCCATGATCTTAGTTTTCTGAATGTTGAGCTTGAAGCCAACTTTTTCACTCTCCACTTTCACTTTCATCAAGAAGCTCTTTAGTTCTTCACTTTCTGCCATAAGGGTGGTGTCATCTGCATATCTGAGGTTATTGATATTTCTCCCAGCAATCTTAATTCCAGCTTATGCTTCCTCCAGCCCAGCGTTTCTCATGATGTACTCTGCATAGAAGTTAAATAAGCACGGTGACAATATACAGCCTTGACATACTCCATTTCCTATTTGGAACCAGTCTGTTGTTCCATGTCCAGTTCTAACTGTTGCTTCCTGACCTGCATCCAGGTTTCTTGAGAGGCAGGTCAGGTGGTCTGGTATTCCCATCTCTTTCAGAATTTTCCACAGTTTATTGTGATCCACACAGTCAAAGGCTTGGCATAGTCAATAAAGCAGAAATAGATGTTTTTCTGGAACTCTCTTGCTTTTTCGATGATCCAGCGGATGTTGGCAATTTGAACTAAATGATCAATGTTGAGTTCTTCAACAACTTCTCATGTAGTTGTAATAGGATCAGCTTCGATGATGGCTTTCAATTTCATTGTCAACTTCTGATGACTGGCCACTGCATTCCTCATCTTCAAGCTCTCAGCTCCTTTGCAAAACATCTTGAGCCACTACTGCACTGTAGGTTCGTTAGCAGTTCCTGGGTCAGGTGCATTGATGTTGTGAGTTATCTGTGCTGCTTTATGTCCCATTTTGAACTTGAATAACAAAAATTACCCAAATCTGCTTTTTGTCTAACATCATTTCCCTTGTCTAAAATAAATACAAAATACACAGCAAGTAATAAGTCATTAGCAAAAAAGCATAAAGTGAGAAATGTACGTTAAAAAATGATGTATAACATAACTGCATTTAAGAATGTATTCCAATATCAAATGGCAAAGTTCAACAATGCAAAACTGCAATTACCTTTGCACCAACCTAATATATAAAGATTAATACTGTTAAAAAAAATATGTATGAGTACTAAAAATGCTTGACACTGGGAATTAAGATTTGTATTTAGAACATATCCTACAACCATATTCATATGAGTTGGAGCTGTAATACCATATAAGGAGTGGTTTTAGCTCCATTTTTTTGTCTTTTGGAGGTGGGTTGGAAATGGACAATGTGCTTTTAATAGTTCCAAGAGTAAATTTTACCAACTCTATTAAGAAAAGAAAGATAATTGTGTTGCTGAATGTGGTATTTTTGGCAGCATGCCCTGCTAGTAGCATTCTGATAAATGACAGTTACATACCTGAGTCTACCCTTACAGTCCAGCTATTTTGGTTTTATAGCTAGTGCTCTAAAATGAGTAGGGGAGGCATATTGTCATTCATTCATTCATATTTTTTTTTTCTTTTTAGTGCTGTAATTACAACAATTAACCATGATGAAGTTTGGTTTAAGAGGCCTGATGGAAGCAAATCTAAGCTTTACATTTCACAGCTACAGAAAGGAAAATACTCAATTAAACATTCGTAATCATGATTTAAGTGTTATCTAAATCTACCTTATTAGTGTTACCAAGTATGATGTGCCATGGGAATAAAAAAATGTATTCAATAACTTAATATTCTCATTGAATCATGAGAGACTGTATTTATAGGTAGTACTCTAAGTAAACCTCATGTTGATATGTTATTAAAAGAGACAGTAATAAAAGTTTAGTCATGATCATTACATTTATTTGCCTTTTTGATCCAATGACCAATAGGTGTATATGGTAGGGGTTTCTTACTAAACTTTTTCCTTTGGTTTTTATGTAAATCTGTCTTACCTTTAGTGAACTGTGTTAGCAATGGCTACATTTATCTGCAGTTTTTTTGATTTTCAAGATCTTTTCTCTGATCATATATTTGTAAATAAGCCTGATAAAATGTTTCCTATAAATGGTTTGTAATAGCACATTCATGTTAAATCAGAACTGAAATTTAAACATATATACGTGAGTATGTATAGACGGCTTCATCAGCTTATTTATAACTGATGGCCTTACTTTACAATCTTATTTTACCCCAAATTAAGCTATTGGGCTTGAAAGTGAAAAGGAGCACTTTTGTAGACTAGCAGCTTTCCTTCTCCTCTTCCTTGATTATATGGTGGTGACCTATTTTTACAGATCATACTTTATGTTGATTAGCAAAATTAGTGTCAAGTAATAACATGCTTCTTCCTGTGTTTCTTGTGAATCTTTGGAGGGCAGGTATTGATGCCTGGTATTTATGATACAGTATGTAAGTGGGTGGACAGTAACTGACAGTATTGTGGTACTTGCTGTACATGTCTGATCTTTTGAAACAGATTTTTAGTAAGCATTTTCCAGAGGTAAAACTAGGTTCATATCCTAATTTTATTTCTAGGGCAAAATAGACAGGGATGATCTCCTTGAATCTATTCCCAAATTAATATTTTTATCTTTGGTGTTTCTACACTTTAAGGCCACTTTGTGCAATTTAAAAAGTATTGGCCTCTCTTCCCCTAGTCACCTTCAAAATTAACTTCTAAAACCTCAGGAACAGTACAGAGATTGAAGCCCTCAGTATGGCAGCACAATTGGCTGTAGTATGTATTAGGGTACAACTGAATCAGGTATTCCTGGTGGTCTTATGCACTTTAATTTCTGTTATATTGAGACTTAAGAGGATGAAGAAGAGATCTACTTAATAACACTTAGGGCAGGAATATCTGCATTTTTCCGTTTGTTTTCTCACTGTTTTACCTCTGCAGACATCTTCCTGTGCAGATCACTACTTCAAAGTTGCCAAATGTTAATTAAAATATTGACTTCTGAAATTCATTATCAGCAAAGTTATGAATGTTGTTCTGTTTCTAATTAACCTTAGCAAGTGTACATAATGTCATAATCTGATAGTATTTGACAGTACTTATGTATACGATGTTTCATAAGCATTTTTAATAAGATTTGTATTTTTAAATTTAGTATATAATAAAAAGATGTGTTTGAGTGTCATTCGTAGTGTCTTGAATGACTTGTGCATGAGTTCTTTTATTCTTTATAACCTGTCTACTTCTGAGAAGGATTTGAGCCAATTTACATTAATAGATATGGAGTGTTGAACAAATGCTACTGCTTCTCTGTTTCAACCTCTGTTGCAGATATTTAAGACAGCTAAGAAGAGTTGACTCATTGGAAAAGACTCTGATGCTGGGAGGCATTGGGGGCAGGAGGAAAAGGGGATGACAGAGGATGAGATGGCTGGATGGCATCACTAACTCGATGGATGTGAGTTTGAGTGAACTCCAGGAGTTGGTTATGGACAGGGAGGCCTGGCGTGCCGCGATTCATGGGGTCACAAAGAGTCGGACATGACTGAGCGACTGAACTGAACTGAAGTTATACTTAATTTTAATATATGCGCATATGTTCTACTTTAATAAAAATATATTGTATAAGTTCTGAAATTTTAAGTAAAAGTCTTTATTTTAAAAACCATGATTTAGCACATTTACTTTCAGAACTTCAATGTTTATATCAAATAAAACAAATTCATAATATTGATACTGATTCAGGTAAGCATATGCTTGTCTGTGATTGAAGTACTATAAAATAGATTTCATTGTTGTCAGTTTGCCATTTGACTTCTGGTCAAATAGTTTAGGGGAACTGTTCAGTTCAGTTCAGTTGCTCAGTCATGTCCGACTCTTTGTGACCCCGTGGACCACAGCATGCCAGGCCTCCCTGTTCATCACCAACTCCCGGAGTTTACTCAAACTCATGTCCATTGAGTCGGTGATGCCATCCAGCCATCTCATCCTCTCTTGTACCCTTCTCCTCCTTCCTTCAATCTTTTCCAGCATCAGGGTCTTTTCAAATGAGTCAGTTCTTCACATCAGGTGGCCAAAGTATTGGAGTTTCAGCCTCAGCATCAGTCCTTCCAATGAATATTCAGGACTGATTTCCTTTAGGATGGACTGATTGGATCTCCTTGCAGTCCAAGGGACTCTCAAGTCTTCTTCAACTCCACAGTTCAAAAGCATCAATTCTTCGGTGCTCAGTTTTCTTTATAGTCCAACTTTCACATCCATACATGACCACTGAAAAACCATAACCTTGACTAGACAGATCTTTGTTGGCAAAGTAATGTCTCTGCTTTTTAATATGCTGTCTAGGAGAATTGTTAGAATCTGCAAAATGTGATGTAGCAGCTGCTGGTAACCTTACAATCAGCCTCTGTCTTAGGATCAGTATGTGGACTTTTCCTGTCTCAACCTTCAGGATTTCATGTTTAGTATCCCTCCCCAGCATTTCCAATTAAAAGAATCTAATCATTACTAATCTGGTTCATCACTAAAATTAGTTGGCGAATGGTAAATGCACACTCCTTTCTGTCCCTTCTTCTCACTGGCCACTGAGTACTTTTCATTGCAAACTTTCACATAAAAGTCATTTTGATATATGTATTGTTACTCAGTACTCAGACACCCCTGGACAGAAACATATACAATCTTAAATAATTGATAATTATTTTAAAAGAACAACAAGAATGTTGTCTGTTATTTCTGATTTTAATTTTGGATCCACTAAGTCCAGTACACTAAAACTGAATTAAAATGAATTTATAAGATAAGGAAAACGGATGTAGGATGAATGAATACACTAGTTAGGATTTATGTAGTTTCTTGCCAAGTTGGAATATAAACTATTTTAATTGCTAAAGATGAGGAAATCTGAAGTATTTTTAAAAGAACATGCAAGCTCAGAATGGAGTTAGGGAAAACGCATGTTCCTTACGTTGTCTTCATGGATGAGCTGCCAGAAGTATGCCTGATAGATCAGGTGGGACTAATTGAGGCATTTCCGTCATTGGTCACTGTGGCTCAGAGTCTTGTCCTTTACCTTCATAGGCCCCAGACTTAAACTTTATCCATATGCCCTTTTGTGGGCTGAATTGTGTCTGCTCCTCCTCCTAAATTCATATATTAAAGCCATCATACCCGTTACCTCAGGACGTGACTGTATTTGGAGATGGGGCCTTTGAACAGGTGATTAAGTTAAAAAGGGTGTTTACATTAGGCCCTCATCCAGTCTGACCAATGTCCTTATATTTTTTATTTTCAAAATTTCTTTTGAGGAAATTTGGACACAGAAAAATTTGGATAGCAGATGTGTGCATGCAGAGGAAAGACCACATGAAGACAGGAGTCCACCACCTGCAAGCCAAGGAGAGAGGCTTCAGGAGAAACCAAACGTGCTGACACTTTGATCTCGGACTTCTAACCTCTAGAACTGTGAGAAAATGCATTTCTGTTGTCTAAGCCACCCAGTCCGGTATTTGTTATGGCAAGTCTGTCAAACTAGTAACACGCCCTGAGTTGACCACTCTGGGAAAGTTAAACCAACTCACTCATGGTGGATTGAAGTGACAGCTGGGTGTCAATTTAATAATTTACATTGGGAAATATAACTGAGAAGGAGACCTGACTCAAGTCAACTACTTGGCATATTGTTTCCTTCTAGGAAAATCTGTGTGAAATCAAACTTGGAATCCAAAGATTGTTTTGTTGAAACCTTAGGGAGTCCACCCGTCCTCTCATTATGCTGGACACATTGTTATAATCTGATTTTTAAAAAATTCTATTGAAGTATAATTGACTTACAATGTTATGTTAATTTCTGTTCTACAGCAAAGTGATTCTAGTACACATATATATTCTAATTCATATTCTTTTCCATTATGATTTATCAAAGGATATTGAATATAGTTCCCTGAGCTATACATTAGGATCTTGTCATTTATCCATCTTGTATAGTTTGTATCTGCTAGTCCCAAACTTCGAATCCATGTCTCCCCAACGCTACTTCCCCCTTAGCAACTGCAAATCTGTTTCCGCCTGGAAATCTATTTCTGTTTTATATATATGTTCATTTATGCTTTATTTTAGATTCCACATATAAGTGATATGATACGGTATTTGTTTTTCTGTTTCTTACTTCGCTTAGTACGTTAATCTCTATGCCCATTCATGTTGCTGAAAATGGCATTATTTCATTCTTTTTATGGTTAGTATCCATTGTACACATGCACCACATTTTTTTTTTTTTAATGTGTATTTTTACTTACTTGGCTGTACTGGGTCTTACTTGCAGCATGTGAACTCATGTTGAGACATATATGATCTTAGTTCCCCCACCAGAGATTGAACCCAGGCCCTGTGCATTGGGAGTGCAGAGTCTCAGCCACTGCATCACCATGAAAGTCCCAACACCACATCTTCTTTTTCCATTCATTTATTGATGAATATGTGGGTTGTTTTTATGCCTTCAGTTCAGTTCAGTCGCTCAGTCATGTCTGACTCTTTGTGATCCCATGAACTGCAGCATGCCAGGCCTCCCTGTCCATCACCAACTCACAGAGTCCACCCAAACCCATGTCCATAGAGTCGGTGATACCATCCAACCATCTCATTCTCTGTCTTCCTCCTCTTCTCCTGCCCTCAATCTTTGCCAGCATCAGGGTCTTTTCAAATGAGTCAGCTCTTCGCATCAGGTGGCCAAAGGATTGGAGTTTCAGCTTCAACATCAGTCCTTCCAATGAACACCCAGGACTGATCTCCTTTAGGATGGACTGGTTGGATCTCCTTGCAGTCCAAGGGACTCTTAAGAGTCTTCTCCAACACCACAGTTCAAAAGCAACAATTCTTTGGCACTCAGCTTTCTTCACAGTCCAACTCTCATATCCATACATGACCACTGGAAAAGCCATAGCCTTGACTAGATGGACCTTTGTTGGCAAAGTAATGTCTCTGCGTTTTAATATGCTATCTAGGTTGGTCAAAACTTTCCTTCCAAGGAGTAAGCAGCTTTTAATTTCATGGCTGCAATCACCATCTTCAGTGATTTTGGAGCCCCCAAAAATAAAGTCTGACACTGTTTCCACTGTTTCCCCATCTATTTGCCATGGAGTGATGGGACCAGATGCCATGATCTTCGTTTTCTGAATGTTGAGCTTTAAGCCAACTTTTTCACTGTCTTCTTTCACTTTCATCAAGAGGCTCTTTAGTTATTCTTCACTTTCTGCCATAAAGGTGGTGTCATCTGCATATCTGAGGTTATTGATATTTCTCCTCGCACTCTTGATTCCAGCTTGTGCTTCCTCCAGCCCAGCATTTCTCATGATGTGCTCTGCATATAAGTTAAATAAGCAGGGTGACAATATACAGCCTTGACGTACTCCTTTTCCTATTTGGAACCAGTCTGTTGTTCCATGTCCAGTTCTAACTGTTACTTCCTGACCTGCATACAGTTCTTTTTTGTACAGTTCTTCTGGGTATTCTTGCCACCTCTTCTTAATATCTTCTGCTTCTCTTAGGTCCCTACCATTTCTGTCCTTTATTGAGCCCATCTTTGCATGAAATGTCCCCTTGGTATCTCTAATTTTCTTGAAGAGATCTCTGGTCTTTCCCATTCGATTGTTTTCCTCTATTTCTTTGCATTGATGGCTGAGGAAGGTTTTCTTATCTCTCCTTGCTATTCTTTGGAACTCTGCATTCATGTGGGTTTATCTTTCCTTTTCTCCTTTGCTTTTTGCTTCCCTTCTTTTCATAGCTATTTGTAAGGCCTCCTCAGACAGCCATTTTGCTTTTTTGCATTTCTTTTTCTTGG
The DNA here is from genome assembly GCF_029378745.1 of Bos indicus. NCBI lineage: Eukaryota > Metazoa > Chordata > Mammalia > Artiodactyla > Bovidae > Bos > Bos indicus. The sequence goes on from NC_091780.1 coordinate 46,237,073, forward strand.
GCATGGTCTTAATTCCTGTTTCCTGTACAATGTCTTTTTATGTCTTAGCTATTGTAAAATACTGCTGCTATAAACATAACATAGAGGTGCATGTATCTTTTTTAATTACAATTTTGTCTGGATATATGCCCAAGAGTGGGGTTTCTGAATCATAGCAACTCCATTTTTAGCTTTTGGTTTGTTTTTTCCTGGTGCGCTGCTGACTGGGATCTCACTGTGAAGGCCAGGTGCACAGCCCCCCTCCAAGTTCTTTCTATACTGTGTACTTTGCCACTCTGCCCTGTTTATTGGCCCAGTGTGATCCCTGGCTCATGACAGCCAACAATAATAATGCTTGTAATTTGAATGCCTGCTATGTGCCAGGAACTTTTTTTTAAATTAATTTATTTTTTATTGAAGGATAATTACTTTACAGAATTTTGCTGTTTTCTGTCAAACCTCAACATGAATCAGCCATAGGTATACATATATCCCCTCCCTTTTGACCCTCCCTCCCACCTCCCTCCCCACCCCACCCCTCTAGGTTGATATAGAGCCTGTTTGAGTTTCCTGAGCCATACAGCAATTCCCGTTGGCTCTCTATTTTACATATGGTAATGTAAGTTTCCACATTACTCTTTCCATACATCTCACCCTCTTCCCAGGTCCGTATGTCTATTCTCTATGTCTGTTTCTCCACTGTTGCCCTGTAAATAAATTCTTCAGTACCATTTTTCTAATTCCATATATGTGCGTTAGAATACATTATATGTGCGTTATCTATCTCTTTCTGACTCACTTTACTCTGTATATTAGGTTCTAGGTTCATCCCCTCATTAGAGCTGCCTCAAATGCATTCCTTTTTATGGCTGAGTAATATTCCATTGTGTATATGTACCACAACTTCTTTTTCCATTCATCTGTCAATGGACATCTAGGTTGTTCCATGTTCTAGCTATTGTAAATAGTTCTGCAATGAACAGTGGGATACATGTGTCTGTTTCAATTTTGGTTTCCTCAGGGTATATGCCTAGGAGTGGGATTGCTGGGTCATATGTTGGTTTTATTCTGGTTTTACTCCTAGTTTTTTAAGGAATCTCCATACTGTCTTCATAGTGGCTATATCAATTTACATTCCCACCAACAGTGCAAGAGTGTTCCCTTTTCTCCACACCCTCTCCAGCATTTATTATTTGTAGCCTTTTTGATGAGGGCCATTCTGACCCATGTGAAGTAATATCTCATTGTGGTTTTGATTTGCATTTCTCTAATAATGAGCTATGTTGAGCATCTTTTCATGTGTCTGTTAGACATCTGTATGTCTTCTTTGGAAAAATGTCTATTGAGGTCTTTTCCCACTTTGTGATTAGGTTGTTTGTTTTTGTGGTATTGAGTTGTATGAGCTGCTTGTATATTTTGGAAATTAATCCTTTGTCTGTTATTTCATTTGCTATTATTTTCTCCCATTCTGAGGGTTGTCTTTTCACCTTGCTTATAGTTTCATTTGCTGTGCAAAAGCTTTTAAGTTTAATTAGGTCCCACTTGTTTACTTTTGTTTTTATTTCTGTTACTCTAGGAGGTGGGTCATAGAGGACCTTGCTTTGATTTATGTCTTCAAGTGTTCTGCCTGTGTTTTTCTCTAAAAGTTTTATAGTTTCTCATCTTACATTTAGGTCTTTAATCCATTTTGAGTTTACCTTTGTATATGGTGTTAGGAAGTGTCCTAATTTCACTCTTTTGCATGTAGCTGTCCAGTTTTCCCAGCACCATTTATTGAAGCAGCTGTCTTTGCCCCATTGTATATTCTTGCCTCCTTTGTCAAAAATAAGGTACCCATAGGTTCATGGGTTTCTTTCTGGGTTTTCTATCTTGTTCCATTGGTCTATTTTTGTTTTTGTGCCAGTACCATACTATCTTGATGACTGTAGCTTTGTAGTATAATCTCAAGTCAGGAATGTTGATTCCTCCAGCTCCATTCTTCTTTCTCAAGACTGCTTTGTCTATTCGGGATCTTTTGTGTTTCATATGAATTGTGAATTTTTTTGTTCTAGTTCTGTGAAAAATGCTACTGGTAATTTGATACAGATCACATTAAATCTGTAGATTGCATTTGGTAGTATAGTCATTTTCACAGTGTTGACTCTTCCTACCCAAGAACATGGAATATCTCTCCATCTGTTTATGTCATCTTTGATTTCTTTCATTAGTGGCTTATAATTTTCTGTGTACAGTTCTTTTGTCTCCTTAGGTAAGTTTATTCCTAGATATTTAATTTTTTTGTTGTAATGGTGAATGAGGGTGATTCCTTAATTTCTATTTTTGATTTTTCATTGTTAGTATATAGAAATGCAAGTGATTTCTGTGTATAGATTTTGTATCCTGCAACTTTGTTAAATTCACTGATTAGCTTTAGTAGTTTTCTGATACTGTCTTTAGGGTTTTCTGTGTCCAGCATCTTGTCATCTGCAAACAGTGAGAGCTTTACTTCTTCTTTTCTAATCTGGATTCCTTTTATTTCTTTTTATTCTCTGATTGCTGTAGCTAGGACTTCTAGAACTATGTTGAATAATAGTGGTGAAAGTGGGCACCCTTGTCTTGTTCCTGATCTCAAGGGGAATGCTTCAGTTTTTCACCATTGAGAATAAAGTTTGCTGTAGGCTTATCATATATTTTACTCTGTTGAGGTAGGTTCCTTCTATGCCCATTTTTGAAGAGTTTTAATCATAATTGATGCTTTTGAACTGTGGTGTTGAAGAAGATTCTTGAGAGTCCCTTGGACTGCAAGGAGATCCAACCAGTCCATCCTAAAGGAGATCAGTCCTAAATATTCATTGGAAGGACTGATGTTGAAGCTGAAACTGCAATACTTTGGCCACCTGATGCGAAGAACTGACTCATTTGAAAATACCCTGATGCTGGGAAAGATTGAAGGTAGGAGGAGAAGGGGATGACAGAGGATGAGATGGTTGGATGGCATCACCAACTCAATGGACATGAATTTGAGTAGGCTCCAGGAGTTGGTGATGCACAGAGAGGCCTGGTGTGCTGCAGTCCATGGGGTTGCAAAGAGTTGGACACAACCAAGCAACTGAACTGAGCTGACTGAATCATAAATGGGTGCTGAGTTTTATCAAAGGTTTTTTTGCATCTGTTGAGATTATCATATGGTTTTTATCTTTCAATTTGTTAATATGATGTATCACATTGATTTTTGTATATTGAAGAATCCTTGCATCCCTGGAATAAACCCAACTTGATCATGATGTGTGAGCTTTTTGATGTATTGCTGAATTCTGTTTGCTAAAATTCTGTTGAGGATTTTTGCATCTATGTTCATCAGTGATATTGGCCTGTAGTTTTCTTTTTTTCGTGTTGTCTTTGTCTGATTTTCGTATGAGGGTGATGGTGGCCTCGCAGAATAAGTTTGGAAGTGTTCCTTCCTCTGTAATTTTTTGAAAGAATTTTAGAAGGATAGGCATTAGCTCTTCTCTAAATGTTTGATAGAATTTTCCTGTGAAGCCATCTGGTTCTGGGCTTTTGTTTTTTTGGGAGATTTTTGATCACAGCTTCAATTTCAGTGCTTGTAATGGGTTGTTCATAATTTGTGTTTCTTCCTGGTTCAGTCTTGAAAGATTGAACTTTTCTAAGAATCTGTCCATTTCTTCCAGGTTATCCATTTTATTGCCATATAATTGTTCATAATAGTCTGTTATAATCCTTTGTATTTCTGCATCGTCTGTTGTAACCACTCCTTTTTCATTTCTGATTTTGTTGATTTGATTCTTCTCTTTTTTTCTTGATGAGTCTGGCTAAAGGTTTGTCAATTTTGTTTATCTTCTCATAGAACCTTCTCATAAAAGCTTTTAGTTTTATTAATCTTTGCTATTTTTTCTTTCATTTCTTTTTCATTTATTTCTGCTTGGATCTTTATGATTTCTTTGCTTCTACTAATTTTGGGGGTTTTTTGTTCTTCTTTTTCCAGTTGTTTTATGTGTAAAGTTAGGTCATCTATTCGATGTTTTTCTTGTTTCTTAAAGTAGGATTGTACTGCTGTAAACTTCCTTCTTAAAACAGCTTTTGCTGCATTCCATAGGTTTTGGGTTGTCGTGTTTTCATTATCATTTGTTTCGAGAAATTTTTTGATTTCCCTTTTTATTTCTTCCATAATCTTGGTTATTTAGAAATGTGTTGTTTAATCTCCACGTGTTTGTGTTTCTTACAGTTTTTTTCTTGTAATTGATATCTAGTCTCATTGTGGGCAGAGAAGATGCTTGATATGATTTCGGTTTTCTTAAATTTACTGATGTTAGATTTGTGACCCAAGATGTGGTCTATCCTCGAGAATGTTCCATGTGCCCTTGAGAAGTTCATTTCAGTTCTGTCACTCAGTCATGTCCAACTCTTTGCGACCCCATGGACTACAGCACGCCAGGCTTCCCTGTCCATCACCAGCTCCTGGAGCCTCCTCAAACTCATGTCCATCACATCGGTGATGCCATCCAACCATCTCATCCTCTGTTGTCCCCTTCTCCCACCTTCAATCTTTCCCAGCATCAGGGTCTTTTCCAGTGAATCAGTTCTTCGCATCAGGTGGCCTAATTACTGGAGTTTCAGCTTCAGTATCAGTCCTTCTAGTGACTATTTAGGACTGATTTCCTTCAAGATCGTCTGGTTGGATCTCCTTGCAGTCCAAGGGACTCTCAAGAGTCTTCTTCAACACCACAGTTCAAAAACATCAATTCTTCAGCTTTGTTTATAGTCCAACTCTAACAACCATACATGACTACTAGAAAAACTGTAGCTTTGACTAGATGGACGTTTGTTGGTAATTCTTCTGCATTTGGATGTAATGTCCTGAAGATATCAATGAGATCCATCTCATCTAATGTATCATTTAAGACTTGTGTTTCTTTCTTAATTTTCTATTTTGATGATCTGTCCATTGGTGTGAGTGGGGAGTTAAAAGTCTCCTACTATCATTGTGTTACTGTTGGTTTCTCCTTTTATGTCTGTTAGTGTTTGTCTTATGCTTTGAGGTGCTTCTCTGTTGGGTGCATAGATATTTACAATTGGTATGTCTTCCTTTTGGATTGATCCCTTGATCATTATGTAGTGTCTTTCCTTATCTCTTGTCTTCTTCATTTTAAGGTCTATTTTGTCTGATGTGAGCATTGCTACTCCAGGTTTCTTTTGCTTCCCATTTGCTTGGAATATATTTTTCCATCCTCTCACTTTCAGTCTATGTGTGTCTTGAGGTCTGAAGTGGGTTTCTTGTAGACAGCATATATACGGGTCTTGTTTTTGTATCCATTCAGCCAGTCTGTGTGTTTTGGTTGGAGCATTTAATCCATTTGCATTTAAAGTAATTATTGATATAAATGTTCCTATTGCCATTCTTAATTGTTTGGGGTTGATTTTGTACATCTTTTTTCTTCTCTTGTATTTCTTGACTATATAAGCCCCTTTAACATTTGTTGTAAAACTGGTTTGGTGGTACTGAATTCTCTTAACTTTTGCTTATCTGAGAAGCTTTTTATTTCTCCATCAATTTTGAATGAGATCCTTGTTGGGTACAGTAATCTTGGTTGTAGATTTCCCTTTCAGTACTTTAAATATATCCTGTTATTCCCTTGCCTGCAGATTTCTGCTGAAAGATCAGCTGTTAAACATATGTGGTTTCCCTTGTTTGTTACTTGTTGCTTCTCCCTTGCTGCTTTTAGTATTCTTTCTTTGTGTTTAGTCTTTGTTAGTTTGATTAGTATGTGTCTTGGCATGTTTCTCTTTGAGTTTATCCTGTATTTGACTTTTTGTGCCCTTTGGGCTTGATTGACTATTTCCTTTTCCATGTTGGGGAAATTCTCAACTGTAATCTCTTGAAAATTTTCTCATACCCTTTCTTTTGTCTTCTTCTGGGACCTCAATAATTTGAATGTTGGTGCATTTGATATGGTTCCAGAAGTCTCTGAGACTCTCCTCAGCTCTTTTCTATCTTTTTACTTTATTCTGCTCTTCAGAAGTTATTTCCACCATTTTACTTCCAGCTCACTGATACATTCTTTTGCTTCAGATATTCTGCTATTGGTTCCTTCTAGAGCATTTTAATTTTAGTAATTGTGTTGTTTGTCTCTGTATGTTTATTCTTTAATTCCTCTTCAGTTCAGTTCAGTCGCTCAGTCGTGTCCAACTCTTTGCGACCCCATGAATTGCAGCACGTCAGGCCTCCCTGTTCATCACCAACTCCCAGACTTCACTCAAACTCATGTCCATTGAGTCGGTGACGCCATCCAGCCATCTCATCCTCTGTTGTCCCCTTCTCCTCCTGCCCCCAATCCCTCCCAGCATCAGAGTCTTTTCCAATGAGTCAACTCTTCGCATGAGGTAGCCAAAGTACTGGAGTTTCAGCGTTAGCATCATTCCTTCCAAAGAAATCCCAGGGCTGATCTCCTTCAGAATGGACTGGGTGGATCTCCTTGCAGTCCAAGGGACTCTCAAGAGTCTTCTCCAACACCACAGTTCAAAAGCATCAATTCTGTGCTCAGCTTTCTTCACAGTCCAACTCTCACATCCATACATGACCACTGGAAAAACCATAGCCTTGACTAGACGGACCTTTGTTGGCAAAGTAATGTCTCTGCTTTTCAATATGCTATCTAGGTTGGTCATAACTTTCCTTCTAAGGAGTAAGTGTCTCTTAATTTCATTGCTGCAGTCACCATCTGCAGTGATTTTGGAGCCCAAAACAGTCAGCCACTGTTTCCACTGTTGCCCCATCCATTTGCCATGAAGTGATGGGACCAGATGCCATGATCTTCGTTTTCTGAATGTTAAGCTTTAAGCCAACTTTTTCACTCTCCTCTTTCACTTTCATCAAGAGGCTTTTGAGTTCCTCTTCACTTTCTGCCATAAGGGTGGTGTCATCTGCATATCTGAGGTTATTGATATTTCTCCTAGCACTCTTGATTCCAGCTTGTACTTCCTCCAGCCCAGCGTTTCTCATAATGTACTCTGCATATAAGCTAAATAAGCAGGGTGACAATATACAGCCTTGACGTACTCCTTTTCCTATTTGGAACCAGTCTGTTGTTCCATGTCCAGTTCTAATTGTTGCTTCCTGACCTGCATCCAGGTTTCTCAAGAGGCAGGTCAGGTGGTCTGGTATTCCCATCTCTTTCAGAATTTTCCACAGTTTATTGTGATCCACACAAGTCAAAGACTTTGGCATAGTCAATAAAGCAGAAATAAATGTTTTTCTGGAACTCTCTTACTTTTTCGATGATCCAGCGCATGTTGGCAAGTTGATCTCTGGTTCCTCTGCCTTTTCTAAAACCAGCTTTAACATCTGGAAGTTCAAATTCATGTACTGCTGAAGCCTGGCTTGGAGAATTTTGAGCATTACTTTACTAGCATGTGAGATGAGTGCAATTGTGCGGTAGTTTGAGCATTCTTTGGCATTTCCTTTCTTTGGGATTGGAATGAAAACTGACGTTTCCAATCCTGTGGCCACTGCTGAGTTTTCCAAATTTGCTGGCATATTGAGAGCAGCAGTTTCACAGCATCATCTTTCAGGATTTGAAATAGCTCAACTGGAATTCCATCACCTCCACCAACTTTGTTCGTAGTGATGCTTTCGAAGGCCCACTTGACTTCACATTCCTCTAGGTCTTTGTTAATTGATTCTTGCATGTTCTCCATTTTGTTTTAAAGATTTTTGATCATCTTTACTATCATTATTCTGAATTCTTTTTCAGGTAGTTTGCCTATTTCCCCTTCATTTGCACTTCTGGTTTTCTAGTTTGTTCCTTCATTTGTGCAGCATTTCTCTGCCTTTTCATTATTATTATTTTTTTAAGTTATTGTGTTTGAGGTCTGTGTTCCCAGGCTTCAAGGAAAGTTGAATTCTTTCCTTGAAGAAAGTAAAATTCTTTCTTCCTTTTGGTTTGTGCCCTCTAAGATTCATCCAGTGGTTTGTGTGAGCTTTGTTTAGGGTGAGATTTGTGCTGAATTTTTGTTTGTTTGTTTTTCCTCTGATGAGCAAGGCTGAGTGAGTTGGTAATCCCGTCTGCTTATGGATGGATTTGTATTTTTATTTTATTTGTTGTTTACATGAGGTGTCCTGCACAGGGTGCTATTGGTGGTTGGGTGATGCAGGATCTTGTATTCAAGTGGTTTCCTTTGTGTGAGTTCTCACTATCTGATACTCTCTAGGATTAGTTCTCTGGTAGCCTAGGGTCTTGGAGTCAGTGCTGTACTCCAAAAACTCAGGACTTGATCTCTGGTCAGGAACAAAGATTCCACAAATGGTTTGTTATGGCATTACATGAGATAAAAACAAATATCCAAAAATGAGAAACCAAAGATGAACCCCAGACAAGTGGCAGTTACAAAATCAGGGAAATAATAATTAAAATAATGGAATATACACATATACACCCACGAGCAATGTGAAACAGTCCAACAAAAATAAAGTACAATAGATTGACCTGGCGAACAAAGGACATCAAAAATTATATTTATCAGTTAGGAACAAAACTAACTTAAGCACAAACTGGAAAGCAAAACTCAAGCAAGGTGCCAAGTGGGGAATAAAGCAATGAAAACAAAACTGACAAATATGTTGAGAGTAAAGGAAAGAAAAAAAGTCTAGATATGCAAAGTTAATTTGAGGTTGATTAAGAAGATTTACATACATTAAAAATTAACTGCAAGGGGAAAAGGACAGTAGGAAAGGCAAACAAAGGAATAAATGTATAAAAAATATAATAGGTTTAAAAAAGAAAAAAGAGAAAAAAAAAATGGAAGAAGAAAGAAAAAAGGAAAAAAAAGGGAAACCTCCACTGAACTGCAAAAGCCCAACGTAAAGCCAGAGGTTTATAACAACAATAGAATGTGTGAATGAATATACACATATACATATACACAGTAAGAATCAAAACAGTACAACCAAAATAAAGTACAATAGATTGACCCTGCAAACAAAGGAAACCAAAAATTATATCTACCAGAACAAAACTAATTAAAGCACAAACTGGGAAACAAAACTAAAGCAAGCTGCCAATTGGGGAATAAAGCAATGAAAATAAAAGTAACAAATATGTTGAGATGAAAGGAGAGAAAGGAAAGAAAGAATAGATATGCAAAGTTAAATAGAGGTAGATAAGGAAGATTTATATACATTAACGATTAACTGCAAGGGGAAAAGAACAGTAGGAAAAGCAAAGGAATAAATGTGGAAAAAATAATAATAGGTTTAAAAAGTTAAAAAAGAGAAAAGAAAGAAAAGAGGAAAATGCCACTGCAAAAGCCTAATATAGAGGCAGAGGTTTATGACAACAAAAAATGTGACTGAGGAAAAAAAAAAAAGCTGGAAAGCTTAATTGGATTTTAGTGCCAATACATTTGACAATTACAACAGAGGGGGTGGGGAAAAAAAGAAGACCCAAAGAATCTACATAACAAGTCAAAAAATAAGAATAATAAATGTTTTTCTTGAGTCACTGCTGTCAGAGTCCTTTCCCTCGCTGGGAGTCACAGTCCACCTCACCTCCGTAGGATGACCTCCAACACTGTGCTGATCTCTGGACCTGCTGTGGGTGTAGCTTAGATTCTAATCTGGTCCTACGCCTCTGTGTTCTTGTCTCCAATGTCAATAGCTATCAGAGCTGGTGTGTTTTCTTTTGTGGGAGCTCTCAGTGGCCTTTTATGTATTCCGTTGACAGAGTCTGCTTAGTTGATCGTGTGGATTTAATCTGCAGCTTGTACAGCTGATGGGAAGGTTTTGGGTCTTCTTCCTTAGTCACACTGCCCCTGGGTTTCAATTGTGGTTTTATTTCCACCTCTGCACATGAGTCATCCATTGGAGTTTGCTCCTGCAGCTGCCCTGGAGGACTTGAGCCTACCCCAGTGAGGGCCAGGTGTGGAGGTGGTGCAGCTGCTTGGGTCGCAGGGGTTCTGGCAGCTCCAGGTATTCAGGGGGTTTGTTGGCTAGGGCAGCAGGAAATATAGTGTTCTAGAAGGGTATGGCAACTAGTATTGGCTAATACCCTCCAGTATTCTTGCCTGGAGAACCGCCTCTCTGACAGAGAAGCCTGGCAGGCCACAGTCTACGTGGTTGCGAAGTGTCGGACACAACCAAAGTGACCCTGCATGCATAGACGCAAGACTTTTTTTTTGCTGGGGGCAGCTCTGTCCCAGTGAGAGTTGAGTGTGAAGGTGGTGCAGCTGCTTGGCTTGCAGGGACATGGACTGCCTCAAGCACAGGCGTTATGGCCCTATCAGGGTCTTTTTTTGAGCCTTTCTAGCTGGCGATCAGAAGGCCTCTTTGGCCAGTCTTTCTCCATAGCTCCGTCCCGTTCAGGCACTTAGAGGGTTCCCTTGCCTGGGGTCCTTCTCTGTTGTTTGGTGCATCAGGCACATAGAGAGGGACCCCTGGTTGGGGTCCTACTCTCTAGATCAGCACATCAGCCACTTAAAAGGGACATCCTGGTGGGGTCCTACTGTGTAGTTCATTGGTCAGGTGTTTGGTGGGCCAGCCTCTCTATTATTCAGCTGCGGATGCTGGTGTGTGGGAAGAGAGAGGCTACGGTGATAGCTCTACCCCCTATGCGTGACTCAGCAGTATCGCCTTGCTTCCATGGCTGCCTAGTTTTCTCCACTGGCGTTTCCCACCATGATCCCCTCTTTCACATCCCCTCAATCCGTCTCTCCACAGTCAACAGCAGCCCTTGCCCTGGGATTGCTCCACAATCCCTAAACTCCAGCTCCTAGCCTCTGCCCCTTCCCGGAGACCAGGGTTCCTATCTGGGGTATATATGACTGTGGCAAGGATGCCACAGGTCTGCTGTTTCACTCTCAGCCTTAAATGTTTCTCCTCTGACTCAGACAGCTGCCCCGCTGTGAGGATCAGACCCCTGCTTCAGTTCCCCCACCCACCGAGGGCAGGTCCAGTCCTACTAACATTCCTGTTTTCCCCCCTAGTTCCTTCCTCCTGCCGAGTTTTGCGTGGTTCTATATATTCCTTTCCACTGGTCAGGTCCTCCTGTCCCCTCTAAGCTGGTGTTCTGCATGCAGTTCTGTGTCTGAAGGTGTATTCCTGATGTATCCGTGGAGAGAGATGTACCCCACGTCCACCTACTCCTCTGCCCTCTTGTTCTTCAAGGAGTGATTTCTGGAACTATGTTTAGTATATAAGTAGAAATTCCCCAGTGGCTCAGACAGTAAAGAATCTGCTTGCAATGCAAGAGACCTGGGTTCTATCCCTGGGTCTGGAAGATCCCTTGGAGGAGGGAATGGCTACCCACTCCAGTATTCTTGCCTGGAGAATTCCATGGACAGAGGAGCCTGGCGGGCTACAAACAGTCCATGGGGTTGCAAAGAGTTGGATACAACTGAGTGACTAACATTTTCACTTCATTTTTCATTTCAGAAAGTCATTTGATATTTTTCATGTTTAAAATAAAATGAACCTAAATGTTGGAATTCTGATATGCTTTCTTTATAAAATTACTATTTAATAGGAAATGTCTGGTAACTTTTTCTCAAGGTATGGGAGGCAAAAGATTGTGGCAGAACTTACATTTTGAAGGTTTTTAAACTTAGTTGATTATTTCAAGTTTCTAATCTTTCTGAAAAATGTGTATTTGATACATACATTATCTATTAATCTGTTTATAACTAGGAAGCAAGTATAAGCCTAAGATTTCTTTTCTCCTAAACTTATAGTTAATATATACTCTTTCAAAGACACAATTTATTAAATGAAGGTCAAGGGGAAAAGGTATGTAGTAACTGTCTTTAGAGTTCACCTTTCCTTTCCTTTTCCATTTTTCTGTATCTAATAGAAGTCTGAAGTGGGTGAACTTGCCAGGAGACGTTGCATACTCTTGAAGAGAAAATGCCATAATTCTAGTCCAGAAGCAGATCATCTCTTCTAGGAAAGATAACAATTTACATTAAACTGCTTAGAAAACCAAATCCTTAGGCAGAAGCTAAATGATATCTGCTGTTAGTGGGATGGTGAAAGAAATGTATTTTGCTTATTATTGAACAAATATAGAAATGGTATTGCTAATGGCAAAGATAGTGAAGTGCTTACGTTTTTGAAGATAAATTTATGGTTTCAGTATATTATGTTTTAAGTACATTTATGGATAATTGTACTTATTAAGGAAGATGATTTGAAAAAAAAAAGACTTCAGGCACTGTTTAAATTATTCATTGGCTAAGGCCATTTTTGATTTGAAGCTTACACTCCACGGTGTTAACCTATACATATTTTATCAACATACTTATGTTTGTGTAAATAATAACAGTACCCACTACTCCAGGGCAAACTTGGTTTGGGCCTTTCCTACACAGCCTTGAGCTGTCCCTCCTCACTCTCTCCCTCATGCACAGGAGTATCTGTTGGGGGTCTCAGGCTTCTCATAGTCAGGGGAGCCCAAGGGTTTTGTCCACTCGTTCCCCTTCCTCTCCGGTACAGCTCTCTTCTCCCTCCCCCTTGTGTGGCTGCTCAAGGGAGTTCTGAGCACGGGTCATGGTCATGGCCCAAGTCCACTCTCTACGAGGCTACCAAGGTGGGAGGAGATCTAAGATGGAGAGGATGCTGGTCTGTCCACTGCCTGCAAGACCTCCCACGTCCTCTCCTGATTCTCTGGACTTTCTCTTTTTCTCCTTGCATTTTAAGCTTTAAAAGACTGTTTACAATTCTGTGACTTATAGTGGTTGTTTTTCTGCCAGGTAGATAGAATAGGACGTAGCAGGACCCATTATTGACGCTAAAGGAATATCTTGTGTACTTCTCTGTGCCTTTTTTTAAATGTCAGAACTGATTAATTGCCTTTACAATGTTTTAAATAAAAAATATTTTTTTTTCAGATTCTTTTCCATTATAAGATATTAAGCATAGTTCTCTGGGCTTATACAGTAGGTCCTTTTTGGTTATCTATTTTATATATAGTAGTGTATATCTGTTAATCCCAAACTCCTAATTTATCTCTGTCCACACCCTTTCCCCTTTGGTAACCATAAGTTTGTTTTCTATGTCTATGAGTGTATTTCTGTTTTGTAAATAAGTTCATTAGTATATATATATATATATATTTTAGATATCACATGTAAATGATATATTTGTCTTTCTTTGACTTACTTCACTGAGTATGATAATTTCTAGGTCTTTTTATGTTGCTGCAAATGGCATTGTTTCATTCTTTTTTATGGTTGAGTAATCCAGTGTGTGTGTGTGTGTGTGTGTGTACACGCACACTGCATCTTCTTTATCCAGTCATCTGTTGATGGGCCTTTAGGTTGCTTCCATGCCCTGACAGTTGTAAAGAGTACTGCCTATAGCAGGTGTTTTATTTCTAAAACCCAAAACTGATTTTCTTCCACTCTTGGCTGAACTTCAGTACCTTTGCCCAGCACTTCAGTTCTACTTTTTCGGGAAAATACTTCTTCCCCAGCCATGTGGTTGCAGTGGAGCAGCCATCTCTCTCATGTTCTGCCAGTCACGGTCATAGTTGTTTAGATTAGGTGGGTCTGTAACTCAGGCTGCCCCAGTTGGAACCCTTCCCTAGGAGCTTGCAGATTTTATCTGTGGAAAATTTATATTTTTATAAATACATAAAAATTTATATATATTTATATTGTAAATATAAATTTTATATTGTAACTGGGAAGACAAGCAGCAGGCAGTTAAGTTTCCTGTGATGTGGAGAAAGATCCTATAGAGAGCTGAAGAGCTGAGAGATGGACAGGTCGTTCTTGGCTCTTAACTTCCTGCTTCCAGCTGACTCTCAGTCCACCTGCACCCTTGTCTTCCTCATGTTACAGGAATCTTCAAGTTAATACCCCCTTTCCTAATTTTTTTTAGTTGATTTCCTGACACTTAACATTTATCATGAACCCTAGGGCTTCAAATTCTATTGAATGCTGTCTTAAAAAACATAATAAACTTCTTTAATTTCACCACAAATTCAAGGAATAAAACTAAAGGTATTGGTAGAGTTGTTCACGTGAGAAGGAAAAGCAGTTCCTGACAACTGGGAACTGTCTGGTGCTTATTTTGGTAATCTGTTGAACATCAACAATTGCATAAAACATCATCACTAAACAAGGCCACTCTGTGTCCATGATGAAGTGAGATAAAATACCAAGACCCTGCTCCCCCTCATAATCTTGTATAAGTAGAGAAAACCAGGGTCAGCCTGCCAACCGCAAAAATCCAAAGCCTTCCCCTGTCCTGCATAATAGGAACAGCTGCTGCTGTCCTATCGGTGATGGCTTTGGCCTTGTTTCATTCCTCCTGCCTTATTAATAAGACTTATGAAGATTCCTGATCACAGAAGTGCTGCACTTCCTGACAGTATCCTATTCAGAGCAAAGCCCCACTTCTGTGAATCCAACCCCAAATCTCCTCCTGCAGGCCCACATCTTTCACGTCCTTCCTCGCACCTTCTTTCCCAGACGCCCGCAGTTCCCGTGCTGTGTTGTGCTCCCTGGTGCAGTGAGCAGAAAACGCAACTTGGTGAACTACAGGTGTGTTTGTCACGAGTGGTCTTTGGCTGGAGGGTGTTAACACATGGAACCTTTAAACCTGTTTTGCTTGAAGAGTTCTTGTTAGATTTAAAGATACTTAGGTGTATTCTTGGAGAAAGCAATGGCACCCCACTCCAGTACTCTTGCCTGGAAAATCCCATGGATGGAGGAGCCTGGTAGGCTGCAGTCCATGGGGTTGCGAAGAGTCGGACACGACTGAGCGACTTCACTTTCACTTTTCCCTTTCATGCATTGGAGAAGGAAATGGCAACCCACTCCAGTGTTCTTGCCTGGAGAATCCCACGGACGGGGGAGCCTGGTGGGCCACCGTCTATGGGGTCGCACAGAGTCAGACACAACTGAAGCAACTTAGCAGCAGCAGGTGTATTCTAGACAGTGTTCTGTCTAGAGCTCCCATTGTGTGATTATAGTTAAATGATAAAATATGGTAACCTTTGATTTTTCAGTTACATTGTAGAAGAATAATAAAAGACAAGGTGAAAGGGCATTTCATGAAAGACACTTGTACTGCAATCTGACTTATATCGCACTTTGCTTCCCCCACCAGAAAATAATGTTAATATTTTAACTCCTTTAACCAGGGACTGTCTCCTGGAAATGTAAAAGTTGTATTACTACTGCATTTTGATTAAAACCTGAAGGTGGCAGTAAATTCCTACAAGTCTTAGGTGCTTAGTTTGGAATTTGTAATTTTTCATCTAATCATTCAAAATTGTACAGTGAGTCCACAGTCGCATTTAATTCTGTTTCCTACTATTTAAGGGGTGTTCAGGAAGAAGACAAGCATTATACTGTTATTACTTTTTACTGATTAAAAAGAATTTACCAGGTGAAAGGCTTAGGAACATTGCAACAGATTATATGCTTTAGAATTACTACAGAAACAAAGTATGGAATAAAATGAAACATTAGAACTTTTCATACAGATCAAAGTGCTTTGAAGGGATGTGGTAGTAAACAGTTTAATTTGTCTGTTAAATTAATATCCCTGTTGTGAGCTTTTGTTCTCCACTTCCCTGGTTTTATCCTCAACATTCTTTAAATAGTTTTGTATGATTGTGTTTTACCCAATGATCTACCTATAATCAATAGGATTTCTAGACCATTATTAATCAGGAATAGCCTAACTGACAATTTCATAAAGGACATTTATAAATGGCAAGTTTATAAATATTAATTCATATCGGAAAATGAATTAATTACAGATCTTTAACATAAAAATCTAAAACAAGACCATTTCATAGTTCTTTCTCATAGTCATTCTCTTCATTGTCATTGTTATATTATCTCTCACTGTCATTGGTACATTGATTTATACCCAAATTTAGAGTTATGTTTTTAGTGATCCTAGTATATAGACACACAATTATTTGAGCTTTGAAAATTGGGAAACAGGATTTCTGTAACCTTACTAGATTAAAGTTAAAATAAATAGGTACTGTATGTATTGGGGCTTCCCGGGTGGCTCAGTGGCAAAGAATCTGCCTGCCAGTGTAGGAGATGCAGGAGACCCATATTCAGTCCCTGGGTTGGGAAGATATACTGGAGAAGGGAATGGCAACCATTAATTATCAGTTTCAGTTCAGTTCACTTCAGTTCAGTTGCTCAGTCGTGTCCGACTCTTTGCGTCCCCATGAATCGCAGCACGCAAGGCCTCCCTGTCCATCACCAACTCCCGGAGTTCACTCAGACTCACGTCCATCGAGTCAGTGATACCATTCAGCCATCTCATCCTCTGTCGTCCTCTTCTCCTCCTGCCCCCAGTCCCTCCCAGCATCAGAGTCTTTTCCAATGAGTCAACTCTTCGCATGAGGTGGCCAAAGTACTGGAGTTTCAGCTTTAGCATCATTCCTTCCAAAGAACACCCAGGGCTGATCTCCTTTAGAATGGACTGGTTGGATCTCCTTACAGTCCAGGGGACTCTCAAGAGTCTTCTCCAACACCACAGTTCAAAAGCATCAATTCTTCGGAGCTCAGCTTTCTTCACAGTCCAACTCTCACATCCATACATGACCACTGGAAAAACCATAGCCTTGACTAGATGGACCTTTGTTGGCAAAGTAATGTCTCTGCTTTTCAATATACTATCTAGGTTGGTCACAATTTTCCTTCCAAGGAGTAAGCATCTTTTAATTTCATGGCTGTTATCAGTTTAGAAATTATTAAAATATGGATGGTCTGAAATTTTAAGATATTATTTTATCTCTTCACTTAATTTTATTAACTCTATTTTAAACTATTTAACTCTATTCTTAAGGTTATAGTATAGTAATAAATGACTTTGTTAACCACAGTAAATAAAACTTTAATTTTCATAATTCATATGATTTATTTTTATTATTTTTTATGGTAGTTTCTCTTAGGCAGTCATAAATTTTACATGAAGAGTGAAAGAGGTTAGTCACGAGTTTGTTTATTTTTGACCAGGGAAAAATATAAAGTTAGAAGCAAGTACATCCTGGGATTTCCCTGGGGGTCCAGTGGTTAGGACTCTGTGCTTCCAATGCAGGGGACGTAGGTTTGACCCCTGGTCGGGAACTAAGATCCCACATGCCACAGGGTGAGCCCAAAAGTGTATATAAATAAAGAAGCATAGATATCTGACATGTATATTTATTCCTGAAATATTAATAAATCGTCATAGTATAAAATTTCCAAAATAGTCATTTTTAATATGGCAGTTATTCTCAATAGTTATACATAACTAGTTTATTTCATTTTCAAATAGTGTTTTGATTTATTTGTAATACTTGAAAAAATAGTAAAAAAAGTCTTTTTTAATATTTTCATTATAGAATATATCTAACTTAGTGAGACACCTATAACATTATCCCTTACAGAGAGCCACTAATTATGCTCTGTGTGTGTGTGTGTGTGTGTGTGTGTGTGTGTGTGTATTGTTTTTAAGGACATTATTTTTAAAGATCTATCAGTGTCATTCAAAAAGAAAGTCTTTTAACTGTAGATTCAGTGTAAGTTAGAGCTATTTTTAGCTTATGTGCTTGAATTCCATTTTTCAGATGGAGAGCATAATAGTAAATATAAATATGACTCCCTATTTGTGATCCCCAGCTTAAAATGTAGTTATTACAAAGTAAGTCTCCATCAGTAATTATTTGTAATTATTGACTCTAGTGGAGAAGGCAATGGCAACCCCCTCCAGTACTGTTGCCTGGAAAATCCCATGGATGGAGGAGCCTTGGTAGGCTGCAGTCTGTGGGGTCGCTAAGAGTCAGGCACGACTGAGTGACTTCACTTTCACTTTTCACTTTCATGCATTGGAGAAGGAAATGGCAACCCACTCCAGTATTCTTGCCTGGAGAATCCCAGGGACAGAGGAGCCTAGTGGGCTGCTGTCTATGGGGTCGCACAGAGTCAGACAGGACTGAAGCGACTTAGCAGTAGCAGCAGCAGTGGTGATTAATACTGGCTGTCAGCAGAGGGCGCTTTGAGGTTTTCCCTAGTAGAATCCCAAGACACTGGCAGCCTGAGTCTAGACTGTTTGCACATTGTCTTAGTAAGAGTAAAGACATTTGTAACATTTCTTCATTTTCTGTCTCAATTTAAAAACTCCCAGACTGTCTGGCAAGGGATAAGAAGAGCTTCAAAAAAAAAAAAAAAAAGCCAGCTGCAGTCCCAGCTGATAGCACAAACAGGTGCGTGATGGTCCTGTGTGGTGAAATCTGATGGGTGTGGAAACTCCCTGAATTCTTTCTCCCAGCCCCTTTCAAACTCTGTCATCGCTGTCAGTAGCTCTTCCGTAAAGATCAAAATAGCAGCCAGAAATGAAAGCCTGTGGTTCTAAAACAGTCTAATTTAGTCCGTAAGAAAGTAAACACCGAATGGAAAAGGGGAAGCCTGAGGGGGAACCAGTGCCTAGGTAACCTTCTGGATGACCTAGGGCAGTGGCTTCCTTTCTGACAGGGACACTTGTCCTAACACACATGTATGCGCACATACCTACCACTCACACACACCTAAAACAAGAGTATCTTGAAACAACATTTACTCTTATAATGTATGAAGGAGGGATCTACATTTCTAAATACTAAGGTGAAATATAGGGGAAAAACAGGATTTTTTTCAAGGAACCTGACACACTTGACTTGAAAGTGTGTTTGGCAGAAACAAAAGGCCAATAAGCACCTCAAACACTTCCAAGGAAGAATAAAAAGGGGATATGGTCTTACCAGATACTAGAATTTTAATAAAGATTTTGTAGTTAAACACTGAGGTATCATTGCAAGACTGGATGCTGAGATCAGTGGAAGAGAACAGAGGAGGAGGAGCACACTCGGCCCACTGGATGTCTGTGGATGCTTGATACACAAGAGAGGGGGAACTTCAGAGCCGTGGGCAAAGAGTGGACTTTCCATACTGGTTGTGGAAAAATAGTTACCCCTATAGGAAAATATGGAAGCTGGACTTCTACCTTAATACAAAAATTTCAGATGGAGAATTCTGGAGAGAGGGTGATGACAGCAGCATGGTTTTTCAGTCTCTTTTATTTTTCACATAAAAGCAGTCCGAGAAACCAGATAGCAGAACCCAAAGTTCATGGATTCCATTTATGGAATGGAGAAGTTTTCCTACAGACCCTGAACTATAGGTGGATGGGGCTAACCCACCATGAGCCACAAAACACAAACAGCATCTGTGTAGGAGGAAGAGGGAAGCAACAGGGAAGAGGAGACCCGTAAAGTAACCGACAGGCGTTCACTGGAAAGCAACATGGGCTACTTAGAGAAGAGCGGCTGACACTTGCAGAGGCTTTGCTCTCTCCACTAGCAAGGGCCTTGAAGGAAGATGGACTGACGGTGTGGAGAAACCCAGCCCCATGAACCTTCCAAATGGTCAGGGATCCACACTGAGGAGAAACTTCTGGGAATATAATCAAAGTTGACCAAGATAGAGACAATAGAGACTAAAGAGAGAGAGAAGGTACAGACTGAAGTTGTGTGTGGTAACAGAAACAAAAAGAGTTCAGAAGATAAGCCACCATGTTTTTAAGCATCACATAGAAACAACTCAAGAGGAAACTCTAATATTGGAGAAGGTGTCCTGTGCCTTGCTTACTCTAGCTGCCCAGGAAAACCATTTTCATATTAAAAGAAAGTATCAAATTCAAATCCCATACAAACTTGGTATAAGAAAAAGATAGTAAGAAGTAGAATAACATCCCTATGCTGGAAAGACATGTCTACAAGTCAGATCAGAACAGTGATCTACTATTATAAAACCACTCACAGATAAATTAAAAGAACGTTACGAGACGTGAAAGAACAAAATATTTCACAATTAGAAAAACTCAGAAATGAGGTGACAGAACTCAGCAAACAGTAAAAAATAAAAAAAATCATTTCAAAAGGGAAAAAGAAACTAAAAGGAGCACAAGAGTGAAGAAACCCAATACATGTTCCTTAAAAGAAACAGAAGGTGAAAAGAGGAAAATTAAAAAGTCAACAAAGTAGGAGTTGAAAGGGATTCAAGAAGAAATGACAAATATTGAAGACAAAGAAGATTGATTACATGGATTATGATATCCCAGAAGAAGAAAGCCTAAGTGAAAGCATAGTTCAGTTCAGTTCAGTCACTCAGTCGTGTCCGACTCTTTGAGACCCCATGACTCGCAGCACGCCAGACCTCCCTGTCCATCACCATCCCCGGAGTTCACTCAGACTCACGTCCATCAAGTCAGTGATGCCATCCAGCCATCTCATCCTCTGTTGTCCCCTTCTCCTCCTGCCCCCAATCCCTCCCAGCATTAGAGTCTTTTCCAGTGAGTCAACTCTTCACGTGACGTGGCCAAACTACTGGAGTTTCAGCTTTAGCATCATTCCTTCCAAAGAAATCTCAGGGCTGATCTCCTTCAGAATGGACTGGTTGGATCTCCTTGCAGTCCAAGGGACTCTCAAGAGTATTCTCCAACACCACAGTTCAAAAGCATCAATTCTTCGGTGCTCAGCCTTCTTCACAGTCCAACTCTCACATCCATACATGACCACAGGAAAAACCATAGCCTTGACTAGACGGACCTTTGTTGGCAAAGTAATGTCTCTGCTTTTGAATATGCTATCTAGATTGGTCATAACTTTCCTTCCAAGGAGTATGCGTCTTTTGATTTCATGGCTGCAATCACCATCTGCAGTGATTTTGAAGCCCAAAAAATAAAGTCTGGCACTGTTTCCACTGTTTCCCCATCCATTTGCCATGAAGTGATGGGACCAGATGCCATGATCTTCGTTTTCTGAATGTTGAGCTTGAAGCCAACTTTTTCACTCTCCTCTTTCACTTTCATCAAGAGGCTTCTTAGTTCCTCTTCACTTTCTGCCATAAGGGTGGTGTCATCTGCATATCTGAGGTTATTGGTATTTCTCCTGGCAATCTTGATTCCAGCTTGTGCTTCATCCAGCCCAGCGTTTTTCATGATGTACCCCATATATAAGTTAAATAAGCAGGGTGACAATATACAGCCTTGACATACTCCTTTTCCTATTTGGAACCAGTCTGTTGTTCCATGTCCAGTTCTAATTGTTGCTTCCTGACCTGCATCCAGGTTTCTCAAGAGGCAGATCAGGTGGTCTGGTATTCCCATCTCTTTCAGGATTTTCCACAGTTGATTGTGATCCACACAGTCAAAGGCTTTGGCATAGTCAATAAAGCAGAAATAGATGTTTTTCTGGAACTCTCTTACTTTTTCGATGATCCAGCGGATGTTGGCAATTTGATCTCTGGTTCCTCTGCCTTTTCTAAAACCAGCTTGAACATCTGGAAGTCCACAGTTCACGTATTGCTGAAGCCTGGCTTGGAGAATTTTGAGCATTACTTTTCTAGTGTATGAGATGAGTGCTGTTATGCAGTAGTTTGAGCATTCTTTGGGATTGCCTTCTTTTGGGATTGGAATGAAAACTGACCTTTTCCAGTCCTGTGGCCGCTGCTAACTTTTCCAAATTTGCTGGCATATTGAGTGCAGCACTTTCACAGCATCATCTTTCAGGATTTGAAATAGCTCCACTGGAATTCCATCACCTCCACTAGCTTTGTTTGTAGTGATGCTTTCTAAGGCCCACTTGACTTCACATTCCAGTATATCTGGCTCTAGATGTGATGACACCATTGTGATTATCTTGGTCGTGAAGATCTTTTTTGCACAGTATAGAGCAACTTTAAAAATGTAGTTACAAAAAACTTTTCTGAGATGAAAAAAGGATTTGAATTTTATGTTGAAAGTATAACTGAGAATATTGAATCAGAAGAAACAGTAATGGCATATTCTAGTAAAATTGCTAAATTTTGAGGAAAAATATTTGGAGGTTATCTAAAAAGAATGCATATGACAAATAGAAAACTTGATTATCACTGGATTTTTCAGTGGAATGCTTTATCCCAGAAGAGAATTGAGAAACATATTTAAGATACTCAGGGAAAGAAAGTGTGAGGCAGAGATTTTATATTCAGCACACTTGACTTTAAGAAATAAAAGGCGCAAATTGTCAGCAAGCAAGCACTCAGGGAACAATACCAATGTACTTGGAGGTACTGCAGGCCTGGTTCCAGACCAATGAAATAAAGCAAATATAACAATAAAGTGACCGCATAAATTTTTTGGTTTCCCGGTGTGTATAAAAGTTATATTTCACTATACTTTAGTCTATTAAGTGTACACTAGCATTATGTCTAAAAGAACAATGTACTTACCTTAAATAAAATAATGCTGTTGGGAAAATGGTGCCAGTAGAATTGCTTGAAGGGGGTTTGCTGCAAACTCAATTTTTTTGGCCCTACTGCATGGCTTGTGGGATCTCAGGTCTCTGACCAGGGATCGAACCCAGGCCATGGCAGTGAAAACACCAAAAGTTAACTACTACCACCAGGGAAGTCACCCATCAATATTTTAAAAACTCAATATCTACAAAGTGCAATAAAGTGAAGTGCGATAGAATGAGGTATGCCTGTATTCCAGTGAACGCTGCCTAAACAAACTATAAGAGAATGAGCTTCAGACAACCAAAATGACTAGAGAGATGTCAAAATACAGGTATTAAATATATGGTTAACTGTATAACTAAGACTGGGGGTTAAGAGTTGTGTTATACAATGGAATATTAATAAGCCATAAAAAGAAACACATTTGAGTCAGTTCTGATGAGGTGGATGAACCTAGAACCTATTATACAGAGTGAAGTGAGTCAGAAAGAGAAAGATAAATACCATATTCTAATGTATATATACGGAATCTAGAAAAATGGTACTGAAGAATTTATTTACAGGGCAGCAATGGAGAAATAGACATAGAAAATAGACCTATGGACATGAGGAGAGGGTGAAATATATGAAAAGAGCAACATGGAAACTTACATTGCTATGTGTAAAATAGATAGCCGATGGGAATTTGCTGTATGGCTCAGGAAACTCAAATAGGGGCTCTATCAATCTAGAGGGGTGGGGATGGACGGGAGATGGGAGGGAGGTTCAAAAGGGAGGGGATATATGTGTACCTATGGCTGATTCATGTTGAGGTTTGACAGAAAACAACAAAATTCTGTAAAGCGATTATCCTTCAATAAAACAATAAATTGAAAAAAAAAGAGTTGTGTTATATTATTTTAGAAATAATATGCATTTCAAGTTAAAACACTGTTTTTCAGCCTGTATCTTTAGTGTGAGATGCTGTTTCTTGCAAAATCTACTACCAGTTTTAATAAGTATCTCACCAACAGTAGTGTTGCAAAAATCAAACGTGAATAAATTAAATGCCTGATTATTATCTGATTCAGCAAAGAAGTCATTCAGATCACTAGAGAATGAGACTGCTTCTAACGTGAATATTGGTTTTTATATATATATATATATATAAATTAAGGAGTAAGACAAATGTGAAGATGTATATCACAAGTTCACTCATTTGTCAATGATGCAAATGACCTCTGATAAATTGGGTAGTGGTTCTTAAGTACTTTCTCATTTTTGGGGTGTTATTCCAAAATGTAATGGCTATAGACACACTATACTTTTAAGTTTAATTTGCATTATTAACATTTCCTTCATCACTTTCTTAAATCTAGGCAATCATGCTGCTGCTGCTACTGCTGCTAAGTCGCTTCAGTCGTGTCCGACTCTGTGTGACCCCATAGACGGAAGCCCACCAGGCTCCCCCGTCCCTGCAGTTCTCCAGGCAAGAACACTGGAGTGGGTTGCCATTTCCCTCTCCAATGCATGAAAGTGAAAAGTGAAAGGGAAGTCGCTCAGTCGTGTCCGACTCTTAGCCACCCCATGGACTGCAGCCTCCCAGGCTCCTCCGTCCATGGGATTTCCCAGGCAAGAGTACTGGAGTGGGGTGCCATTGCCTTTTCTCTAGTTGCTGCCAAAGGGGGCTACTCTCTAGTTTCGACGTGAGGGCTTCTCTTTGCAATGGCAACTCTTGTTGCAGAGCGTGAGCTCTGGGGCACGCGGGCTTCAGTAGTTGCAGCATGTGGGCCTAGCAGTCGCAGCTCCCAGGCTCTAGTGCACAGGTGCAATAGTTGTGGTGCTTGGGCTTTGTTGCTTTGGGGAATATGGGATTGTCCCAAACCAGGGATCAAACTTGTGTCTCTTGCCTTGGCAGGCAGATTCTTGACCACAGACAGAATCCTCTGCATTCTCAAGAATCAGAATTCTCATATGGAAGAAAGGAGATATAATAGAAAAGTGGTTACATAAAAGTTTGAGTTGTAATTAGAATTATCGATATCAATATGTGATATTATCAGTAACATATTTTATATATATTTTGTAATTCTGTCCAATGAACAGTCCAAAAACAATTATCAACCCAGAAATAGCATGCATCCTTTATGCTTAGATTGTGATACAGTGTAAATTCTCATTATAATTTCTCATTAAAAGAAAACAGGGCTTTGGGGAGGAGTGGTCAAATTGAGGACTTGGGCATGAAATGAGCAAGACAAGCCTACAGCATATCCTGTATTACCAGAGAAAAAGGAAACTATCAAATACTGCTAGGGTTACATCCAAAGGATTCAGAAGCCAGCTTTAAAGGCCTCCTAGTGGTCAAAGATGGGACAATTTGAGCTCAAACATGATGATAATTACAATGGATTGAACCTCATAAAAATGTTTACATTGAAAAGCTTATAATGATTGTGTGTATGTGCACATGTGTTTATATACCTTTTAGAGAATGATAAGGAAGCAACTGGAGAAGGCAATGGCACCCCACTCCAGTACTCTTGCCTGAAAAATCTCACGGACGGAGGAGCCTGGTAGGCTGCAGTCCATGGGGTCGTGAAGAGTCAGACACGACTTCACTTTCACTTTCACTTTTCCCTTTCATGCATCAGAGAAAGAAATGGCAACCCACTCCAGTGTTCTTGCCTGGAGAATCCCAGGGACAGCAGAGCCTGGTAGGCTGCCATCTATGGGGTTGCACAGAGTCAGACACAACTGAAGCAACTTAGCAGCAGCAGCAGCAGCAAGGACACAACTCATTATCTTGAAAACTGATGAATAAAGAGAATGAGTCCAACATTTACCCTGCCTTGCCTTTATGAGCTATACCACTTGGTAACAAAAGAGTAGATTATTATAAAGGTAATCTAACAAATAAATGAAAATAATATCGCTATTTGGCAATTTCTAATGAATGGCCATAAGCATTAAACATTAATGACTGCTAATACCACAAAATAAAGAGATAATCAGAAATTATATGCCTTTTATAGTCTTGAACCTGAGTCTAATCCAGTTTCTGTATGCAACTGAAAATTTGCAGAAATTCAGAGAACAGAAGAAAATTTTGGATTGTACTAACAAATTGCAATCATCAAAATCCTGTCTGTGGGACTCTACAGGTTAAAAGGCTCAGGTTCTTCAACTGAAAATGCATAAGGAAATGAAAGAGATAAGGGGAGAACTTAACAGAGTAAGAGAACTCAAAAGACATATTTTTAAAAAATGAGGCAAGAATAACTGATAGTGTGTTGACAAAATTATTTTTAAAAAGCAGAGGAATGATTATCATAAAAGCTAAATGGGAACTTCTCTGGTGGTCCAGTGGTTAAGAAATCACCTTCCAATGCAAGGTATGCAGGTTCAATCTCTGGTGGGAGAACTAAGATCCCACATGCTGTGGGGCAACTAAGCTCATCTAGAGAAGTCTGTACTTCAACTACTGAATCTGCATTCTCTAGAATCAGTGGTCTGCAACAAGAGAAATCTGTGCTCAATGAGAAGCCCTGTGCCACAAGTAGAGAAAACCCACAAATCACAGCTAAGACTCAGAGCAGCCAAAGAATGAAAAATTTAGATGGGAAGCTTCTTCATGTGGGAAAAGGAAGAGTGGCAACTGGGATGGGACACATGGAGGAAGCTTCTGGAGGTGCTGACAAGATTGTACTTCTTGACCAATGTATGTTTGCCTTATAATAATTTCTTGAGTTTTATGTGTGTATTGCATGTTTTTTCTGTCTTCACATTTTATTTTACAATAAAAATATTTTAAGCAATTAATTCCAGATGAATTTTGAGCTTGTACCAACGTGCTTCTGTATCTCACCTGTGAACCAAGCCTTGGCTCTTTCTTTCTGTCAGCTAATTGGAGGGAACATCTATTGGGCCACAGGTGTGAACTGAAGGAGGGGTGTTGGTTCTCAGAGGCAAGTGAGTGGGGGGACTGGGCAATGTGTTTGGTTACTTATCTTTGCCTTCTGGATCTGCTCAGTCCTCCCTGATCCCCAACTTACCTCCTCTTGTATGCAACTCATGAGGAATGGTTCTGGTCACATAGTCCCTTGGTGTCCCATGATCAGGTAGTCAGTCTCTACTAAGGGCTAAAAGCAAGTCAAAAGCTGCTTTACAAATGATATCTAACTTCCTGCTATTGTTCCAGAGCCCTGGTGGTCTAAAGTCCGGCTCTCCTCTGTGAGACTTGCCAGAGACTGCAGGGCATCCTTATCTACCACAGATACCTCTAGCTCATAGGATTTGACATATCCTAATCCATGTGGCAGGTCTGCTTGGAGCACAGCCTACAGCTGCTGCCGACCCCTCCCTTACTATGGAGGCCATTCAAAACTACCAGTGTATGGAGTCATCCGGCCAAAGGGTTGGATTCCCAAAAATGCAGTCTCCCAAAATCTGTAGAGGACTACTGTTTGGTGTGCTTCCTTCTTAGCAGTAGATTGTACAAGGTGCCGTAAATTGGTCTTTTCTTGGATGGTATGTTTCAGCAGGACTCAGGCCACCCAGTCTCACTCAGGACAGCTTCATTAACAGGGAAAGTCCTTCAATGATTGTGTAGTCATCTTCCACTTTCTGATACATATATTTCTTATCAGCATTTAGAGGCCTCCGTGACTCCCACTACATCCTCCCAGGGCTCAAGTAGTTTAACAAAATGTCATTAATGTAAGCGACCAGCGTCATATTCTGTGGAATGCCCAGATAATCAAAGTCCCTTTGGACTGTATTGTAACAGAGAGCAGGAGAATTAATGTAACCCTGGGGCAAGACCATGAGTGCATATTGATAGCTGTTGCAAATGAATGTGATTTGCTTCTGATCTTTTTTCCTCATAAGCATTTAAAAGACTGCATTTGCCAGGTTAATAGCTACATACCATATGCTGGAGTTTGTCAATCTGTTCCATTAAACATAGCACATCAAAATCATAGCACAGCAGCTCAAATTGGGGCTATCACTTGGTTAAGTTTATAGCAGTGCACTGTTCTGCCCTGATCTGTGTGATTTTTGCTGGGCCTGTAACAGAAGTCTGTCTCAGATTGCCTGCCGAGGGATTCTGCAAGGATTAGGGATAGGGGTGTGTAGGGGACAGAAATCAGAAAAGTTGAGAATAGAGATTTTATCTCTGTTATAGAGATGTGAAAAATAGAAAATTAACATAACTAGAAAAACAGAATTCCATAGTTTCTTCTCAGTGTTGAGAGCCCATGTTTGGTAATGACCTAAAACCACAGTTGCTGTTGTTCAGTTTCTCAGTCATGTATGACTATTTGTGGCCCCATGGACTCTAGCACACCTGGCTTCCCTGTCCTTCACTATCTCCCAGAGTTTGCTCAAACTTGTCCATTGAGTCAGTGATGCTATCCAACCACCTTATCCTGGAATGGAATTTTAAGGCTGTACTCCAGTATTCTTGCCTGGAAAATCCCATGGACAGAGGAGCCTGGTGGGCTACAGTCCATGGAGGCCACAAAGTCAGACACAACTGAACAATTTTTTTTTTTTTTTGCCACACCATGGGACAGATTTTAGTTCCCTGATCTGGGATCGAATGCTTCCCTGGCAGAGAAAGAGCAGAGTCCTAAGCACTAGGCTGCTAGGGAATTGCCCAAGGCTGTGCTCTTAATACGTTGTCTATTCTGCCCTTGACATTTTCCATTTCTTCCATGGATGTTGATCTGGTTAAGTAATGCTTGTTATTTCTATTTTTTAAGAAAAGTTTGTATTTATACATATTTTTAAAGTTTTAGCATAGAGTTGTAGGTAGTATTTTGTAAAGAAAAAAAAATTCCATCATCTGTCCATGAATTCTCCAAGCAAGAATACTGGAGTGGGTAGCATGTGCTTCTCCAGGGTATCTTCCCAACCCAGGGATCAAACCCTGGTCTCCTGCATTGCAGACAGATTCTTTACCATCTGAGCCACCAGAGAAGGCCCATATCTATGGTTAGCACCCCCATATCTTTCCTGCCTGTCTGTATATATTCCTTTTTCTTGACTAGCTAGAGATTGGTGTTTTCATTTTGCTCCTCAGGGAAGCTGTTTAGATTTATCTTTCAGTTGCACTGGTTCTAAGCCCGTTTTAGGGCTATTCACATCTGATTCTGTTTCCTGCATTAGACAGTAGGCTGTGAGTAGAAAGAGACACACCTGGGGGTTCCTCTGACCCCCAGGAACACTTGACTCCAATGTCTTCCACAACCATGGATTCAGTTCATTTTGATAAGATTGACTTCAATCTTCCTGTTTGCTAATTTGCCTTTAGATTCTAAAAGAAATTACAAATTTTATTAAATCTGCCCTAGTTTTTTTAGTGTAGGGCTTATCAGTATAGGTTTTTACACTTCTAACAAATCAATGGAAAACTTGTACACATTCTACCTTATAGGTTAAACAGATCTAGGCAAATTATTGTATATAGGTTGGATAACAACAAGGTCCTACTGTATAGCACAGGGAACTCTATTCAGTATCCTGTGATAAACCAAAATGGAAAAGAATATGGAAAAGAATATATATATGTGTGTGTGTGTCTGGGTGCCTCTTGAGAAACCTGTATGCAGGTCAGGAAGGAACAGTTAGAATTGGACATGGAACAACAGACTGGTTCCAAATAGGAAAAGGAGTACGTCAAGGCTGTATATTGTCACCCTGCTTATTTAACTTATATACGGGGTACATCATGAAAAACGCTGGGCTGGATGAAGCACAAGCTGGAATCAAGATTGCCAGGAGAAATACCAATAACCTCAGATATGCAGATGACACCACCCTTATGGCAGAAAGTGAAGAGGAACTAAAAAGCCTCTTGATGAAAGTGAAAGAGGAGAGTGAAAAAGTTGGCTTCAAGCTCAACATTCAGAAAACGAAGATCATGGCATCTGGTCCCATCACTTCATGGCAAATAGATGGGGAAACAGTGGAAACAGTGTCAGACTTTATTTTTGGGGGCTCCAAAATCACTGCAGATGGTGATTGCAGCCATGAAATCAAAAGACACTTACTCCTTGGAAGGAAAGTTATGACCAACCTATACAGCATATTAAAAAGCAGAGACATTACTTTGTCAACAAAGGTCTGTCTAGTCAAGCCTATGGTTTTTCCAGTGGTCATGTATGGATGTGAGAGTTGGACTATAAAGAAAGCTAAGCGCCGAAGAATTGATGCTTTTGAACTGTGGTGTTGGAGAAGACTTTTGAGAGTCCCTTGGACTGCAAGGAGATCCAACCAGTCCATTCTAAAGGAGATCAGTCCTGGGTGTTCATTGGAAAGACTGATGCTGAAGCTGAAACTCCAATCCTTTGCCCACCTCATGCGAAGAGCTGACTCATTTGAAGAGACCCTGATGCTGGGAAAGATTGAGGATGGGAGGAGAAGGGGACGACAGAGGATGAGATGGTTGGATGGCATCACCGACTCAATGGACGTGAGTTTGAGTAAACTCCAGGAGTTGGTGATGGACAGGGAGGCCTGGCATGCTGTGGTTCATGGGGTCTCAAAGAGTCGGACACAACTGAGCAACTGAACTGATACATAATGGAGTCACTTTGCTGTACAAAATAAATTAACACAACATTGTAAACAACTATACTTCAAAAAAAAATTTTTTTTAAAGGCTCTGTATACTGGGGGTAGGGGACAGGGCATGCGGGAAGGGAAGGAGATGTCAGAAAACTCTATTTTATGATTTCTGAAATTGGACTTAAGAACTGATGTTTGAATTGTTATCCAGCTAGCAACCTGCTGGCTTTGGGTATAGCTTCATTGCACAGTACTAATGGTATGAATACAATAGAATTGAAGAGGTTAATTTTCTTTCTGCAAGAATGTTTTGGTAGAGTGTTTGTGAGTGGGTGAGATAATGGGCATTTGGGCTTCTTGTATTGTGTGTGGGGAGATGAATATCATTACAGCCAGTATGATGGACTATTTGGTAATATCAAAAGACTTAAATGTGCACATACCCTTTGTCCCAGAAATACTGCTGCTAAGAATATATCCTAGAATAATAATATAGACAAAAGGGCAAAGATATGTGTATGTACATAGGTATTCATTGCATCACTTTAGAACAGAAAAATGGAAACTGGAAATTTTGAATAATAGTAATTTGTATAGATTCTGATATAGCTATAACAATCGCTAGAGAATTATGCAGGTATTTTGCAAAAACATGAATATGTGTTTGTATGTGTGTGTTTGTATATAATTGATACTTAAAAATCTGGACAGGAGTTTTAGTTAAGGTACCAGCAGGACCCAGATGGCACACTCAATTTGAGTAATTTGGGCCAGGTTCCATATAGGGGTTATTCACAAGGTGTAGGCAGGACATAGAGAAACAATGAGATATGGTACAAGAACCTGCAGCTGATAAGGGTGTGGAGGGTGGGATGTTCTTGCCGCATCTGTGCCTGCCTGAAGGAGCCAGCTGTGCTTGTGTCACTTCTTCCTGACCTCTTGGACTGTAACCTGCCAGGCTCCTCTGTCCATGGGATCATCCAGGCAAGAATACTGGAGAGTGGGTTGCCATTTCCTACTCCAGGGGATCTTCCTGACCCAGAGATCAAACTCACGACTCCTGCACCTCTTGAGTTAGCTGGTGGATTCTTTACCACTGAACCACTGGGGAGGCTCGAAGGAGCCAGAGGAAGAGGCCATTAGGGAGAACTCTGTGGCCTTTTGACAGGATTTGTGACTTTTCTTAAAGTGATGGAGTCTTCCCAGAGCAGCTCCACAGTGTGGTTGCTGCAAAATGAGTATCTTGGCCTTTCTTTCCTTCCTCTCCTACTTCCTCTCCTACTCTCCTACTGGTGTCCTTCATTCATTTGAGTTTAACCTGAAGTCAGACTGCAAAAGGTCCACTGATGCAGTCCATGTAGATCAACCCATAAAACACAGAGCAGGGTGGGCAGGATTCAAGGGGATCCCAAGGGGACAATCAGAAAATACCAGCTCAACAGATGTACAGCAGTATGTTAACAGAGGTTATGCTGGAGAGTGGGGTTTAGTTCATTTCAGTTCAGTCATGTCCGACTCTTTGCGACCCCATGAATTGCAGCATGCCAGGCCTCCCTGTCCATCACCAACTCCTGGAGTTCACCCAAGCTCATGTACATCGAGTTGGTGATGCCATCCAGCCATCTCATCCTCTGTCGTCCCCTTCTCCTCCTGCCCCCAATCCCTCCCAGCATCAGGGTCTTCTCCAATGAGTCAACTCTTCGCATGAGGTGGCCAAAGTATTAGAGTTTCAGCTTTAGCATCAGTCCTTCCAAAGAACACCCAGGTGGATTCATATTCTTGTCTGTTTCTTCTAATTTCTTGACAATGAACATATCTGACATATGAGTTTTAAAAGTTGTACGGGTTTGTGTGTGAAAATAGTTTACCTTAAATTATCTGAAATTATGAACTTGCTTTACCAAAATTTAGTTGTTTTGTATCTGAATGCCTTCTCTTAACTCTTAAACCGTATTTACTTAAACAGTATCCTCCTCAGGGTTTCTTAAGTGACAAAACAAGGAGTTTGCCTAATTCCAGCAGATGTTAACAATTGGGGTTGGGGTAGGGATTTAGCTTTATTTGGGAATGCTTATTGCCTTTAGATGAAATTATTGGTGCCACTGTGACATTTAAAGCCATTGTATGGAAAAGCAGTCTGAGTTTCTCAGAAGAAAGGAGCTTTAAAAGCCGAATGTAATTCTTTAATCCTGATAGAATATGGAATTTAGTTGGATTAGTAGATAGCATTATTAAAGCATTATTCTTGAAATGAATTTATTAGACCAGATTAAGATAAAATAGCCTATTTTATGTCCTTCAGGGGTGCATATAGAAACATTTATGTTTTTGATTTTTGAGCACTTCTCTACCATGGAGGAGCCTTAATGTGCATGTAAGTTCATTTGTATCATTTCTTTTTAGATTCCACGTATAAGGGACGACATACGGTATTTCTCCTTCTCTGTCTGACTTACTTCACTCAGTATGACTCTCTCTAGGTCTTTCCATGTTGCTGCAAATGGCATTGTTTTATTCTTTTTAATATTGATACAATATTCCATTATATATATGTGCCACATCTTCTTTATTCATTCCTCTGTCGATGGACAGGTAGGTTGCTTCCATGTCTTGGCTGTTGTACACAGTGCTGCAATGAATCCTGGAGTGCATGTATCCTTCTGGATTATGTTCTTCTCTGGACATATGCCCAGGAGTGGGATGCAGAGTCGTATGGTAGCTTTTTTTGACCTTTTATACAGTTCATGCGGTTCTAACGGCAAGTATACTGGCTTCCCATTCCCTCCTCCAGTGGATCACATTTATCAGAACTCTCTGCTGTGACCCATCCATCTTGGGTGGCGCTGCTTGGCATGGCTCATAGCTTCATTGACCATAAAGAAGGCAGAATGCCAAAGAACTGATGCCTTCGAACTGTGGTGCTGGAGAAGACTCCTGAAAGTCTCTTGCACAGCAAGGAGATCAAACCAGTCAATCTTAAGGAAGATCAACGCTGAATATTCACTGAAGGGGCTGATGGGGAAGCTGCAGCTCCAGCATTTTGGTCATCTGATGTGCATAGATGACTCACTGAAGTCCCAGATGCTGGGAAAGATTGAGGGCAGAAGGAGTAGAGGGGATCAGAGAATGAGATGACTGGATGGCATCACTAACACAATGAACATGAACTTGGGCAAACTCCGGGAGATGGTGAGGGACAGGAAGGCCTGGCATGCTACAGTCCGTGGGATCACAGAGTTGGACACGACTGGGCAACTGAACAACAGGGTAGCTCTATTTTTAGTTTTTTAAGGAATCTCCATACTTAGTAGTAGTAGCAGTAGTATACTGTTCTCCATAGTGACTGTGCCAATTTACATTCCCACCAACAGTGTAGGAGGGTTCCCTTCTCTCCATACCCTCTCCAGCATTTATTATTTGTGGATTTTTTTGATTATAGCCATTCTGGCTGATATGAGGTTATATTTTGTGGCTTTGATTTGCATTTCTCTAATTAGCAATGTTGAAATCTTTTCGTGTGCCTATTGGCCATCTGTATGTCTTCTTTGGAGAAATGTCTGCTTAGGTCTTCTGCCCATTTTTTGAGTGGGTTTTTTTGTTTTGATGCTGTTAAGCGTCATGAGCTGTTTGTGAATTTTGGAGACTCATCCTTTATTGGTCACATCATTTGCAATTATTTTCTCCCAAGCTGTGGGTTGTCTTTTCACTTTATTATTTCCTCTGCTGTGCAGAAGCTTTTGAGCTTAAGTAGGTCCCATTTGTTTGTTTTTGTTTTTATTTCTATTTTTCTGAGAGATGGATCAAAAAGGATATTGCTGTGATTTATGTCAGAGAGTGCTCTGCCTCTGTTTTCCTCTAGGAGTTTTATTGTTTCCAGTCTCACATTTAAGTCTTAACTCCATTTTGAGCTTAAAGACTTAAATCCAGTCTTTCTCTGACTCTCTTTTACTTCTTTCACTTTTAAAGACTCTTGTGATTAAATTGGACCTCCCCCCCACCCCCAGATAATATGAGGTAATCTCCCTGTAATTCTAACTGCAACCTTAATTACTCTTTGGTGTAATATAACATATTCAAGGATTCCAGGAACAGAATACGAACGTCTCTGGGAGTCATTATTCTGCTAGCATAGTCTATCTTCTGGACCCTAAGTATGCCAATGCACATCCCATGTGGAAAATATGTTCATCACATCGTAAGATCTCCAATTAAAGCATCAACACAAATAAAAAAATCATCTAAGTCTCAGTAGCTCAAAAATCCCAATCACAACTATCATCTAAATCATGTATGGGGGATTTTTCTGCCTACCACATACATGTTACCTACTGAGGAATGAGCATAAGTAGATCAAGATAAAGAAATGACAGTATATTTCTTATCTGAAACAAGACAAATGAGAAAATAGTGGAGCAGCCTCTTTCAAGTACTGAGGGAAAAAATTGTTAAATTAGAATTCAATACCCATCAAAATATATATATTTTATTCAATCTCAAATAAGACAAAAAAGAGAAGGAAAAAAGCAAATGGGATATACAGGAAACATAGTAACATGATAGACTTTAACATACCAATTATGGCATGAAATGTAAATGTTTGAACACTCTAATAATTGCAAGGCATCGATTACCAGATTGGATTAAAAGAGTAAAACTCAATTATATGCTGCTTACAAGAAACACACTTTATTTATTTAAATTAATTTTTATGGGAGTATAGTTTGTTTTCTATGAAATAAGTTGTTTTCTTTGGTGCAAATAATATGACATTTTTCAAATCTCAGGATGTAAAAAATATTTCTGAACAGTAAGTATTTGGGATTCCTAGAAATTCTGGATAGCAGAGATTCTTCGTGAACTTTCTTTTTGAAGAACAGCGACAATTGGGAGCTTTTTTCTCCCCTACTCCCAGGTGTAAAGATTAGTTGAGAGATTGAGTCTTCACTTAAAGATTATTTTAAAACTTTCTTAACTAGTGTTTTTCATTCCTAAAGGAGTGAAATCAACCTCTTTACAGTGAGTTTAACATCTGTTCTCAACTGATCTCCCTCAATTGCTGGCTATTTCTAATTTCAGCTAAACTATATGGTATCTGACACAGAATCTAAAATAATTGTATTGGGCATTTTTGTCACATTTGAAAAATGCAAGCATTAAGAACGTCTCTGAAAGTGAAACAGGGCAGTGGATGTGCAGACATCCATTGACATTACCTGGCTTTTTCTCTCCCTTTAGTCAGTTATGTACATTTATGGCTCATAATGAGCACACTTTCTGATATTTCTAGTTAGAGCCAATTGAAGCAGATGGTTCATCACTTTCTAATGTAGCTATTAAATGTCTCTGCATTTAAGCCCTAAATGCATGCCTTTGGCTCAACTAACACCTTTTAATATGTTTGGTTTTCATTTTTTTTAGAATCGGAATTCTGATTATATAAGCTGAAGTTTTGCACAATACTCATTAAATTATTTTACCCTTTAAAAATAGCACAAATATGTATAAGTTAGCCTATGCATATATATGTACATGTTTTAAAACAACTGTTTTGATAGGAAGCTGTGGAAATGCTACAATATTGTCGTTCAGTTGCTATGACATGTCCCCCTCTTTATGACCTCATACTGCAGCACGCCAGGTTCCTCTGTCCTCCACTGCCTCTTGGATTTTGTTCAAACTCATGTCCATTGAGTCAGTGATGCCATCCAACCACCTCATCCTCTGTCGTCCCCTTCTCCTCCCGCCTTCAATCTTTCCCAGCATCAGGGTCTTTTCCAGTGAGTCAGCTCTTAGCATCAGGTGGCCAAAGTATTGGAGCGTCAGCTTCAGCAACAGTCCTTCCAATGAATATTTAGGGTTGATTTCCTTCAGGGTTGATTGGTGTGATCTTGCTGTCCAGGGGACTCTCAAGAGTCTTCTCTGGCACCGCAATTTTAAAGCATCAGTTCTTCGGCAGACTTCCTTCTTTATGGTCCAGTTCTTGTATCCATACCTAACTACTGGAAAAGCCATAGCTTTGACTATATGGACCTTTGTTGGCAAAGTGACGTCTCTGCTTTTTAATATGCTGTCTAGGTTTTCATAGCTTTTCTTCCAAGGAGCAAACGTCTTTGAATTTCATGGCTGCGGTCAGCATCCACAGTAATTATTGAAGCCCAAGAAAAGAAAATCTGTCACTTTCCATTTTTTCCCTTTCTATTTGCCATGAAGAGATGGGACCAGATTCCATGATCTTAGTTTTTTTAATTGAGTTTTAAGCCAGCTCTTTTCACTGTCTTCTTTCACTTTCATCAAGAGAATCTTCAGTTCCTCTTCACTTTCTGCCATTAGAGTAGTATCATTTGTGTATCTGAGGTTGTTGATGTTTCTTCTGATAATCTTGATTCCAGCTTGTGCTTTATCCAGCCCGGCACTTCACATAATGTACTCTGCATATAAATTAAATAAGCAGGGTGACAGTATACAGCCTTGTGGTACTCCTTTCCCAATTTTGAACCAGTCATTTATTCCATGTCTTCTTCTTGACCTGCATACATGTTTCTTAGGAGATAGGTAAGGTGGTCTGGTATTCCCATCTCTAAGAATTTTCCACAACTTGTCGTGACCCACATAGTCAAAAGCTTTTAGTGTAGTCAATGAAGCAGAAGTAGTTGTTTTCCTGGAATTCCTTTGCTTTCTCTATGATCCAGTGAATGTTGGCAATTTGATCTCTGCTTCCTCCTCCTTTTCTAAACCCAGCTTGTACATCTGTAAGTTCTTGGTTCATGTACTGCTGAAGGCTAACTTGAAGGATTTTGAGCATAAACTTGCTAGCATGTGAAATTAACCCAACTGTATAGTAGTTTGAACATTCTTTGGCATTGCGCTTCTTTGGGATTGGAATGAAAACTGACCTTTTCCAGTCCTGTGACCACTATTTAAGTTTTCCAAATTTGCTGACATATTGAGTGCATCACTTTAACAGCATCATCTTTTAAGATTTTAAATAGCTTACCTGCAATGATAAAGGACAGAAGTGAATAAGGACCTAACAGAAGCAAAAGAGATTAAGAAGAGGTGGCAAGAACACACAGAAAAACTATGCAAAAAATATCTTAATGACCTGGATAACCATGATGATGTGGTCACTCAGAGCTGGACATCCTGGAATGTGGAGTCAAGTGGGCCTTAGGAAGCATTACTATGAACAAAGATAGTGAAGGTGATCGAATTCTAGCTGAGCTATTTAAAATCCTAAAAGATAATGCTGTTTAAATGTTACATTCAGCGTGGCAGCAAATTTGGAAAACTCAGCAATACCGTAGTCCATAGCATCACAAAGAGTTGGACACGACTTAATGATGGAACAATAACAACAACAGCAAGAATGTCCAGAAATATTTGAAATATTTGTGGCTTTTTTCTTATAAAGATCAAAATATTTTAAAAGAATATTTACTTTAAGAATTATCAGAGTTCAGTTCTACATATAAGAGAAAAAGGACCAAACTGATAATTAAAGTTTAATAAAAAGTCAAATTATATAAATTTAAGGTGTATGTGAATCAAACATTTTTGAACCCAACAGTCTGGGATCTCATACTTTTCACCTTGAATCTTGAAATATCTTTTCAAGGTTCCTAATCAATTGACTTCAAAATCAGTAGATCATCAAGATTATCCTAAATGGGCCTGGCTTAATCAGGTGAGACTCTTAAAAGCTGGTCTGGACCCTCCCTGAGGTGAGAAACTTTCTTCCTTGCTGGCTTTGAATAAATAAGCTGTCACAAAATAGTGGTCATGTGGAGAAGCCCAGGTAGCAAAGAACTGTGAGTGACTCCTTTGGAGCCGAGGGTGGCCTTCAGCAAGAAACTAAAACCCTCAGTTCTGTACTGCAAGGAACAGAATTCTCCTGACAGTGTGAGGGAGCTTGGAAGTGGAACTCTGCCCAGTCGAGCCTCTGATGACCCAGTGGATGCTTGGATTGCAACTCGGTGAACCCTGAAAGCAGAGAGCTCAACTCAGTTCGCTTCTGACCTCCAGAAACTGTGAGGTAATGGATGTGTTTTATGTAACTGCTAAGTCTGTGGTAACTTGTCACACAGCAACAGTGACCTCACACAGTCCCCTCGTCTCTAATCTCTTCTAATTTTTCTTTCATGCTTCGGATAGCATGGTTTTTCTGAATGAAAATTTTGGTAGTATTGAGATTTCTCCTCTGCGTAAAATCTTGCAATAACTCTCCATGGTCTAAAAGATGACGTTGACACTTGCCGAGTATGTTAAGAACCTTCCTGCCCTGGCACTCACCTACCTTTTCCTCTCCTCCTCACACTTCTCTTGTGCATCCTGTGCTTTTAGAGTGGGAACCACTGTGTGCCAAACACTCTTTCACTCCCATGCCTTTGTATGTGTCCTTTTCCTCAGATTGCTTATCCTTTCCACCACCCTGTAGGCAGTAGGGTTATTTCCTGGTGTTCCTGTGTCTTACTTCCGGGTATATTGTAAGATGGCACTTCCCTTCTCCAATAAAGGTAGGTATGGCCATGTAACTTGTTTTGGCAAATGAAAACAGAGCAGAAGTGACAAATATCTCATAGATAGAGACTCGAAGAGCCATTGAATAATTTGTGAAATCCCCTTTTCTTGCTGTAGTAATTAGTGGTGCTCTGGACAAAGGAGACTCTGTCTGGGTCCCGGAGTGAGTCCCCAAGCTAAGCTGACAGGTTTGGGACCTATAAATCTTTGTTGTTATAAGCCACCAAGACTTGGGGATTTGGGGTTCCTGGGGGATAATTTATGTTATACTGATGGATATGTTACTCCCTCTTGTCGAGATATGCATCCTATAGACTCAGCTCAAATTCCTGACTTCTCTAGACAGTGGAAGATTTTCTTCTCTGTGTTCCAATAGATGTTAAACCTACCTCTTTATCTCTATAGTATACATAGATTGCTGAGAGGGTTACTTGAGTAAATAGATAAAGTGCTTATTAACAATAGCTGGCACATTATAAGTCCTCAAAAAGGATTAGCTATTCTCATCACTGGGGCTTCCCAGGTGGCTCAGTGGTAAGGAATCTTCCTGCCAATGCAAGAGATGTAGTAGATGTGGGTTCCATCCCTGGGTCACGAAGATCCCCTGGAGGAGGAAATGGCAACCCACTCCAGCATTCTTGCCTGGAAAATTCCACGGACAGAGGAGCCTGGCAGGCCATAGCTTATGGTGTCACAAAGAGTTGGACATGACTGAGCACACACACATGCATTCTAATTATGATAGCACCTCTCTTGTTGTATTGCAATCATCTGTTAAATATTTGTTTAGACAGTGCTTATTTGGAGAGCAAGGACTATGTCCTTTTTCATCATTGTATCATAGACACCTGGCCCAGTACCTAGACCATAGAAGGTATTTACTATATATTTGCTAATAAATGTTTATTTAATATATTCCAGAAATCCCAATTTCTACATTTTCCATGCAAAAATCCCCAATTTGTATTTTGTTACCGTAATTTGTAGTGTGTTTAAGAAAGTTATGCTTCTCATTATTTTCATAGCTGTTGAACAGTGAGGGACAGTTACTAGACTATATTTAAGATTTTAGTAGACTTAAAGTCAGCCTGTGACCTTTGACAAGTTGTTTAATCTTTTTAAGCTTATCTTCATCTTTAAAATGGATGCCTACCTACCTCATGTGATTGTTATAAGGAATTAACTATGTGTGTGTGCTCAGTCGTGTCTGAGTCTTTGCAACCCCATGTAGCCCTCCAGCCTCCTCTGTTCATGGGATTTTCTAGGCAAGAATACTGGAGCAGGTTGCCAGTTCCTGCTCCAGGGGATCTTTTCCAACCCAGGGGTCAAATCTGTGTCCCTTGTGTCTCCTACATTGGCAGACAGATTCTTTACCACTGAACCACCTGGGAAGCCCCATTAACTAATTTTTTTGTAAAATAGCACAGTACTTGGACAAAGGAAAACAATGAATTTTTTAATGGTTGACTTACATATTGGCAGAAAGTGAAGAGGAACTAAAAAGCCTCTTGATGAAAGTGAAAGTGGAGAGTGAAAAAGTTGGCTTCAAGCTCAACATTCAGAAAATGAAGATCATGGCATCCAGTCCCATCACTTCATGGGAAATAGATGGGGAAACAGTGGAAACAGTGTCAGACTTTATTTTTGGGGGCTCCAAAATCACTGCAGATGGTGACTGCAGCCATGAAATTAAAAGATGCTTACTCCTTGGAAGGAAAGTTATGACCAACCTAGATAGCATATTAAAAAGCAGAGACATTACTTTGCCAACAAAGGTCCATCTAGTCAAGGCTATGGTTTTTCCTGTGGTCATGTATGGATGTGAGAGTTGGACTGTGAAGAAGGCTGAGCACTGAAGAATTGATGCTTTTGAACTGTGGTGTTGGAGAAGACTCTTGAGAGTCCCCTGGACTGCAAGGAGATCCAACCAGTCCATTCTGAGGGAGATCAGCCCTGGTATTTCTTTGGAAGGAATGATACTAAAGCTGAAACTCCAGTACTTTGGCCACCTCACGTGAGGAGTAGACTCATTGGAAAAGACTCTGATGCTGG
Organism: Bos indicus; assembly: GCF_029378745.1. NCBI lineage: Eukaryota > Metazoa > Chordata > Mammalia > Artiodactyla > Bovidae > Bos > Bos indicus. The sequence continues at coordinate 46,277,435 of NC_091780.1, forward strand.
GAGAGATTGGGGGCAGGAGGAGAAGGGGACGACAGAGGATGAGATGGCTGGATGGCATCACTGACTCAATGGACGTGAGTCTGAGTGAACTCCGGGAGTTGGTGATGGACAGGGAGGCCTGGCGTGCTGCGATTCATGGGGTCGCAAAGAGTCAGACACGACTGAGCAACTGAACTGAACTGAACTGAATATATTGTGAAATGATTGCTAAATAAATTTAATTAGAATTTGTCATCTCATATAGATACAATAAAAAAAGAAGAAAAAAACTTTTCTTAATTATTTATAATTTGTTATTATTAGTTCTTATATTTACCTTTGGCTTTTCATAGCTAGCTTTAAGTATTTGAAAAATGAGGAGTTTAATACTTGCCCCTTTATTTTTCATAGAAATGATATGACAATAATTTTTGCCACATGCATTGAGTTTCATACTCTCATTGTAAGTAAACATGAAATAATATTGTGTATATTTAACTATTTGAATTAAAAACAATACCAGATGTTTCTGTTGTCATTGTATGAGAAATTCACTCATGTAGTTAGCATTGTCAATATAATACAATTCTACAAAGAACACTCGGCTTGTCCAAAGAGATGTTAGATGTAAAAGCACATTTTACCTATCTTTTCTGCAATATCACCATTACATTGTTTCTATCTCAAAGAACCAAATATTATCTGTATTAAATCTAGATGTACCATTTTTTACAGCTCCTTGCATCTTTAAAGGTAGCTGCCAAAAATACCAGAGAAGGAAATGGCAACCCACTCCAGTATTCTTGCCTAGAGAATCCTGTGGACGGAGGAGCCTGGTGGGCTGCTGTCCATGGGGTTGCACAGAGTCAGACACAACTGAAGCGACTTAGCATGCATACATGCATTGGAGAAGGAAATGGCAACCCACTCCAGTGTTCTTGCCTGGAGAATCCCAGGGATGGGAGAGCCTGGTAGGCTGCAGTCCATGGGGTCACTAAGAGTCGGATACTACTGAGCATCTTCACTTTCACTTTTCACTGTCATGCACTGGAGAAGGAAATGGCAACCCACTCCAGTGTTCTTGCCTGGAGAATCCCAGGGACAGGGGAGCTTCATGGGCCACTGTCTATGGGGTTGCACAGAGTCTGACACAACTGAAGTAACTTAGCAGCAGCAGCAGCAGCCAAAAATACTGTCCGTGGGTAATCTTTAAAACCTTCTAGAAACCCTGTTCAGGTCTTTTCAAATGAAATTGCAATCTAGTTAAAACTAAATATCCCTTTAGAAATAGAAGAATGAAGAAGATTAAAAAAGAAAATGGTTTAAAATATGACTCATTCTTCTGGTTTGAGGTTTTAAAGAGACATGCAAGGAAGAGCAAAATATAGATTTTTATTTCATGATGAGTAAAAAAAAATTACCTTAGTAGTAAAGTGATACCATTTTGCATGAAATACTGCAATTTCTTGAAAGAGTAATCAAAAAACTAATTTGGATCATGGTTAGCGAAGTTCACACTAAGTTTCTTCAAAACACAGCTCCTAATGTTTCTCCGAGCTTTTCATAGATCTATAATGGTAGAATAAGGAAAATATTTGATATTAGGAGATATTTCCTCTGCATCATAATGAAACTTCCAGTTATCATTTTCACTATTTTAGCAAGATTTATATTACTGTAGGTGAACTTGTAGTCCGTTTTTCTTTTATATACCACTTTCCAAAATTAATTACAATAGTCTGAAGTATAAATTGTGGTGAATGAGTGTTTGGAATTGATTTTTTCTTATAAAATATTTTAGAAGTTAGAAGTAGCCTTAAGTGGTTGAACCAGTTTAAGATGACTTCACTTTTAGAAGAAACTAAAGCACTTTGTTTCACCATCTATTATAGCTTTTCTTTGTCAGTTTCTTCTGTTGTAAAGAATATAGCTTGTTGTTATCATAATCAAAATGATAGAATGTATATTTGAAAAACAGGATTCTTATAAATTCTTGACTCAGAATTCTCCAAGCCAGGCTTCAACAGTACGTGAACTGTGAACTTCCAGATGTTCAAGCTGGAGTTAGAAAAGGCAGAGGAACCTGAGATCAAATTGCCAACATCCGTTGGATCAATGAAAAAGCGAGAGTTCCAGAAAAACATCTACTTCTGCTTTATTGACTATGCCAAAGCATTTGACTGTGGATCACAACAAACAGTGGAAAATTCTTAAAGAGATGGGAATACCAGACCACCTGACCTGCCTCCTGAGAAATCTGTATGCACGTCAAGAAGCAACAGATAGAACTGGATATGGAACAACAGACTGGTTCCAAATCGGAAAGGGAATATGTCAAGCCTGTATTTTGTCACCCTGCTTATTTAACTTATATGCAGAATACATCATGAGAAATGCTGAACTGGATGAAGCACAAGCTGAAATCAAGATTGCCAGGACAAATATCAATAACCTCAGATACGCAGATGACATCACTCTTATGGCAGAAAGTGAAGAACTAAAGAGCCTCTTGATGAAAGTGAAAGAGGAGAGGACAAAAGTTGGCTTAAAACTCAGCATTCAGAAAACTAAGATCATGGCATCTGGTCCCATCACTTCATGGGAAATAGATGGGGAAACAGTGGAAACAGTGACTGACTTTATTTTTGGGGGCTCCAAAATCACTGCAGATGGTGACTGCAGCCATGAAATTAAAAGACACTTGCTCCTTGAAAGAAAAGCTATGACCAACCCAGACAGCATATTCAAAAGCAGAGACATTACTTTGCCAACAAAGGTCCACCTAGTCAAGGCTATGGTTTTTCCAGTGGTCATGTGTGGATGCGAGAGTTGGACTATAAAGAAAACTGAGCGCCGAAGAATTGATGCTTTTGTTTTGTTTTTAGATTTTTTTTTTTCGAATTGATGCTTTTGAACTGTGGTGTTGGAGAAGACTCTTGAGAGTCCCTTGGACAGCAAGGAGATCCAACTAGACAATCTTGAAGGAAATCAATCCTGAATACTCATTGGAAGGACTGACGTTGAAGCTGAAACTCCAATACTTTGGCCACTTGATGCAAAGAACTGACTCATTTGAAAAGACCCTGATGCTGGGAAAGATTGAAGGTGGGAGGAAAAGGGGACGACAGAGGATGAGATGGTTGGATGGCATCACCGACTCAATGGACGAGTTTGAGTAGGTTCCAGGAGTTGGTGTTGGACAGGGAAGCCTGGCATGCTGCAGTCCATGGTGTTGCAAAGAGTCGGACACGACTGAGCGACTGAACTACGACTAACTATAAATTCTTGACTCAGATGACTTAGTGAATTACTGTTGGAGCTGTTATTTTCATACCAAGAAATTTCCAGGTTAGAAATTTCATATGCAGAATTGGCAATCATGTGTTTATTTGAATACATAATGATGTGATTACGCCACTGTCAGCAATATTTTCTGGTGCCTCAAAGGTTAGCACTAAACACTTAATACACAATGATGTGATTACGCCACTGTCAGCAATATTTTCTGGTGCCTCAAAGGTTAGCACTAAACACTTAAAAATGTGAATGTTAGTTAACAAGTAATGATGTAATTGGTTTGTGTTTCTAGCACTTATTGTACTCATATGAACAACAAAATAAGAACAAAAGTAATTTCTTCTGGGATCCATTATTTACTTCCTTTCCTCTAAAAGTAAATGCTGCACTAGAAGAGTAATTTAGAAAAATACCTTTTATGTACAAAATATGCCATGTTTCAACATTTTAACTCAAAACAGCATCTGCATTTTCAAAGGTATAAATTGTCAATCATGACAAAACCACCATATTGCCATCTAATACAGCGGAAAGGCAAACATCATTGCCAGAGCCATCGTGTACATAGTGTGGGGTGTTCCATGTCCTGGGCTTTGGAAATCAGACGGACCTTGTTTCTCTCTTCCCTAGTTTCTCCTTCTTGCTGTGTGAAACAGCCAAGTGACTCAGGGTCCTTTGGTCTTAGGTGTACAGATTTTTAAATGGTGATAAAAACATTTCAGCCCTAGGGTGTGGCTCAGATGGTAAAGAATCTGGCTGCAATGAGGGAGACCCGGGTTCAATCCCTGGGTCAGGAAGATCCCCTGGAGAAGGAAATGGCAACCCAATCCAGTATTTTTGCCTGGGAAATCCCATGAACAGAGGAGCCTGGTAGGCCCCAGTCCATGGGGTGGCAAAGAGTCTGACACGACTGAGTGACTAACACACACACAAAAGCATTTATCTCCCAAGGTTGCTGTGATGGTAAATAAACCCTTGTAGAATATACTGTTTGGTACAGGATAAGTACTTAATCCCCTAGAGGAAGAAATGACAACCCACTGTAATATTCTTGCCCGGGAAGTTCCGTGGACAGAGCAGCCTGGTGGGTTACAGTCCATGAGGTCACAGAGTCGGACATGACTTAGCACTCACACACAAGCACTTAATACTATTACTATTTTTATTACAAGTGTAGTATTTTATATTTTTATACTTTATACACTACTTTCATATAAGGTCTCTCATTTGAGATGATTAGCCTCCTGTATGACAACACAGCTTTTATCACAGAACTATGTACAAGGATTTAATAAGCATGATTGCTACTGGATTTGTTCAAATGAATAAGCAGCATATTCCCCTTGCTTTGATGTAAGATCACAATGTGTGAAAAATAATATTTTTAACTCAAATTGTTCCTGACTTTAAACCATTTAAAGGTACAATTTCATTCATTTGCCCTTGTGAGGCTTTATTCCACAAACTGTCTATTACCCCACTTTATAAATGAGGAAGAGAAATGTGAAATAATTTCCCTAAGGCGAAAGGCCAATCAGCTCTATAACCAACCTTCATTTGATGATGAAATGTTTGAAATATGTTATCTTGTCTAGCTCTTGATAAATCCTGAAATTTTCAAATCTAGTTGAGCATCTGAATACACAGGAGTGAAAAGCAGGCTAAAAGAGAGTGGTGGTGTGAAGTTTTTGGTAGCGACCCTGCCATCCAGTCTTGGCCATTTCTGCCTTTAATCTTCTCAGTAATCAGCAAGTATTAAGTCCATTTTAAAACTACCCTGTAACCTCCAACCTTAAGAAAATGAAGATAAGTTTTTTCAATGAGAGTTCTTGCAAACACATTTCACCCAGAGGTTGAGAGTTTTTTTCCTCTCTTGATCTGGATGGAGTTAAGTTCTTGCCAGAAGGAAGCAGAGTGGCATGACCAATATGACCTGGTCTCGGAATGACCTGGCGCCATCTTGCTTTGGGGAGTATTTCTAGCGGTGGATGACAGTTGCTGCCATTTTTTAATATCCAAACACGCTGGTGACAGTGGTGGCCAGTTTACTCAACAAAGCTGTCTAGCTAGCTGACAAATTTCAGTTTTTCCCTGGGGACAAAATGTTCTAAGAGTCTTGTGGGAAAAGAGGACAGACATGGAGACTTTATTATTTCATTCTGATTTGTGCTTGTTGCTATTTATGAATGGCTTCCATTTAATTAGGTGTTTTTAAAATTTAAAACAGTGTTTATGATAACTAACTCTAATAACTCCCAAAGCACAAACTTGGGACATTAACTATTGTGGGGGGTGGTATTCAAAAAGTCTTTCAATCACAAGGCTGTAATTGATTGTATAGCACATGAAAGAATTATTTATTGTTTTACAGGATAATTATGGAAACATGAAAAACAGCTTCCACTGCTAAGTAAAACCCAACTTCCATTTTTCAGAAGTTTTGTTGTAAAAAATTTTAACCCAATGAACGTATTTGCTTTAGATTTATGAGTTAAGGTAAGTCAGAAGGGGGTCTTTCATTTGGGTGTTTAACCAGGAAACTTATTTTGAAAAGGGAAAAATAAAACTAATTTTAAATTTCTTGTTTCTTTGCAGATAGTTTCCAAACCTGAAGGGACAACTGAGGATAAAATTAAATGGAAAGGGACATTAAGGAGTCAGTGGTCATAGGAAAGAAAGCACACCGAACAGTGTCATCAGTAAATTACTATAACCCCAGGACACTAACACCCTCGGAAAAAGTGCATGGCCAATAATGCTTTTATGGGTATACTTAATAATTTTCTCCCATGATAAAAATTAAAACCAAAGTGTTTCATGGAGTCATTCTGAGATAATCTTTGAAATATTATCAAAAAGGAACTGGTCTATTTTATACTTCAGGGAGGGGAAAATGTTCACATTTTAGATAGCGTTCTGTGATTATTTTTAATGGGAAAATAAAATATAGGTGACTTCTCCAGGAATCAATATCCTCTTTTCTCCATTCTTGGTGTTTTGCAGGCTGATTAATTTGCAGAGGTTGAGTTTGATTGCCACTGAAGCAGAAAGCATTATAGATTCTCTGTTATTCTTCAAGCCACTTGGCTAAAGTCTACAGTTCTGTCTCTATGTATTTATCTACCTTTCCACATGGCGCTTAGCACCGGAGCTTTGGGCCTCTCCTAAACATATTGTGAAAATCTTTTGTGCTGAATTCTCAAGTCTTGCTGTGAATAGGTAACTACCCCCCCTCAACCCCCACCCAAGATAGCTGTTCTGTGAGGTAAAGGTAAATGAGCCAGAGAAACAGGCATTTATGAAGCAGCTTTGTGTGTCTATGAAAAATGTATCCAGCTAAATTTTGAAAGCAAAAAGGGGAGGCTCTGAAGGTCATAAAATTTATATAAATCATATAGCAATTAAAGAAATAATGACTGAAATAAAACTTGCTCAACATCTAATGTGTGGTATTTTTAAATGGTTGAATGGAAGAATTCAGTATTTTCAACACTCATGGTATACTGGCTTGGTTATGGTTATTGGTTATTAATCAATCCTGGATAAGTTTTTTTTCAGTTTCTAATGAACAGTTAATTGAGTAAACTGTATCATTAATCTTCTTTAAATCACCTCTTTTCAAATGTTTGAAACATTTGAAACAAAGCATAAATAAAGCAAAAAGCAATGTTTTTTGATAAGTCAATTCTTTGATCAAATATTTCTCTGTATTTTACATATTTCAGCATTAAATAATGGGATTATTGTAAATTGTTTGAATTTATAGATATTCTCAAAGTTGCATAAATATGTGTGTTGGAAAAAAAACTAGGTAACATTTGTATAGCTAGCTCCAAAGGTTAATTTGGTTTAAATACAAACTGAGTCAGGTATTATAAAAGCCTTTCAATATATTTGATCTACTTTTTGGGAATATGATGATAAGTTATTGTACAGCTTGTTAGAGTGATTGTCAAAATACATTAAAAATACAAACTGCATAAAGTCAGGCCCTTTTTGAAGGAAAACTCAGTTGTAAGGTAAATGTATTTCTTATGCAGATAGAGATTTATGCTTTAATAATTATGGTGATATTTATATAATGAAAAATGGAAAGTTCTTCAATTTTGGTAGTTGTTGAAAATGTTAATTCATTATATTTTCTGAAACATAAAGAAAGCATTAAATACTTTAATATAGAGTCTCCACATAAAATAATCTGAATTCTTTCCCAGAAGCAAATCTAGAATCAAATTGGTGAATCAACACCATTATTGCCACTGCAAACAGCTACTTAAGAAATCTGCTCCCAATTAACCTTATAGACAAATGAAAAACCATCTTCTAAAAACAGACACACTTATTTCTGTAAATATGTAAATTCCTCAGCATTTCTAAATGTTGAAATAAACTGTTTTCAATCTGTATTTATAGATTAGAGTTGGGAGCAATTTCTCTATCCTTTACAAACAGCCTTGACTGCCTACTCTGAGTTCAAAACTGCCTTAAAATGTGTAATTTTTTGTATACAAAAGGCATTCTAAAATTGTATTATGCAGTTATTGTGCTAAAAGAATGACCCTTGCCATGCTTTGTTTACTGAATGTCAAATTTTCATTTGTATTACAGCTGTGTACCACAGCAGTTTCGGTTTTGTATGAAGGGCAACTAATGCACAAAACAGTCAAACCACAGAGCAGTAATTAGTCTGGAAAAGATCAAAGTGTGCTCTTCTAAATCCAGCCAATTTGCTCTGGGTGTGCAAAACCAATAGTCTTTCTTTTGCTAAGGTCTCTTATTAATTTTTGCTTTCGTTTGCTGCAGAGCAGCTGCTTTACTGTCAATCCAACATCCTGCTTAAAAAAAAATCCATTTTGATGCCACAAATGCAATTTCAATGGGTTTAGGAATAATAACCAGCTTTTTTTTTCCTATCCCACTTCTAGGAGATAGAAACTTGAAAGTTTTCAGCATCTGTAAAGTGAAAGAAAGCGACAGAAGGCATAGCACTGTTTGGATTTGTTGCTCTAGAAAAAGCTGAAGATGAATGATCTGTAAATATTTCTGCTTTTAGTGCTTTTAACCAGCTCTGTTCTTATCTGCTGCTTGGCTCTCCTTTTAGTATGAGTTTTTCTTATCCTTTTTATAGCCACATTATGGTTTTTTAATGGAGATGTTGAATGATCCAAATTATTAAGTAAATTGATGGCAGGAAAAAAAATTAAATGAATGGTTTACATTTCTTGGAAAGCAAACGCTAAAATCAGGAGTATCACCTGCTATTTTCTTGATGTAATTATTATTATTTTTGAGTATGAAAGTGGTCATTGCAAATGATAAATAAACTTTATTAGAGGAGGTGATTCAAACTTGTGAAGATGAAAAAGTACAATATCATCACTTAAAAAATGAAATATAATCCTGGAGAATATACTCTACATGTAGTGTATGGATTTCTCCCCTTTTCCATTTCTGTCATTTTGCTTATAATAGTCTCTCTGGCAGAAAGTAGAGAGAAAAAAGTTGGTCAGTTTATTGATTCCTATTAATATGGCGGCTTTTCTATAATTGTTACCTTGAACTCTGCTCAAATATTTTCTTTCTCTCGCTCTCTCTCTCTCTCTCTATATATATATGTACTATTTCTTAGTAAATTTCTTTACCCAAGCAATGGATAGTAACATGTATTAGCTGAGTAAATCTGTTTTTATGTGTTTGCTGTCTCAACAATTTTCCTGACTTCACAACAAACCACTTAAATTTTATTCTGAGTACACTCCAAATATATGTCAAGTATTTGTTTTAGTGTTAATATAACCAGACACTGAAATACAGCACCCCCAAACCAAAAAGTGTAATGAATGAATTTGCATAATGAAAAGAAGCATAATAATTCAATCTCATTTACAATAATTGATTCATAAACAAATGTGTCATGTCCATGAAATGGCCAGATAGGTTTATTCTGAAAATATTTTCAACTGAACAAAAATTTAGTGCTTTTGAAAAATAACAAAATACAGAGGTTATCTCTTTCTTCACACAGTATGTACAAATTAGGCACTAACTACTGATTTTACTCTGAACTAACCATGACATTGGAGAAGGCAATGGCACCCGACTCCAGCACTCTTGCCTGGAAAATCCCATGGACGGAGGAGCCTGGTAGGCTGCGGTCCATGGGGTCACTAAGAGTCGGACACGACTGAGCGACTTCCCTTTCACTTTTCACTTTCATGCATTGGAGAAGGAAATGGCAACTCACTCTAGTGTTCTTGCCTGGAGAATCCCAAGGATGGGGGAGCCTGGTGGGCTGCCGTCTATGGGGTCGCACAGAGTCGGACACGGCTGAAGCAACTTAGCAGCAGCAGCAACCATGACATACTAAATTAACTTCAGCTTCAGAGCCCTCATCCTTTTACTATAATATTTGGTGTCTTATTAAAATTTGTCATTATCCAGGTGACTCAATGGTAAAGAATCCTCCTGCCAACATAGGAGATGCAGGAGACATGGGTTCAATCCATGGGTCAAGAAGATTCCCTGGAGGAAGAAATGGCAACCCACTCCAGTATTTTTGCCTGGAGAATCCCATGGACAGAGGAACCTGGTGGGATATAGTCCATGGAGTCGCAGAGAGTCAGACATGACTTAGTGACTGAGCATGCATGCACGCTATAGTCCTTATGATGCATTCCATTCTTTTTCCACTCATCATTTTTGGAGGGGCCAACTCTGAGTATAATAATGTGATAGGAATATATCTATTGCTAGACAGGAATTAAATATATTTAACCTATGTTTACAGCTGCTATTATAGAGTCTTTACCTGAATCTCTTATAAGACAAATTGAAACATGACTTTAGGCAGATAAAGTAGTCTCAGGGAATGTATACAAAATCTCATTTAGAAAATTGTTTAAAATCTGGGCTGAGATTTTTTTGTTGTTGAGGTTTGATTGGTACACAGCATTGTATTAGTTTCAGGTGTACAACATAATGATTTGATATTTGTATATATTGTGAATTGATCACCATAAGTCTATTTGACATTCATCACCATAACTACAGAATTTTTTTTCTTGTGATAAGAAATTTTAAAATCTACTCTTTTAGCAACTTTCACATATGCAGTACAATATGGACTGAGATTTTTTAAAGATTCTGAGGAGAAAGAGGTTCTAGAGAATTTAACAGACTTTCTTCCCAGAAAAAGAAGAAAAGCTAATTTATAAACTGTAAACTGGTAGTCACTATCGATTTGTATTAAATTGTCAAGAGAGTGGTTTGTGAATTCTTGCAAAAGTAATTGCCATTGGCCAATGTAGTAAGGCAAGACAAAGATGTAAGAAATGTTAAGGACGAAAAAGAAAGACACAGAAAACTTAAAACAACCAGCAGAGTATTAAAACAGATGGAAGAGTTCAATGACGTGCTGGATAGCAGACCAACTATAACAACAACAGAGTTTTTATATTTGCACTGGTCAATTAAAAAATAATAGAAACTGTGCCTTCATTATAGCAACAAAACTTGAAATATCTAGAAAGTGATCTAACAAAATGTAGAAAATACTTGTAGAAAAATATTAAAATTCTATGAAAAGGCCCAAAAAAACTTTTGTCTAATATGATCACAGCTTTTATTTATTTATTTATTTTTATTTATTTGGTCACGTTGCATGGCATCTTAGTTCCCTGGTCAGGGATCAAACCCGGGCCCATGGCAGTGAAAGCACCGGGTCCTCATCACTGAACCACCAGGGAAGCCCTGATCATAGCTTTTAGAAAAGAGTTTGAGACATGGTAGACACTGAAGAAATATTTGTTGAATTAATGAATCTGAAAAAATGAAGAGATACATCATTGTAATCAGTGGGAAAGTAAAGGTTGTAGAGCCCTTAATTCTTCTTCCAGTGCAGTTCCAATATGGTAGAGGGAAGCTTTAAGGAGGATAAGTGGGATTGGAAAGGTTGTATAAGGGAGAGTAACGGCAACAATGGGCCTCCCTGGTGACTCAGTGGTAAAGAACCTGCGTAGTAATGAGAAGACGTGGATTCGACCCCTGGGTGGGGAAGATCCCCTGGAGAAGGAAATGACAACCCACTCCAGTATTCTTGCCTGGGAAATTCAATGGACGGAGGAGCCTAGTGGGCTACAGTCCATGGGGTCACAAAGAGTCAGACACAACTTAGTGACTGAACACGCACACAACAGCAACAACAACATAAAATAAATTAGCAGCTGGGCAGATATTGATGATAATAGGATCAGATCAGTCACTCAGTCATGTCCGACTCTTTGCGACCCCATGAATTGTAGCACGCCAGGCCTCCCTGTCCATCACCAACTCCCGGAGTTCACTGAGACTCACGTCCATCGAGTCAGTGATGCCATCCAGCTATCTTATCCTCTGGCGTCCCCTTCTCCTCCAATCAACTCAGTAACAGGTGCTTGGGAGCCAGGAGGGGCAAAATGAAATAATACAATTTTCAATTAACAGAAGCTATCTTGTGTGGAGAATCCCAGGGACAGAGGAGCCTGGTGAGCTGCCATCTATGGGGTTGCACAGAGTCAGACACAACTGAAGTGACTTAGCAGCAGCAGCAGCAAGTAATGAAATAAAATTGGAGACTCTGATGGCCTTGATAGTTGTCACTATCCAAACAGCACTTGATGAGTCAGTTGATGGATTGTCTTGAACAAAATAAAATAGGATAAGCACAAGGGGGAAGCCTTGTTCTTAAGTCCAAAGACTCAATGACAAAAACACAGTATAAGAGAAATGCCTTAACATTACCACATGTAAAAAATTTAAGAGTTTAGTTAATTTTAAGCTCAGTATGAATTAACAGGATGAAATAACTGACCCTTCTCCTTCCCCAAATAAAGCAAAACAATCATTTTTAGGCCACATTAATCAAGAAATAAAGTATAATTATATAAGCTGAGATGGCACCCCACTCCAGTACTCTTGCCTGGAAAATCCCATGGACGGAGGAGCCTGGTGGGCTGCAGTCTATGAGGTCACTAAGAGTCGGACACGACTGAGCGACTTCACTTTGACTTTTCACTTTCATGCATTGGAAAAGGAAATGGCAACCCACTCCAGTACTCTTCCCTGGAGAATCCCAGGGATGGGGGAGCCTGGTGGGCTGCCGTCTATGAGGTCACACAGAGTTGGACATGACTGAAATGACTTAGCAGTATATAAGCTGAAACTCTTGACTCTGTAAGCCCAGTCTTCTGATATCAATACTTATCTCTCATAGCAATTCAGATTCAACAGATATGAGCTTTCTCTCCTAAATCCACTGTTCTCTTGATATTTCTTGTCTGGGAGGGCCTGTCTTCGTAAGTACTACACTACCAGTGAAATTCCTTATGCCCCTAACTATTGAGTCAAGTCGTCCTTATTTCAGATCTTTTCCTTATCCCCACATACATTTGGTTTTCCGTGTTTTTGTTTTTCATGTTAGCCATTGTTCATCTCTCTCTCCCTTGCTATCATGTTGTTTTAGGCCTAACTACTCTGTGGTTGTTTAGTTGTGGACAAAGTTGTGTCCAACTCTTTTGTGACCTCATGGACTGTAGCCCGCCGGGCTCCTCTGTTCTCTATCCTACTCAACTCTCAGTTTCCTAGCTTGTCAGTCTCCAAACTTGCATGACTAGCTACACAATTTCTAGGGTATGCGTTCTTAAAATGCAAATATGATCATATTTCCCAACTTGAAACACTTCCATTGGTTTTCATTCTTCCTTCTCATTACCTGTGCTCTATCCATAACAGTATTTGGAGCATGCATATCCAATATAAGTATAAATGTACATATATAAATGTTTATTTAGTACATGATAAAACATACGCAAAACAGAAATTTTTTTAAAATGAGGTACTCTAAGAATTTAACTCGTTCAAAATATCATTTATTAATAGAACATCTATTTTGCAATGTATTTAAATAGGCTTCATTAATTTTTAAAAACAATTTTTTTTTGATACAGTGATACAGTTTTTGGTTTTTATTTCTGATGCTTGCTTTTGATTGCTACAGTGGCTAAACACAGCGTACTTCAAAAACAAAAAGAGAAATGCATCATTGGCTATGATTAAAACAGTTTGTATTTTTCAGTCACATCCAACAATTATCCAACCTTTTTTCTAAAATTTGAGTAATACATTTCCAACTTCGATAATTTCAATCAGTTGTTCTTGTGAACTAACTAAAAGGCATTACATTTTAATGTTTTTTTTTTGAACAAAAAGAGCTCCCATGAAATCCTTTATTTACAAAATTTGAGAATGTTAGAAAATCATTTTTGTGCTTTTAAGTGTGCAGGTGTGAGAACAACACTTTCACATTGTTTTTGCTAATGAAATTGCATAATAATAGAAATGGTGCCATTTCAAATATGCTCTGTCCATACATGTTTCTTTTGAAAAATTGTTTCTTTCTCACTCATGGCTAAACTCTCACCTTTGTTCTGAAAGGACAGATTGAGTCTATTTATTTATTAAGGACAATTTTTCTGCAGCAGTTTTAGATTTATAACCAAATTGAGAGGAAGGTTCAGATTCCACATACACCTCCGTATACAGTGCCTCCTTAATTATCAACATCATTCACCAGAGTGGTACACTTTTGACCAAAAATGAACATTTTTGACATTAAAATTCAACATTTTGACATCATAATAACCCAAAGTCCATGGTTTACCTTAGGGTTCACTTTTGATGCTGTATATTCTATGGGTTTTGACAAATGTATAATGAAATATATCCATGCTAATACCATTCATAGTATTTCAGTGCCCTAAAAATCCTCTTTGTTCTATTAATCTCTCTTCTATCCCCCACTCTGGGCAACCCCTGATGTTTTTGTTGTCTCCATAGTTTTACCTTCGGAGAAGGCAATGGCAACCCACTCCAGTACTCTTGCCTGGGAAATCCCATGGATGGAGGAGGCTGGAAGGCTACAGTCCATGGGGTCGAGAAGAGTTGGACATGACTGAGCGACTTCACTTTGACTTTTCACTTTCATGCATTGGAGAAGGAAATGGCAACCCACTCCAGTGTTCTTGCCTGGAGAATCCCAGGGACGGGGGAGCTCGGAAGGCTGCAGTCCATGGGGTCGCTGAGGGTCAGACACGACTGAGTGACTTCACTTTCACTTTTCACTTTCCTGCATTGGAGAGGAAATGGCAACCCACTCCAGTGTTCTTGCCTGGAGAATCCCAGGGACGGGGAGCCTGGTGGGCTGCCGTCTTTGGGTTGCAGAGTCGGACACGACTGATGTGACTTAGCAGCAGCAGCAGTTTTACCTTTCTCAGAATGTCATATAGTTGAAATCATACAATATGTAGCCTTTTCATTTTGGCCTCTTTCATTTAGTATTACAGTAAGTCACCCACATATGAATGAACCTTCAAATTGTGAACTTTCAAAGATGTGAACGTGTGTTCACATGTCCAGTCATGTAAGTTAGTTTGTGTGTTTGGTTTATATTGTCAAACGTGTGCATTGTCTACAAGTAGAGCAGGAAACGGCAAAGGGATTTTCTGTTTGAGGAGGCACTGTTGGTTTTTGAGGCACAAGACCCAAATGTAGAACTCTACACAAAGGTTACAGTTGGTGTTGTCAGTATCTCACATTTTGGCCATTCTAATTGGTGTGTAGTATTATCTCATTATTGTTTTATGTTTCTCATTGTTTGCATTTTCGTGATGACATGTGATAGGGAGCATCTTTTCATATGTTTATTTTCCATCTATATATCTTCTGTGGTGAGGTGTGTGTTCAGATCCCACTTTTCAACTGAGTTGTTTGTTTTCTTGCTGAGTTTTAAGAGTTCTTTGTATATTTTCAATAACAGTCCTTTATCAGATGGTGTCTTTTTAAAGTACTGTCTCCCAGTCTGTGATTTGTCTTCTAATTCTATTGATGTTGTCTATTGTAAAGCGGAAGTTTTAAATTCTAAAGAAGTCCAGCTTATCAATTGTTTCTTTCATGGATCATGTCTCTGGTGTTGTATCTGAGAAGACATCACCGTGCCAAAGGTCATCTAGGTTTGCTCCTATTATCTTCTAGGAGTTTTACAGTATTTTGTTTTACATTTAGATCTATGATCCATTTTGAGTTAATTTTTGTGAAAGGTATCGGCATGTGTCTAAATTAATTTTTTTTGGCATGTAAATTTCCAGTTGTTCCAGCACAATTAGTTTAAAATATAATCTTTACTCCATTGTTTTGCTTTTGCTCCTTTGTCAAAGACCAATTATCTTTATGTGTGTCTATTTCTGGGTTCTCTATTCTGTGCATTGATCTATTTGTTTATTCTTTTGCCAGTGCCACACTGTCTTGATAAATAGTTTTTTTAATATAAATTTATTTATTTTAATTGGAGGCTAATTACTTTACAATATTGTATTGATTTTGCCACACATTGACATGAATCCGCCACGGGTATACATGTGTTCCCCATCCTGAACCCCCCTTCCTCCTCCCTCCCCATACCATCCCTCTGGGTCATCCCAGTGCACCAGCCCCGAGCACCCTGTATCATGCATTGAACCTGGACTGACGATTTGTTTCACATATGATGATATACATGTCAATGCCATTCTCCCAAATCATCCCACCCTCACCCTCTCCCACAGAGTCCAAAAGACTGTTCTATACATCAGTGTCTCTTTTGCTGTCTCGTACACAGGGTTATCGTTACCATCTTTCTAAATTCCATATACATGCATTATTATACTGTATTGGTGTTTTTCTTTCTGGCTTACTTCACTCTGTATAATAGGCTCCAGTTTCATCCACCTGATTAGAACTGATTCAAATGTATTCTTTTTAATGGCTGAGTAATACTCCATTGTGGATATGTACCACAGCTTTCTTATCCATTCATCTGTTAATGGACATCTAGGTTGCTTCCATGTCCTTGATAAGTAGTTTTACAGTAAGTCTTGAAGTGTAGTGTCATCAGTGCTCTAACTCTGTTCTCCAAAACTGTGTTGGCTAGCCTGGGCCTTTTCACTTCAGTTGAGTTCAGTCGCTCAGTCGTCTGACTCTTTGTGACCCCATGAATCACAGCAGGCCAGGCCTCCCTGTCCATCACCAACCCCCGGAGTTCACCCAAACTCATGTGCATTGAGTCAGTGATGCCATCCAGCCATATCATCTTCTGTCGTCCCCTTCTCCTCCTGCCCCCAATCCCTCCCAGCATCAGGGTCTTTACCAAAGAGTCAACTCTTTGCATGAGGTGGCCAAAGTATTGGAATTTCAGCCTCAGCGTCAGTCCTTCCAATGAACACCCAGGACTGATCTCCTTTAGGATGGACTGGTTGGATCTCCTTGCAATCCAAGGAATTCTCAAGAGTCTTCTCCAACACCACAGTTCAAAAGCATCAATTCTTCAGCACTCAGCTTTCTTAACAGTCCAACTCTCACATCCACACATGACCACTGGAAAAACCATAGCCTTGACTCGACGGACCTTTGTTGACAAAGTAACATCTCTGCTTTTGAATATGCTATCTAGATTGGTCATAACTTTCCTTCCAAGGAGTAAGCATCTTTTAATTTCATGGCTGTAGTCACCATCTACAGTGATTTTGGAGCCCCCAAAAATAAAGTCAGCCACTGTTTTCACTGTTTCCCCATCTATTTCCCATGAAGTGATGGGACCAGATGCCATGATCTTCGTTTTCTTAATGTTGAGCTTTAAGCCAACTTTTTCACTCTCCTCTTTCACTTTCATCAAGAGGCTTTTTAGTTCCTCTTCACTTTCTGCCATTAGGGTGGTGTCATCTGCATATCTGAGGTTATTGATATTTCTCCCGGCAATCTTGATTCCAGCTTGTGCTTCTTCCAGCCCAGAGTTTCTCATGATGTACTCTGCATATAAGTTAAATAAGCAGGGTGACAATATACAGCCTTGACGTACTCCTTTTCCTATTTGGAACCAGTCTGTTGTTCCATGTCCAGTTCTAACTGTTGCTTCCTGACCTGCATACAGATTTCTCAAGAGGCAGGTCAGGTGGTCTGGTATTCCCATCTCTTTCAGAATCTTCCACAGTTTATTGTGGTCCACATAGTCAAAGGCTTTGGCATAGTCAACAAAGCAGAAATAGATGTTTTTCTGAAACTCTCTTGCTTTTTCGACGATCCAGAGGATGTTGGCAATTTGATCTCTGGTTTCTCTGCCTTTTCTAAAACCAGCTTGAACATCTGTAAGTTCATGGTCCATGTATTGCTGAAGCCTGGCTTGGAGAATTTTGAGCATTACTTTACTAGCGTGTGAGACGAGTGCAATTGTGCGGTAGTTTGAGCATTCTTTGGCATTGCCTTCCTTTGGGATTGGAATAAAAACTGACCTTTTCCAGTCCTGTGGCCACTGCTGAGTTTTCTGGGCCTTTTACCTCTCCATAAAAACTTTAAAATTAGTTTGTCAATATCCATGAAATAACTTGCTGGGAGTTTGATTGGTGTTCGTTTACTTTAAAAAAAATCTGGGTAGTATGTTAATGACAATGTATTTTCATCATAGAATAGGTAAACAAATTTTGAACATTTGTTTATTTGTAACAGAAAAATGTACAACTCATCTTTATATGTGAAAGTTCCTTTTACATTCTTTGCTGTGAGATAAATGTCTACTAACCTCAAATTTGCATGGCAGTTCCTGCTGTGGGAAACTAGGGTTCACTCCCATGGAGAGCTTAGGAGCCAGTACAGAATTTTTCTGAGGGCTGCCCTGGTGGCTCAGGGGTAAAGAATCCGCAACCCTACCAATGCTGGAGACGGGAGCTTGATCATGCCTGGGAGCAACTAAGCCTGTGTGCCACACTATTAAGCCTTTGCTTTAGATCCTGGGAGGCAAAACTACTGAGCCCACGTGCCACAGCTCCTGAAGAGCCCATGCTCCTGAGAGCCTGTGCTCTGCAAGACGAGCAGTCACCACGAGAAGCCCACACACTGCAACCGAGAGTAGCCCCCGCTCACCGCTACTAGAGAAAAGCCTGCCTGGCAACAAAGACCCAGCGCAGCCGAAAATAAAAAGAATTTTTTTTTTTAAGAATTTTTTTCAATTGTTCCACTTGAAGCAGAGTAAATACTTTCTGACTCTTGTCTGTCATTGGCTAAACATTAATCACCCAGTAAAAAATTCCATGGATAGAGGAGCCTGGCAGGCTATAATCCATGGAGTTACAAAGAGTCAGACATAATTGAGCCTGCACACACCTGACACAAACTTTTGGCCTACCTATTTGCAGATCTAGAGTGAACCCTCAGATACAGGGATACTGGTGCTGTTGTAAGATGTCCACAGGAGGAAGAAGACTCTTGAGAGTCCCTTGGACTGCAAGGAAATCAAACCAGTCAATCCTAAAGAAAATCAGCCTTGAATAGTCATTGGAAGGACTGATGCTGAACTTGAAGCTCCAGTCCTTTGGCCACCTGATGTAAAGAGCCGGCTCATTGGAAAAGACCCTGATGCTGGGAAAGATTGAAGGCAGGAGAAGAAGGGGATGATAGAGGATGAGATGGTTGGATGGCATCACTGACTCAACAAACATGAGTTTGAGCAAGCTCCGGGAGATGATGAAGGACAGGGAAGCCTGGCGTGCTGCAGTCCACAGGGTCAAGAAGAGTCAGACATGACTGAGCGACTGAACAACAACAAAAAGTTCTGGGTAGAGTCACTGCATCATCTGCTGAGGTCTCCACATGGCCTTGAGAATGCTTTTGACCATGTTTCCTAAGGCAGGAAGAAAATAACCAAAGTTATTAAATAAAAACTCTGCAAAAGAGGCTTATAAACTTTATTGAGTTTAGTAAACTTTGTAAAGTCTTCATATTCTACATGTAAATTCATATCTTAAGTCATATGTCAATGACTTAACAGATTTGAATGTGTTGTTAGTATTTTTACCTGACAAAAAGATTCTACATAGAGTAGAAGGATTAGCGCTCCCTTTTTTTTTTAAACTCTTATTTTGCTTATCTTATTAGAGTTTTTAGTTTTGCCTTTGTTTGATGAGATCTTTCAAAAGTCACTTGTCACAAATAACTTCACAAGTTGTATGGAAATACAAAAAACCTCAAATAGCCAAAGCTATCTTGAGAAAGAAGAATGGAACTGGAGGAATCAACCTACCTGACTTCAGGCTCTACTACAAAGCCACAGTCATCAAGACAGTATGGTACTGGCACAAAGACAGAAATATAGATCAATGGAACAAAATAGAAAGCCCAGAGATAAATCCACGCATATATGGACACCTTATCTTTAACAAAGGAGGCAAGAATATACAATGGATTAAAGACAATCTCTTTAACAAGTGGTGCTGGGAAAACTGGTCAACCACTTGTAAAAGAATGAAACTAGAACACTTTCTAACACCAAAAATAAACTCAAAATGGATTAAAGATCTAAACATAAGACCAGAAACTATAAAACTCCTAGAGGAGAACATAGGCAAAACACTCTCCGACATATATCACAGCAGGATCCTCTATGACCCACCTCCCAGAAATACTGGAAATAAAAGCAAAAATAAACAAATGGGACCTAATTAAACTTAAAAGCTTCTGCACATCAAAGGAAACTATCAGCAAGGTGAAAAGGCAGCCTTCAGAATGGGAGAAAATAATACCAAAAGAAGCAATTGACAAACAACTAATCTCAAAAATATACAAGCAACTCCTGCAGCTCAACTCCAGAAAAATAAATGACCCAATCAAAAAATGGGCCAAAGAACTAAATAGACATTTCTCCAAAGAAGACATACAGATGGCTAACAAACACATGAAAAGATGCTCAACATCACTCATTATCAGAGAAATGCAAATCAAAACCACTATGAGGTACCATTTCACGCCAGTCAGAATGGCTGCGATCCAAAAGTCTACAAGCAATAAATGCTGGAGAGGGTGTGGAGAAAAGGGAACCCTCTTACACTGTTGGTGGGAATGCAAACTAGTACAGCCACTATGGAGAACAGTGTGGAGATTCCTTAAAAAACTGGAAATAGAACTGCCTTATGATCCAGCGATCGCACTGCTGGGCATACACACTGAGGAAACCAGAATTGAAAGAGACACGTGTACTCCAATGTTCATCACAGCACTGTTTATAATAGCCAGGACATGGAAGCAACCTAGATGTCCATCAGCAGATGAATGGATAAGAAAGCAGTGGTACATATACACAATGGAGTATTACTCAGCCATTAAAAAGAATACATTTGAATCAGTTCTAATGAGGTGGATGAAACTGGAGCCTATTATACAGAGTGAAGTAAGCCAGAAAGAAAAACACCAATACAGTATACTAACACATATATATGGAATTTAGAAAGATGGTAATAATAACCCTGTGTACGAGACAGCAAAAGAGACACTGATGTATAGAACAGTCTTATGGACTCTGTGGGAGAGGGAGAGGGTGGGAAGATTTGGGAGAATGGCATTGAAACATGTATAATATCATGTATGAAATGAGTCGCCAGTCCAGGTTCAATGCACGATACTGGATGCTTGGGGCTGGTGCACTGGGATGACCCAGAGGGATGGTATGGGGAGGGAGGAGGGAGGAGGGTTCAGGATGGGGAACACATGTATACCTGTGGCAGATTCATTTTGATATTTGGCAAAACTAATACAATATTGTAAAGTTTAAAAATAAAATTAAAAAAAAAAGTCACTTGTCTATTTTGTGAGGATTATCTACTTTAAAGTAGCTAATATATACAGCATTTTAAATAAAAACAAAATGGTGATGGCTAACTGTCCAGGGCTTCATGTGTGGAATTCCCATTTTTCTTTCAAGTTGCTTTGCTTACATGTCACTGTTTGTGATATGTGACAGTTTGACATTTAAACCTATTGAGGGTGCCAGTGTCAATTCAAATGAAATATCAGTAATGCTTAATATTTGACTAGTTCTTGGGGTAAAAATCAATTAAAATAGATGTTCTCATACTCAAATGCTTCTTTGAGTATGTATATGAGCTCATACTTCCCATGCTTCATACCCAGCATTTCATACCCAGTTATAATGAACTTTTTGGAGTTCCCTGAATTTATCATGTTGAGTCTTTATGTCAGGGCTTTTGCTTATACTATTGCTTCTTCCCAGAAAGCTCTTTCTGTGTGGATTCCTTGGTAATACCTCTTTTATGAAACTTTTCCTGGCTCTTTCCTACTCCCCAGGGAGCACTGAAAACATACTCTTGAAACGTTACTGTATTCTCCGCCTTAGCCCTCATCCCTTCTGTTGAACATATTTGCTGACATTCTTGGCTCTTCCTCTAGACCATTGTCTCCCTGAAAACAGAGATGTTGTCTAATTTATCTTTGTATCTCCAGCACAGAGCCCCAAACAGACGCATAATCATGCTTGTTGAATTAACCTCTGGAGGTGATAGTCATCTATTATATGCACAGTATCATGGACATGAACTTGGGCAAACTGGGCGACTGAACATTAGTCAGCACAGAGGATTGTGTGTAGCTCTGGGTGCCTTTTGAAGAAAGTCTTGGAAAACTTATATGTACTCAAAGGAAAAGAATTCCAAACAATGTCATGAGACCAGTTCTAGCCTGAGAATAACAGGGAAGGGGGATTTTGGTTTTAATATAAGGAAGAATTATCTAACAGAGCTGCTTGAACACAGGATGAACGGCTTTGGGACATGGTGGGTTTCTTGCCATTGAAGGTGTTGAAATAAAGCCTGAGTGGATAACCTCCTTGAGCAGGCTGAACAAGGGCTTAAAGCATTTGGAGTGATCATAGTGAGTGGAGGAGAATTTAGATAATCTTTGAATTGTAAACAATCAAGCTGAGAATTGAAATCATTTGATATGTCTAGTGATAAGTCTAAACTTTAGTAGATACTATTTCAAATAAAAAAACACACACACCACAATGAGGCTATTGTAAGTAAACAATTTCTGTCATTCAGAATCTCTAGATCTGGATGACACACAACAGTAATGTAGCTTTGCCTCTCATGAGTCAGGCTAAGCAAGGTTTTGAGCATGTACTGATGCTGTTATTATTTTTTTCTCTGAATATAACTATATATTTAACTTGCTTCCTCTTTGCATCCTAGAAGTAGAACACCTTCACTCCCTCCAACTATGGATTTAAAATTTACAGTCTGAGTCCATAACAAAGTGAGTATTGAAGAAAAGGCAATTATCTTTATATATTTAGGGTTGCCTAAGACAATTTTAAAAGAAAATATTGAGCAATTAAAACTTAATTCAGGAAATAAACAGTATATCATAGGCCTAACACTGCAGAGAGAAGAAAATAATCTAAAAATGACATCCCTAAATGGTGACTCTTATAGAAACAGAGGTTAGCACATATAAACTATTATATAGAGACTAGATAAACAGTAAAGTCCTACTGTGTAGCATAGGGAATTATATTCAATATTCTGTGATAAACCACAATGGAAAAGAATATGGAAAAGAATATTTTTAAGTGAATCACTTTGCTATACAGTAGAAATTAACACAACATTGGAAATCAACTATACTTCAATAAAATCAGTTAAGAAATCAAGACTTAGTGAAGTTAAAGGGACATGGCTAAATGCTGTACAATGCATTGGTTTCAGAACCTAGACCCCAACCCATCACATGTAATTCCCCTTCTGTGGGTTTCTCCTTTTTGCTGCCTCAAAAGTTTAAGATGTGGCCCCTACCACGAACAGACTTTTGTAATCTCTTAAAGGCATAAGACATATGCATAAAACAATTAAAGAATAACAAAAATACAATCAATTGCAATATAGGTCTTACAGCTGAAGGGTAGTTTGGAAGGTCAACAAGGTGAGAAATCACAGGCTAGAGGATGTGGATGTTTTATTAAGAACAACTTTGAAAATAGCTCTGAAAGATAATTAGGCTTACAAATTTTTTCTTTGGTTCCTAAAGTTCATGTTGGCTTTGTCCACATTCATCAGGGCCTTTTGCTGTCTTTTATTTCTTTCTAGTTTTACTACTACTCATACTGGCCAATAGGATGCAAGCATCTAATTGCAGCAAATTCTTATACATTCCAAGTGACCCCCACAAAACAGGTTGCCATGGTAACCAAACAAAAAGGGATTGGAAACAGAAGTAAAGTATATTTACTTAATGTCTGATGGGCTCTCTGCGCAATTTTCTTGAGACCTGTTGCTGGCTTTCTTTTAGGTTTGGGTGCCAGTCACCACTTACTTTTTAAGCCGTTAAAAGATTAAAAACTTTATGTGGCCTTTCTAATATAGAAAATTGTACTGAGCAGTAACGTTACCAATATTTATTTTTAAATATATAAATCTTATTTAGAAGTGTTGATTTATTACATAGAATTAACACAGGAGCTTACAGTTCTTGTCAATGGAATTGAAGTGAACAGAAGGTTCATTTGATGATGATAAAGAGTCTTTAAGAATGCTACAAGAAAGGGAAGTGACAGTAGATTTAAAATAATTTTGTTAAAGGCCCTCCTATTTGTTTTGCCACATCAATAATAAAGATGTTCACTAACCAGTTGAGATAGAGACTTCATTGATAATTATTTTATGTAGAAAGTCTGAATTAATAGACTACATAATTAACAATTTATTGTGTTCTGGCTAGTTTTAATCCTTTGGTGAAGGAAGATTTTGACAATGAAACAAAGTCATTTAGGCTCATAAAATAAGTCTAACATTTTCTGAATTGCGGACTAGGACCCACTCTCTACATCCCATCCATTGTCTTGGTACCTCTTTGAAGTGCAAAAACATCAGAATTTCAAAGGCAGTCCAGAAAGATGGCATCTGCAGCTTATGGCCAACTCTGGAAACGTAGACAAATTTGCTAGGGGTGTTGGCATAATTGATTTGTCATTTTTAAATTTATTTATCATTATTTTTATGTATTTTTACTTATTTTAAAATTTATTTTGTTTTATTTTCTAGGCCACACTGTGTGGCATGCAGGATCTTAGTTCCCCCACCAGAGGGGGCACCACCCATGCCACTGCATTAGGAGCTTGGGGCTTCCCTGGTGGCTCAGACGGTAAAGAATCCGCTTGTAATTCCAGAGATCTGGGTTCAATCCCTGGTTTGGGAGGATCCCCTGGAGAAGGGCATGGCAGCCCATTCTAGTGTACTTGTCTGGAGAATACCCATGGACAGAGGAGCCTGGCGAGCTACAGTCCATGTGGTTGCAAAGAGTCAGATATGACTGAGCACGCACCCATACCTTCTTTGCATCTTTTTAGGTTAGTTCTCTTATTCTAGCAGCTGAGCATATGATTCTTGGAGCAAGATTTTTCTTCAGTGAAGGGATTTTCCCCTTAGGGGTAGAGATGACACAATGCCAAGCTAATTCTGCTCTAGGGTCACAAGGGAAAAAGGTAAAAAAAATACAAGTTTTCCCAAATAAATACCACTTGCTTGGAACAACAATAACAGAATACACAGAAGAATGTTCATTATGTATCTGTATTAATGCCTTAAATGTGATCTATACTATTTTTGTACTTTGGGATGAATATCTATTCCCTCTGCCTTCCAAACTGGGCTGTTTATGTGAAGGATGGTTATGCAGCCTTCACCAGCATCATCAACATCTGGCTACTATGTCGCCACAAAGGAAGAATTAGAGCCAACGTGAAGTCTAATTCCTATTTGGAATGTTTCCCTATTGCAACCTCCAATTTAGTCTTTCTTTGGAAAGGAGGTGGCAAGTTTGAGTAAATTTTGGAGTTAAGATCCAATAAGAACAATGGTCAGTGAGCTCCAGCATAAAGGTTAATGGAGGCAGATTTTATTCTGAAGAGACAGATTGGTAGATACATTCTTAAGTTAAAGTCCCTACATGTGTTATCTAGTTCATGTAAGAAAAGGACAGGTTTTAACATCAAAGGAATGTTATTAAGAGTTCTTTACTGAAGTTAGGGAGATTGGGAGAGTAACTTTGTCCTTTATCTCCAGTGAAAAATGTAGACTGGTGGGGGGAAAAAGGTTTCTGCTAGATTCTTTCTGATTTGCTCAGCAGCTGCAAATTGATATTGAATTTTCCTTAACTAGAATTCATTCATTTGTTCCATTTCTGTCCAGTGAGCAAAAATGCTCTACAGCTTTTCCTGGGTGTAGTCTTAATTAATAGTCTCAATAATCTGAAACATTTATTTAGAGTCTTCAATAAGTGACCTAAAGATAGTTTAGAAAATCACTCCCTTGGCAACAACAACCTCCCCTCCTCTTACCAAGCAAGAGGAGCAACCCCCAGCAGCCTTTTCCTGATAGCAAAAAGGGGTTAGTGGAACGACCTCAGCTGCTTTCCGTTTTTTCATTTGTTAATCCGAATCTGCTGAGCCTTGTCAGTAAGTTGCTTAAGTGTCCAAAGGAATCCCTGTCTTTCCTCAGCTTCCTCTCTCCCAAGGGACCCATTATCTCTGTTAGCCTGCCATAGAGAAAGAAGACGTTCGTGACATGCTCTAACTTCTCTGAAGTCAAGGATGCCTTCAAAGTGAAGTTTGGGTGGTTGGGGGAGGGGAAGTAGCGCAGGGGACAACAGGGAGGAGGGAAGGAATTGTAAGCAAAGGGACAGCTGGGGGATTGGCCGGTTCTTCTGAGCATTCTGTGAAGCCTCTTTGGAGGCAGTGAAGAAAGTAAAATTCAGAGGCATCTTTTAAAAAATGCTGTAAAGGTTCTGACTTCTTAAGCTGATCTACATAAGGAATAGAGATGAGAGAAATAATGCCAGTCAGTGGGCCAGCTATGAACCCAACCCTATTTTCACTTACTTTTGCTATTTTTTAAAGGGACCATTACATTCTCTATTTGGCAGTATACCAGAGGAACCAAAACAGGAGAGCTACAGTATCACATGGGGCTTCCCTGGTGGCTCAGATGGTAAAGAATCTGCCTGCAATGCAGGAGACCTCGGTTCGATTCCTGGGTCAGCAAGATCCCCTGGAGAAGGGAATGGCAACCCACTCCAGGATTCTTGCCTGGAGAATTCCACAGACAGAGGATCCTGGTCGGTTACAGTCCATGGGGTCACAAAGAGTCAGACATGACTGAGTGATTCACACACACACACACACACACACACACACACACACAGTCAGACACGACTGAGCGATTAACACACAGACACACACACATCCCATAACATGGTTGTGGTCCTGGACCAAGACCTAAGTAGGTTCCCTCAAATGCTATCCCAGTTAGAGGAGTATGGATTCTAGAAACACCTATTCTGACAAGAAGCCATAGATTAAAAAAAAAAAAATTTAAGTTTACACCTTAAATAGCTTCGGGTTAAATGTGATTAAGGAGGGAAATTATGAAGAGAGAAGGCAGGAAATTTTTTTCTCAGTGGACTTGTATTTCATTTCTAAAACTGAAGCAGTTGCTTCTCTTACTAACATGTCATGCAAGTATTTTCTTAGGGAATTGGGGACAAAAATTCCAATTCTGAGCAATAGAAGATTGAAGACTAAGTGACTTTACTATTTTAAAAATAACTTTTTCCAAGTATAAAAACAATCTATGTCCATTATAAGAAATTAGGGATGAATTAATGAGTTCCACACTGGGGAAGATGTGATGGTAAGATTCTCTATTCATTTTTTAAGAGTGAAAAAATGGTTTGAAAGAACTGAGGCAGTTTTCATATGTTTGACTTGTAGGGAGGGGCCAAGCAGAATGTTGAGCCTTCCTGCAAGGCTGAGGTTGCTCTGATGATGACCTGGCTCAGAAGACTGTCACAAGGGTTTAAGGATTAAGAATCTGGGAGGCAGCAGTGTTACTACTATTAGGTACATTGGGCCCATGGTGTTACTAAATTAGATTCATTTGGCCCACCCGCCCCAAATTAAAAATAAGGTTTACAGCTGAGAAGGGGTATATTGACAAAGCAATCAAGCCAGGAGACTGGAAAACAAGTCCCTGAGCTGCTTCCCTGAAGGTGTGGGGGTGGGGATATTTATGGACTGAGAAGGGTGGTCTTAGGGGAAGAGGGGAAGTTGATTGGAGGCAGGGGAAAAGGTGAGGTAATTGGTGTTCTACACAGGTGTATCTAGATTAGACGTTTCTGCATATCAAAATGCAGGCTCTGAGCCATGATTGGAGAATGGAGTTTTCAAGTCCTCTGATGTCACCAGGTGAGGGTTAAGACGTCTGCGCAGGCTCAGTTTTGGGGCCCGTGGTCTCAGCCTGCCCCAGCTGGCCTGCATTGGACAGGAGCTGACTACAGGTTCCTGTAATCCAAGTGGACTGTATGAAGCTGGGAAGGTACGCAATTTAAGAGAAAAAAGAAAAGGGGGGGGGGGCCGAAAAGCTAAGTAAACTGAGGTTAATCAATGAAGAAAGGATTTTAACAAGCTATTCCCTTCTCTGTTCTGTGAGACAAGCTTAAGAATTTCTGTTATCAACTTCTGTTAACTCTATGGGTCACTGTTTCAGTGCTGTGGGTCGTCTTGGTGTCAAGTTTGAGTGATAGGGGGACTTAATTTTGGACTATTCTGGTGAGTGGGAATGCTGTGTGTTTGTGAATAATTTGGAAATCCAGGGGTCGTCAAGTGAGTTTGGAAAAAAAGTTGTGAACATCTTAACTGGTTGGTTCCTTTTATGTTTCTTCTCAAACATACCTGCTTAGAAGGAAAAATTAGGAGCTACTTCAACTTTTTTTCTTGTATCTTTCATTTGCCCTGACTAGGGAAAGAGGTGCTGCAGACTTGGTTTGGTTATCATACCTTCAAAAATTAGCTGCAATTCAAGATGTTTTCTTATGAGAATTAGCACCCAGGGCCATAATGTAACATCTGTTTTGCATAATCAAAATATTCTTGTGCTGAACTAAAATGGCCTTTTAGTGCTTTGGGGGTGTTACCTGAGGCAATGCTTTATCTGTTTCTATGAGAAAAGGGCTTTAAGAAAGCTTCTCAGACGAGGGTGTAAACCTTAGAACAATTGGAAACAAGTCGTACCCACTTCCTCTCCCACCCAGAAGGTCTTCTGCAAGCTTGCCCAGGAACCAGCAAGGGAAGGAGACGTAACTACACTTTCATCCGGAGGTTGGAAGCTGGAGAGGGGATTGAATTGCCAGTGAACTTTGCACTGTGATTTCATATTGAAGTGGCTGCATCTGTGCCACCTGTTGATGGCATGATGGGAGCATTAGTCCTGGCTCAGCCTCCGCACCATTGATAACTCTGCTTAACATCACCCCGGGGGAGGCTTTATTAGAAGACCAGTCACTTTGCCTGGGCAATGGTGTACATTGGTGCCCCATTCAACCCTTTTTTCCGACATGAGCACATTTGAATGGGCCACCGGTGAAGCCATTCAGCGAGAACATGCAACCAGGGTTTCTGGGTGGCCTGGGGCTGAGCTGAGAATTCTTGTTAATGGACTGTGAGACTTAGCCTATTGAGGTACATGAACTCAGTGACCAAAGAAAAGTGAGACAAAGATATCCCTCACAGGAACATGTAGGTCAGAAGTGGACAAAAGCAGACATGGACCAGTCAAAGTTTTTGATTACTGAGCTGAAAAGGGAACACGGATCCCTGTGGGGTTGCTCCGCTAGAGCTATTTGACAGAAATCTCAAAAATGCCCTCACTCTCTGAGAGGAAGGCATTTACCAGAATTGCAGGCGGTGTGTGAAGTTATTTTAAAAATGTTTTCTCCTTCCACTTGTCTTTGTGGTAATTTCCTATTTGGCAGTACTTAGAAAAGGCCCCCGATAACTAGAATGAGAAGAAAGGGTTGCAAAATTGACTGGAAAAAACATGCTTAAAAGTGAAAGATCATGGACAGCATTTCCAATGTCGCTGGTACTCTGAATTATTTCCAGGGTCTAAAGGGACCAGAAAGTGTGCTTTGGGAACCAGAATTTGTGCATGTTTAGTATTATAACTTTAGTAGATTTCATTTTTACTCAAGATATAGGATAAAAAATATATTGTTTTGAAATTTTGCAAAAAACACAAAAGAATAACTGAAAAAGCTTAAGGAGTCATTTGTGATCTATCTACATGATTAATTATAATAACAGCTTGCTTAATACTGATTAACCCTACACTGTTGCTTCTCAATTCTATGGGAGAGACATTCGTCCCGTATTTAGATGTCATCAATGTAGATGTCTAAAGAACTAATTCTCAGATGCATGTGAAATTTGAAAAGTGTTCTGTAATTTTTTCAAGATGGTATTTTAATAACATATGAATACTTTATTCCAAACCAGCTTTATTAAAATGATTAGAATTTTTACAACTTTTTGAGATAGCAATATGTTTTAAAATATTCAGAATTTTGGTTTTGTGAGATTTGGGGAACCTAGTAATACCTGTAATCTTGTTCCATAAAAGGAGCTGAGAAGAACGTGTGTGTGTGTGTTTTAAATCCTGTCATAAGTAAGGGAATGATTTTTATGCGGGAAGTATTCTATTTTAAAAATGTGACTGAATGACTTCTCTGGTGGTCTGATGGTTAAGAGTCTGCCTTGCATTGCAAGAGATACCGATTTGATCCCTGGTCTGGGAACTAAGATCACAGAAAGAGCAACTAAGCCTGCAAGTCGAAATCACCACAACAGAGATCCCATATGCTGCAATTAAGACCCAGTGCAGCAAAATAAATAAATAAATGTTAAAAAAAAAAAAAGTGGAACTGAAGGAAAAGGAAGAATCATACCTTGAGATCATATCCATTGAGTTATATACCTCGAGTCATATCCATTTATACTGAAACAGCATTTTATGAGGGTGGGGGCTTCTGGGTCCATTTAGCCTATTGTAGCCATAGTATGATTGAGGCCTCCAGGGGTTTAGTAGTTTGCCAGAGACCCACTCAGTATCTGGACTTAAAAGTAGCACTTCATCTTGTGGGAATTGTTTCATTACAACAGTAATAGATCTTTCTTTGTTAAAGGCTAGAATCCTTACATTTAGAAGCTGTTTTACCTCATATTGGGATTTCCCTGGTGGCTCAGATGGTAAAGCATCTGCCTACAATGCAGGAGACCTGGGTTTGATCCCTGGGTTGGGAAGATCCTCTGGAGAAGGAAATGACAATCCACTCCAGTACTCTTGCCTGGAAAATCCCATGGATGGAGGAGCATGGTAGGCTGCAGCCCATGGGGTCGCAAAGAGTTGGACACAACTGAGCAACTTCACTTTACCTCATATTGAGTTGACTAAATGTAAAATTGATTTACATGCTATCTATATTTATATGTCTGTCTTGGTTATGATACTTTTGTTATATGTTTCCTAAACTTTCAAAAAGCGCTAGTAAAAGATAACAACAATTTCAAAACTCCACTTTTCTCCCCAAAACCTTTGTACCAGTTTTGCTTTGTCCCTTTTATTTTTAAAGCATTTCTAAAATCAATTCCCTTTCTTTCCACCTTTGTATTAAGAATCTTTAGCTTCCTTTAGGTATATACCCTGTCTAGGTTACTTCTGTTTCTTCTCTGTCTGCCTGTGTGTGCGTGTTCAGTTGTGTCCGACTCTATGCAACCCTGTAGCCCGTCAGCCTCCTCTGTCCATGGGATTTTCCAGGCAACAATACTAGAGTAGGTTGCCATTTATTTCTCCTTTAAGCCACTTCATAATGTGTGGTAAAATTTGTCGATCTCTGTGATTTTGTCGATCGACAGTTTTGTCGATCTCTGTGATTCAGAGCAAGTTGTCTCTGGAAACGCTTCCGTCTGGGTTCTCCGTTGCTTTCTAGAGAAGGAGTCCAGAATATGCCACCCCCAAATATGCCACTTTGGCATAAAGATTATTTTGTGGCAGTTGAGGAAGTCACAGGAAATGTTCTCTACCATAGTCCCTCTGGCCTGAAAAAGAAAAGGGCATAAATCTTCCTTTGTAAACATGGCATAAATTTGTAGAGGCGTCCCCTCTCTTACACCACCAAGATCCTGAAGGCAGCTCTGGGTGGGTCTTTACAATAAACCATGTTAAACAGCCAGCTTCCCACAACTCACCGCTCCTGGGAGCTCTTGCCTCCTTTTCTGTGTCTAGTCACTCCTCCACAGTTTTATTCTTTGTTAAAATGGTTGAGAAGCATTCCCCTCCCCTGTTTGCTGCTTTCCATTTTAACTTTTTCTGTGAAGCCCTCATGTCTGTAAAATACTAACATCTATAAAGTTTGTATGCCTTTTCTCCTGTTCCCTTTTTTCTGTTTGATTCACAGGCCCCTATGTTCGGAATCTGAGAGGATAGAGGAAAAGTTTTTTCTTTCCCTACACTAGGTAATCACTAAATTTTCTCTTCTGTTCCAATCAAGCCTGTCATATTGCTTTTTCTCCTCCAGTTTCCAACTCTTTAGTACATTGTTGTTGCATGTTGTCTTACCCAGCAGTTTTCCTCTCATTTGCATCCTTTTCAGTTCACTACAGTTCAGTCGCTTAGTCATGTCCGACTCTTTGCAATCCCACGGACTGCAGTATGCCAGGCTTCCCTGAACCAACTCCTGGAGCTTGCTCAAACTCATGTCTGTCGAGTCAGTGATGCCATCCAGCCATCTCATCCTCTATCGTCCCCTTCTCCTGCCTTCAATCTTTCCCACTATCAGGGTCTTTTCCAAGGATTCAGTTCTTTGCATCAGGTGGCCAAAGTATTGGGGCTTCAGCTTCAGCATCAGTCCTTCCAGGGAATATTCAGAGTTGGTTTCCTTTAAGATAAACTGGTTGGGTCTCCTTGGAGTCCAAGGGACTGTCAAGAGTCTTCTCCAACACCACAGTTCAAAAGCATCAATTCTTCAGCGCTGAACTTTATAGTCTAACTCTCACACTCATACATGACTACTGGAAAACCTTTGTTGGCAAAGTAGTCTCTGCTTTCCATTATGCTGTCTAGGTTGGTCATAGCTTTTCTACCAAGCAGCAAGCAACTTTTAATTTCATGGCTGCAGTCACCATCTGCAGTGATTTTGGAGCCCAGAAAAATAAAGTCTCTCACTGTTTCCATTGTTTCCCCATCTATTTGCCATGAAGTGATGCCATGATCTTTGTTTTTTTAATGTTGAGTTTTAAGCCAGCTTTTTCACTCTCCTCTTTCACTTTCATCAAGAGGCTCTTTAGGTCTTCTTGATGAGTTTGATTAGTTTTTCTTTTCAGTTAAAAATTTTAGATCTCAAATGCCTTATTATTAGCTAGAAATGTCTTGGCAATGAGTGGATGTGATCCCACTATCATGTCACCTCTTATTTTTGGAGGGCATGTCTTATGGTAAAAAGAATGGGAATTCATTTGTAAAATCTTAAGCTATCTTTTCTACAAGCAATAAAGTCTTTGGGTTTTAAAGGACAATGGCTTTAGATATCTAAATTTTGTTTGAAGATACTGTTAAAGCAAAGTTGAGATGAATCAGTTGATTACTGTCTGGAAATTTTAAAGCTTTCTCATACATCAATTAATGGGTATAAGGGTTAGTTTGGGTTCCATATCTTTACTTTTCCATATAAGAAACTGCTGGGTTTGGGTTTATTATATTAATAATATAATAATAATTTCCATTTAGCAATGATACTGTGTATGAAGAACTGAGTTAAGCATTTGACATACATTCTGTTATTGAATCCTCATAATAATCCTATAAAATAAGTACTTTATCATCTCTGTTTGACAGACAAGGAAAACTTGAACTTTGAGAGGTTAAATGACTTGTCCATGGTTACCTGGCTATTAAGTGGGAAATTGAATAGTTTTTGGAAGTGGTCTCAACCTGGTTCCTTTGAAGAAACAAGACCATCATTAGTAATTATATCTTACTATGCTTTGTGAATGTCTTTCCCTTTATACTTTATTGATGACACATGGTACTTTTCCAGCAGTTCAAGGTCTGTAAGGGCACAGCCAAGGGCAGGGAAATGGTACTTGGATAAGTCATATTACTAGGGTTGCAGCTAAGATCTACAGCCAGAGGGGCCACTGTGGCTGGAGGATTGTGGGAAGGGGCATACTCAGCATTCCAACCAATGCCTCGGTACTTTTTATTTGAATTTCTTCTTCAGCATCGGCCACTGGCTAGATGTATGTGCTAACATGTTCTTATTCTCATATTCTGATGCTCACTGATTCTGATTTCTGATCTCACACTTTTCCATTTCTTTAAGAGTTCAAATGGTCTGCTTTCTGATTCAGTTTCTCTAGGAAATATATGAAAATATTTTCTGAATTGTAGAAGTCCAAATTATCAAATATTGCAATATTATGGTTACATTTCTGCTGTTTATATGATTATTCTGCTGTGAAGCCTCACCCAAACTTCTGGTTTAGGAAAAGTCACCTTTACAGTTTTCATCAACTGGAAAAAGAGCCACATTAGGTGTAATTATAAGTTTTGATAAAGTAAAGCATAACTGTGTCACATTTTAGGTTAACAGATGGGGTTCAGGACATGCTGCTGCCAAATATGGTATTTTGTCATATTGAGTATTTTAAACTGAAGGAATTTGAGAAACCAGCATGTGCAAGAAGGACCTTCTGACCTTCCCCTGAAGTAGATAAAAAATTTCATATTAGAGATGCCCTCATTATATCTGGAGGAAAGGAGCATCCTTATCTCTTAAAATCTAGGGACCAGAGAGGATTCTGAATGAACAATTATTGCTAAGCTTCCCTATCTACTTGCTTCATGCCCTTTGCCCTCTGCTGCTTTTTCATGACTTTCTGCTCTTCATCAAACCTAATATAAAAATGCTCAGGTTTAACCATTTCTTTGGGTCTTCCTTTTGAAGGTTCCCACATCACATGAAAAGTATGCTAAATAAATTTGTATGCTTTTCTTTTGTTAATCTTAAAAAAAATTTTTTTTTTCTGCGTGAGTTAAACTTCATTACAATATTCTTTATTTTTGTGGATGACTCATATGGATTCGGGAGTTGGTGATGGACAGGGAGTCCAGGCGTGCTGCGATTCATGGGGTTGCAAAGAGTTGGACACAACTGAGCAACTGAACTGAATATGGATTTATATCACTTATTTATTTAAAAAAAAGTTTGGCCACACTGTGCCACGTGTGGGATCTTAGTTTCCCCACTAGGGATTGAACCTGTGCCCCATGATGTGGAAGTACAGGGTCTTAACTGCTGGACCACAGGGAAAGTGAAGTAACAGTTGTGTCCGACTCTTCGTGACCCCATGGACTGTAGCCTACCAGGCTCCTCTATCCATGGGATTTTCCAGGCAAGAGTACTGGAGTGGGTTGCCATTTCCTTCTCCAGGAGATCTTCCTGACCCAGGGATTGAACCCGGATCTTCTACATTGTAGGCAGATGCTTTACCATCTGAGCCACCAGGGAAGTCCCTGTTAAATCTGTCTTTTGTTATAGGGGTCCCAGTCAAGAACTTAGAAGGGTAGAGGAGAAAGATGTTTTCTTCACTGATACAACCTACATAAAAGTCTGACAGATTGTCTGAAATTGGCTTCTACTCTCTCTCAGGAGACAAGAGGCTAAGCATTGCTTGTATGAGAAGGATGACGTCAAAATGCAAACCCAGCTTTACCTTACACACCAGCTTTCTCCAGAGAAGGTAGAAAGTTGGCAGCAATGGCTGGTGCCATTTCACTAAGGAGATACACAAACAAAACATGAGCTTTTACAATCACCCTAGGAATTAAAAAAAATCTTGAGGCCAGGGTCCTACCCCAGACTCAGTTCAGTTCAGTTGCTCAGTCGTGTCCGACTCTTTGAGACCCCATCGACCGCAGCACGCCAGGCCTCCCTGTCCATCACCAACTCCCAGAGTTTACTCAAACTCATGTTCATTGAGTCGGTGATGCCATCTAACCATCTCATCCTTTGTTGTCCCCTTCTCCTCCTGCCCCCAATCTTTCCCAGCATCAGGGTCTTTTCAAGTGAGTGAGTTCTTCGCATCAGGTGACCAAAATATTGGAGTTTCAGCTTCAACATCAATCCTTCCAATGAACACTCAGGACTGATATCCTTTAGGATGGACTGGTTGGATCTCTTTGCAGTCCAAAGGACTCTCAAGAGTCTTCTCCAACACCACAGTTCAAAAGCATCAGTTCTTTGGTGTTCAGCTTTCTTTATAGTCCAACTCTCACATCCATATATGACCACTGGAAAAACCATAGCCTTGACCAGACGGACCTTTGTTGGCAAAGTAATGTCTCTTTTTAATATGTTGTCTGTACCCCAGACTAATAACTAAATAAAAATATTTGGAGGTAGAGTCCAGGCATCAGATTTTTTGAAAAGCTTCCTGAGTGATGCCAATGTATAGCCAGGGTTAAGAAGCACTGGTCTAGCACTGCATGTAGATCAGAAATCACCATATAACGTGGTACAAGGTCCTTTGGGAGATGGAGATATTAGAGTTAAGACTTGGACCTTGCCTTTTAATGTGGTTCAAAACACTCCTGCCACAAAAATGGTTACTAATAATGCAGTGCGGTCACTTGTTATTAGTAACTGATTGGTAAGTGAGAGAGGTTACCACAGAGTATGCAGTATGTAATGGAGACTAAATAGCCTCCAATTCCTACCCTCATCCTTCTGGGTAATAATAATCACTGTCTCCTGTGTGCCAGATAGTTTATCTGCCTCATTTCATCTTCTCAACTGCTTATCACTTAGGTGGTGGTCTCATTTTACCGCAGAAAACTAAGGCTTGGTGATCCTGTTACTTGTGGAAGGTCTGAGCAGCAAGCTTGGAAGGTAGGTCTATGGGGACCAGCATCCATGCTCTCTAACCATTAAGTTGTACAGGTTGGTCTTGGTAGGTGCCTGGTCAGTAGCAGTTAGGGTGAGCTATGTGCCATAAAACGTTTAACCTTTTATACATTTACATTTCTTGTTTTTAAACTGTGTATTTTGAGGAATTCCAAACCACAGGAAAGTTGAATGAATAGGACACCAAATGCTGTATAAATCCCTTTCTGGAATTTATTTGATTGTTTTCTCATTATTAGATACAGATTAAATATTCATGGCAAGGATACTGGATAGCTGGTCTATAATTCTTAGTGGATCCATCAAGAGGTTCATATCAGATTGTCCCACTATTGGTGATGCTAAGTTTGGTCATTTGGTTAAGTTGGTATCATGCCTAAAGCCCCTGTTGTACAGTTAACCTGTGTGGTGATATTTTAAAACCAATAGTTTTTTACCCTTTGGTTTTGGCATCTGTTATGATTTTTTCACTGTGGGTTGAAAATAGAGATTTTCTATTTCTATCATTTTCTTGACATTCAATAGTTGGCATATTAGTTGCCTCAGGCTACCACAACAAACTACCACCGCTTGGTGGCTTAAACAACGGAAATGTATTTTCTCATGGTTCTGGAAGCTGGAAGTCCAAGACCAAAGTCTCGTCAGGGTTGGTTTCTGGTGAATCCTCCCTCTGACTTGTAGGCAACTGTCTTCTCAAGGTGTCCCCCCTGGCCTCTCCCGTGTGACTTGTGGAGGGAGAGAACCCTTTGGTGTGTCTTCCTCTCCTCTTCCTACAGAACACTAGTCCTGTAGGATCAAAGCTCTACCCTTGTGACCTCATTTAACCTTAATTACCTTCCTACAGGTCCCGTCTTCAAATACAGTCACATTGGGACTTAGGGCTTCAGCATATGGACTTTGGGTGGGAGACAATTCAATTATAACAGATAGTGTTCTGTAAAACTGAGCTTTCTTCTCCCCACCCCTTCCCTCCTCCTCTTCCTTCTCCACCTCTACCATATTTTCTCCTTCTTCTGAGTTTCATGATGGATTCATTGAGTTATTTTTCATCAACTGCATTATGACCTGTTTCTGTCATTTTTCACGGTGATCAAATTGTCCAAGATGTGGCCAGTGGGAGGTTCTTCAAACTAGCCCCAGTATGTTTCCATATGACTCTATCGATGTTTAAGCACTTCCTTCCTTTCTTGAATAAGAAATTCTAGTCTACCTTGTGTTTTTCCTATCCCAATCATTTCTGGAATCAGTCATTTCTCTAAGGAAACCTTGTTCCTTTTGGTGGGAGATGGTATTTAGAAACACTGTCTTTGAGCTTATGTTGCTAGCTCTGATTACCTTGTGAATCTGTTATTTTTAATAGATTTCTCCATATGGTAGCTATAAAAACTGTACCAAAAAAGACTTTATTGAATTAGAGATTAACTCTTCAAGAGTACAGTCAGGCATTTAGTAACATTTGAAAAGCCTTTGAGTGGCTTGGAATGTAGCATGTACTTAGTAAATAAATATTGATAAATGAGTGAATAAATGGCCTTGAATTGTGGGGTTTGCTTAGTTTGCTAGGAGGAGAATTTGCCCAGGCTGTAGTGAGTGGAGGAGATTGACATCATTCCTTGTATATGTATTTGTATATGCATCTTATCTGCATTTTTTCAGTCTGTAGCTGTCTCTCCTGTTAAGAAGAAAAATCCAGATTCCTACCTCCAGACCCTTTATAAGCTCTTGTAGCTGTTTCCCCAGGAAGTGATTCCTTGGAGCCTCTAACTTCTCACCAGTGGTTCTCAGAGCATCCCTTCAGACTTCTAGGGGGATGAGATAACTTATCCTGAAAAGATACTTGAAAAGAAATACTTTTTCCTAGTTTTAAAAAAACAGCTAGCTAAGGA
The DNA here is from genome assembly GCF_029378745.1 of Bos indicus. NCBI lineage: Eukaryota > Metazoa > Chordata > Mammalia > Artiodactyla > Bovidae > Bos > Bos indicus. Next base: position 46,315,294 of record NC_091780.1, read on the forward strand.
ATATTATTTTTTCACAGATGAAGAGAATCAAGTTAAAATGAAGCTAGGAATACAGATTTCAGAGCTCTTGAGACTCTCATATATTTAATATCTATCCCGAGGAACAAGGATTCAGTCACAACCACTCTTTAAGGATCTATTTACTGTCAAAGTGTAATTGGATTTTGATATAGCAGTTCATTTTAGTGGGGGTGGGCAAGGGAAGGTGATTACAAAGTAACAAAATGTAAGTGATGGTACCTTTGATTTTTTTTTTTTTTTCTTTCCTGCTCCTGGATCTTAACAGATACTGGGAGTAAACCCCTTATCCCCCACAGTAGTCTTAGAAAACAAGGCATACACTTCAACTACTTCTGCTGTGAATAATCCATTGAAGCCAAACAGTATTATACTAGATTCATCAGTGTTCACACAAAGGTCATATCCGTACATATTTCTTTGAATTTGTGGGACGCATATGGTGTACCACTTCTATAGAAGAAATATTTTCATTTTAGAATTCAACTTTTGTAACCTTTGGCAACATGTAGTATCAATGGCTCTTTGTTGTTCAAAAAAAAAGTAAAACTGTAAGCTATCCCCAAGGATATGCAGGGCGTTACTATAGCAACAGAATCTGCCTCCTAGCACCACAAGAGAAGCTATGAATAAAAGATGGTGTTCTAAGGACAACAGAATAGAAAGAGGTTGTTTCGATCCTTCTAATACCTGAAATTTGCTGTTATTTTGTTAAATGCAAAATAAAAATCTTGGGCAAAGGCCCAGTTCACTAAAGGGATGAATTTCTATATTGTACTTCAGATGTCATGGGGAAAAATATAGACTTTCTGAATAGAGTCAGGCCATGGTAGGAGGACCAGGAAAGGGCCGAAATGTTTGATTTATGTTTTCTGTTTGTTTGTTTAATTTTTTACTTTGGATGAAAGAATTCAAAGAAAAACATGCTACTCAGACATACAGAAAATAGGACTATTTAAAATTTGACCGAACATAGTCTTTTTGTTATTTATAAGTTTTTTGGCCATGCTGCACTGCATGCGGGATTTTAGTTCCTTGACCAGGGATTGAACCCATACCCCCTACAGTGGGAGCATGGAGTCTTAACCACTGGACTACCAGGAAAGTCCCTGGTTCTATATTTAAACATAGCAGACTTTACGTAAAATATAGGACAAAACAAAGTACTGTAATTTCAGCTTGCACTGTCTGTTCTGAATCCAGTTATTTTTCTGTGTACCCACTTTGGTCACTGAGTTCTAGTTCCTAGTGATTTCTCCATAACTGCCTGCTGCTGCTGCCAAGTCTCTTCAGTCGTGTCCAACTCTGTGTGACCCCATAGACGGCAGCCCACCAGGCTCCCCTGTCCCTGGGGTTCTCCAGGCAAGAACACTGGAGTGGGTTGCCATTTCCTTCTCCAATGCATGAAGAAAGTGAAAAGTGCCTATCTACCTACTAACCTAGCTATGTTATATTATACTGGGTATTTTAGGACCCATATCTTAGGATGATGGATAAAGGTTTCAGATGATGCAGAAATAGAGAACTTTGACTCTGTCTCTCTCTACCCACCAACACACCTACATACATGTATATATACATGTATATTTTCACAACTATCAGTTCAGTTCAGTCGCTCAGTCGTGTCTGACTCTTTGCGACCCCATGAATTGCAGCACGCCAGGCCTCCCTGTCTGTCACCAACTCCTGGAGTTCACTCAAACTCATGTCCATCGAGTCGGTGATGCCATCCAGCCATCTCATCCTCTGTTGTCCCCTTCTCCTCCTGCCCCCAATCCCTCCGAGCATCAGAGTCTTTTCCAATGAGTCAACTCTTCACACGAGGTGGCCAAAGTATTGGAGTTTCAGCTTTAGCATCATTCCTTCCAAAGAACACCTATATATCACATTTAAGTTTTAAGAAACATCTTTTTTTATTGTGTGAAGTTATTGGTGGGTGAACTGTTATTCTGAAAAGAGGTAAAGAACTCACCCCTCTCTAATGCTGATTTTCAATATATGAAGAGCTAAATTAAATTATTGCAGAGATGTGACTTCCCAGGTGGCACAGTGGTAAAGAATCCACCTGCCAATGCAGGAGACGGAAGAGACGCAGGTTTGACCCCTAGGTCAGGAAGACCCCCCTGGAATAGTAAATGACAACTCTCTCCAGTGTTTTTGCCTGGAAAATCCTATGGACAGAAGGGCCTGGCAGACTACAGTCCATGGGGCCACAAAGAGTCAGACACAACTGGGCATGTGTGAGCACACATGCAAGTGTGATTATCAGAGCAAAGGGGCTGCCATGGACTGGATTATTTCTCCCCCACCCAAATTGATATCTTGAAGCCCTAACCCTGAATGTGACTCTTATTTGGAGACAAGGTGTTTGTGGAAGTGATTAAGGCTAAGTGAGGTCATAATGGTAGGACCCTGATCCAATAGGATTAGTGTTCTTTAAGACGAGAGACCAGAGCTTTCTGTTTGTGTGCATGTACTGAGGAAAGGCCACGTGACCACACAGTGAGAAAGCAGCCATCTGTGTCAGGAAAATAGGCCTCACTAGGAGGTAACCATGTTGGCATCCTAATATCAGACTCCCCATCTCCAGAACCATGACAAAATAAGCGTAAGCCATTTAGTCTGTGGCATTTTGTTATGGCAGCCCAAGCCAGCTGATACAGACTTAAAAACACTTGTATGATTACTTAATTTTCTTTTAGAGTTAGAGGTTAAAGGGGGGCAGGTATGCACATGATTCTCAAAGTTTTTCTAGGACTGGTCTTTTGTTACTGTTACCTTAACTTTACATAATTTGGAATCTGAAGGTTTCTAATACAGTTATTAAATGTGTTTAAAAACACTATTTTGGCTATGAAACCTAGAAAAATAAGACCTTTTGTTTTAGTTGCAATAATTTTCCCACTTATTTTTGTGGCTGGATACAATTGCAGAAGCTTAACAAAAAGGCAGCATTTTGTTTTTCAATTCTATCTTAATTTAGGTGCTGATTGACTACATTTGGGAGGATGGATTAATAGACTCTATATTAGTACTAATTTTATGAGAATAGATTCTGGACAACCACTGTCAAAATTTCAGAGATCTTTTTTCCTGTTCAGTGTTTTCCTTTCCTTGGATCTCCCCATAAGTCAAAAGCTCCAGAGATTTTTTTTGATTAGCAAGGAGTCTATTCAGTTGAGCTGGTTATATGTCTTGGTTGTTTCTCCTAGTCTTGAAATTAAGTGGTACACTAAAATGTTAATATTGAGGGGTGGGAACATGGATTATTCTTTTTTCTCCTACTTTCCCACTTATTTTCTAAATTTTGTATAATAAACATTCATCATGAAAAATAATAAAGTTGAAAAATAAGTGTTAGACGAACTTGTAAAAATCCTGTCTTCTTTGAGGAAGAATTTTAGATGGTTTACAATAAAAAAACATTTATACAATAAGGCTAGATGAGCTAGGAATTAGAAATCTAAAAGCATGAAAAAAGGAAGTAAATACTCTAACCATGAGATTTAGTATGGTTATGGTAATTGAACATTAAATTTAGCTCTGAGCTTCTTTATATCCAAGAAAAAAATGGTGGATTAGAAAATGATCATTATCTGATCAAGAGAAAGCATATCATCTAAGTATACTTAGTGAAAGGACATTTTTTTGCTTGTTAAACTCCTAAAAGGAACTTTTCATAGTATGTTTTATTTGTGTAAAACATAAAAAGTATTTTTATATGCTTGTAAATATAGAGAAAATGTTTGGAAGATACTCAGGAAACTATTGATGGTAATATTAAGTTGCCTGACACTTTTGCTGCCTAGCATGCTTTCCCCTTACTTTGATAACAGTGTCCCTCTTCCTTAAGGGAACAGCTCCCCTTCTATTTTAGTCATGAGTTTCTGAGCACTGCCAACTGCAGATACTCCTTTGACCCAAACCAAGCTAATCAGAGCATATCCCTGGGATTTTTCTAAGGGAGAAAAAAACATCCCTTTTCTCATTGGATGACAGTGATGCAGGGTATGTTCCCTTAGTCATGTGAAGCCCTGTTCTTCACCACCCAAGATAACTAAGAATAACTAATGTGCATGTCAAAGCAGAGACCAGAAGCTCACACCCCAGGCTCATTCCCTGAGGCCTTTGGTACCACTCTGGTTTCAGCAGTGTTTGCTTTGATTTCTTGCCTTATCCCTAGCGGCCTTCCCTTCTTCTCCGGCATTTAACTTCCATCAAATTACAGATCTGTCACTTACAATAGAAAGAATCTTGACTACTTGAATACCCCTGGGAGTTAGAACTGTGTGGGCAAGAAAAGAAGGATACGGGAGCTTTTATATTGCTTGGGGGAAAAAAACTTTTTAAACAATAAGCACTTACTGTATTTGTAATAAAAATCCTACTGGAAATAAAGGCAGGAAAAATGTATCATGAAAAAATTTGTATAGGAGACATTGAACAATACAGAAGACAGTATCTCCAGAAAAGCAAATGCACTGGGCCTTATTCAAGTATCTAGTTCTTATGCTGAGCTTTGTTGCAGTCTGGGAATAACACTGGAGTGGTACTTGGTAGAGGAACTAAGCTAATGTGGTGCTCCATTAATACTAAAGTAGCCTATGGAAGGCTTAGAGGCGTGGACAGAGGACAAATCTCAGGCGTTAGCCTATCAACCTAAGGGCCTTGACTATTCCAGGTGAACTTCTGTGATGAGAAGTTAAGTGTGCATATACTGTTGATGGCAGAACGATATGCTTTGGATTATAGATGAGCAGATGGCGGGGTGACATCTTATGAAAGATAAAGATAATGCTCAATTGTGTTTTTACCAGAATGAAAGGTCAACTCACTTGCAAATGGAGATGGGTCATGAAGGTCCCTGAAGCTGAGGCCAAATTTTCTTCAAGAGGCAACTTCTCATCTGCTTAAGTCCTTGAATGTACTTTACTGAGACCTTAGGGTAACGTAAGATGGATACAGCATGTCATAGGGAAAAGAGACTGGAACTAGTTTACACTTCCATGTGACACCTACATGTCAGTGACACCTCACTGACACCTACAACCTTAGCAATCTCCCAGGTCTGGGTTCCCCTTGAGCAGCTATAGATCCAGAGTTCCAAATGCCTTTTGACTAATCTGTCTGCAAGTACTTCTTAACTCGGTATATGTTCCTGAACACCTGTCTGTATTCCTTTATTCCCTCTCTAGTTTTGTTGTGCAGTTGTGTCTGACTCTTTTGTGTGTGTGTGTGTGTGTGTGTGTGTGTCTGACTCTTATGACCCCATGGACTGCAGCATGCCAGGCTTCCCTGTCCTTTACCATCTCCCTCTGTCTTTTTAGGGTACCTCTATCTATCTAGTCATCCCAGCTGGTAACCTGGGAACCATTCTAGATTTCTCCCTTTGTCTCACTACGAGTATATAATACAATTGCCCCTCTCTTACAATTCAGAGATTTTGTCTTCCCCACTCTATCTTCATCACCTCTGTTTTTGGTTCTGTGCTAATTATTTGTCATCCAGTTCCAGTTCAGTCACTCAGTCGTGTCCGACTCTTTGCAACCCCATGAATTGCAGCACGCCAGGCCTCCCTGTCTGTCACCAACTCCTGGAGATTACTCAGACTCATGTCCATCGAGTTCGTGATGCCATCCAGCCATCTTATCCTCTGTCGTCCCCTTCTCCTCCTGCCCCCAATCCCTCCGAGCATCAGAGTCTTTTCCAATGAGTCAACTCTTTGCATGAGGTGGCCAAAGTACTGGAGTTTCAGCTTTAGCATCAGTCCTTCCAATCAACACCCAAGACTGATCTCCTTTAGAATGGACTGGTTGCATCTCCTTGCAGTCCAAGGGACTGTCAAGAGTCTACTCCAACACCATAGTTCAAAAGCATCCATTCTTTGGTGCTCAGCTTTCTTCATAGTCCAACTCTCACATCCATACATGACTACTGGAAAAACCATAGCCTTGACTAGATGGACCTTTGTTGGCAAAGTAATGTCTCTGCTTTTGAATATGCTATCTAGATTGGTCATAACTTTTCTTCCAAGGAGTAAGCATCTTTTAATTTCATAGCTGCAATCACCATCTGCAGTGATTTTGGAGTCCCCAAAAATAAAGTCTGACACTGTTTCCACTGTTTCTCCATCTATTTGCCATGATGTGATGGGACCAGATGCCATGATCTTCGTTTTCTGAATGTTGAGCTTTAAGCCAACTTTTTCACTCTCCTCTTTCACTTTCATTGAGAGGCTTTTTAGTTCCTCTTCACTTTCTGCCATAAGGGTGGTGTCATCTGCATATCTGAGGTTATTGATATTTCTCCTGGCAATCTTGATTCCAACTTGTGCTTCTTCCAGCCCAGAGTTTCTCATGATGTACTCTGCATAGAAGTTAAATAAACAGGGTGACAATATACAGCCTTGACGTACTCCTTTTCCTATTTGGAACCAGTCTGTTGTTCCATGTCCAGTTCTAACTGTTGCTTCTTGACCTGCATATAGGTTTCTCAAGAGGCAGGTCAGGTGGTCTGGTATTCCCATCTCTTTCAGAATTTTCCACAGTTTATTGTGATCCACACAGTCAAAGACTTTGGCATAGTCAATAAAGCAGAAATAGATGTTTTTCTGGAACTCTCTTGCTTTTTCGATGATCCAGTGGATGTTGGCAATCTGATCTCTGGTTCCTCTGCCTTTTCTAAAACCAGCTTGAACATCTGGAAGTTCAGTGTTCACGTATTGCTGAAGCCTGGCTTGGAGAATTTTGAGCATTACTAGCGTGTGAGATTGGAGAGGGCAGTGGCACCCCACTCCAGTACTCTTACCTGGAAAATCCCATGGACGGAGGAGCCTGGTGGGCTGCAGTCTATGGGGTCGCTAAGAGTCAGACACGACTGAGCAACTTCCCTTTCACTTTTCACTTTCATGCATTGGAGAAGAAAATGGCAACCCACTCTAGTGTTCTTGCCTGGAGAATCCCAGGGATGGGGGAGCCTGGTGGGCTGCCGTCTATGGGGTCATACAGAGTTGGACATGACTGAAGTGAGTTAGCAGCAGCAGCAGCAGTACCCTGACCAGGGATTGAACTCCTGCATTGGGAATGTGGAGTCTTAGCCACTGGACCACCAGAGAAGTCCCTTAACTGGGGTGTCTACTTTTAGAATACATGCTCAGTCTGTGAGCTTGAATCCGTTTCTAAAATTCAAATGCAAGATGCAAATCTGATTTAAGTTAATTGTTTGCAGGATGAAATACAAACTCCTCAGCTTGGCACACGAGTCATTCATGACCTGGCTCCTCCCTCTGTCTTCAGGCTCATTTTTTTCACTATAGTTACTTAAAGAGTGACTGAAGAGTGAGCCATCTTCCAAAGCCACTGCTGAAAATTAGTATTCTTATATATGTCTGACTTCATAGAAGGGTGAAATCATGGATTTTTATGTATTTGCAGTGGATGAACCTACAGCCTATTACACAGAATGCAGTAAGTCAGAAAGAGAAAAATATCATATGTTAAAACATATATATGGAATCTAGAAAGATGGTACTGATAACCTATTAGCAAGGCAGCAAAGGAGACACAGACATACAGAACAGACTTTTGGACACAATGAGGGAAGGAGAGGGTGGGACGGATTGAGAGAGCAGCATGGAAACGTATCCATTGTGCTGTACTATGGTAAGTGGCTTCCACTGTGTCCAACTCTTTGCAACCCTATGCACCGTAGCACTCCAGGCTCCTCTGTCCATGGGATTCTCCAGGCAAGAATACTGGGGTGGGTTGCCATGCCCTCTTGCAGGGGGACATCCTGATCAGGGATCTAACCCACACATCCCTTAACGTCTCCTGCATTGGCAGGTAGGTTCTTTACCACTAGTGCCACCTGAGCATGGAAACATACACAGTAAGTAAAATAGATAGCCAGTGGAGATTTGCTGTATGACGTAGGGAGCTCAAGTCAGGTATGCTGTGATAATCTAGAAGAACTGACTCATTTGAAAAGACCCTGATGCTGGGAAAGATTGAAGGAGGGAGGAGAAGGGGATGACAGAGGATGAGATGGCTGGATGGCATCACCAACTCAATGGACATGAGTTTGAGTAAAATTCGGGAGTTGGCAATGGATAGGGAGGCCTGGCATGCTGCAGTCCATGGGGGTTGCAAAGAGTCGGGCATGACTGAGTGGCTGAACTGACTGACAAGATAGAATTAAATAAATGGACATACGAAAGAGATTATGAATGAGAAAACAATATCTGTCATTTCTCTCTAATCCATAAAGTCACTTTATTCTAATAAAATTCCAATTTTTTTTAATCTTGAAATTTGACAAATTGAAATACAAATTTATATGGAATAATAAAGTGTCCAAAAGAGCCAAAATAATTTAAAGAATAAATTGGGAGTTTACCTTGTTGAATAACAAGATTTAATATGAAATGATAGCAATTAAAATAGTGTGATTTTGGCACAGGACAGGCAGTTAGACCCCATATGCAAGTGTGACATTATGTGTAATAGAGCTGGAAGGATAAATCAATAAGGAAAGTATAGATCTTTTTATAAATAATACTGAGACAATTGGCTCTGAGTATGGGAAAAGAATTGGATTTTTATTTCATGTCACATGCAAAATGAAATTCGTAAAGATAAAGATCTAGAGAGAAAATAAAACTTTAAAACAAGAGAATATCTTTAATCTACAGGCTAAGAAAATTTATTATATTAAAAGCACATCAAGGGACTTCCCTGGCTGAGACTCTGGGCTCCCAATGCAGGGTGCTTGGGTTTGATCACTGGTCAGGGAACTAGATCCCACATCCTACAACTAAGACCTGACTCAGCCAAGTAAGTAAATAATTAGATAAATAAATATTTTTTTAAAAGCCCATCAAGGAGGAAAATGAATATGTTAGCCATATTAAAATTTGTATGCAAAAGGTATTATAAAGTTAAAAGTTAGTCATTTTGACAGCAAAAGAGACACTGATGTATAGAACAGTCTTGTGGACTCTGTGGGAGAGGGAGAGGGTGGGATAATTTGGGAGAATGGCATTGAAACATGAATAATATCATATATGAAATGAGTCACCAGTCCAGGTTCAATGAACGATACTGGATGCTTGGGGCTGGTGCACTGGGATGACTCAGAGGGATGGTACGGGGAGGGAGGAGGGTTCAGGATGGGGAACACATGTATACCTGTGGTGGATTCATGTTGATATATGGCAAAACCAATACAATATTGTAAAGTTAAAAATAAAATAAAAATTAAAAAAAAAAAGTTAGTCATTTTGAGTAATTATTTGCAGTACATTATCTGATACTGAACTCATTGTTCGTGGAAAATGTGCCTGAATTTCTTTAGTTCCCACCTTGATGAAGAGCATCATTATGGACCTACTCACCCAAGCCAACAACTAGTTGATGAAATAAATTAAGGGACAAGTCAATACGAAAAATAAAAATAACTCCCCAAAAAGGGGCAATGATGCAAAAAAAAAAAAAAAAAAAGAAAGAAAAAGAAAAAGCCAAACAGTAAAAGAAACCCTAAGAGTTAACACATGAAAGACATTTCGGCTTCACCAGTGATAAGGTAAACGGAATTAAAACAATGCCAGGCTTCCCAAGTGGCTCAGTGGTAAAGAATCCTCATCTGCCAGTGCAGGAGCTGCAGGAGATAAGGGTTTGATCCCTGGGTGGGGAAGATCCCCTGGAGGAGGAAATGGCAACCCACTCCAGTATTCTTTCCTGCATAAATCCATGGGCAGGGGAGACTGGCGGGTTACAGTCCATGGAGTCCCAATGAGTCAGAAGAAACTGAGTGACTGAGCATGCATGAGCAAAATGAAAACAATAAGGTGTTAGTTCCTGTCCACCAGACTGGCAAGTTTCTACAAGTCTGGTAGTACCAAGCATTGGCAAGAATGTCCTGAAAGGGGAGCTGTCATATGATGGAGGCAAGTTGGTAAGAACTGATAAAGATGTACAGCCTTTAGTGATTCTAGTTTTATAACACCTTGGAGAAACTCATACTTGTATAAGAGTTGTAATGGCAAAAACTTGTAACATCTGAAACTTCCTTGAGCAAGAAATATGTAAAGGGAAATTTACACATTCCTTTCTCAACAGAAACTTATTACTCACTGCTCTGGAGGCTGGTGGTCCAAGATCAAGGCATCAGCATGGTCTGGCCAATTGGTGTGGGCCCTCTTCCTGGTTTATAGCTGGCATCTTCTCCCTTTGATCTCACATCCTCAGAAGCCTCTTTTATAAGAGCACCAATTCCATTCATGAGAGTTCTACTCTCATGACCTAAGCACGTCCCAAAGGTCCCACCTTCCAATGCCATCACCTTGGACATTAGGGTTTCAAAATATAAATTTTGAAGGGACATAGACATCAAGACTATAACAATGTATTACTGTATACTCACATATTTAATTACTGATATATTCAGGTTATAGTTACATTCTTTTTTTGTATTTGTCTTATGTTCTTTATTCTGTTTTTTCTCCTTTTTTGACTTTCATGAATAAAATATTTAAAGTTTTAAAAATTTCCCTCTTATTATCAATTTCCCTCTCAATGCTATTCCTTTAGTGATTATCCTTAAGATTACCACAGATATCCTTGACTAAGTAGATACACTAAAAATTGATGCTTTTACCTCTGTCCAGTCAGTAAGAGGTCTATTTAACCTCTTTCCATTTTGTGCTATGGTTATCATTTTATTTCTCCATGTATTTTAAGCCTACAGTATTATTGTTTTATAAAGTCAACAATCATTTGAATATAACTACATATTTACCTTCTCTTGCTCTACATTCTGTCCTGTATTTCTCTGCTTACATCCGGAATCTTTGTACTTTTGCCTGAAGAACTCACTTGAATATTTAGTGTGGATCTTTTGGAATAAGGTTTCAGAGTTCTTATTTGCCTGAAAATATCTTTGTTTCAATTTCAAATTTGAAGGATCTTTTGCCAGGTATGTAGTGCCAAACAAATTGATTTTTTTCTGCACTTTAATTGCTTGGCTTCTTTTTTTCTGTTGACAACTCTTGTTCTCTAAAGGAGGTGTGTCTGTCTTCTCTGGTTGCTTTTAAGATGTTCTCTTTGACTTTAGCTTTAAATAGCTTTGCCCAAAATATTTAAGTGTGATTTTTTTGGGGGGAGGGGGGTGTATTTACCTCAATTGTGTTTAAATAGTTTCTTTAATCTGTGACTTGAGATCTTTTATCATTTTTTGAAAACTCTCATTCAGTTTTAGAATCATTGTTTCTTACCACTTCTCTGAAACTGCAGTTGTAGAGATATTAGCCATTTTACCACATCCTACATATCTCTTGTGCTCCTCTTGTATATTTCTCCCCCTCCATGTTCTAGTCTTAGTTTTCTATTAACCTATCTTTCAGTTTCCTAATTTCTTCTTCTGTATCTAATATGCCTTTAACTCTGTTTACTGAGTTCTTATTTTCAGCTATCGTATTTTATAGATTCTATTACCATGATCAAAGTCTCTATTTTGTCATTTATCTTATTGAAATTTTTAATTAAAATTATTTTAAAGTTTATGTCTGATAGCTCCAATATCTGGATCACCTTCTGGTCTACTGTCTATTTTCTATTCCCCCCCCCCACCCCCACTTTGGTTTTGGTGATTTTTTTCTATGCCTGGTATGCTAAATAGTTTTTTTAAAAAGAATGTATATATTATATAAAAAATTGTAAAGGCTCTGGATAATGTTACCCTATTCAAAATATGAGTTATTTTTTCCTTTTTTTAAAAAATGGACGATAGAATGGCCATCTTGATTCAGTCACTAAGGAAGATGATTCAAAGCTGAATTTAAGTTTTTGTGAGGGCTGGTCTATTTTTTGTTTTGCTTTACCACAAAAGCAGAGACTTTGGGGAGTCTGAACTGAAAGCCTGAGGTGTTTATCAGATCATCTCTTCTTTGGTGGAGCTCAAATTAAAATGTGTTGGTTTTTTTTTTTTTTTTTCCCCTGGGTGTGCTGAGTCTTCATTGCAGCTTGTGGGCTTAGTTGCCCCATGGCATATGAGATCTTAGTTTCCAGACCAGGGACTGAACGCCCAGACCCTACATTGGAAGGCAGATTCTTAACCACTGGACCACCAGGGAAGTCCCCTCAATTTTTTTTTTTATCTCTTCAGCACCAAAAGACAGCCAGCAATATAGCTCACTTGTAATTTAGGAATTAGCAAATTGGCAGAAAATTTTTAACTCACTTCTCTGTGATTCCTTTTTCTCCTGGATCCTGCTCCTTCTCATTCCTGGCTATCGTAAGTGTCAATTTTTATCTTCTAACCCTATGTAATTGACACAATCTCTGAACCACTGTTTCCTTCTTGACTGCCTAGCCCTGAGCCTTTTAGGAAAGAAATGGTAATAGGAGGTGTCATGGTCAGTCTAGTGCATCTGCTTTCTCTCAAGGATTAGCTCTCAAGTTCTGGCAGTCTTGATTGCTCTCCAGTGCCTTAGAAAATGACTTTTTTAGGTAGCTTATTGAGATTTTCTAGTTATTACTAGCATATGAGTGTTTGTCTTATATAAGCTACTCTGGCAGAAGTTTCTGATCTCCTTTTCCAATTGCTCTTTTCTGTTGTGGATGACTTAAAACTGTTTTAAAACGACACTTTGATTCATTACAATAGTTGGTGGGCCTCTAGCTGATTCATTTATAATAATGTATACATTAGAAAGAGTAAAACATATCAAAATGAGTAATGCAGTTGAAATTTAGAATGGTTAGATAACTATACCTGATTCTTGTGGTTAGATATTTAAATCACACTAGAATTACTTGTTATTACTCCATTTCCCTGAAAAAAGGATGAAACTATCAATGGAAAACATACTTGTAGATTTTGTAATGTCATTAAATGTCCTCAGCAGTGAGGAAGATTAACTTGTAAAACATTTCTCCATTGATTTAAATTTTTCAGTCAGAGAATTATTAAAAAAAAAAAATCCCTAACTTTTATTGCTCTGCTGGCTAATAGCGGTTTCTTTATGTCCTGAATTTACTGAATCAAGAAAACCTTATCTAGGAGCCAGGTCAGACTTCACCTATACTAAATACTGTCTATGCAATAACTCTATAAATCTCGCCAGTGTGAATTTTATAAAAATTATGAGACAATGTGACTTAGTGGAAAAGAACATAGACTAGGAGTTGAGATATGCAGTTTCTAGTTTATTGACTATGCCAAAGCCTTTGACTGTGTGGATCACAACAAACTGTGGAAAATTCTGAAAGAGATGGGAATACCAGACCACCTGACCTGCCTCTTGAGAAATCTGTATGCAGGTCAGGAAGCAACAGTTAGAACTGGACATGGAACCACAAGGACTGGTTCCAAATAGGAAAAAGAGTACATCAAGGCTATATATTGTCACTCTGCTTATTTAACTTATATGCAGAGTACATCATGAGAAACTCTGGGCTGGAGGAAGCACAAGCTGGAATCAAGATTGCTGGGAGAAATATCAATAACCTCAGATATGCAGATGACACCACCCTTATGGCAGACATTGAAGAACTAAAGAGCCTCTTGATGCAAGTGAAAGAGGAGAGTGAAAAAGTTGGCTTAAAGCTCAACATTCAGAAAATGAAGATCATGGCATCCGGTCCCGTCACTTCATGGCAAATAGATGGGGAATCAGTGGAAACAGTGGAAGACTTTATTTTCTGGGCTCCAAAATCATTGCAGATGGTGACTGCAGCCATGAAATTGAAAGACGCTTATTCCTTGGAAGGAAAGTTATGACCAAATGAGACAGCATATTAAAAAGCTACTACTTTACCATATTAAAAAGACTACTTTGCCAACAAAGGTCCGTCTAGTCAAGGCTATGGTTTTTCCAGTAGTCATGTATGGATGTGAGAGTTGGACTACAAATAAAGCTGAGCGCTGAAGAATTGATGCTTTTAAACTGTTGTGTTGGAGAAGACCCTTGAGAGTCCCTTGGACTGCAAGGAGATCCAACCAGTCCATCCTAAAGGAGATCAGTCCTGAATATTCATTGGAAGGATTGACGCTGAAGCTGAAACTCCCAATACTTTGGCCACCTGATTCAAACTGACTCATTTGAAAAGACCCTGATGCTGGGAAATATTGAAGGTGGGAGAAGTGGACGACAGAGGATGAGATGGCTGGATGGCATCACGAACTCAATGGACATGAGTTTGAGTAAACTCTGGGAGTTGGTGATGGGCAGGGAGGCCTAGCATGCTGCAGTCCATGGGGTCGCAAAGAGTCGGACATGACTGAGCAACTGAACTGAAGAGTCTTGTTCTGCTAGTGACTGTGATTTGGATCCTATAGACTTCTTTGGGCCTCTGTTTCCTTATCTGTAAAATAACAGTTAAAGTAGTCAGTGGCTGTGGCAGATTGTATTTTCCAAAGATGGCTTCACACATCACTATACCTGATTGTACATATTCTTACAAAGTAACTGAAATTCTCCTTGCTGAGCGGTGAGGTCTATGTTGTCCTTTCCCCTCTCCCTCACTTTAATATGGGTAGGAACTATTCCAACCAATAGGCTATGGTAGAACTGAGGCTATGTTACTTCTGAGGCAAGATCATAAGAAGATAGTGCTTCCACTTTACCTTTCATTCTTTTTTTTTTGTAATATTGTAAAATTTACTGTTTGTCTGAAATCTTTTTTTTTAATTAAAAAATTTTTTAAATTTATTTATATTACTTTACATTATTGTATTGGTTTTGCCATACATTGACTTGAATCTGCCATGAGTGTGCATGTGTTCCCCATCCTGAACCTGCCTCCCACCTCCCTCCCCATCCCACCCCTCTGGGTCATCCCAGTGCACCAGCCCCAAGCACCCTGTGTCATGCATTGAACCTGGACTGGCGATTCGTTTCACATATGATAAATATACATGTTTCAATGCCATTCTCCTAAATCATCCCACCCTCTCCCTCTCCCACAGAATCCAAAAGACTGTTCTATACATCTGTGTCTCATTTGCTATCTCGCATACAGAGTTATTTTTTACCATCTTTCTAAATTCCATATATATGCGTTAGTATACTGTATTGGTGTTTTTCTTTCTGGCTTCACTCTGTATAATAGGCTCCAGTTTCATCTACCTCATTAGAACTGATTCAAATGTATTCTTTCTAATGGCTGAGTAATATTCCATTGTGTATATGTACCATGGCTTTCTTATCCATTCATCTGCTGATGGACATCTAGGTTGCTTCCATGTCCTGGCTATTATAAACAGTGCTGCGATGAACACTGGGGTACACGTGTCTCTTTTGATTCTGGTTTCCTCAGTGTGTATGCCCAGCAGTGGGATTGCTGGGTCATATGGCAGTTCATGGCATCCGGTCCCATCACTTCATGGGAAATAGATGGGGAAACAGTGGAAACAGTGTCAGACTTTATTTTTCTGGGCTCCAAAATCACTGCAGTTGGTGACTGCAGCCGTGAAATTAAAAGACGCTTACTCCTTGGAAGGAAAGTTATAACCAACCTAGATAGCATATTCAAAAGCAGAGACATTACTTTGCCTACAAAGTTTCGTCTAGTCAAGGCTATGGTTTTTCCAGTGGTCATGTATGGATGTGAGAGTTGGACTGTGAAGAAGGCTGAGCGCCGAAGAATTGATGCTTTTGAATAGTGGTGTTAGAGAAGACTCTTGAGAGTCCCTTGGACTGCAAGGAGATCAGCCCTGGGATTTCTTTGGAAGGAATGATGCTAACGCTGAAACTCCAGTCCTTTGGCCACCTCATGCGAAGAGTTGACTCATTGGAAAAGACTGATGCTGGGAGGGGTTGGGGGCAGGAGGAGAAGGGGACGACAGAGGATGAGATGGCTGGATGGCATCACTGACTCGATGGATGTGAGTCTGAGTGAACTCCAGGAGTTGGTGATCGACAGGGAGGCCTGGCGTGCTGTGATTCATGGGGTCGCAGAGTTGGACACGACTGAGCGACTGATCTGATCTGATCTGATGGCAGTTCTATTTCCAGTTTTTTAAGGAATCTCCACACTGTTCTCCATAGTGGCTATACTAGTTTGCATTCCCACCAATAGTGTAAGAGGGTTCCCTTTTCTCCACACTCTCTCCAGCATTTATTGCTTGTAGACTTTTGGATAGCAGCCATTCTGACTGGCGTGAAATGGTACCCCATTGTGGTTTTGATTTGCATTTCTCTGATAATGAGTGATGTTGAGCACCTTTTCATGTGTTTGTTAGCCATCTGTATGTCTTCTTTGGAGAAATGTCTCTTTAGTTCTTTGGCCCATTTTTTGATTGGGTCGTTTATTTTTCTGGAATTGAGCTGCAGGAGTTGCTTGTATATTTTTGAGATTAATTCTTTGTCTGTTGCTTCGTTTGCTATTATTTTCTCCCATTCTGAAGGCTGTCTTTTCACCTTGCTTATAGTTTCCTTTGTTGTGCAGAAGCTTTTAAATTTAATTAGGTCCCATTTGTTTATTTTTGCTTTTATTTCCAATATTCTGGGAGGTGGATCATAGAGGATCCTGCTGTGATTTATGTCAGAGAGTGTTTTGCCTATGTTTTCCTCTAGGAACTTAATAGTTTCTGGTCTTACATTTAGATCTTTAATCCATTTTGAGTTTATTTTTGTGTATGGTGTTAGAAAGTGTTCTAGTTTCATTCTTTTACAAGTGGTTGACCAGTTTTCCCAGCACCACTTGTTAAAGAGATTGTCTTTTCTCCACTGTATATTCTTGCCTTCTTTGTCAAAGATAAGGTGTCCATAGGTGCGTGGATTTATCTCTGGGCTTTCTATTTTGTTCCATTGATTTATATTTCTGTCTTTGTGCCAGTACCATACTGTCTTGATGACTGTGGCTTTGTAGTAGAACCTGAAGTCAGGCAGGTTGATTCCTCCAGTTCCATTCTTCTTTCTCAAGATAGCTTTGGCTATTTGAGGTTTTTTGTATTTCCATACAAATTGTGAAATTATTTGTTCTAGTTCTCTGAAAAATACCATTGGTAGCTTGATAGGGATTGCATTGAATCTATAGATTGCTTTGGGTAGTATACTCATTTTCACTATATTGATTCTTCTGATCCATGAACACGGTATATTTCTCCATCTATTTGTGTCCTCTTTGATTTCTTTCACCAGTGACCTTTTTTCCTTGGGAAATACTTCCTGCAACTTGGAACTCAACAACCCTGCTGTGAGGAAGCCTGAATCAGCCCTTAGAGAGAGATCAGATGGAGAGACATCCAAGTGCAGGGAAACTATTTTTCCTCTTTCAGTTTCATCCTTTGGCCCACCTTCAGAGGTAACTGGTATTTCCAGTTCCTGGGTCTTCTGTTGAACTGACTGGCTTCTTATTGCCTTTCCTTACTGTAGGTACTTAGTTTCTAACTTTCTCTGGTCCTCTGGATTCAGGGTCATCCATCCTTCTCCTTCCAGATTCCAAAATTTTGTTTTTATCTCTTATTTGCTATTGTCTTCTCTCCTGTGTTTTTATCCTTGGGGCTTCATGACTTTTTATTTCTCTTATTTTGTTTAATAGTGTTGAGAAAGAAGCAGAGGTGAATGCTTGTATTTTACCCTCCATGTTTAATTGAAGTGTCCTCTTTCTTTTTCTAAATTTTCTATTAAAACTCTATTTCTATTAAAAAATATACAAGCAACTCCTCCAGCTCAACTCCAGAAAAATAAATGACCCAATCAAAAAATGGGCCAAAGATCTAAATAGACATTTCTCCAAAGAAGACATACAGATGGCTAACAAACACATGAAAAGATGCTCAACATCACTCATTATCAGAGAAATGCAAATCAAAACCACTATGAGGTACCATTTCACACCAGTCAGAATGGCTGCGATCCAAAAGTCTACAAATAATAAATGCTGGAGAGGGTGTGGAGAAAAGGGAACCCTCTTACACTGTTGGTGGGAATGCAAACTAGTACAGCCACTATGGAGAACAGTGTGGAGATTCCTTAAAAAACTGGAAATAGAACTGCCTTATGATCCAGCAATCCCACTGCTGGGCATACACACTGAGGAAACCAGAAGGGAAAGAGACACGTGTACCCCAATGTGCATCGCAGCACTGTTTATAATAGCCAGGACATGGAAGCAACCTAGATGTCCATCAGCAGATGAATGGCTAAGAAAGCTGTGGTACATATACACAATGGAGTATTACTCAGCCATTAAAAAGAATACATTTGAATCAGTTCTAATGAGGTGGATGAAACTGGAGCCTATTATACAGAGTGAAGTAAGCCAGAAGGACAAACACCAATACAGTATACTAACGCATATATATGGAATTTAGAAAGATGGTAACGATAACCCTGTATACGAGACAGCAAAAGAGACACTGATGTATAGAACAGGCTTATGGACTCTGTGGGAGAGGGAGAGGGTGGGAAGATTTGGGAGAATGGCATTGAAACATGTGAAATGTCATGTATGAAACGAGATGCCAGTCCAGGTTCAATGCAGGATGCTGGATGCTTGGGACTGGTGCACTGGGACGACCCAGAGGGATGGTATGGGGAGGGAGGAGGGAGGAGGGAGGAGGGTTCAGGATGGATTTTCTTTTAAAAATTTAGAAAAAAATAGAAAAGAAAAGAAAAAAGAAAAAAAAAAGAAAAAAGAAAATTAAAAAGAAAAAAAAAAAACCCTCCATTTTCTTTTTTGACCTTTTGCATAATCTTTGAAAGTTTTGACTATAAAAACTACTAAAACTTCCTGCAGGGTCAGGTATTTGCTATAATGTTGCTAGTGAAATACATTATTGGGTGCTTTGTTTTAGTAACCCATGGAGAAAAGAGTGGGAATTAAAAGATAATCTCCCATACATATAATATCTGTTGATTTACTTTTACTTTAAAATAATTGACTATTTTTTAAAGTAGTTTTAGGTTTACAGAAAAATCGAATGGAAAGATCAGAGGTTTTTTTTTTTTTTTTTTTTTTTTTAAACAAAGGTGCAAAGGTAATGCAGTGGAGAAAGGATATTCTTTTCAACAAACCACACTGAAATAACTGGATACTCATATACAAATAAGCAAAAACCAGAAAACCCTTCTATCCATACCTTGTACCATAAACAAATATGAATTCAAAATGGATCATAAACCTGAATATAAAACCTAATCTATAAAATGTATGGAAGAAAATAGATATCATCTTGAGTTAAACAGAGATTTCTTAGATAAAACACCAGAAATAAAAATTGGTAAATTGGTCCTCATCAAAAGTAAGAACTTCTGCTCTTCAAGAGATACTATGCAGAGAATGAAAAGGCAAGCCACAGACTGGGCGAAAATATTTGCAAACCACATATCTGATGAAGGACTTGTATTCAGAATATTCTAAGAGGTCTCAAAGCGCAACAGTAAAGAAATGAAGAACTCCGTTTTTAAAAGTGGGTAAAATATCTAAACACATTTCATGGAAGAAGATATATGATGACAAAGAAGTACATGAAAAAATCCTTACCATCTTTACTTGTTAGGGAAATGCAAATAAAAACTGCAAAGGAATACTCCCACGTATTTATTAGAATGCAAAACATTAAAATGATTGACCATACCAAGTGTTGGTGAGGATATGGAGGAAATTTTCACACGTTGCTGGTGGGAATGTAAAATGATATAAACATTTTGGAAAGCAGAAAACATACATATACCCTGTGTCACAGTCATTCCATCCCTAGGTATTTATTTAATAAAAAATGAAAGCATATGTTCATACAGAAACTTATACACAAGTGCTCAGAGCAGCCTTAATTGCAGCGATCTTAAGCATTGGTAAACAGTCCAAATGTCCACTGTCAGGTGAACAGATGAACTATTCACTGTTGTATGTCAAAACAATGGAATACTACCCAGCAATAAACAGAAGTTAACTACTGTTACATGACCAACATGTGGCAGCTAGTTTTTCACGGAACCTCCATACTGTTCTCCATAGTGGCTGTACCCACTTCCCTTCTCACCAATAGTGTAGGAGGGTCCCTTTCTCCACCCTGTCCAGCATTTGTTATTTGTAGACTTCAATGATGGCCATTCTGACTGGTGTGAGGTGATACCTCAGTGTAGTTTTGATTTGCATTTCTCTCATAATTAGCAATGTTTAGCATATTTTCATGTGCCTCTTGGCATTGGGGTGCATGTATCTTTTTGAATTAGTGTTTTCTTTGAATATTTAATCAGGAATGGAATTACTGGTTCATATGGTCATTCTATTTTTAGATTTTTTTTTTTTTGAGAAATCTCCATACTATTTTCCACAGTGCTTGCATCAGTCTACATTCCCACTAACAGTGTACAAGCATTCCCTTTTAGGGTTTTTAAGGGGAAAAAAAGTACACAAAGTTAAATGAGAAATTCTGTCTCTGAAGAGTTAAAAGTTGTCATTAGAAAATGCTCCACTAACTTGAAGTGTTTCTTGCCTGTTCTCATTTGGAAATATAGAATGATGACTAAAAACTACTCAATGTGCATGCCAAATTGAAGTTGATTAACCTCTGACCTTTACACATCATTTAATGAGGCAGCATGCACGCTGGCATGAAGAAGGCTCTGTCAAAATGCTGAGTTTCAGTTAATTCCTTTTCTGGAGCTCTTTGTTTTGCTCCCAGCCCACCTAATTTGACTCTTGTCATGCTCCATACAAGGCTGGGGGCTTTATATGAATCCCAATCAGTCACAGTTATTGGCAGAAGCAGCGTGGTGGGGAATGATAGTGTCGTGGAGCCTCATGTATAAAAAGATGTATGTGATCAACAGAAAATAAAATATCCTTTTGTCTCTGGTGAGTCCAATTTAGCAATTATTATGGCATTTGAAGAAAATGTCAGTGTAGTCATTTTGTTTAGATTATTTCGTGTCTTGATGAGCTACAAAAAGAGAATGAATGCTGAGATGGGTGGTGTGTGATAGAGAGCTGGCTGAATTTTCTGTGCTGTATACAAAGACTGAAAACAAATTGCCCACAGATTGAAATAATTTCCACGGGGTCACAAATGTCAACAACGTCTTTCAGAATTGGTTTTCTTTTTAAAACTAGAAATTTCTTTCATGATGTTGTCCAGCTATGAAAACGAGCTTCGCGTGAAACACATTTAGAGTCTTTGGAGGACAACTTGAAGCTCTTGGTGATGTCATCCTTTTATATTATTTATTTTATCACTCTTATCCTTGTGATCATCAGTGTCATCATTAAATACTTATTGATTGTCATGTGCAGGTATTTTTTAAAAACCACTGAAACTATAGATTTAAAACAATGTGAAAATGAAAGACTTCCTTTATATAGTTTCATTTTAATCATATGACAGGTCTATATATGATGAAATATCTGTAACTCTCCCATAAACAATGGGAACATTTTAAAAATTAGCTTTTAAAAGCAACTTCGTGCCACAGTTAGTGTCTTTTGACTATTAGCGTGAGGTTAAAGTAAATACTTCTAGAATCTTCCTATCTTTATAAAGTTGCCTAAGGGACTAGAAAGATTCTTCAAATGGAGGCAATAATTTGGGCCTTATTTTCATAGAATACTACTTATTGTCTGGGAGAGGCTGTGATATCACAGCCTCTGAATGATATTATGCATTCATATGACTGAGATAAACGTATAAACCCTTAGAGGGAAAATGCCATCTAACATGTTCTTCACATCTTTTAGCCTAGATGCATTCATCTTTGGCACTTTTTGTCTTGTGCTCATGCTCCGTCGTTTCTGACTCTTTGTGACCCCATTGACTATGGCCCGCCAGGCTCTTCTGTCCATGGGATTCTCCAGGCAAGAATACTGGAGTGGATTGCTATGCTCTCCTCCAGGGGATCTTCCCAACCCAGGGATGGAACCGCATGTTCTGTGTCTCCTGTGTTGCAGGTGGATTCTGTACCTGCTGAGCTGTTGGGGAATACTTCTTGAGCAGCTACTATCTAGGAAAAGATACAGATAAGAAGCAGTTAGTTTGGTGAGAATATGACAGTATAGATGTGTGATCTAGGTATTGTAAGAGGCACAGACCAGGCTCCTTAGCTTCACGTTGGGGGTCCAGGTGGTGCTCAGAAAAGGCTTTCTGGAGCAAGTGATAACCTCAACTAAGATCTAAAAGTTAACAAGGCAGAGGGAGTAAGGAAGTAGAGAGAGGTTGTGGAGAGGCCAGTACCCATGAACGCTCAGAGGAGAGAGGGTGAGCTTTATTAGAGTTGAATGTGGTTCAGTCTTGTGGGAGTACAGAATGGAGTGGTGAGGCATGTGGCTGGGGAAGTGAGCAAGGGCCAGAGCAAGGCCTAGTATACAAGGCCAGGGGACTAGAATACAAAGTATTGGGTTGGCCAAAAAGTTCATTCCAGTTTGTCTATAAATATAACAGCTTAAGGGAAAACCCAAACAAACTTTTTGGCCAACCTGATCATTTAAGTGGGAAATTTCACTTGTTTACAACTTCACTTTAGAAAAGACTTAATATATTTGATGAGAAGGAAAATACTTGAATTTGAAAGCAGATTATTATAAACTGTTATAGTGAATATTTGTTAAATATATGAATGTGACTAAATATACTGCAATTTAGCCCTTTCTAGAAATATGTTTTGTGTAGTTTTTATTTCATTGTAATATGCCATTGTAATATGTCATGTGTGAATATATTATTTAGAATTTAAAACCACACGTAGTAGCCTACTTCCCTTGGAAGTAGGGAGACAGAAACCTCTTCCATTTCATTCAGTTCAGTTCAGTTGCTCAGTTGTTTCCAACTCTTTGCAACCCCATGTACTGCAGCATGCCAGGCTTCCCTGTCCATCACCAACTCCTGGATCTTGCTCAAGCTCATGTCCATTCATTTGGTGATGCCATCCAATCATCTCATCCTCTGTCGTCCCCTTCTACTCCTGCCCCCAGTCCCTCCCAACATCAGGGTCTTTTCAAATGAGTCAGTTCTTCTCATCAGGTGGCCAAAGTATTGGAATTTCAGCTTCAGCATCAGTCCTTCCAATGAATATTCAGGGTTGGTTTCCTATAGGATTGACTAGTTGGATCTCCTTGCAGTCCAAGGGACTCTCAAGAATCTTCTCCCAACACCACAGTTCAAAAGCATCAGTTCTTCAGTGCTCAGCTTTCTTTATTGTCCAACTCTCATATCCATACGTGGCTACTGGAAAAACCATAGCTTTGACTAGATGGACCTTTGTTGGCAAAGTAATGTCTCTGCTTTTTAATATGCTGTCTAGGTTGGTCATAGCTTTTCTTCCAAGGAGCAAGTGTCTTTTAATTTCATGGCTGCAGTCACCATCTGCAGTGATTTTGGAGCCCAGAAAAATAGTCTGTCTCTGTTTCTGTTGTTACTCCATCTATTTGCTATGAAGTGATGGGACCAGATGCCATGATCTTAGTTTTCTGAATGTTGAGTTTTAAGCCAACTTTTTTATGCTCCTCTTTCACTTTTATTAGGAGACTCTTTGGTTCTTCTTCGCTTTCTGCCATAAGAGTTGTGTCATCTGTGTATCTGAGGTTATTGATATTTCTCCCAGCAATCTTGGTTCCAGCTTGTGCTTCATCCAGCCCGGCATTTTGCATGATATACTCTGCATATAAGTTAAATGAGCAGAGTGACGATATACAGCCTTGACGTACTCCTTTCCCAGTTTGGAACCAGTTTGTTGTTCCCTGTCCAGTTCTAACTGTTGTTTCTTGATCTGCATACAGATTTCTCTGGAGGCAGGTCAGGTGGTCTGGTATTCCCATCTCTTGAATAATTTTCCAGTTTGTTGTGATCCACACAGTCAAAGATTTTGACATAGTCAATAAAGCAGAAATAGATGTTTTTTCTGGAATTCTCTCTCTTTTTCAGTGATCCAGTAGATGTTGACAATTTGATACTGGTTCCTCTGCCTTTTCTAAAATCCAGCTTGAACATCTGGAAGTTCATAGTTCACATACTGTTGAAGCCTGGCTTGGAGAATTTTGAGCATTCCTTTGCTAGCACCTGAGATGAGTGCAATTATTTGAAATGAAATAGCGGTATTTCATTAAACTGAGGGAAAATAATTTTCATGCATCAAACATTTATAGTGTTCTCACAAACATAGGTTCCATGAAAACCAGCTACAATGGAAATAGAAATGAGGACAGAATCCTGTAATATTTACTTATCCTGTGAGTTAGGTTTGTATTAATTAGGAACTTAATTAGGAAAACTTGATGCATTTGGGAAATGGAAATTAGAGCAAGAAATAGCTGCATTTTTAGGTCAAGTTTTCCACATAGTTCTGGAAAACAAAGCTGTAACCAATGCATGAAGTAGCATCAGATGGTTGAGTGAACTCCCTGCCCTCGTGAAGCAAGTGGTCAATCTGACCAACTAGAAAGTGAGGTGCAGAGGTGATGGAGTGTTCTTACAGCCAGTGTGAAACTTCTTAATGCCTGAGGCAGTAGTGTGCATGAGTAAAGGAGGGCAATTTGTATACCTCTTCTCTAGTTTCTGAAGAATCTCTGGAAATTCTTGAATCTATTTTTATGTTCAGTGAGCTTCTACTCTTACTTGATCATCAGCACTTTATCCTTTTATGACCTGGCTTCTTATGTCAATTCTAGATCTTGAATATATATACATATATATATATATATATATATATATATTTTTTTTTTTTTACCCCTTCTAGCTAGGCATTTTGCTATAGAACCTCTGCACTGAAGTGGTAGGAGGGCTGACCCTGAAGTCTTATACCGCTGTAGAATCAGGGAAGAGGCAAGTAGGTGGAATCTGCCTGCCATGTAGGAGACCTGGGTTCCATCCCTGGATCAGGAAGGTTCCCTGGAGAAGGGAATGGCAGAAACTCCAGTGTTCTTGTCTGGAGAATTCCATGGACAGAGGAGCCTGGCAGGCTATAGTCCATAGGGTCACAGAGTTGGACACAGCTGAGTGACTAACACTCACTTTTTTCATATGGACCTCCACTGGAGCCAAAACAAACCCATTGAGGGCAAAGCTACTTCTGAATCTAGAGTGCACCAGACTGTACCCTGTATTTCTCTTAAGGACCTATTTGCCTCCTTAGGGACATCACTACAGTGATTCAAGTCAGCAGCCTCCCTGTCCTACTCCTCAACCAACTGCTTTCAGCTCCTGTTGAAATGAAACATCACCTTCCTAGGCCATTTAACTTCACTGTAGTGGAATGTCCATCACATTCTAATAACTGTCTTGGTTTTGGGGAGAACTCCATACTCAAATATGTCTGTTCTCTGCTCTCAGTCCTCTTTAGAAAATACCATAATCAGTAAAAATAATGCCTAGATCCCCACGCATATTAGTATCCAGGTATGGTCATATGACAAATGCTTGCCAGTGGAATGTGAGTAGGTGGGGGCCACTTCTGAGTTTGGGTCTTAAGACACTGGGCATGCGCTCTTACATGTCCTCTCTTCCTTCTGAGAGCTGGTATATAGCGGCGCCTGTGACCCAGCTTTGATCAAACAGGCATGGACAACATGCTAGAGTTTTCCTATTCAGGATGTGGTCCACAGCCTGTCAGCCTGGGATCCTCTGGGAGCTTGTCGGAAAGGCAGACTTTCAGGCTATATCCCAGACCTGAAACCAGAATCTGCATTTTTAACAAGAGCCCCAGTAGTTTCATATACATATTAAAACCTGGTAAACCAAAAACATAGAAATATCTTGGCTCTCTGAGTGATCACATGGAGCGTGGCTGCCCTGATAACTGGTGCTCTCATCTTGGGATTGCTGTATGTGAGAAAATAAGCATCTCTGGTAACCCACCAGAGTTTGAAGTCTCTTTGTTGTAATAGCTTCCTCCTAAGTAATTCAGTGTTGTTCAGTCACTCAGTCATGTCTGACTCTTTGTGACCTCATGTATTGGAGCACACCAGGCTTCCCTGTCCTTCACCATCTCCCAAAGCTTGCTCAAATTCATGTCCGTTGAGTCGGTGATGCCTTCCAACCATCTCATCCTCTGTCATCACCTTCTCCTCCTGCCTTCAATCTTTCCCAGCATGAGGGGTTTTGTAATGAGTCAATTCTTTGCATCAGGTGGCCAAAGTATTGGAGCTTCAGCATCAGTCCTTCTAATGAATATTTAGGATTGATTTCCTTTAGGATTACAGTGTTACTATAACTGATTTTAAGACTGAGGAAACTTGAGATTTGAAAACTGTATCATGAAGGCCTTACAGGAAATAGGATCCAACTTGAATGTTTGGAATAAAGAGATTTTCATAATGGGAGGTGTGGGCAGGGTTAAGGATACAGGGCTACTGTGGGGTCCTCTTTTAAGAAGTTTGGGAGAAAAATAAAGGAAACCAACTGGCAGCTAGAAGTTACAGTTTTGGAATCAAGCCTTGAATCTATTTGGGACTGTGAAGAAGGGGCTAGTGAAAGGGAGGAGATGGAGCTAAAGGGAGATGACTGATGGGGTTCTAAAGAAGGCAGGGGGCTTTCCTCATAGCTCAATTGGTAAAGAATCCACCTGCATTGCAGGAGACCCCAGTTCGATTCCTGTGTTGGAAAGATCCGCTAGAGAAGGCGTAGGCTACCCACTCCAGTATACTTGGGCTTCCCCTTTTGGCTCAGCTGGTAAAGAATCTGCCTGCAATGCGGGAGACCTGGGTTCAATCCCTGGGTTGGGAAGATCCCCTGGAGAAGGGAAGGGCTACCCACTCCAGTATTCTGGCCTGGAGAATTCCATGGGCTATACAGTCCATGGGGTCGCAAAGAGTCGGACATGACTGAATGACTTTCACTTTCAAAGGAGGCAGCAGGTCTGGGGGAACAAGGATGGTTATTTCTCTGGGATAGGAGGGCAGGATGGACAGAGGCATGTGGGGCCATGTGATGTGTGAGTGTGACTTCGCTGAGGGAACTCATGCCTTCTCTGAGAGCTGGACATGAGTGCTTGTGAGAGAGAAGGCATCATTTCCCACACAGGTTGTGGAGATCTTGTATGAATTAGGTGGAGGAAGGTGGCGAAAATATGTGGGGAGGGCTCTGTCTAGTTTGAAAATCTCTCCTGTTGTAAGTCTTCTGCTTTGCTCCAGGGCACCAAGTAGTCCATTGGGGAATCACTCTGTCCCAATAGAAAGTCATGCTTTTGATGAAGGGTCCCCTATGTTAGAAGCAGTTAGGTAGAGAAGTGCCTCAGAGTGGAACCTGAACCATTGGTAACATATCCTGAACTACCATGTAACTCTGGGGCACTAACATTTCATTGTTGTTTCCTTGTCCATTGGTGTATCCATTGCCCTGGACCTGGGGCTTGAGCCCAGGTGCTTACCTGGTAATGCATAATAGAGCAGCTGCTTCAGTTTCACTCATTCAAGCCTCTGTTCAGAATTCATAGGTGGGAAAATTGTTTGGAAGATGCTATGACCAGAGTTGGCTGCCAGCAGTCTTGTGTATTATGAGCCAGAAAGCTTGGAAAGATGAATACTGGCCCAATGGACTCAAGTTCCCGCCACCTGCTCTGTAGAATCTGGTTGGGGATGCTTGGGCCAGGGGGATGCTAGCATTATATAATATTTCTGTGTTAGCCAGCTTTACTGGCCAAATCATCAAAACAGCTGGTGGCTTCTATTTGGCAGCTGTTTTAAGAAAAGGTTTTCTTTTACAGAGACAATGGATTTTTTCATCCATGTTTGGATGGATTTGGGCCTCTCTTCCACTGCTGAATTTTGTCCAGTTAAAAAAACCAGTGAACAAGAACACGTAATTCTCCATCTCTCTGTAACTTCTGATTCTAAGTCTATAAACAGGCTACCAGGCTCCTCCATCTATGGGATTTTCCAGGCAAAAGTACTGGAGTGGGTTGCCATTGCCTTCTCCAAAATTAGCATGCTATGCTATGCTAAGTCACTTCAGTCGTGTCCGACTCTGTGAGATCCCATAAACGGCAGCCCACCAGGCTCCACGTCCCTGGGATTCTCCAGGCAAGAACAATGGAGTGGGTTGCCATTTCCTTCTCCAATGCATGAAAGTGAAAAGTGAAAGTGAAGTCGCTCAGTCATGTCTGACTCCTAGTGACCCCATGGACTGCAGCCTACCAGGCTCCTCCATCCATGGGATTTTCCAGGCAAGAGGACTGGAGTGGGGTGCCATTGCCTTCTCCGAAATTTAGCATAGGCATACACAAAGAAGTACCTCCATTTAGGAAAACAGTAAATGAAAAAAAAAAAGTCAATAAAAAATGAAATTAAAACTCAATTTCTTCCAATTATTTTTTACACATTACATATGTACAAATGAATCTCCGTATTTGTGTGTGTAAAATTAGCATCAGTTCAGTTCAGTCGCTCAGTCGTGTCTGACTCTGCAACCCCATGAGTCGCAGCACACCAGGCCTCCCTGTCCATCACCAACTCCCGGAGTTCACCCAGACTCACGTCCATCGAGTCAGTGATGCCATCCAGCCATCTCATCCTCTGATGTCCCCTTCTCCTCCTGCCCCCAATCCCTCCCAGCATCAGACTCTTTTCCAATGAGTCAACTCTTCACATGAGGTGGCCAAAGTACTGGAGTTTCAGCTTTAGCATCATTCCTTCCAAAGAAATCCCAGGGCTGATCTTTAGAATGGACTGGTTGGATCTCCTTGCAGTCCAAGGGACTCTCAAGAGTCTTCTCCAACACCACATACACAAATACGGAGATTCATTTATACATATGTAATATGTAAAAAATAATTGGAAGGAATTGAGTTTTAATTTCATTTTTTATTGACTTTTTTTTTTTCATTTACTGTTTTCCTAAGTGGAGGTACTTCTTGTGTGTGGGCAGGTGAGAGTAGACTCCTAGGGAACATGCTGCTTCACAAGTGAGGCTGGGGCCTGACGCCTCCCAGTGAAGTAAGTGCTGAGAGGTGTCATGTTATTTCCAGAGTGGGCACGATTGGAATTGGAAGAATTGGAATTGGAAGCCTGAAGTAATTGAACCAGATTGCTTCCCTAAAAATGTAAAGTGCTGTATGTTTATTTATTCCCAGTTGTTTTACTGTCAGCATTCTTTATTTGAGGTTTGGATAAAAGTTTGCTTAATCAGAAAAAAATTATTAAAAATAAAGGGAATTTTGAAGTGATGAATACAAACAGCAGTTTGTTAACCTGTGGAAAATGTACTTGATTTTTTAAAATTTGTTTATTTTTTAATTGAAGGATAGTTGCTTTATAGACTTGTGTTGGTTCATGCCAAACATCAACATAATGTACTAGATTCTGAGTCAAAGAAATCACACTCACTGTATTAACGTGTATTCTACTAAGATGGTGGTTTAAGAAAGAAAAATGGAAAATGCCCAAGAAAGAACAAACCACACAAGGCATACTGTCCCTGCGTATCCTGGCTCATGTTATACCCATCACAGACGGGCATGTTTTGGGGTGTGTTAAATTATTACAGAAGAGATGCCAGGTGCTGAACAGATTATAAATATAATAATTGTTATAGCAAAGACATTTTATTGCAGCATAGAAGCCAATATTGTCTGATTTCTGAAGACTTAAAAGACGCCTACAACTTAAAGTAGGCCTCAGGGAAGCCTGTGGTGAGCCATCCAGCCCAAGGCAATTTATTGGCAGAATTAAATTCTGGCTAATTTCCTTAGTGCCTGTGTGTCCATCGCTCTCATTAACTGCACTAGTTACCAGTGGAAAACACATCTTTCAGCGCAGGGCACTTTGCTGAAGTGGAGCCAGCCTCCTGAAAAGTGCCTGGAAGATTGGTTTGGAGTATTCTGAAGTGGCTTGGGGGTCCCCGAGACTCCCAGGCACAGTACAGTGACTCTGTTAGGGGCTCCTTCAGCCTCAGTGGAAGATTCTGAAGTGAAACTGTACTGACAGCAGGCACTGTTGCTAAGACAACTTGTGTGTGTCATTGTGGGGGGGAGGGGTTCAGCTCTGCAGCTCACCTCCCATCGCAATGAGAGGAATGTGAAGGGAGAGGAGGATATGAAGTGAAGGGAGCGCAGAGGCTCAAGACAAGTCTGATAAAGAGGCCTGGGCACAGTCACTTACAGGGCAGAAGTCAGGGGTAATGGCAAGTTGCAGAGCATCAGTGGAGTGAATTCAGACATCTTAGGAGAGGATATGGAAGTGAGGGAACCTGGAGATGAGGTAGAGATGTGAGGTTTGCTTCAGGGACCTCAGTGGAAGGGCAGACTGGGGTGAAATGAGGCAGGGTAACATCAAAATACCTGTGGATTTACAGAGGTGGTTATGCCACACACTAGTTTCTGGAATTTTCTCTGTGATGACTTCTGTATTTTTACTCAACAAAGTCCCATTATGCTCTTGTGTTTTTTCTTTGCCAGTGCAATGCACAAGGTGGAGGAGTGTTTCATGAGTGACAGTTAAGTAAAGGAATGATTATGTTTATCTGTGGTTTTTAAATTGGCCAACATCCCAATGCTATGGGATAGGGCAGAGAGCAGGGGTTGCAGGAAGATGACATTGGCCAGACTGGAGATCATGGTGCTGCAGAGAGGTGGGTACTGTGCCCATAGTAAAGGACATGGCAAGAATACTTGGGGTTGACTCTGGAACAGTTCCTCTTCTCCTTTCAAGGAAGAGGAGACTAGTTTGTGGCATTGAGGTTATGTCATCCTGGGATATGGGGAGCTCTGAGATGAAAGTACAGGGTGCATTGAGACCAGGCTTGTCTTTGGAGTCAACAAAAGAGAATGTGATTAGAATCCTAAGAGTGCAACTGAAACCCATAAGGATAAAAGGAAGAAAGGAAAAGTCAAAGATTCGTCTAAGGATTGTAGTGCACTCTATCAAATTGAATAAGTTGGAGTAGCCTTATTGACAGATGTCTGGAAGAACCAACTAGAATAATTTACTTCATATGTGTACGCTGCAGAAAATCAATAAAGGGACTCATGAGGAATCAGGATAGGATAGGG
Organism: Bos indicus; assembly: GCF_029378745.1. Lineage (NCBI taxonomy): Eukaryota > Metazoa > Chordata > Mammalia > Artiodactyla > Bovidae > Bos > Bos indicus. The sequence goes on from NC_091780.1 coordinate 46,346,228, forward strand.
AGGCATTTTCAAAGGATCTTCCAAGTCCATGAGGCATCAGAGGAAGCTATTTCTTCTGACGGATTTGGTGTTTTACAGTGAGAAATTCCACCCTTAGTGAATATAGTATATAGTGAGCTAGGAACAGCAAGTCTGTAAAATTTCAGTGATTGTGTACTATTTACTTATTTCCATATGCTCTGTGGTTAAAGTGAAGGGGCTCAAATTTTCACTCACTGTTTTATGATTATTTAGTATCAATAATACTGTGTTTATTAGAATGAAACATGTTTAAGGTACCAGCATCCTTGCCCTCCTGATGAGCCTCCCTAGCATGTAGGAAAGAAAAGGAAATATTATGGCTATAGTTTAGTTTAAAGCCTTTGGAGAGCAAAAATAACAGTTTAGGCAAAGGATTCTTAGAGAATTTTTTCAGTAGTTTCTACTTTACAGACTTAAAAATAATAAGTAATTTTCTAAATGAAGTTCCATTATATACTTCTGTATATAATTATATTCTAGTACACATATTTCTTTATTTACATTGCTATGAAAACAACTTTACTGTATCATAAGGTTAAAGTTATTAATTGCTCTTGCTTCCTAGTTTTTATGGCTGTAGAGCAATACTGACATCTTAATTTTAGGGAATACTTTTAAAGGTAAAATTTGAAAAACTCTAGATACTGGAATATCTAGGTTTGTTTTTGTTTCTTGGTTTTTCTTTTTGGCTTCTAGTATCTGAATCCCTGCCCTATGTTATTGTGGTTTCTAAAAGTTAAAAATGATTGATATTTAATTTCCCAACTAATTGGGTATGCAGCTATCATATAGACATGTGACTGAGACTTGGCCAGTCAGATGCATCTACCATGGACTTTGAATTGATAGAGAATAACAGAGAAGTACAGGAAAAGTGGGGAGTCTTTCCTGGCATCAGCAATAGTGACAGCAACAGGCACTTCATGTGGGCAGCAGTGCCAGGGGGTAGGGCATTGCCTGCTTGGTACTGTGTCACTGGTGTGTTCTGGGTGACAAATTTGTTTAGCAGTAATTCTGGCTGCCTGATCTTTTTCATTCCTGCTCATTTTCTGATCTTGGTCTTTTAATCTTTCCTGTGACTTTGGGGCTACCCAAAGTCCTTCTAGTAAATCTCACTTTTACCGAAATCAGCTAGTCATTGCCTGTTACTTGCTATTGCATTTTATATTTGTAGGTTTACCACGCTGAATTGAGAGGAACCCAGGTTTTTCTTTCGTTACCATCTGAGCCACTAGGGAAGCCTTCTATGGTTGAATGCAACCATAGAAGACCCCAGGACTTCCCTGGTGGCTCAGACAGTAGAGAATCTGCCTGCAGTGTTGGAGACCTGGGTTCGATCCCTGGGTTGGGAAGATCCCCTGGAGAAGGAAATGGCAACCCATTCCAGTATTCTTGCCTGGAGAATCCCATGGACGGAGGAGCCTGCCGGGCTACAGTCCATGGGGTTGCAAAGAGTCGGACATGACTGAACGACTAACACTTTCACTTTTTCTTTCAAACCTGTGACTAGATTCAAGGAGGATCAACAGTCCCAGTTTGCCCAGGACTAAGGGGGTTCCTGGGACACATAACTTACGGATGTGTCTCTGTGTTGAGTTGGTCAACCCTATTCAGTAGCCAGGTGGCCTTAGCCATGTTTCAAGCTTGCTGTAACTGTTTCTTCATCTGTAAAATAGAGGCTCACCTGTTGTTATGAAATTCAAATCAGACAGTTAATATGGAAGGGCTTTGTAACACATTATCTACTGGGGCTTCCCTGGTAGCTCAGACAGAAAAGAATATGCCTGCAATGCAGGAGACCCATATAAAGGGCTGCATGAAAGCACAGTGGCATTAATGTTGAGTGGTTCTAGACCAGTCCTCAGTACGACCCCTTAGACAGTGCCAGAGTGTGTTCCCAGGACCATCTGTATGAGAAGAACCTGTTACAATACATAGTAAATGTTCAAATCTTTAAAATGAAGATTTCTGGGCTCTCCTCCAGACCTACTGATCAAGCATTCCTGGGAGTGAACTCTCAATAAACTGAGTTTTGAAAAATTTAAACGGAAAAAAGTTAAAGTATAACGTTAAAAAGTTTTCAGATTATTGTAATTCACACTAGAATCAGAAGATCCTGCCTTAAGAGAAGACAGGATTGTTAACCCAGCTTGCCCTTTTTACTGACTAGAGTCCTCTGTTCTAGAGACCACGTTTTATATCCTTGTTGCTCAAATTGTGGACTGTGGACCAGCAACAGTGGCCACCTGGGCACTTGTTCAAACCGTAGACTCTGAAGCTCTGTCCCAGTCCTACTGAGTCAGAATCTGTAGTTTAACAAGATTCAAGATCTCCAGGTGATTGGCATGTACTTTAAAGTCTGTAAAGTACTGATGCATGTTAAGTGAATGTCAAAGAGCGGGGGAAGGATTGACTTGTCAGATATAAGGTGCTGGGCCCGGGATCAGAAAGCCAACATTTCTACTGAGAAAAGCTGTGCTGGGGCATGTGACTTTTGCGTGGAGTCAAGTTTGCATATTAACTCATTCCTGAATTGAACAGCAGACAGAGTCAAAGGAGAGAAGGAACTCAGCCAGGATGCTAAGTGTCCACTTCCCATCCCTCCGGCCAGTTCCCATATATCCTTGCTGGGAGGAAAGTCACTGTGCTCCACCTTGCTGGTGCTTCTAACATCGGGATGTAAAAAGCAGCCCAGAGACCTTTTGTCCTTTAGGAGACCATGAATCAGTGTTGGGCGGTCTACCCAGGTGCTTCAGAGTCACGGTGACACAGGGTCTTGATGCCACCCTGTGGAGTCTGGGTAGGCAGCCCCTTTTCCCTCCTCAGCTGCCTCTTTCTTCTGTCTCCTCATTTTGCGCTGGTTGCACAGCTGCCAAGGTCAGGAAACCCATGGAAACCCAGGTGGTGGCTACATCTGCTGATGAACTTTGGAGGCGGGAGCCAGTTAGTGAGCTGTATGTACATTTTTGAGAAGAGAGGACTGCATTTTATCTCTTGCTAAGATGAGGTCACCTTGGATTCTTCCTTTAGTCCCCAAAGGACTTTTCTTCCATGTGTAGGTTTCCTGCCTCCCTTGCATGAAAACGACTCTGAAGTCAGGCTGATCGCCTTAATGCCTAACAGTGTGTTAGTGATATGCAAAACCAGCCATTGAACCCCAGCATGTCTAGCATTGTCTAATCATTTAATTGACCATAATGATTTTATTATCTGGGTTTAAAACAGGACAATCGGCAGTTTTTTCAGAGTGCTTCCAGGTTGATTACATATAGAAAAAGGAGGAGGTATGTAATATCTATATACCCAGTAACTGCTTTTTCAAATTACATTCATTCCTCTTTATTTTATTTGAAAGTGTAGGGAGTTCAATATAGTTCAAGGAAAGCATTGTGGTAAACAGCCAGCTTAAATGTGAGCAGTGTAAAGAGCAGCAGCTTGCAGAAATATTGCTATAGATACTAAGACCGTATCCTGCCTTGGTACAGACGGCAGATAATTGAATCATGTTCAATAGAAAGCCATTACAAAACCGAACTTATTTGCAATGCTAATGTGGGGAAGACAGCTGTCACAGGGAATTAAATATGATCATTCAGAGCTTGAATAAATGAGGTGTCCATTATCTTCTGGCTGTGTTGCAGGCTGCTTGAAGAACACAAATAAATGGTACTGTTACAGTAACCAGCCCATGGTTTTGTTTTTTAGTCATAGGAATATGAGAGTGTTGGAGGTGGGGGTGGGAAGATAGTGAGACAGAAAAGAAGCTTGGCAGATAAATACAGGTAAGTGGGCAAAGAGTTTATTTCCCTCTTCCCCTTCAGAAACCATGGATGCAAGGACATAATCAAAATTCTATTTTTGATGCCTGAAACAGACTTTAATTCTATTAAAGATTTTTTTCTTAATCAAGATTCATCCCTTCTCCTTAAGACTCAAATCACAGCCAACTTACAAAGGAGGCTGAATGTGAAAGGGTAGAGTGGGGAGTAAACAAAGCTAATCCTTTTGTCCCTTCCCCAAGGCCTTCCTTCTCATCCAAATAGGATAATACAGATAACAGAACTTCTTCGTGGATAATCAATCTGCCAGTGAGCATAAAGGATAGTTGGATCAGTGTTAGTTTAAAAAATGCCATTAATTATCCAATTAACAGAAAGGGAGGCTTTCTTTGATTGGATCTGACCAAGCTATCTACAAATGAGTTTTCTTATGTTAATCACATGGAGATAGTAAACTATCATCTTTTTGACACATTAAAAGTTAGAAACAATTGTTGAAAAAGCACTTTTAAGACCATTTTCAGCTAGAATATCTAATGCAAGTAATTCTGGAACGTGGGTTATCAGTCTGTAATTACATGACACTGGTTGAGAGGGATAAGCCAGCATCTAGGGAGCTGTGACTGGTGAGACCAGTTGGGCTTTCCTTATGACGGCTACTGGTCCAAAATGACCCCTTGGAAGTAAACAATGTTTGGGGAAAAAGAGTCCAGCTCTTGGTTTTTGGTCTTTTCTGTAAACTATCAGTGAAGTTAGCAGTCATTAAAAAAAAAAAAGGTAGTAAAAGAAAAGTTAAAATGATTGTGTGGGTTCGTATCTGTTTTTATATAGTTAAGAAACTTAGCATTGGCTCTTTCGTGTCTCAAGGTATGTGGATTGTTTGCAGCATATAAATTCAATTCAAGAAAGTAGTGCTTTGCTCTGTTAATTCCAACAGGTTGGGAAATTTCAGACATTGGTAAATATTTTAGAAATGGAATATGAATACTTGACTGTTATGTGGCTTCCTTCATAGCACAATTGGTAAAGAATCCACCTGCAATGCAGGAGACCTGGGTTCAATCCCTGGGTTGGGAAGATCCCCTGGAGAAGGGAAAGGATACCCACTCTAGTATTCTGGCCTGGAGAATTCCATGGACTATACAGTCCATGGGGTCGCAAAGAGTTGGACATGACTGAAGGACTTTCACTCACCAATGCGTTTGTAGTGTGGCAGAGCTGTAAGTAAGGATTATTTCCCCAAACTCGCAATCTAAGTCTTTTCTCACCAGGGCTTGTATATTTTGAGGTGGTTAAAAATCTATTCCTTTTGAGAGAAGGCTGTGGGTGGAACATTTGTTTTGATGGCAGAGGAAAAGAATGTGGCTTTGATTTTCTAAAAGAATTCTCTAGAACTTTGGCTTGGTAGGAACTTTATGGGCTCATGACATCTTAATGCCTATGATGGAAGAATATCTTCTATTAAATACAGAATTTATCCTATGTTTGGAATTTCTTACTTATTAGATGCCTGAATAATTTAGTATGGGACTAAGTAGGTATTCCAGATGGATACTTCAACTTTTATTTCTGAAAAGAATTTTTCTGATTGTAAATATCAAACATTTATAATAAAAAATTTCAAGCAGTAGAGAAATGTATGCTGTAGTAAATGAAAGTCCACCTAAGTCCAGCCTTCCAAGATAACTATGGATAGTCTCATGCATATTATTTCAGGATTTTTTCCTGTGTATATACAAATCTTTATTCCCCCTGAAAGTTGTGTGTATAGTGTAATTCCACATGTTTTATTCACTTGGTTGTTATGTCATAGCTATTTTTTCATATCTGCAATACAGATCTACTTAATTAAAAAAAACTGAATAATTTTGTGTTACATTTAATCATATAATGGAATTCCAGTTGAGCTATTTCAAATCCTGAAAGATGATACTGTGAAAGTGTTGCACTTGATATACCAACAAATTTGGAAAACTCTGCAGTGGCCACAGGACTGGAAAAGGTCAGTTTTCATTCCAATCCCAAAGAAAGGCAATGCCAAAGAATGGTCAAACTACTGCATAATTGCACTCATCTCACACGCTAGTAAAGTAATGCTCAAAATTCTCCATCCAGGCTTCAGTAGTATGTGAACCGTGAACTTCCAGATGTTCAAGCTAGTTTTAGAAAAGGCAGAGGAACCAGAGATCAAACTGCCAACATCCGCTGGATCATTGAAAAAGCAAGAGAGTTCCAGAAAAATATTTATTTCTGCTTTATTGACTATGCCAAAGTCTTTGACTGTGTGGATCACAATAAACTGTGGAAAATTCTGAAAGAGATGGGAATACCAGACCACCTGATCTGACTCTTGAGAAACCTGTGTGCAGGTCAGGAAGCAACAGTTAGAACTGGACATGGAACAACAGACTGGTTCCAAATAGGAAAAGGAGTACGTCAAGGCTGTATATTGTCACCCTGTTTATTTAACTTCTATGCAGAGTACATCATGAGAAACGCTGGACTGGAAGAAACACAAGCTGGAATCAAGATTGCCGGGAGAAATATCAATAACCTCAGATATGCAGATGACACCACCCTTATGGCAGAAAGTGAAGAGGAACTAAAGAGCCTCCTGATGAAAGTGAGAGGAGAGTGAAAAAGTTGGCTTAAAGCTCTACATTCAGAAAATGAAGATCATGACATCCGGTCCCACCACTTCATGGGAAATAGATGGGGAAACAGTGTCAGACTATTTTTGGGGGGCTCCAAAGCACTGCAGAAGGTGACTGTAGCCATGAAATTAAAAGACGCTTACTCCTTGAAAGGAAAGTTATGACCAACCTAGATAGCATATTGAAAAGCAGAGACATCACTTTGCCAACACAGGCTCGTCTAGTCAAGGTTATGGTTTTTCCTGTGGTCATGTATGGATGTGAGAGTTGGACTGTGAAGAAGGCTGAGCACTGAAGAATTGATGCTTTTCAACTGTGGTGTTGGAGAAGACTCTTGAGAGTCCCTTGGACTGCAAGGAGATCCAACCAGTCCGTCCTAAAGGAGATCAGCCCTGGGTGTTCTTTGGAAGGACTGATGCTGAAGCTGAAACTCCAGTACTTTGGCCACCTCATGCGAAGAGTTGACTCATTGGAAAAGACCCTGATGCTGGGAGGGATTGGGGGCAGGAGGAGAAGGGGACGACAAAGGATGAGATGGCTGGATGGCATCACTGACTCGATGGACATGAGTTTGAGTGAACTCCAGGAGTTAGTGATGGACAGGGAGGGCTGGTGTGCTGTGATTCATGGAGTCGAAAAGAGTCAGACATGACTGAGTGACTGACCTGAACTGAACTGAATCCCAGGGTGGCAAACTTTGACCCACAGGCCAAATCTTGCCCCCACCCCCCCGACTCCATTCATGTTTTATTGGAACTTAGCCATCCTCATTTGTTTGTGTATTATCTGTGGCTACTTTACCCCTAAAAAGGCAGAGTTGAGTTGCTGCAACTGAAACTGTATTGCCGCAAATTTGGAAGTATTTCCTATGTAGACCTTTACAGAAAAGATTTGCCAACTTCTGATTTAACCAATCATCTTTTAGTTAGAAGTATAGATTGTTTTTCATTTTGTGCTGTAAAAAATACATTTGTAAATCTGTGTGTATTCATTATTTTCTTTGGGTGAATTGTAATAAGAAGGACTGCAGAGTTATACCTTAAATTTTATAATGATTGGGATCTAGGTAACAAGTTCTTATCCCAAGTGATGCCCTGTAAAAACCAATTGATTAATTTTTATTAGAGTATAGTTGCTTTACAATGTTTTGTTAGCTACTGCTGCAGAGCAAAATGAACCAACTGTACATATGCATATATTCCCCGCACCACCCGCCCCCTCCCGCCGCCCCAGTCATTTAGGATACCACAGTGTAAAACCCAATTCTTAAAGATGTAGTTGGTACAATCTGGCAGACCCGAATGTACATTTTGGTTTTATAATTAGTAGCTGTGTGATTGCATAGATTCTTTTTTTTTTTTTTTTTTTTAGTATATAGTGCAAGTGAAGTTGCTCAGTCATGTCCAACCCTTAGCGACCCCATGGACTGCAGCCTACCAGGCTCCTCCATCCATGGGATTTTCCAGGCAAGAGTACTGGAGTGGGGTGCCACTGCCTTCTCCGTTTAGTATATAAGTGGGACTTAAAAAATATTTATTTTTTAATTGAAGGATAATTACTTTACAGAATTTTGTTGTTTTCTGTCAAACATCAACATGAGCACAAGCAACAGAAATCAATTCTAGCTAATTGAAGGAAAGAGGTTTATTGGCTGTCGTACAGTGCAAGGTTAGCTCAGTAGAGCCAGGCTGCTGAAGCTTTGCTCCTTTCAATACAAATCTGTCTTCAGAAGGGCTGCCCTTGACTGGTTCCTGGAAGATAACTACTCTGAGTCCTTGGAAGATCCTGCCCGAAGAGAGTATTTTTGTACTTCTGAGGCCTTGGGTCACGCTGTATCAGTTCATCCGGATAGTTAATGCCAACAACGTGACTTACAGTAAATAGCATTTCTGTTTGCCTGAAGACTTGGGCTGCATCGTATTACTTTGACCCTCTGTGGGTCTGCAGACTGAGTAGCTCAGGTCAGGTGTTGCATGCCTATATGACTGACCCTTGTAAAAACTCTAGACACCACCGCCATTTCCTTGGTGACCTTCCCTGGCTGGTACAGTCACCTGCACTGGGAGGAGAGTTAAGCATTGTCCTTGCAACTCAACTGTGAAAAATTAACGAAGAGCTTGCCACTGTTTTCCCCTCGACTCCACTCTGTGTGCTTCTTTCCCTTGCTGATTTTATTTAATCTACATCTTTTGCTGTAATAAACCATAACCATGAATATAACAGGTTTTCTGAGTTCTGTGAGTTCTTCTGGCAAATCCTCAAAACTGGGGGTGGCCTTGGGGGCCCCTGACTTAGATACATGTAATGAGTAGCTCATGTGTGCATCATGTGTGTAATGAGAAGGCTAGAGAGAGAGGCTTAGTGTTAAGACAGAACCTGGACAAAAAGCATGGTTCACTATACTTGTCAGGTCAGGACCATTGGAGTGACCAGGGTCCACCATTTCTGTGTTTTTGGCACCCTACTAAAGAGTAATGTTCCAGGAGAATTCCAGCTTAGGGTATGTGCTGCCTATCCCATCTTGCTGTACTGGTGATGTGAGGAAGGATCTGAGTTTGTAAAACTCTTAAGACTTTGACTGCTATTGTGGGAAAACATCTAACTCAGCAAATACTTATTATTTATTATCTACTATTCTAGGCAGTGGGAATATGTTGAAGAACAAGAAAATGTCCTTGCCCTCAGGGTGCTTACATTCTGCAAAAGGTAAGTCTTCAAAAGGGTATTGACATGTATTTATGAAGCAGTGATGGATGCTGGATAGCCAAAAAATAGCAACTGTCCACTTCAGTGTTCAGATGACTCAACCTTTCTAAGTTTATTTTCTGTAAAATGGGTATAAGAATGTTTAGACTGTTGTATCAATCCTATGAAACTATCTTTATCCTTGGCACACAGAAAACACTCAATAAGTGGTTTTTAAAAAAGTATTCATTTTTGGTTGTGCTGGGTCTTCATTGCTGCATGTGGGCTTTCTCTGTTTGCAAAGAATAGGGGCTGCTCTCTAGTTGTGGTGCGTGGGCTTCTCATTGTGGTGGCTTCTATTGTTGCAGAGCATAGTTTCTAGGGTGCATGGGCTCAGCAGCTGAGGCACATAAGCTCAGTTGTGGCTTGCGGACCCTACTAGACCTCAGGCTTAGTAGTTCTGGCACGCAGGCTTAATTGCTCCTCGGCATGTGGAATCTTCCCCAACCAGTGATAGAACCCATGTCCCCTGCATTGGCAGATGGATTCTTATTCCCTGTACCACCAGGGAAGTCCTGAATGGTGCTTACTGTTGTGTCTAAGAGTGGGAGTTTTGAATTTTGAAGTCAAGCTGCCAGGGTTCAAATTCCACCTGCTTATTAGTTCTTAATCTTACGCAAGTTACTGAATTTCTCTGAGTAGGAATATCTTCATATATGTGCAATAGAAGGCAATGGCACCCCACTCCAGTACTCTTGCCTGGAAAACCTCATGGACGGAGGAGCCTGGTAGGCTGCAGTCCCTGGGGTCGCTGGGAGTCAGGCACAACTGAGCGACTTACTTTCACTTTTCACTTTCATGCATTGGAGAAGGAAATGGCAACCCACTCCAGTGTTCTTGCCTGGAGAATCCCAGGGACAGTGGAGCCTGGTGGGCTGCCGTCTCTGGGGTTGCACAGAGTCGGACACGACTGAAGCAACTTAGCAGCAGCAGCAGCAGCAGCAGTTGTATGGGGCTTACACTTGGTTTAGTGCCCTGCTGCTGCTGCCTTGAAGTTATTGATTATTTTTGAACACAGGGTCCTGCGTTTTCATTTTGCACAGGGCCCTGCAATTATCTAGTTGGTCCCATTGCTGAACTTTGATGTCCTTGTGCAAAATGGAGATAATAATACATACCATGTTATTTCTCAACAGTCTCATTTTAAACTCTTGGTTTCAAAGTTTTTATCCTTTACATTTGTCTCCTTTTCAGATATAGTATTATCACATTGTGCTCATATGAGTCCATTTCATTTGTTTTATAGAAAAAAAGCCAACTCAATTTCCTACAGGAAAGTGAAATCTTAGTAAGTTCCAAGCATACACAATCTCATGCTTTGCAATGACAACTCATGCACTGAATGTTTCAACATCTTTCACAGACGACCCAGTGTTTTTATATGAGGATATTGTTGCATTTAAAACTGAAGATATTAGAAAATGTAGAACGATTCATTAACTTGTATAATAGGAATATAGTCAGCCCTTGAAGATTGGTGCTTTGATGTAGAGTAGGGTATGAAAGCAAACTTCAGTCCTGTTAAATGCCCTCTTAGAACTAATTCTTGTAATTTAGGTGCCTGCGGTCTAGGACAGAGAGAAATAAAGAACCTGCCCCACTGTACTGGAGAAAGTAAATTTGAATGAAAGATTGGAATAAACCCTTTCTGAGTGCTTCAAGCACAATAACATAGCTGTCTTTTTCAACAGAGTACTTGTATTTAATTTTCACCCATCAACAGGTAGGAAGAGAAGTGAAGAAAAGTGAAAATAGCTTGATGGATCAACAGAGGCCTATTGCAGTAAGAGGTTGGACGTAAGCTTATGTTCAAATCCGAGCAATTTAAAAATTTTCATATTTGGATTTCTGTCCTCAACACTAGAAAATTAAGTGTTGGGTGTGAAATCCAATACCATTTGGAGTCTCAGCCAAATGACTCTAAGAGCTTAGAGGCATCTAAATATGCCACTAAGGGCGGGGGTGTGTGTGGTGTGTGTGGAGTGTGTGTGGTGTGTGTGTGGTGGTGTGTTTAGGTGGGAATTGCTTGAGAATGCCTCAGCATGGGGGAAGCACACTTCAGATTTGCTTCTCTGGCGTTTCTGTGAAGGCCCTTGTGCAAATGGACCAGGAGATTGCAATTTGGCAAACAGGGTCTGTTTCACTTCAGCGAGAAACTGAATTTGAAACTTAGAAAAAAACTTCAAAAAACTCGTTTAAAAACTACCAGTGGAAGCATAGTCTGTAAAAAAAAAAAATTAAAAAAATAAAAGATAAAAACATTGAGTTAAAAAATGAAATGACTAAAATTCACTGGATGAAAAATACTCCTCCCACCTTGATGACTACGTGACTAGGGATGAAGAAAGAGCACACACACGGCCAACATAGGCAGGCTCCACTTGCCAGGGAGTGAGGGGGTGTGAGTGTGAAAATGGTGGATCCTCCTCCAACGAAGGGCTTTTAATTTTGCAGTTAATAGAATGTCTCCTTTATTTTGCACCTAATTGAAGCTCAGAATGCTCCCTCTACTTGAACAAATAAGAGGAAACGAGCAGTTGGCATGGGGTTCAGGGATGGGAGTGTGAGAAGAGCTTGAGGTTTTAAAATTCATTGTTCGCTAGTTCATGTTCGTGGGCTAAAAGCTTCTCTTTGGACCTCAAAGGTCAACAGTGTATTAATGCTCTACTATCATAATTATTATAAATAGTTATGTTTTGCCACTTTGACTATGCCACTTTGTAAAATTACTTCTGAAAACAGTTTTTCTTCTGTGTCTCCACCCCCACCGTGACCCCCTGCCCCTTGCCAGAATGGCAGAAGGGAATTATTGGTGTTGAATCATGAAGGAAACTGGGAGGTTACAATGGAGGGTCCAGTGGAGGGTGGGGACACAGGCCACACACACTGCGTGTATTGGGGAAGGGTTGAGCCAAGAGTTAGACAATATTAATGGTTTCATTTCCTGCCATGGGAACGTGATTGGATTTCAATTTGGAAGGTGTAGGGTTGAATCTGAGATTCAGTTGTACTGCTTAGAATGTGAGTGACAGAGCTTTTTTGTGTGTTCATGTAAGGTACGTATATGTTAGATTTTTATTCAAGGGTTCCAGAGATAACGATGTAACTTGAATCTGTGCCTTGGAGTTGGTCAGAATGTTAGAAAGAATTTCAGCTGGATTCTACAGCTTATATAGAGACTCAGGCTGGTAGAATAGTGTTGTTCATTTGCCAAATTGTGTGCTTTTGAACTGTGGTGTTGGAGAAGGCTCTTGAGAGTCACTTGGACTGCAAGGAGATCCAACCAGTCCATCCTAAATTAGATCAGTCTTGAGTGTTCCTTGGAAGGACTGATGTTGAAGCTGAAACTCCAATACTTTGGCCACCTGATGCGAAGAACTGACTCATTTGAAAAGACCCTGATGCTGGGAAAGATTGAAGGAAGGAGGAGAAGGGGGCGACAGGATTAGATGGTTGGATGGCATCACCGACTCAATGAAGATGAGTTTGAATAGACTCCGGGAGTTGGTGACGGACAGGGAGGCCTGGTGTGCTGTGGTCTGTGGGGTCTCGAAGAGTCGGACATGATCGAGCAACTGAACTGAACTGTCTGACTCTTTGTGACCCCATTGACTGTAGCATGCCAGGCCAGGGAGAATAGTCTAGATTTTAGATTTAACAACTTCTGTATTTTTTTTTTTTTTATTAAGTTCAAGAGAGGGATGAAAGGCTGATGGTAAGAGTGCAGACCTTGGCAAAACAACTTCTTTAGATGTTGCTAAAGAAGAAGATGCTGCTGCTGCGACCCCATAGACGGCAGCCCACCAGGTTCCCCCGTCCCTGGAATTCTCCAGGCAAGAACACTGGAGTGGGTTCCCATTTCCTTCTCCAGAAGAAGATGCTAGTAACCTTATAATTGGAAGATTTGGGGGAAAGTCATAGACTTGAGGATGAAATCTAAAAATAGAATGCCTCCTACAGTACAGAAAGAGGGATTTTATATTTTTCACATTAATGAAATATTCTTGCATAAGAATGTAACTTCTGTTGTAATTAGGCAAATAGGCTGCTTACTTCGCATATTTTATTCCAGGCATTTGTTAAATTCCAGCCATGCTAGAATTTTTCCTACTTGGTTTTGGCATTGAATGAGCAGAGATGTCTTTATACTCAATGTTTCAAACATGATGGTGTCATCCAAGCGTGAACTAAGACATACTATCATAGTTGGCTAATTTATACTGTTACCCATAAGGACAGTCTTGCAGCCACAGAGATTTAGGTGTTTGAAAGTCACTCAATGACATTTATGTGTATGCTGTATGCTTAGTTCCTCAGTCACATCCGACTCTTTGCAACCTAATGGACTGTAGCTCACTAGACTCCTCTGTCCATGGGATTTCCCAGGCAAGAATACTGGAGTGGGTTGTCATTTCCTTCTCCAGGGGAATATTCCCTACCCAGGGACTAAACCCATATGTCCTGGGTCTTCTGCATTGGCAAGCTGATTCTTTACCACTGAATCACCTAGCAAGCCCCCTCAATGACCTTGATCATCAAAATGAAAACATTTCAACCATCTTTTCCTTCTAACTGGTCTTTGATTGATTCTCACCAATGCCAAGATTTTTCTTTTTACCTTGTCTCTATCCTTGATAGATTGGGTGATATTTTGACTTTTGAAGGAGGAAGACACAGTGCATTCCAAGCAGATGAAAAGCACCAGCAAAAGCACATAGGCAAGGAGATGTGGGGGATGGGTGAGTTACCCAGGGTGTCTGGAGATGTGACATTTTAGTGGGGAATAAGGAGATGAGGGGTGAGGTTAGAAAGAGAACATTGTAAGATGGCAGCACAAGATAGATTGAGGTCAGATTGCATGGGCCGTTAAAGGCCTGTGATCTGTGATTTCAAAAAGTGAGTCTGGTGGCAATGTGGAAGCAGCGTTAAAGAGGATGAAGTACAGTAAGGTCAGAAAACCAATTATGGTGTTGCCTGATGAAAGAGAGTGAGGCCAACTCTGCCCGTGTCAGTAGGAAGAGGAGGAGATGAGAAAGTTATTTCCTTGATAGAGTTGAAAGGATTTGGTGTAAGATGGATGAGAAGGGGAAGGGGAAAGAATGAGTCAAAGGTGACCCCAACCCAGGTGGCTGGGAAGATGACCTCATGGTTTACTACTGAAATGGGGAACTTGCTGCGTGGGGGTGCTCAGGGTGGGTTGTTAGTTTCCTAGGACTGATATAACACTACAAGTGGCCTAACCTACAGAAAATTATGTCTCATAGTGCTGGAGGCGAGATGTCCAGGGTCAAAGTGTCCCAGTGTCCTTTTGAAGCCCTAGGCCTGTTCTAGACCTCTCTTTTAGCTTTTGGAAGTTCCTTGCATGCATGTTAAGTCACTTCAGTCATGTCTGACTCTTTGCGACCCTATGGGCTGTAGCCCACTAGGCTCTTCTGTCCATGGGATTCTCCAGGCAAGTATATTGGAGTGGGCTGCTGTGTCCTCCTCTGGGGGATATTCCTGACCCAGGGATCGAACCGGTGTCTTTTATGTCTCCTGCATTGGTGGGCAGGTTCTTTACCACTGGTGCCACCTTTTGGAAATTCCTTGGCATGTGGCACCATTAGTCCAGTCTTCACCTGGTGGTGTTCCTGTGTGCATATCTGTGTCCAGACTTCCACTTTTAATAAGGACACTGGTGATACTGGATTAGGGTCCTGCACCACTGCAGTATGACCTCACCTTAACTAATTCCATTTGTAGTGAGCCTGTTTCTCAATAATGTCACATTAGAGGTACTGGGGGTTTGGACTTCAACATATGAATTTTCAGAGGAACACAAATCAGTTCACAAAAGTAGAGTAGGGGAGGCAAGAATGACTAGCTTTAGGTTCCTGTGGGTCCAATGTCAGCAGGTTGGTAGAAATTGGGATATGAACTGACCTCATAGAGTTTAGTTATCACTACCTATAGGGAAGGCTTCCCAGGTGGCTCAGTGGTAAAGAATCTGCCTGTCAATACAGGAGACGCAGGAGATGCCAGTTCTATCTCTGGTTAGGATGAAATGGCAATCCACTCCAGTATTCTTGCCTGGAAAACCCCATTGACAGAGGAGCCTGGTGGGCTCCAGTCCATAGGGTTGCAAAGAGTTGGATATGCCTGAGCACATATGCATGCTACACCCTTAGGGAATACTCGTGTATTGGGGAATTTTCTACAGAGTGTTTTCTAGCTACAGGAGTGAAATCATTTGCTTGGAGGAGAAGAAAAAGAGGAGGAATATAATTTCTTTGCGTCCTTCCTTATGAGCTAGGCTTCCTGCCCAGTGTGTGGAGAGCTGCTCTCATTTAATCCTCGTGGAAACTGAAGCCCACAGTCACACAAAAGGAGGATGGCAAGGCTAAGATCTGCACCCAGGTTTATTTGATGTTAGGGCTTCCCTGGTGGCTCAGATGATAAAGAATCTACCTGCAGTGCAGGAGACCCAATTTCCATCCCCGAGTCAGGAAGATCCCCTGGAGAAGGGAATGGCTACCCACTCCAGTATTCTTGCCTGGAGAATTCCATGGACAGAGGATCCTGGAGGGCTACAGTCCATGGAGTTGCAAAGAGTCAGACACAACTGAGTGACTAACACTTTCACTTACTTACTGCTTTATTTGATGTCACTAAAAGATGCTGAGTGCTCCTGGGGAGAGAGTCTTAGACAAGGAACTCAGAGGAACAAGTAAGGGCAGCAGTGGGAGCCAGTGAAGGGGAAGGAAGAGAGCAAACGAGAGTTAGGAAAGAAAGCCACTGGGAATTCAAACTAGAGTGTGAAGGAGCAGGGAGAGGCACTGTGTTGACTGTCTTTAGGCAGGCTAAGGACCTACAAGTGTCTCTCTGGTTTAGTGCCCTCTCTGCTCTTTGAACATCCATTTGATTAAGAAGTAAAATTAGAACAAATTTTCATCCACAATGATTACAGGCAACAAATTCACTGTAAAAAAGGAATTACTGTCAGTTTCATTCTAAGTTTGCCCCAGTCAGTGTGCTGTTGGGGGAGAAATACCAGTTCTGATAAATTGCTCTCTCGATGTGTATACATCTGCCTCGTGTTGGCTTTGGAGGCTAATTTTATTCTGCAGTTCTGAGCCTTGGGACCTGACACTAAGGTTGGGGGTGGCTACATGCTTTCCCTATGTCTGTACCTCTGTTATGGCTGCTAAGAAATGCTTTTTGGTTATACCAACCTGTGGAGGGATCTAATGAGAACATTTTTAGAGGCTAGATGGAGGCATTTTAGGACATATGAGGCTAGTAGTTGAAAAATAAGCACTTTCTGGCTTGTTGCCCATACCTGCTTTATATTCACTTCAAAGAAAAAAATTTTTCATTAAAAACAAAGCAGTTAAAATGTCAAGGTGCCCATTCTCTCTTTTCAGGCTCTCCTTTTTACATTACAAAACAAGTGGATTGAGTGAAGCAGAAACTGCTGCTAAATAAAGCCTTTTCTTGGCGTTCCTTGGAGAAATCAAGTCCAAGACCAGTGGTGAAAGGTGATTGTACTATATCCACTACACAGACTATTTCTTCTAATTATCAGCATGAATGTAATTACTTACAAGCATCTCAGGCTCCTATGATCATGTCCCTCAGAGCATTTCATCTTTAATGATTTTCCTTGATAGAAAGCCAGTTGGAAGCATTTGTTGCATAACATTGCTCAACCAGAAAGAAAAATACGTACTTCTCAGAAGAAAGATCTGTATGCTTTCTTCTCAATGGTACTTATATTCTGCCGGAATTTGATTAGGAGCTATCCTGGCACAAAGATTGCTAATGACCGAGTCAAATAACTTACACAGATTAAACAATTTCTTGGAAAAAAAATAATGTAGTATGACATTCCTTTTCCAAGAATCTTGAAGTTCAGAATGGTAAGCACTTAATGGTGAATTGTTAAATCCTTTAACTTCTGAGGATAGAGAATACAGTGGGGACAGGTTTCTTGAGGGAGTCTGTAAAGTCTTAAGTGAGATAGTTTTAAGGGAAGAAATTTCTGGTCTAGGGGTGAGACTAAAGTGTAAACTCATGATAGTTTAGGGTTTTTAAAGCTGTCAGTGACATTAGAGCTTACCTATTCCCCCTCCTTCAGTAAATGAGCAAACTAGCCAGATAAATTACAGTCCAAGTGCTTGGTAACTTTCTCCCTGTCACAGTCTTGTTGGCATCACAACTAGTTGCTGGGCCTCAAATGCCTCCCCAGTATTCTTTCCACTGTCCTTTCTTTCTCTAGGATTAGAAAGAAGTGACAAAAGACTTCATTTATCTGGCATTGCCAAGAAACACATTTTTTGTCTTATATATTTCTGGGTAAGTTTATTTCTTAAGCATCACTTAAAAGCGTTTTATGGAAATGGTCATCTTAAGGGGTTTCCCTGGTGGCTCAGGCGGTAAAGAATCCACCTGCAGTGTGGGAGAACCAAGAGATGTGGGTTTGATCCCTGAGTCGGGAAGATTCCATGGAGAAGGGCATGGTAAGCCACTCCAGTATTCTTGCCTGGAGAATCCCATGGACAGAGCCTGGTGGGCTACAATCCATGGGGTCGCAAAGAGTCAGGCAGGTCAACTTAAAGAGCGTGCTGAATACAACTTAGCCTTTCCTTGAGGAAGTGGTGTCGTCATCACAGGCATTAATTATTGTACCATGGCTGAATCAAACCCATGGTTGCCCTCTAGAGTAGCAGTCCCCAACCTTTCTGGTACCAGGGACTGATCTCATAGAAGTCAATTTTTCCATGGACTGGGGTTGTGGGGGGTGGTTTCAGGGTGATTCAAGGACATTATATTTGTTGTGCACTTTATTTCTAATCTAATGCTGCTGCTGATCTCATGGGGTACCAGTCTGTGGCCCAGAGATTGGGGACCCTTGCTCTAGAGGAAGTGGGAACGATTGATGTCATAATTGGATGGGATGGGATAGTACTAATTGAAAGGACTACTTTCAATCAGAACTACTTGTTCTATGGCGGTGACTCAATTGCTTCTACTGACCCTTACATCCATGTCCTTGTCTCCATGTTGCCGTCTAGTACACATGTCCACTTGCCAACATGTTCTCCTAGGCTGCTGGTGCTCCTTGCACCTGAAGCCTCTCCTGCAGAACAAAATGCAACATTATGTGATCATTATATGGTTAAAGATTTTAGGTTTCTTTTTTTACCTAAAAACTGAGTCCAATAAAATTAAACACAATTCGTAACACCTATAATCTTGTGCATTCTTTGTTATCTGGTGATTTAAGAAAGTGATATTTGATGTTTTCACCAAACACCGTCTTAGTAGAAGGATTTAATTGTTGAAAACAAAGTGCTTACACAGGGGCCCATTGTTTCTGTAAGTAAATTCCGATTTCTAGTTCAGTATCTCTCCTTTTTTGCCTCCAGATTGTCCCCTGATTTGGAGGGAAGTTTTATGCTTAGATGCTGTTTTTCTTTTCCTCTCCAGTTTTATTGAGAAATAATTGACATACATCACTGTGTAAGTCTAAGGTGTACAGCACAATGGTTTGATTTACATATATTGTGGAATGATTATAATCAGTGGTTCTTAAACTTCAGCCTATACCAAGTTCAACCTGGAGGTCTTATTAGACCAGATCACTGAGGTCCACTCCTAGAGTCAGATAAGGAAGACCTAGGGTGGACTCTGAGGCTCTGTAGTATTAACAAGTTATAGGGGATGCTCTTGCTTCCAGTCTGAGAATCACACTTTGACAGCCACTGAGGAAATCATCATTCTCCAGAAAGATCTATTCGCTGGTCAAGAGGATTGATCAGAGGATTTGCAGATTTTCTGATCAAAAGGATCTATTCTCTAATCAAGAGGATAGATCAAGAGGATTTGAGACTCTCTGTGACATTGTCCAGAGCTGGTTTTGTGTTCCTGGGATCTGCCATGTTGAGACTCTGGTCAATGATTTCTAATATCAGAGAATAGCATCAGCTCTCCTACCTGTTGGCTGTTGTTCAGTCACTCAGTCATGTCTGACTCTTTGTGACCCCATGGACTGCAGCACACCGGGCTTCTCTGTCCTTCACCATCTCCCAGAGCTTGCTCAAACTCATGTCCATTGAATCGGTGAACCATCTTGTGCTCTGTTGTCCCCTTCTCCTCCTGCCCTCAATCTTTCTCAGCATCGGGGTCTTTTCCAGTGAGTGGACTCTTTGAATCAGGTAGCCAAAATATTGGAGCTTCAGCATCAGTTTTTCCAATGAGTATTCAGGGTTGATTTCCTTTAGGATTGACTGGTTTGATCTCTCTTGGTTTGGCAATATTTAAAATACATACTTTTGCTGATGTCTTTAGTAGCAAATGGGCTTTATTTGCTTTCCTCTTCCACAACATGCATTATTTATTAATAGTTGGAGTTTTTATATATACCCTTCTGGAATTTCTGAGTAACTTTCAAAACTGAAGCACAATAGACCCCTGAGATTCACTTTTCTATCCTCAGTCACGGAGAACTTGAATACCTAGCTCACAGATCTCATTTTAACTCTAGCAATGTTAATATCTGTTTGTCTATGTGTCTCTCTTCTGCCTTACTTACACGTGTGTGTAAATGTGTATATGTATATACTTAGATACAGACACACACATACACGGGCTCTGCATAGGAATTTAGGCTGATACTACCTAATGACATCATCCTTGGAAACTTCAGCATCTGTATTATCAACTCTGCCAACCCTCCGAGTTCAGCACATCTTATGGAAGCACCAGCCCCAGCCCTCTTGACTGCAGCGAGAGTTCTTAGCTCTGGACAGTGGTACTTGTCTCTCCATCTCCCCACTCCCAACCTGCCCTCTGACTTCCCCTCACTTTTTTGTTTACTCGTGATGAGCCTATCCTAGGAGGATGTGTGGCGAAATAGAAAGGATACTGGCTTTGGAGTGAGATGCACACAGGTTGAAATCCTTTCCAGCTGCGTAACCTTGGGTCTTTACATCTGTTGTGTGGGGCTGATACCTACATTACAGGGTTGTTGAGAGGGTTAAATTTGATGATGTGTGTAAACACTTAGCCCATCTGCACATGGCTGATGATTAGCTCCTGAGAACTCATTACTCTAGATACTTCATATGCTAACAAGGTGAGTCACTCCTCAGTCTTACCTGTCACTCAGATTGGCACTGCCACTAAGGGCTTCAATCTGAAGCCCTCTCTAGAACCACCATATATCATGGGGAGGCAGGATGGTCTGGGGATGCTGGAATCACAACAGTGGGAGGAGAGAAGAGGATGGCAGAGTCCTAAGTCGCTGAGAGCTCATCCCTGCATCTCACCGCTTTGTAAGAATCAAAGGGTCAGTGCCCCCTGCAGCTCAATGTCCCTAGAACTGCACATTCTGCTCCTCTGTTGCTCTCCATTGTTATCGTTGTGACCTTTGCTGCTCTGTATTGTCACAGTTTACTAGGTCTCTTCTTGGCAAATTTGCATTCCTTCACTCTTCCTTCAATCTTATCTTCTCTATTTTTCTACTTTAAATCCTATGTTCCAACCAAACACTGGAATCCTATGAGCCATCCACCAAACAACCAAATCCTATGAGCCATCCACCACTTCCTGGTTTGTTACCTTTTTTCATAGCATACATTTCTTTCTAATCTAATATGTTATTTATTTTGGTTTTCTTGTGTCCCCCTTACCAGGATATAAGCTCCTTGAAGTCAGAGACATTTGTTTGTTGACCCACCCTTGCACTTAGACTAGTGCCTGGCCGTAGAATATGTTCAATAAATATTTGTTGAGTGAATTCCTGCCTTTCCTTTATGCTTCTTTACACAGTGGCTCCTTAGGGTCACCTTAATTTCCGATTAATTATGACGAGGAAGAAGTAAATCAGAAACTTGATAGCATTGTCTTCAGGTCTAAGCTTTGATCTCCTGGGATGAGGACCAAAGAATCACAGGGATCACCCTGCCGGCAAGAGTCTGGCTGACTCTGCAGCCCTCCCTTGGGTGTGACCTGCCTCATATGATGGGGTGCTCTCCAGCTGTTGGTGCTGGTCTGTGTGTGCCCCTGGGTGGGAGGTGTTGGACTGCTGGCCACCTTACTGGGGCTTTGTCCCATTAAGACACTGTCTGTCTCTTCCTGTTGGGCTTGTGGCTGCAATGCCTCAGGCCCTAGCACATTCCCGTTCTAACAACATTAAGTTCTCTTCAGGGCAGACCAACTGGTTCCAGGGATGGAAAGGCTAGGGAGGTAGAAATCAGAAGGTGAGAGTCCCAGTTCCAGCTGCATGTCTGGCACTTCAGACAAATCAATTACTTCAAAAACTGTTTTTGAAGAGTTTATAATGTGCAGATGGGGTATATAGAAACTGTAAAGATGGTTTTTGTTCTCTAAGAGGTTCTGATCTAGTTGGAAAGACAAGATACACACACAGTCATTCATTTTATCTTTAAAATATTTCTCCGATGTGTTCACCTCTTCCCATCCTCACAATCTGCACCCTCGTCCTCTCCATAACCACACTGTGCACCCAATTGTAGGTATCATCTGCTCTTGCCTGAATAACTACAGCTTTCCACCTGTTCCCACCAACTCTAATCTTGTCCCTTCTGACTGTTCTCTCACAGAATAGTTACCCTTTAAAAAGTTAATATCTCAATCAAACCACAATGCTCTCCTACTTAGAGATTTTTGCCAGACACCTTACCTTGACTTATTTGGACTTGCTGGTCTTCTTCTGCCCACCTCTCCTTTCTCATCTCATGATCCTCTCTTCTTACCAACCATAACATAACTTCTTCTGATCTCTTGGACCTGAGATATCTTTCCCACCTGGGGCCTGTGCATGTGTCATTGGTCTGCCTGGAATTCTCTGTGTCCCCACCATCCACCAGGTTCTGGTCTTCACATGGCCAGCTCCTTCTCATCTCTGAAGTTTCAGCTAAAAAGGAATCACTTTATAGGCCTTCTCTAAATCAAATTTCCCTGGTCATCCCATTGCAGGGCATTTTCTGTTTCCTTCAAAGACCTTATCTCAGATTGTAGGGATTGTTTATTTATTCGTCTCCATCACTGGATTGTATGCTCCCTGAAGTCAGGGACGGTGCCTTCTTCAATGTTCTGTCCTTATAAACCTCAATACCCACTCAGCACAGTCCCAGATATACTGCAAGCCTTCAAAAAACATTTTTACATGAAACAAGTAATGGCTAATAGCTGAGCATGCTGCCCCATAAGATGGCACTATAACTATATGAATTGTTGAATCAGTGAAAGATTGGATTAATATGGTAATTGTGCTCTGTGCCAGTTATCTTCAGGATCAGTTCAGTTCAGTTGCTCAGTCGTGTCCGACTCTGCGACCCCATGAATTGCAGCACATCAGGCTTCCCTGACCATCACCAACTCCCGGAGTTCACTCAAACTCATGTCCATTGAGTCGGTGATGCCATCCAGCCATCTCATCCTCTGTCGTCCCCTTCTCCTCCTGCCCCCAATACCTCCCAGCATCAGAGTCTTTTCCAATGAGTCAACTCTTCACGTGAGGTGGCCAAAGTACTGGAGCTTCAGCTTTAGCATCATTTCCTCCAAAGAACATCCAGGGCTGATCTCCTTCAGAATGGACTGGTTGGATCTCCTTGAAGTCCAAGGGACTCTCAGGAGTCTTCTCCAACACCACTCTATATAATTAAATACATTAAAAGATCATTAGAAACCTTAAAACTATGCACAATCCTAAAATCAGTTTAAGTTGTGTATTTGCCATGTTGGATATATTTAGGTCAGTCAGGCTGGCGAGTGATCAAGAACTCATATTAATGTCTTAGCACACTTGCTTCATTTAAAATTGGTATTGAAACTGTGATCTTGTCCTGAGAAACATCTTTTAAAAAGACAATTGCACTTGCAGGGAGATGACCCTCCTTTCCCAAAGGCCCTGCAGAGAGGTGTTCTGTTGAATCCTTTTCAGATAACCTGGGAGTTGAGGGTGGCTCTGTTATAAGTCCTTCCCTGTTAAGCATCAGATTGTAGCAGTCTTGGTGGGTGGCTGCAAAAGGCAGCTTTCTCTGTTGTGTCCACTCACAAAAGAGTTATTCTAAAACATATCCAGTGGACTACTTAAGAAAGTACCTGCCTTATGTGGCTGTAAGTCGTCTTACAAACATGCTATGTGTAGTACTGAGCACAGTGTACATTTCTGAGAGCAGCTGCTTCTCGTTTCATCTGACCTGATATTGATTCACCATCCTTGCTGGATTCAGCGGTTTGCTCAGTGGCATCGGAACATGGGCTTGATGCCTGTTGGCAGCTCCTGCCATCTGGGTGCCTTTCAGTTTCATCCCTTTGATTGTAGAGCAGTTTTGCATTATTGATAAATTACAGGTATGGTACTCAGAAGGAGGAAAGGGCAGCTCAGAGTGAATGGCGGTGCCCTTGGGTACGACACTCACTTGGACTCATCCATTAGACAATCCTATGTAGTAAAAGGTATGTTTATGGGATTAGTTATTAATCACAAAACAGGATAGGAGTTACTTGACTGCTAATTATAACGCTGGATGAGCACATAAAATCATCATAATAAACAATATCATCCCTGTAGGACCCTTCACATGAAATCGGTCCAGCCAGACAAATATTTATTTACATAAACATGGAATCTTAAAAAAAAGATCCTAAAAAAACTAGCAACAATCAAATAAGCAAAATGTGTGTATAGAAGCTAATAAAAATTAGTACCTTAAAAAAAAACACTGCAAGCTATGTTTTCTGTAATTACACCAAACCCTAGAGTTTTAACCATGTAATAGTAATTTTTTCGTGTTTTTGCAGTTATTGTCCTTTTGATTTACTTAACTATGTCTAACTTGAACAAACAATGTTAAGTGGGGAAACAGATGCGATTAAATAGCCTGTAATTATGTTTTTAGTCAACTGCTACCATCACAGACTCCTCCTGCTACTCGGACCAGAAAAAAAGTGACCTAACTGATTTTACCAACTGCTTTGCCAGGCCCTGATGCAGAATAGATGGCCTTATTAAGCAATCAAAAAATCAGCCATTACAGAGGAATGGTAATCAACAGTGTTTATACAGCTCGCACACTAGCCCCACAATACACAATCAGGACCATGAATTCTGCTAATTGGGTACCTTCTGCGTCCAGAGGTGCCTGCAAAGGGAAACAAAAGGGACTTGAAAATTAGTGTTTGTAGCAATTAGTTTCTGTCTAAAGGCTTAACCCAGTTCACGGAAACCATGATTCAAACAAGGATTATTATAGCAACTCTGGTTTTTAAATGTCTTCTGCCATTATTTGAGGTAGGATTTAGCTTGGCAAAAGTAATATAGATACGTCCTCTTTTTTTTTTTTTTAATTTACTTTAAATGATTTTTGTTTTAAACTTCACAAAAATCAAAACCATTAAGCCATCTGCTTTAAATTTTCTGGCATTCAGTGTTTTTTTTTCCTCTTTTTTTTTTAAACCTATGATCCTGCTCAAGACCAGTTGAAAAGACTGTTAAATACATGTATTGTTGAGGAGCTTTGCTCAGAGGGATAATACAGTTGAGTTTGTTGTGCCATTATTTCTCTCAGAATGATTCATAGTTTAGTAGGAAAACATAGGGTATAATTCTTGGTGAAGGAAAAAAGAGCAGCAAGTGTTTTATTTATAAATGTATGTACAAGTTTACATTCTAAGTAATACTGCTAAAATAGTCCAGAGGGAGAATGTAAGTTCTGTGTATTTTATCTGAGTAGCGTAGCAAGGCATTTCCAAATGGGCTCCACTGAAAGCCAATGGGTTTTATAAAATTCATTACAAAAAGCCTTTTGCCCTCTTTTTCCCTTTTCATCTTTAGCATTTCTGACGTAATAATCAGACAAATCTCTGTGCTTCACTTCTGTCTTTATGACTCCCTGCTGTAGACACTCAAAGGGCAAATTAATAGTAGCACAATTTGAGGGACCTCTTAAACTCCCATGGAAAGCATCAGCTGCAGGTTCTCGCTTCCTTGAAGCTCTCCACATGGCCACAGAAGGATCCTAACAGCAACATCAGAAAGATTAGGAAGAGGAAAAGAAAACCTTATGATTCAGAAGGAGACAAAAGAAATAATCGATGTTTCATTTGCTGTGATTTAAAGGCTACATAAGCAAATGACAGTTTGTCTTTTTAAATTTATTAATAACCCGCTCTCTTGAATTACTTAAATGGTTAATCAATGTGTCAATAAGTATGGTAAAAATTTTTATTATTAACAGCAAATTTGACATTATTAAGACAGAAATTCTAGAAGGGATATTGGTACTTTGAAGACAATCAGAGTGATAAGTGTGATCGTTTTAGAGACACTGTAACCACGTTTTACTCCTGACTGATTACATTACATATTGATATTAGTGAGCATTAGTATGTAGTGCAATCAGTCAGGAGAAAATGAGTGAAATGTGAACTAATGAGAGCTAATTGTATCATATAATAGCAAGGACACAGAATTCTATCAATTAAATTAGTTTGAGATGAAACAAATATGAATATAATAATGTTTATAATAATGAGGCAATTAGAGCTAATGAAATCAGAGTTAATAAAGACCAAGATCCCTGTTCCATTTCTGCCCTTCTCCTCCTGATTCCTTCAAACTGGGTTGTGTTCCATTCACTGGATTATTTTCAGCCATTGATGCGATGTCTGTGCATGTTGAAGATGTAGGAATGAAGAATATAAACCTCCACAGTCTGTATGTTTCTTGATCTTATACTTTCAGAAGACTCCCCTTGACCTGTCAAGGTAGTCACCTCTGATGAAGAAATCATGTCTTGTTCTGTATACTATCTTCATAGACTATCTTTTCTTGATCCAGAATAGAAATGAGCACTTCTTGGCATAAATGCTGGTCTTATATTGTCCATATATTGGAGCTGACTCTTCAGGTCCAGTGCCTTGCCATTGTGTAACTCAGTTGAATTCTGCTTATTAGCTGCTTCTTCCGTGTCCTTAAGTTGCTGGCATTCGTTCCATTTAATTTTCTGATTCAAAGAGTCACAAGTGGGATGGCAAAGCCAGATTTGTAGATCCTTGGACAGTAATGTACTCTCCAGAAGAAATTATGTTCATTCTCTCTCAGAAGATGGTTTTGAAGACCCAATTTCAGGTTGGTAAAGTATTAACATCAATGAAATGATTAGGACCCATATTATATTTTGTAATTTATATTGAATCTAATAGTCCATGTTCCTGAGCACCCTATAAGGCAGTGGGTATGGTTATTAAAGAAGACGAAGCAGTGATATATTTCTGATCAGTTTAGAAACTCATTCATTTAACTGTACCAATAATGGATTAAGAAAGTATTTTCTGTAGTACATACCTATTATATCATAGCTATTGTATTGGTAATTGACAGGAAATTTGAATTTTTAAAAATTTCTTCTCGATTATCTATTTGGATGTTACTCTGGTTATTGTACTTCTATTTGTCCTTGATTTAGGCTGGAGTTAGTGTTAGTGAATGATACTTGCCCGTTAAAGTAGGTGGAACTTTGTCTTGTAAAAGTTTCAACAAACTTTCTTATTTGACTACTTTTTTTTTTTTTTTTTGTATATATTATGGGTGTTTTTGCTTTTGCTGTTACATTAAAAAGACATCAGAATGGGCTGTGAATTAATGTTTCACTTGCAAAAGGTTATGGATTATGCTCAGCTGGTTTCTCAGGCTGGCACAGGGTTCATGATTAGAAGAATAAAAACAAAGATGAATTGAAAATGTCACTAACCTTTATTGGGCCCTGAGAATCCTGGAGCCTGCGTGACAGGAGGCTTTCCTGTTTTCAACAGGATAAAGAAGATTGAAACAAAACAGCCCAGATCTTGGCTATTTACATCTTTTAATGAATGCTCTTCACGTTTGGGTTTCTTTGTCTGTCTCCCAGTTTTCAAGGGTTTAACTGTAAAAAGTGTGGATGGTATCACATATTATTAAAAACCATGGAGCAGACATCTGTCTAAGATGGTTTTTCCTCCAAATCATGCCCAATATAAAGGGCATGTTTACAGCTGTGCATGTGTATATGGCCAGTAATTCATTCTCAGTGTTCACCAGCACTGAGTTGAAAAGTATTTTCAGCTATACTGTAAGTAAAGCTGTGTGTTTAAATGGGGCACGTTGGAGGGATATTTAAGGTGAGATCTAAAGTCTTACATGTGATGGGCCCACTGGATTTGAATTTGGTTGTGCTATCTTTAAAAACCTTCTGTGATCAATAAACAAATATATTCACACTCTAGATCACAGAACCTCATCAGAATAGAGGAAAGTCAAACTAACACCGTATTTATATAAACTGTAGAGCATCTAGAGATTAAACTGTGGTCCAGTGCTGGTCAGAATAACACATCTAACCAGTGTTAATTTGTTTGAAATTTAAATTTCTATTAAAATCCACTGTCTTTGTTTCCTTACAGTGATTTGGACTTGGTTGTTCCTGACCTAAATATGAATAACATTGTAGCACCTGAAACATATTAATCTGTTTCTTTCTCCCTTAATTTTTCTTCCTGCTACTGCCCTGTCAGGCACAACTTGTGACAAATTGTGTTGTACTTTTCACTGATTCCATAGGTAGTTTGAAAAAGTACTCTATGAAGATTACTAGAGAAATCTCAAAACATATTCCTTCATTCTGGACTGTACATATGTTGTGGATGAAGAATTTTAAGCTTTTAACAATACATTTAGCTGTTCTTGAATTAAAATGATGTCTATAGGCTCGTGCTTAGTTCAAAATTACTTTGTTGTTGTTTAGTCACTAAGAAATATTTCAGTGCAAATCTGATCTATATGGATTGAATGACATTTTTCTTGGGGCAGAGTTTAAATATTTGAGAAATATAAGCTTGTGCCTTTTAATTCTCATTTACCTAATTATATATTATTCTTTTAACAGATTTTGTTTTGCATTTTGAAACATGATCAAAGTGATCTTTTGGCCAGAAAGTGTTTTCATTTAAAAATATGAAGCATTTTATATTTTTATTTGAAAATAGCCTTAGTAAAATCATATCTAATTTATAATGATTAAACAAAACTTATGCCCAAAGGTTGAGCATTTTATTGAGCAAATGATCAGCTTTATTTTCAAGCATAAAGTTAAGAGACTTACCTGGTAGAAAGGAAGTTTCTATTAGTGGCATTTTTTTTTACTCAAAAGTGACAATTTTATAATTGTGGCAATTTAAGACTTATTCACGCATATAACATTCTTTTATTTCACAACAGTAAGGTGAGCTTTTTAAACTTAAAATCATGTTTCCTATTTGGAAAAATATATGACTTTTTCATGTAAAGCCAATCACTCAGGTTTCAATTTGAAGGATCGTAGGTTGGTAATGGAGCTCCAGTTTTAACGTTGATGATTTATGTGATTCTGAAAGTCATATAAACTCTCTTTATTCAAAATTCCTTTGTACTGAATTATTTTTCACTACATCAGTCAGAATAGGCTAGGTTATGCTGCAGTGACAAATAAACTCTACATCTCAGTAGATTAAAATAACCAAGGTTTAATTCTCACTCACGTCTTCATCAAGAATGAGTTGGGAGCTGTGCTGTGTCATTGTTACTGTCTAATGCTAGAACCTGTGTTGATGGAGTAGCCTCTCTCTGGAGCATTGCCCATTGTGAAGGCAGAGAAAATAGAAAATATGAGAAAACACACACTAATTCTTAAAGCTTCCATTAACCATTGGCTGAACCCAATCTAGCTTCAGGCAGCAAAGAAGAATTATACCATTTAATGGAAGAAAACGAAAGACATTGCTACCTGTTAACAGCCTTAAGACCACCGTACACTCTCCTCACCCACTACCCCGTGTTTATTTACTTACAAATGTTATTGTGTGACAAAGTAATACACTGAAAAAATCACTAAAATTAAAAGAAAAACCACTTGGACTCCTATTACCCTAACATATCAAACCTTTTAATTTGTTCAGGTTTATTTAAACACCTTGGCAATATATATAATCTTTTATATAGTGGTATTGATTTTTTTCTGTTTGTATTAGTTGGACAAATTTACCGATGATTTTCTAAATGCTGGTGAACTCATTAATGAGATTTGTTTCAAATCTTTACCTTGTCATGGGTTTCTAACCTGCCTGTGATTATATTATCTTTGTTATGATTTTGACTTATAACTTAATATAAAAGAGAAGTTGGGGGTAAGTATGTAAGATAATAGCTTACATGTGGAGTATCTTAAACTATTTTATGGAAGTTTCCATTGTAGTTAAAAAAAGTGTTTTTCTTTTAATGTGTATGTGGACTAAGATAGGCCCAGATACTTTGAAAAGGAATCTAATATGGGTCTGTTTTTCTAAAATTTCAGTTAAATTGTATTTCAGTGTTACATTGTTTTTAATATAAGAAACTTATACTTAGGTGCTTTTATTAGGATGGGATTACAGAGCTTGATTTACACAGGGGTGTGTAAAGCCTGGATTTTGTGAGGAGAGTCAATGAACAAAAGGACATGTGAAGAGTTTTATTGTGTAATATATCCAATTTAAAGCTTTAATTTTCAAATGATCATGAGAGGGTATATTGGCTATTTTCTTTAGTATTAATGTTTGTAGTAATATTATGCTAAAACCCTTATTTTGTTATGAATAAGACATTTTTGATAGGTAAAATAAACTTATCTTTGATTGGGGTCTTATCAGTAGCAATGCCTTTTTTTTCTTTTAATCTCTTTCTGGAGAAGTTGTTTCGAGTAACATTAATCATGAGTAGGTTTGGATGGTGCAAGCAATATTACATCCCAATATATGGGATATATTTATGTCATGTATGTTTTATGACAGTTTTTTTTTCATTGTCAAGGTTGCCAATGACCTCTGTGTTGCCAGATCCAGTGACCAGTCCTTAATATTTCCCGTTCTTAGTCCTGCAGCATCGTTTGACACAGACAATGTGCCCCCTTTCCTGGAACTGGTTCTTCACTGGACTTCCAGTGCACCCATGGTGTCTCGGTTTTGTTGTTTCTTTGTTTACCTGTCTCACCGGCTATACCTTCCCAGTCTTTGCTGTGTATATCCTCTTTGGATCTTACTGATTAAATGTTTGAGTGGGCCTCTTTTCTGTATATCTAAGCTTGCTTGTTAGATGATCTCATCCAGTCTTATGACTTTAAATGTCATCCATATGCATATGACCTAAATTTATATCCCCAGCCCTGCCTTTCCCCTGATATCCAGACTCATGTAGATATTTTAAATGATGTTTCTGTTTAGATGTCAATAGGCATGTCAAATTTAATGTCCAAACAAATCTTGATTCTTTTTCCTCGTTATCTTGCTTTCTACCCATTGTTCACCACCGCACTAAGTGCGAAACTCTTTGCCAGATTTCGCATGACAAAAGCACTGGGATGGGTCATTCTTGACTCTCCTCTTCTTTTGTATCCTGTGTGTAATCCTTTGACAAATCCTGTTGGCAGTTCTTCCTTCATAGTAAATCCCCAGACTACTTGTCGACATTGCCTGGTACTCCTGTCTGAGCTGCCACCATTTTTCTTTTTTTTTTTAAATTTATTTATTTTAATTAGAGGCTAATTACTTCTCCTGGATGATTGCAATAGTCTCTCCATCTCTCCACTGGTCTTACTCTTGCAACTGTAGATACCTCCAGCCTTTTGAAAGTTTGTTTTATGTCGCTTGACTTTTACGAAAGACCTACATTAGTATCTATTTTGGCTAACAGCAAGAAATCTGCACAGGATTTTTGCTTTTACCAAAAAAGGCAAAAATTGAAAATAATCTTCATTGTTTGTTTTGCAGTGAGTTGTTACAGAGGCAGTGCACACCCCAGCAGAGGCACCCCAAGCTTCTTCCTGGGGAACAACACTCAGTATCCAGCCACCATGGCTTTGAACTGTGTCTGTGAGCATCTGCACTTTATTTTATTTTGTGCACCTGTTAGTAAGGTGTGGCCTACTGTAATTACTTCTTAATTTTACACCATTTTGGCTTATGAAAGATTTCATAGAAACAATCTGCTTTCAAATATCGGTGGGATCCTGTGACACTGTTCTTTAATACTGTTTATTCTCTAATGAGGCGGCTTATTTGTTCTTTAAAAATCTAAATCTGTTCATGGCAAATCCTCCGATTCTTCCAATCTCACTTAGAGAAATCTTCAGGAATAAATATTTTGATTCTTTTAGCAGAATGTAGACATTGTTTTGTCAGGCAGAGTTTGATCAAATTGTATGACTCTTTTTTTGCCCTCTATTATGATTCTCTGTTGGGGTGTAATCCAGAATTTACAGAGTGAGCCTTTTACTGATAAACAATTTCTTATTCTCCTTTCCTTGGGTCACCCATTTCTCTTAAGTGGTCTAGTCATGTGGTGGTGATGATAAAGCTGCTAAAAAATCATACCCACTTCTCATTTCCTTCATTATTTTCAACACAGTGCTAAGATTAGAATGGGAGCAAGGAGACATTTTTATCAACTTTGGGGTTCATGATGTCAAGTGAAGGAATGGATTAATACACTTGTCTTTCTTTGCCAGTGAGTTTTTAAACTTCTATTATTGTTCTCTATTAGGTCCTTCCTTTTGAGTCTGCACTATTTTGATTAAGACAGATTTGTGTCAGGTCCCATCATTTATTTGCTTTTTTAATCCTGGTTACTGAGAGTCTGGATCATGATCTTTCATGTCACTTATCTTCTGAGGACTGTATACATCTAAGAGACAAGGTAGCAATGTCTGAACTATCGCCATTGAAAAATGAACTTCTTAATGTTATTTCCTGGGTTGTCATTTAAGGCTGTTCTCTGCAGCCTATTTTCTGGAATTTGATTGCAGTTTAAGAGTTCCGTATAGTTGAACATCTATCCTATAGATAAAATAGTTCTTTCAGACCACGCAGGTTGACAAGTCAGTTAACCACCCAGCCATGCATGCTACCTTAATAGTGTGGGCAGAGAACTGAGTTTCTTTGATTCCTCCTCTCAGGGATTTTCCCAGCATAACCTAGTAAATTAGTTACATAATTGTTGTTGTTCAGTTAACTCAGTCGTGTCCGCATGGTATATTAAAACTTGTATGAGAGGTAGAGACTACACTTTTTCTGATACCTAGCTTCAGAGCAAATCGAATGATATTTTCCCAAATTTGTGCTCACATTTCAGTGATATTTTTCTAAATCTGTGCTCACATTTCAGCAATTTGATAGGAGGAGTAATGTCTTCTGATTCGCCCAGGCTGTTTTCCAGAGAGAAGCCCCTTTTCTTTATATGGTGTAAGCTAGATTTCCTAAATCACAAAAAACGCTGACCGAGATTTTCTTTGAGTTCTTCCAACCTTGAGGATGAACTTTAGTGATTTGGGAACAAAATTGACAGCATTTTCAGAAGGAAAGGCCAAACTGGCTGCTCTGAAACTGGTTTCTCAGTGTCCCAATGTCCCTGTCTGACTCACGTGCTGCCTGCTGCTGTTGCAAAGCTTTCAGCCTCTTTAAATGGTACTAATCATTTGGATGTTGCTTGACCCCTTTAGGTCTTGGAAAAAAGAAATGATTTTACTGGTGGTGAGGGTGGCTAGATACACACTACTGGGAAATGACGTTTTCTATTTTCTCAGTCTAGGCAAGCCATTAATGAGCAAGCTTTCCCATATACTTTCCCCCAAATTTTACCTGATGGGACCATGTCTGGCTCCAACTAAGTAGTTTGTGTTATGCCTGATATTCTGGGAAAAGGGAAAAAATATTCCACAAGGAATCTAAATATAGGACGTAGTTGTTTAGATTAGCTTTCGGGGTGTGCTGTCACTCTAAACTTAGACATATCTTCCAGTGATACGGTGCTTTGGTTTGTAATCTTGTGATGTGTGCAAAATTTTCTGTCTTTCTTGGCCTTGTTGCCTACGCCAATACATGCAAGGCTAAGTCTGGTTTATTGTGTTTCCATTATCTGTGATAATTGACTCATAATTTTACTTTGAAT
Organism: Bos indicus; assembly: GCF_029378745.1. NCBI lineage: Eukaryota > Metazoa > Chordata > Mammalia > Artiodactyla > Bovidae > Bos > Bos indicus. The sequence continues at coordinate 46,379,428 of NC_091780.1, forward strand.
ATTATGAAGAATTTCCTTTCCTATTCTTTCTTAAAAACACGTGGCTAAACTTCAGAACTGACGTAGAATGATTCTGTTATTGTCATTAAAATGGTAAGCACTGTATCTGTAAGCCTAGTAAAGACAGCATAGAATGGACTGCTTTCCCCTTTGTTACTAGTTGTAATTTGAACTTCAAAGGACAGGGACCCTTTCCTTTTGTGGCTTGTAAGAATGCAAGGGCCACTGGGGCACTCCACTGGTAGGGCTATCCCAAGCTCCAAGTTGATTTCCTGTGCTACTCAGTGGACAGTTCAATACAGATAACTGGAATCACAAAACTGCTTTGAAAGAATGAACTGGTAAGAGAACTGACGGAAGACCTCTTTTAACTCTAAAGAGCATTCATTACATAACTCCAAGTTTAGGAAGACTTGGGTTCAACCTCTAGACTCTAGTAACAGGAAATGAAACTTAGGATCAATCAATTTAAATAAAAAGTTAAAAATATTGGCCTTAAGTCCTATTTTCTAGAATATTCTTTGGATAGATTTATTTTCATTTTTCCTGTTTTATTTTTAATTTTTAAAGCATCATGATTTTCTTTCAGCATTTTCTTTATATTTACTTTTGCTTTATTTCTACCTTTAATGATTTATACTTTTATGTTTTAATATCTGTAACTTTTTAATATATTAGCAATCTTATCTTTATCTTTCTACATTTCTCAGTTTCTTGTTTTATATTCTTGATATTTTAAAATATTCTCTAATTTTAAATTAGCCCAAACCTTTATTCTTTTTATTCTCTCTTCCTCTCTCCCTCTCCTCCCTTCTCCCTCACCCCCCGCCCCCAGCAATGCATTACCTCCACCACTCTCTTTTTAAGAGTTTTCCAAAAATTATATAGGCTTAAAGTACTGAGTTTCCCTGGTGGCTCAGCTGGTAAAGAATCCGCCTGCAATGTGGGAGACCTAGCTTCGACTCCTGGGTTGGGAAGATACCCTGGAGAAGGGAATGGCTACCCACTCCAGTATTCTGGCCTGGAGAATTCCATGGACTGTGTAGTCCATTGGGTCTCAGAGAGTTGGACACGACTGAGCAACTTCCACTTTCAACGTACTAGTGGCTCAGGCAGTAAAGAATCTGCCCGCAATGCAGAGACCCAGGTTTGATCCCCAGGTCAGGAAGATCCCCTGGAGAAGGGAATGGCAGCCCACTCCAGTATTCTTGCCTGGGAAATCCCATTAACAGAGAAGCCTGGTGGTCTACAGTCCAAGGAGTCACAAAGAGTTGGACGTGACTGAGCAACTAACACTTTCACTTTTCACTTCCTAAAAACCCTGCCGATCTTATTGTGCAGATAGTACATTTGATTTGCTAAACTTTGTAATTTCTTACACAAATGGTCTTTCTACATTTTCTGAAATATGCAGCCCTGCTCCACCGCCTCTGCAGTGTATGTCAGTGGACAGTAGTGGGTTGGTGTGTCTTGGTCTCACATCTGATCTGTTTGTGAAACCCACTTTGGAATATTATTGATATTCTGACTATTGATAGTCCTTAATTATTTTAATAATAGAAGTATAGAAATTATGAAATTATTATTATTGCACTTAGAGATAAGTGTTTGTGCTCATATGTTTATACCTAATATTTTCTTCAAGCCATTCTAGAAAACCTACTTTAGGAGACTCTGAAAATTATTCTCTTGCATTTTTCATAGTTTCCTTCTTTCTGACTTCTTGCTATTTCCATCCTGAAGAAGCAGCTCTATGCTCTTCCAAACCTCCTTTGAAGCAAGGATAACTTTTCTGTTTTCAAAGTTTTCTTTAAAGCCATAGAAGACAAATAATGTCTAAACTTTCTATAAAATAAGTGGGAATAAAACATATGTAAAGAAAATGAGATTTGCCTTGAACCTGTCTCTACAGGGGTCAAATTGTGTTCTTAAAAAGTTGCTGAAGATCTATTTATCATGGGAGACTTTAAATAAAATTTTAAATCAGTCTCTTACAAAAAAATGGAATATCATGCATATGCACATGTGTGTAAGGGTTTGCTCTATTTATGGGTTTTATCTGTTTATAGGACTTAGTTTACTAAGAGTGGTTGAGTTTCTCAGGGACAGAGTCATATTAACCAAACTCTTAATCTGCACTAAAGAATATGAAGGATGGCACACTATCTCTGTAGAACTACCTCAAATGGTTTAGAGTCAGAAGGTGACTTGATGAACTTGGACTCTGGTCAAGGGGAGTTAATTATAAACTCTGTATGTTTAAGGCATAAGGATGTTAGCCTATGAGAGCCTGAGGAAGCTATGGCTGTAATAATGACATTCTTGTCCTAGGACTGGTCAGGTCCCTAAGTGAGGCCATACTTTTCCTTCTGTGAAGGACGTGGGGCGCTGAGTGAGAAGTTGCACCATTTTTAAATCATAAGGGGAAGTTCAGTGCCACAGTAGCAGTTACTGCAGGCTATGCCTGGCCAAGTGGGCCTCCTAAGTCTTCCCCCATTATCATCTGAATAAAACCAGGAGGATAGAAAAAAAAAATTCATTTTCCCAATTTCCAAACCAACCAATCTTCATCTAACAAGTTCTTTCTTTAAGGATGTTATACCATTGCTTAGCTTAAAGTCAAATTCTAATTTTTTCCTAATTCTGGTCCAGGAAATGTTTTGTCTCAATGAAATATATTAGGTATATCTGATTCTTAGGTACTGATTTTTAGCTAATTTTCAAGAATCTCAATTATCACCTTTAGTATAGCCTACAATCACCAATCTCTAACTCAGCGCACATGAATTTGAACAAACTCCAGGAGACAGTGGAGAACAGAGGAGCCTGGTGTGCTACAGTTCAGAGTCGGACACAGTTTAGTAACTGAACAACAATAGCCTACAATGTAAGAAGATTATTATACTATGCTTTGCAATAATATATAAAGCTGCTGCTAAGTCGCTTCAGTCGTGTCTGACTCTTAGCGACCCCATGGACTGCAGCCTACTAGGCTTCTCCGTCCATAGGATTTTCCAGGTAAGAGTACTGGAGTGGGGTGCCATTGTACTAATGTTTAAATAAGACTTGATGTGTAAGATGTAATACTCTGCAAAATGATAAAGGCTCTAGCACATGATGACACCATTTAATGACCTCCGTTGATTATTTTATCACTTAAAATGGCAAGGTATTTCCCAAATAATGAGTGGATGCTTTCTATTATGTAATGATAAAAAGTACCATTTGTATTTTAGAAGTTGATGGTAAAAGGGCTTAAGGTTATAAAAATAGTATTTATTCTTACTAATTTAATTATTCTTACTAATTTAATTTAATATTTATTCTTACTAATTTAATCTAACTAATTTATTCTTACTAATTAAATTATTCTACAACTCTGCTCACAGATTCATTTCACAAGGCAAAAGATACTGGGGTCCTTCCTGTAGAATGCTGTTCTCACACCCTCACAATACAAACAATAGCTGCAACTGAACTGCACTCAGTTCTAATGGTATAGTACCTGAAAATGTAAAAATCCTTCTAGCTCCAGTGATATTAATTATTGGAAAAATTATTGTAGAGCTTAGCTCAAAAACCTATACATCTGAGATGGTCAATGAAAATTTGTTGATGGATTAGACAGATCATTGCATTTCAGCTGTTCAGTGTCAAATGGCCCAGGTAGTTTGATATACAGTATTAAATTATAGGAACAACTATTTTCACAGGAGGCAGAAAATGTGTATCTGAACATTCCCTGTCTCTATGGGAAAAGCATTATGTAGAAGCTTTTAGGTAATATCTTCCTTTGATGAAGGAAGTATCTTTCCCCATGCTATTTTTCTACTATATTTCATCCATGCAGCAGCAGCAGCAATCAAAAAGTCATTGAGTGTTCACTCATTGAAATGTGTTGTTGCTCTAAGCACTTTTGTATGAAAGATTTTAAAAATAATTATATTTATGAAAATTTAAGAACTACCAAATCACACACTTGAATCAAACTTTTAATTTTGGGGTATGTTCATCTCACCCCTCTTTTTGGGCATTTCTTGTAATTAAAACTTACATTTAGGTTCTTGATTAATAGTCTGTCTCTAGATTACAGTGGGGTTCCCTGGTGGCTCAGACGGTCGAGTCTGCCCGCAATACTGGAGACCTGGGTTCGATCCTTGGGTTGGGAAGATCCCCTGGGGAAGGCAACAGCAACCCACTCCAGTATCCTTACCTGGAGAATTCAATGGACAGAGGAGCCTGGCAAGGCAGTGGATTGATTAGAGCAGTAGACAGATTAGAGCAGTGGATTGAGCCTTGCAAAAGGAGGCCTCAGTGTGTGCCCAGGGTTTGGAAACCTTGCTTGTATTGTGTTCATTGTTGAGCACCAAATACGTGCCACGACTTGTCACTAGCATCTCTAGCTTGAAAAGCGTTGGCTATTTCCTTGGTCCTTAAACTTTGGTTGTTGCTTTGGGGGTGTGATCTATGACTTCAAAATTAGGGGTTACATCTGTTTGGCTTGTGCCATGAGCTTGCACAGCTGGGTAGCTCTCCTCAGTAGCAGGTTCTGCTGACCATTTCCTATTCTTTCCTGTAAGTGATGGATGGTTATATCATAAACATTTTCTGAATTATCACTAAATAATGATTATAAACAATATCACTGAATAATGATGATGAAGTCATGGAGCTGATCCTAGGTCTCTTTTTAAAAAGGGCAGCCCAGAAGGAATTTCAAGTGATAGACATCTCTCTCAAAACAGGGTGCATGTCCTTAGAGACCTGCAAATCTTGCTAAAGTCTGGTATTTGCTCTTCTTTCCAAAAAAAGATTTTCCTTGTGATGAGATCTCTTAGAATTCACTCTCTTAACAACTCTCATTTATAATGTAAAGTGGTGTTAATGATCTTTTTCTTTTTCATGCTCTACATTTTATCCCTAGTACTTATTTATCTCACAGCTGAAAGTGTGTACCTTTTGCCTGCCTTTGTCTAAACAACCCCCCCACCCCACCCACTGGCCACAAATGTGACCTACAACACTGCCTTAGTTCCTGGTACACAATATAGTGATTTGATACTTATATACATTTTAAAATGATCACCATGATAAGTCTAGTTGTCTCAGATGAATATTTTTTTTAAATGTTATTTCTTATCAAGTCTACTCAAGCTTCAAAATGGTAGTTTTTTTGTTTTTTTTTTTAACTTTAAACTTTTAATTTTGTATTGGGGTATAGCTGATTAAAAATGTTGTGGTAGTTTCTGGTGAACAGCGAAGGGACTCAGCCATACATATACTTGTATCCATTCTCTCCCAAACAGTTCTCCCATCCAGGCTAGCACATAACATTGAGTAGAGTTCCATGTGCTAATGGTGATGATTGTTTTTAACCAGATGTATTCTAGGTCAGAGGAGAAGGCAATGGCACCCCATTCCAGTACTCTTGCCTGGAAAATCCGATGGACAGAGGAGCCTGGTAGGCTGCAGTCCATGGGGTCGCTAAGAGTTGGACACGACTGAGTGACTTCACTTTCACTTTTCACTTTCATGCATTGGAGAAGGAAATGGCAATCCACTCCAGTGTTCTTGCTTGGATAATCCCAGGGACGGGGGAGCCTGGTGGGCAGCTGTCTATGGGGTCGCACAGAGTCGGACACGACTGACGCGACTTAGCAGCAGCAGCAGCAGCAGCAGCAGCATGCTAGGTCAGAAGAGCATTCTTTTCTTAATGCTTTCTCCTGTGGTTGGCATTTAAAATGCTTTTATTTTGTAGAAAGTATTGCAAGGAGTGTATTTATGCTTATGGGTTTTTTCTTTTGTTGAAATAAGATAATATAGGTAAATTATCAGGCACACATAGTCTTCCTAGAAGAAATTTCTAGGGCATTTATTATTGACAATGAATGAACAATTTATTGGCTCTTTATTTTTGGGGTCATAGACCGGGAGCTGGCTGTGGCTCAGATCATGAGCTCCTTATTGCCAAATTCAGATTGAAATTGAAGAAAGTAGGGGAAACCATTAGACCATTCAGGTATGACTTAAATCAAATCCCTTATGATTATACAGTGGAAGTGACAAATAGATTTAAGGGCCTAGATCTGATAGATAGAGTGCCTGATGAACTATGGACGGAGGTTTGTGACATTGTACAGGAGACAGGGATCAAGACCATCCCCATGGAAAAGAAATGGAAAAAACCAAAACGGCTGTCTGGGGAGGCCTTACAAATAGCTGTGAAAAGAAGAGAAGCAAAAAGCAAAGGAGAAAAGCAAAGATATAAGCATCTGAATGCAGAGTTCCAAAGAATAGCAAGAAGAGATAAGAAAGCCTTCCTCAGCGATCAATGCAAAGACATAGAGGAAAACAACAGAATGGGGAAGACTAGAGATCTCTTCAAGAACATTAGAGATACCAAGGGAACATTTCATGCAAAGATGGGCTCGATAAAGGACAGAAATGGTATGGACCTAACAGAAGCAGAAGATATTAAGAAGAAGTAGCAAGAATATGCAGAAGAACTGTACAAAAAAGATCTTCATGACCCAGATAATCACGATGGTATGATCACTCACCATAGAGCCAGACATCCTGGAATGTGAAGTCAAGTGGGCCTTAGAAAGCATCACTACGAACAAAGCTAGTGGAGGTGATGGAATTCCAGTTGAGCTATTTCAAATCCTGAAAGATGCTGCTGTGAAAGTATTGCATTCAATATGCCAGCAAATTTGGAAAACTCAGCAGTAGCCACAGGACTGGAAAAGGTCCGTTTTCATTCCAACCCCAAAGAAAGGCAATGCCAAAGAATGCTCCAACTACCCCACAATTGCACTCATCTCACACGCTAGTAAAGTAATGCTTAAAATTCTCCAAGCCAGGCTTCAGCAAAACGTGAACCGTGAACTTCCAGATGTTCAAGCTAGTTTTAGAAAAGGCAGAGGAACCAGAGATCAAATTGCCAACATCTGCTGAATCATCAAAAAAGCAAGAGAGTTCCAGAAAAGCATCTACCTCTGCTTTATTGACTATGCCAAAGCCTTAGACTGTGTAGATCACAATAAACTGTGGAAAATTCTGAAAGAGATGGGAGTACCAGACCACCTGACCTGCCTCTTGAGAAACCTATATGCAGGTCAGGAAGCAACAGTTAGAACTGGACATGGAACAACAGACTGGTTCCAAATAGGAAAAGGAGTACATCAAGGCTGTATACTGTCACCCTGCTTATTTAACTTCTATGCAGAGTACATCATGAGAAACTCTGGGCTGGAAGAATTACCAGCTGGAATCAAGAGTGCCAGGAGAAATATCAATAACCTCAGATATGCAGATGACACTACCCTTATGGCAGAAAGTGAAGAGGAACTAAAGAGACTCTTGATGAAACTGAAAGAGGAGAGTGAAAAAGTTGGCTTAAAGCTCAACATTCAGAAAACAAAGATCATGGCATCCGGTCCCATCACTTAATGGGAAATAGATGGGAAAACAGTGGAAACAGTGTCAGACTTTATTTTTCTGGGCTCCAAAATCACTGCAGATGGTGACTGCAGCCATGAAATTAAAAGATGCTTACTCCTTGGAAGGAAAGTTATGACCAACCTAGATAGCATATTCAAAAGCAGAGACATTACTTTGTCAACAAAGGTCCATCTAGTCAAGGCTATGGTTTTTCCTGTGGTCATGTATGGATGTGAGAGTTGGACTGTGAAGAAAGCTGAGTGCCGAAGAATTGATGCTTTTGAACTGTGGTGTTGGAGTAGACTCTTGAGAGTCCCTTGGACTGCAAGGAGATCCAACCAGTCCATTCTGAAGGAGATCAGCCCTGGGATTTCTTTGGAAGGAATGATGCTAAAGCTGAAACTCCAGTACTTTGGCCACCTCATGCAAAGAGTTGACTCATTGGAAAAGACTCTGATGCTGGGAGAGATTGGGGGCGGGAGGAGAAGGGGACAACAGAGGATGAGATGGCTGGATGGCATCACTGACTCGATGGACGTGAGTCTGGGTGAACTCCGGGAGTTGGTGATGGACAAGGAAGCCTGGCGTGCTGCGATTCATGGGGTCGCAAAGAGTCGGACACGACTGAGTGACTGAACTGACGTGAACTGAAGAATATTTTGCCAATCTAAGCTGCGTCAACACCTTGCGTTGTTAAGAATACCAGCAAGAATGTGCTTACTCCTTTATATGTATTTACTATTTTTATAAATTGTCTGTTTATACCTTTGACCTTGATATTTGTCTTGAAAATAGCAATGCTACTGTCACTTATATTAGCTTTCTTTTTTTATTAAACAAGATAAAACAGTTTTTCATATTTGAATGTCAATTTTACCTTTGCAACTTCTGTCTCCATTGGTCTGACAATCATTCTATTCTGCTTATTTTTCAAGAATTTTATTTCCTATATTAATCTCTTTAATCTATCTGGAATTAGTTTTATTAATTGGTATATAGTGCAAATCCATGTTTTTAACAGATTCTTAACCTATTCATCCCTAAACTATGTTAGATAATCCTTCCTACTCTCTATTTAGTAATATGTTATTTTATAATATATTCATATTTAAGCTGTATAGTTGGTATACTTTTGATCTCTCTGTTCTGTTATGTTGGTCAAAATGTGGACATTTATTCTTGTTTTAATTCTTTTTACTTTCCAAATAGTTACTAAGAGGTTGGTTATGTGTCTTTCTTGTTCTGTTTTCCATTCAAACAAAGGCTGGACAAATTGCTCATGGTTAGTGCCATAATTCACTGTTGTGTTGAACTGTCATAATAGTTGTTTGAATTTTGATTTGAAACCAGACCTAGCAATAAGGGTCATTATTGTGATATATTTTATCTCCAGAATCTCACATGACAGTTTTTGAGGTCGTCTTAAATATCAAACTAACTCTAATCTTAAAAAGTCTCAATTTCCCTAGAGCTTATGGTTTGAACTATACAAAATTTCAGATGCTACTTGGATATCTGGTATTTGCAACCTAATGTCCCTTTGTAAATTAAAGATTAAGACCCAGAGGGACGGTACGGGGAGGGAGGTGGGAGTGGGGTTCAGGATGGGGCATACATGTACAGCCGTGGCACATTCATGTTGATGTATGGCAAAACCAATACAATATTATAGAGTAATTAGCCTGCAATTAAAATAAATAAATTTATATTAAAAAAAAGAATTCCATATTGTCACTCCGCCCTTTATGGATATTTTAGAGATGATTCTGTGTGTGTGTGCACACGTGCATGCTCATGTACATACATGTGGTTGGGTGTCTGCGTGTATGTTGAAAGATCGCTCAGAAAAAAGGTTTACTTATTTTGTTCCCAGTTTTAGATATTTAATGGTGACTTTAGTAAAAGGTAGAGAACTAAGCTCATACTTTACCTCTGCTCTTTTTCAAGATGCCACTGAAATTATAGAATAAAAAAAAAATCATAATTGTATTGCGAAACAGGATGGATAACATAGTGTCCAGTGATGAATGTAGGGAAATGCTTGCTTTCATACACAAACCTAATTGCATTAGGTTTTGGAAGGCAAATTTGGCTGAAGGTATCAAAATAAAAATGTATGTATCCTTTGAGCTAGTAATTACATCCCTAGGAATATATATTCCCCCCCCTCAAAATTTAAACTTATGCCCAAAGATGTATGTGGTAAAATATTCAACAACCTGAATGTCAAAAGGAAAAATTGATCATGCATGCATGCATGCATTTTGGATATTATTTGTATGATTATATTTATAAATGTGTTTGTGTGCTAAGTTGCTTCAGTCATTTCCAACTCTTTGCAACCCTTTGGACTGTACGTCACCAGACTCCTCTGTCCGCATGGGATTTAACAGGCAAGAATACTGGAGTGGGTTGCCATTCCCTCCTCCAGGGGATCTTTCCGACCCAGGGATTGAACTCTTGTCTCTTACGTTTCCTGCATTGGCAGGCAGCTTCTTTACCACTGGTGCCACCTGAGAAGCCCTTATAAATGTTACATACACTTAGTTATTACAGCATTAGAATACTTTGAAAACCTTTATATCCTATTTCTAAGCAGTGGCTACCATGAGAGGACAGTGGAAATTTAGTTGGAGAGTTGAAAGGGAATAAAATAAACTTTTATTTTTTTACTGTTTACAGCATTGTTTGAAAAATCATCAAATGAGTATCAAAATTGAATGATGTGCATGAGTTTCCTCTAGCTAGATTTCATTTTGCCCTGCATTCATTTTCCTGGAATGATCTCTCACATTTCTTTTTTTCTTCTGATTATTGATGATTTTATCTCATGATTCTGTCAGTTGAAAAATTAGTATAACTATAATTTAATGAGTAAATGGTATGGATGACATTTCTCTCTTGATATTATGGTTTCTGAAAGAGAGAAGACCATTAAAAATGTAGTATGATTTATTTGTTCTATATTCTCAAGACAAAATGTTGAGCTTGAAATTAGGTTCAGTTTTTAAATAGCACAGTTGTTGTTTTAATATTTATTAATAAGTGTCTGCGGTCCCCTTGATGCATTATCATATGTAGAATAGGCATGTTGTGCCTTCATTATTTCTACAGTACAAACTGAAAAAAAAAACATAGAATGGAGAACCAAAGGACGAGCAGGCAAATTTTATTTATTATGATAATCCCCCTCAAGTCCCCTTTTCCCGCTTTTGATCTAGGTAAAAGCAAGCTGGGAACCTAATTAAACCAGTGCTGAGTGAGACAAGATAGGATGCAAAAAAAATAAAAGATTCTGACCAACCAGATTTTGAAATGGAAGTTAATTAAGAGCAATGTACAAATAATCCCCGCAAATGGTGACATTTAAAAAAGCATTTGATATTCTGAAGCAGTTATGTAAATCATTGAAAATGAGACTCCAGAGGAAATGTAAAACATGGAGGCTCACCTTTTAATACCTTTTGGTAATGTTTTTCTGTGACTTAATGTTTGTCAGGGGACTGAGTATTTGAAGATAATTTGATGACAGAAATATTGTACCCCATGAAATGTGAAACCATAGAGGAGGGGCCGCCAAAAGGGAGATCTGTAGGTAGGCTCAATGTAACAATACCAGCAAGGAAACTAGGGACGTCCTCTGGCTCTATGGAGCTTCTGACCCTGTCTATGGTGTAGGAAGCAGAAACTAACAATATGCTAATGAATCAGGCTTAAAAAAGGGCATGACCTCAGTGTTCAAGAAGGCTCACACTGGGATGGGCTCTTGGAACAAGGGTGACAAAAACTAGACGAGCAAGCTACATCATTTACATTATAATCTGCGTATGGCTTTCAAAGAATTTTAGCTCATGAATTTCAGTAGGACAAGTAGAGGGCGTGTTTTAATAATTGCTGTTATCTGGAGAAACAAGAGCAGAATATTTAAAGATATTTCTAAGATCATACAGTTGGCTAGTGGTGGATTTAGGGAACTGACTCCAGGCGCTCACATTCTTACTTCCACACGGTATCTGCGGATTATGGCGGCAGCAACTTCCGACACAACTGCTCTAGAAACCTTTCTGATGACACATGATATAATTTCCTCATGAATATCTCTGAGCTCCCCTCCTCAAATATGCTGGTCCCTCCATCCTTACCTATTTCATCTTTTTCCTCTTTCTTTTTTGTCATTGACTAACAATTTTTCTATCCTCCCTGATGTTTTCAAATTAAAAACAAAAGTTTTTGTCTGTATCTCCAGAGACCAGCCTAGAAATCATGAACTCTCTTGTAGGCTGTCAGTTCACTCCTTGTTGACTATTGCTTTTTTGAGTGGGGGGAGGGGGAACTGTGATGAGCTATTTTATGTAGTTCAGAATTGGATTTCTAGAGTCACCAAGACTTAGAAAACTGAAAATGTACTCCACATTTTGCCTATCAACAAAGCCTAATCAAGAATTCATTCTTTGCCAGCAACATTCTAAAAAGACATGATTCCAAGCTGTGGCTTGGAAATAAACTCCTTTTATTGCACTTCAATTTATAGTGTTCTTTGCCTTCATTTTGCACAGGGAATTTACCCATTTAGAAGACCTGATGCACAAATTAAGATATTTTGAGTAATGCTATTCACGATATGTCCGGAGATTATTGTGAATTGATATATGATACTATTCTGAATTTCTGACAACAGTCTACAGAGAGTATGCTCCTACGTACAAGTTCTCACAGGAAGATTAAAGGTTTTTGGATTACAACATTAATGAGACTGGTTTATTATTCACATCTCAATTTGCAAACCTGTTTTTTTTTTTTTTTTTAAACTCGTCTTGATTTTTCTCCTCACAAGTTGCTCTCTTGAGCCATACAGGATATGGCTAGTAGAATTGCTCAAAATTAATTTTGGACCCTAACAGAACCACCTGACTAGTTTGAAGTAGCAGAATTCAGTAATGTTTAACAGCAGGATAAACAATTAAAAAAATACTCATAGGCATGGAACTCATACTCTGTTTAAACAGCTCAGAAGTTTGGAAAGTGGTATTTGCAAATTTATCCTGTGGATCTGCTTGCTGGAATAATGTTTCTAACTAAACACAGGAAAAAAATTAAGTGGCGGAAATGTTTAAATTCACAGAGCCAGAAGAAATAAAATAAATCTCAAATACTCACATTAAATTAACCTTGGATTTATCTTGTTAACATGGCAAGTCATTATATACTTAACACAATTGAGATACATGGTTTCAATGAGGCAGACCATTTCTTGAAAGAATGTTTTCACAGTACATGAAATATAAGAGCTTGGGATAACACCAAATTAATCCTGAGGGAGATAGTCATTGAAGTGCTCATGGTTTTATATGGGAAACTGAGCAGAGTAAAGCTTAAGAATCTAACATATAGACAAACAAGTTCCCAAGCTGTGAACAGATGTTCTGAAAGTCTGTTTTTACAAGTCAGTAGTTTCTAATTCAGAAGATTTTCCCACAATACTAAGAGTGAATTCTCAACAATGTTAGCTGTGTGCTAAGCTCTGAGTGCTTTATGTGAGTTATTTCATTCTTTCAAAAATCCTATGCTGCTGCTGCTGCTGCTGCTGCTAAGTCGCTTCAGTTGTGTCCGACTCTGTGCGACCCCACAGACGGCAGCCCACCAGGCTCCTCCGTCCCTGGGATTCTCCAGGCAAGAACACTGGAGTGGGTTGCCATTTCCTTCTCCAATGCATGAAAGGGAAAAGGGAAAGTGACACGACTCTTAGCGACCCCATGGACTGCAGCCTCCTAGACTCCTCCATCCATGGGATTTTCCAGGCAAGAGTACTAGAGTGGGGTGCCAGTGCCTTCTCCAAAAATCCTATGACTTAGGTTAAAATTAACCTAATTTTGTAGAATCTGAGGCGCAGAGAGATTAAATTGTCTGGGGTCACACAGCTGGATTCAGGAGTTTGATCCAGAATCTGTACTCCTAACTGTGTCACACACAGAGGTGATAGTATTACTTCTGTTAATTCTGATGTTAAATCATTAAGTTCTGTTCTAACAATCTATTACTACATAACCATTGACCCCTACCAAAATCTGATTTTATCTGACTCATAGTCTTGGGGCTTTCCCGGTGGCTCAGACGGTAAAGAATCTGCCTGCAATGGAGGAGACCCAGGTTCAATCCCTAGGTCATGAAGATCCCCTGGATAAGGAAATGGCTACTCACTCCAGTATTCTTGCCTGGAGAATTCCATGTACAGAGGAGCCTGGTGGGCTACAGTCCATGGGTCTGCAAAAAGTCGAACACGACTAAAGGACTAATACGGTCTTGTGGGTCAGTAATTCAGGACATTTCCTCTGAGCAGTTCACATTTGTTCTGTGTAGTGGCAGCAGAGGTAGAGAGTGAGGCCAAGGGATTCACCTTCAGAATGAATGGCTCACTTAGGTGGCTGGCAACTTGTTGTTATCATTTGGGAGCTTGACTGGGACTACTGGTTAGGATTCTTGGTTCTTCTCATCCATAAGGGCCTCTCCATGAGGGGTTTCCTTGGCTTCCTTTCAGGATAGTGGGCAGTATTACAAGAGTGAGTGTTCTAAGAGACAGAAAGTGGAAGCCTTCCAATTCCTTTTGGTCTGGGCCTGGAAAACTAGCACATCATCACTTCGGCTGTATTCTATTGGTCAAAAATCGTGACCACCCAGATTCAAGGAGAAGGGGGTCTATCTCTTGATGGAAAAGTGGCAAAGAATTTACAGCCATTTTTAATCTATTGTAGGCATAAAGAATCGGAGAAGGCAATGGCACCCCACTCCAGTACTCTTGCCTGGAAAATCCCATGGACGGAGGAGCCTGGTAGGCTGCAGTCCATGGGGTCGCTAAGAGTTGGACACGACAGAGTGACTTCACTTTCACTTTTCACTTTCATGCATTGGAGAAGGAAATGGCAACCCACTCCAGTGTTCTTGCCTGGAGAATCCCAGGGATGGGGGAGCCTGGTGGGCTGCCGTCTACGGGGTCACACACAGTTGGACACGACTGAAGTGACTTAGCAGCAGCAGCAGCTAAGTAGGCATCAAGAGTAGGCCATGGAAGCCTATTTAACATGTGACCTAGATTAATCTTTCTCATACTTAGCTTTAACCTCTCTTCTTCTAACAGGTTAGTTTTAATGTAAATCTTGCCTTTTAAAAATATAAATTTTCTTTTAACTCTTAAGGTTTATGATTCTTTGAGAGAAGGGTGTATTATTTTTAAATGTAAAATACTTGGAACATAGTTGGGATTCTGTATATGCTTATCTATCAATTTTCTTTTTACTTGAAGGCAAGTATAAGATTTAACAAACAACTGAGTTAACCCAGAGGAACAAGATGGATTATTTGAAAGTGCAATATTCTACTTAACCTTTTACAACATAAATGCTTCATTTCCCAAGTTGCATAATAATATTTTTCTGGTCTGTCATCAAACTCATTGCCTGTGAGTGCTTTTGGAGAAGGGGCTATGTCTTATACTCTATACAGTATAAGAGGTGAATATATTCATAAGAGATATTCATCTCTTTTACTGTTTCCCCAGAATAAATACAATATGCTGGGAAACAGTGGGTACTCAGTAAATATTTGAGGGGATGAAACTTAACAGACAAAACAATTTGAATGTAAGACAAGACATTCAAAAGGTAAGACATCAAAAACTTATTTCCCTTATCGAGAATCTAATGTGTCGACTCCTAATGAGACAAAAGTGCATCTGGTGGTATGACAGTTTAGTGGTATTTGTTTATTGTTTTAAATGTTTTAATACACTTTTAAGCCAGGAACACATATCATTCTATTTCTGATAAAGAAATTCAATCTGTGTAACTAATTTTAATGCACAACTGTGTGCTTTACCAAGGCCCTTCTTTATCTCTACCTCAAAAGGTAAGACCTCTTTGTATTTCTAGTGAAAATGTATTTTAATCTAGTTGTGTGCCATGAGGTATTTTCTATTTAGTTAAAATTAATGCTAATACCAGGAATTTGGCTGGAGATGATTAGATAGCATAACTGACTCAATGGATATGAATTTAAGCAAAATAGTGAAGGACAGGGGAGCATGGCGTGCTACCATCCATGGATGGGGTCACAAAGAGTTGGACACAACTTAGCAACTGAACAACAGCAAAAACAATCATCTACTTAACAACAATCAACTACTTTACCTGGTCTTTTTTTTTCTTCTGAGAAATGATAAAGGATAAACAAGGCTGAACATGCAGAGTATGACTTAGTTTGGACATTGGCTTTCTCAGTACCAAGCATAAGTTTGAGTTTCTTTCTGCAACCCAGGGCCAGTGGAACCCCTACTGTTGAGCCATCCCCTATGACAGCTGGGATCTCCAGAACTCTGGTCTAAGAGTTCTTAGATTATTCACTTTTGCTCCAAGTTTAGAATGCAGTTTATTCACATATAGAGAAGAAGAGTTATGGAAGCTATTTTCTTTGGGGAGCAGACAGTGTAAGTCCCAGTCTGAGTCTGAAGGCCTGAGCACTTGAGGTGGGGGTGCTGAAGGTGTACAGTCCTGGTCCAAGTTCAAAGGTCTGAGACCCAGGAGTGTTGATGTTGGAGGGCAGGAGAAGCTGGCTGTTCCAACTCAAGCAGAGAGCAAATTTGAGCTTCCTGTCTTTTTGTTCTATTCAGTCCCTCAATGGATTGGATGATGCCTACCTGCAATGGCAAGGGCAGTCTTCTTTATGCAGTCAAACGATTCAAATGCTAGTCTCTTTCAGAAACACCCTCACAGACGCTTCCAGAAATTATGTTTTACCAGCTATCTGGGCATCCCTTAGCCCAGTCAAGTTGACACATAAAATTAACCATCATAATCTTCAATTAAAACATTCTTATCTGAATAGCTAATCTTCAGGACAGTGGCTCTCACATTTCTTGATTGTGAATCATCCAGATTCATTAATTCTCTTCCTTTAAAAAAAATTTCCATGTAAATTATGTCTTACCCTGGGTAGCAATTATGATTTAGCAAAGTGGTGAGTATAAAGGAGAATCTCACATAAACTCACTTGGCTACTTATTCTGTGTTCTAGTAATAGCTCCATGGACTATAAAATTAGAATTGTTAGGTAAAATTAATCATGGATTTTTATTGTCCACAGATTATATTCATGCTTGTAGTCTTTTCAATAACTATCACGAGCAATAAAGAATTAACTGTTGATAAGTATGAAGACCTATGTGTAAGAGGGGCTAACATTGAGAGACATAGGATGATGAGCTAGAAAAGATTTAAACAGTAGGAGTTATTAAATCTCATAGAAATTTATGGAAGGTAGTCCAAAAATCAGTAAAGATCAGGTACTTGATGATGATGATACATAAAGGTAATAATAATAAAAACCAAAACCCATATTATGGCACACAGATTTAGAAATGAGAATAAAATCAGGTGGAGGATTTCAGTTTGAGTCAACTTCTCTTTTATATACTTTTCCATTTCTAATCAAAACACTCTAGTACTGAAATGGGAACTGATGATTGAGGGCATTAAAAAAAAATTTCAGTTCCAACTTCATCAAGGCCAAGTGCAAATAACTTATCTCAGAGAAGTGAAGAGCACCTTCATCCCCATGGTTTCTATTGATGTGGGGAGGGATTGTGTTTCATAAGCACACACACAAAATTATGAAAATGAGCATGTGTGAGGTTTAATAGCTAATTTTCCAAGTTGATTATCTTGGCCAGTTCATTGGGATGCTCTTGCTTCTTAGCTAATTTAATTTGTTTCATCCTTTTTATTGTCTCACTTAAATATCAATTAGGGGAGAAAGCACTCCATTTCGCCTCCTACTTGCCCCTTTACTAAATCATGATTTCACCCTGTGCCAGAGAGTTACGGGTGTATGAAGAGATGGCCCCAGTGAAAGGCAGAGTGGGTGAACACTTGACTCAAACCTGAGTAATCCAGGGTAAAATTGCCAGCGATCAAAATGTGTGTGTGTGTGTTTAGCGAATACTTTAGAACAACTCATTTATTCATATATTCAGAAATGTGAAACATTCCTGCTTGGAAATTTAGATTCATCTATATGATGCCAACTAGCATGCTGCAACTATAAAACCAGTTTTCAACTTGCGTAAAATAAACGAACCCTTTATTTTGTACTTCCTGTTTTAAAACTATGTGTTGTATATACAATAAAGCAGCTATTAAATGCTGTAATATTTTTTAGTATATGGTCATTAAAAGGGGTTTATGAAGTGCTTGTTTATGTAGTCCTATCTTAGGTGAGTCCAAAGAGGGCTTCCTGGATCTGGAGCCCTCCACTAACAGATTTTGTGCTCTGCTCTTGAAACGCTATATATTCTGATGAAAATTGTATGCACGGTCTCACTCAATATGTATTGATTTTTGTGCCTTTTTTTTTTTTTTTTTTCCAGACAGCTTTACTTGGGCATGAAAAGGCAAACAAATGAGATTGAATGTGATAAGCAAATTGCACAGCTGTACTGGATACTTTTTAGTGCAGGTTGGTCAGTGAGGTTAGGTTACATGATTCCTGAAAATGGCAACATGTTGGTGAGAGAGAGTGATTGGCATGGCCTGGGTGTCAGTGGGGTTCTTAGCAGCCAGGTGGCTCTTGCAGCTTTGTGTGTGTGAGTGCTCAGTTGCTTCAGTCTTGTCCGATTCTTTGCAATCCCATGGACTGTAGTTCACCAGGCTCCTCTGTCCATGGGATTTCCCAGGCAAGAGTAGTGGAGTGGATTGCTGCCGGGGTCCAGCCCCGGCTGATCCAGGGAGTTCGAAGGGGAGACGGCGTCGGCGAGTTCACTGGATACAATAGCTTTATTTATATCTTCATCAAAGATATAAAGAGTAATAGAATGAGGATAGCTCAGCTGGAAAATTCAGTGGAGAAAAGAGGCTGAGTAGCTTGGTTTACGTGGAAAATCAATATAACCTGTGACACCAGGTTAGCTCTGACCACGGAGGCCGCAGGCGCCCTCTCGAATAGCAGAAGGTGTCCCACCTTAGGCACCTTCTCGAGTGGGTCTTAGAAGCCCAGGCAAATAAATGGTTGCAGAGGACCTCTGTGCTCCAGATGCAGACTCAGCCAGAATGCGAAAGAATGACACGGGGAGACCAAGCTTCGGTGAGCAAGGCCCATAGCTTTATTTTCAACAGGGGCTTTTATACCCTAAGTTGCACATAGAGGATAATAGGGGATGTGAAATCATGCAAAGTCAGCAGTCTTTGATCCTTATCGAAACCAGGGTTTCTTTCCTGCACATTTATCGTATACAAATGGTTTAGGTGATTTACATCATCTTCTGGCCAGAAGGCCTATTAACATTTTATGACTCTTGACAAAGGTTTGTCAACCATAAGACATTTTCTCTAAGAGTAATTATTTTAAGGTTTGGCGCCATCCTCCGAAGGTGTTAGATAAAGTTGCATTCCTATAGGGCAGAGGTGCAATGGGTTTACAACAAAGGAAAGAATTTATTACCTTAAGGGTCTAAAGTTGCTAACACCAAGGCCACTACTTATTTTTTCTACATACCAACTATATTAATTAATACACATTCAAGAATACAATACAGGGGATGTGGAAACTTGACAGCAAGCATTGGCTCATCAATGAAATCTTGTACTAGTTTTATTCTGACAGTTTCTAATTCTCTGAGAGGCTCTAAGCTATTTGAATATCTTAAGCTTCCCGTGCCTCTTGAGGCTGAGAGACTGTAAACAATCGTATGCATAGCTGTAGGAGTCCGGGTAAACTTGTCAGGTGAGTTAGAAAGCTATCTGAGGGGTTTGGATTTAAACACTCCTAATGCCCAGGAACTTTATTAACTGGTGCTGTAAGTTAACTCTTTATCAGAGAGAGCGAGATGGTGGTGGGGGACAGCCCCCAGTAAAGTCAGAAGTGAGAGCACAAAGCAGTAAAGTAGACAGACTCTGGTTTTTGGGGGTAGATGCTCGAGAATATCCAGGGGGACTCCTGAGGCTCGATCCCGCCTTTGCGTATGCCGAGCCTCCTTCCTCATGACCTTTGCCACGGGCGGAGCTCCTCTTGCCATTTCTTTCTCCAGGAAATCTTCCTGACACAGGGATCGAACCCATGTCTCTTGTGTCTCCTGCAGTGGGAGGCAGTTTCTTTACCACTAGCGCCACCTGGGAAGCAGCTTTGCACAATCCACAAAAGGCCACCCTAATAATTGTCCATGTTTCTATCCTGTCCATTAATCCTTAGGTTCATAAAGTCCAAAGCAATAAGGGAAAAATGTGTACACACCAGCTTCATTGGGACTTACATTATTAGAGACAGCAGAAATTTATACATCTTCAAAATAGTATTTGCTATCAAGTATCTTTCAAACTCATGATAGAACTCTACAAGGCTTTAGCATTACTAATTATATTTGCTTATCTTTCATTCTTTTGAATTTGTGAAAGTAGAATGTTTCCCTCCAAATTGTAACATGACGATGAAACAGTAAAAATCTCCCTCCCCTAGGAAGACAAATGAAACTCAGAAATGTAACTGAAAAATCTGTCTTCGAATCAGCAGTTTTTGCTTCAGTGTAACAGTTGTCCAGAAAGAAAAAATTGTCTTAATAGCAGAGAGAGACCATCATGTCTTTCTAGTTATTTCTGGAACTAGATTTTACTAACCTTTTAAGGTGTTTGTATACTGGGTAAAGGGCCTTAGTGTGTGTCTGAAACAGTATTTGTTGAATGAATGAGTGAGCAAATGCATAAGTGAGGAATCTGAAGGGCCATTGGAAGTATCAAAATGGCAAGCCTTCTTTCCCTGGCTTTGTGGTGTGAGGACATTGGGAAAATGAGCAGCCTTTCCTTAATAGGGGAGGTAGCGTCTTCAGGGGAAATTCCAGTGTCCAGGTGGAGAGAGCATTCTGGGAAAAGGCTGAGGGTTTAGGGGAATTTATTTACTTTGAAGTTGAAATTCTACAAGAGACTGGGGAAGGGATTATCCAGGAGTGCAGCCATGAGAAGACGATTTGCTCAGGAAGAAAGCTAGAACTAAATCAGGATGGAGTGTGGGAGAGGGGCAATGACTCTCTAGAGGGGTTTACACTTTGGCAGTTTAGGAAGATCTGGATGAAATGTAAGTGGGATGAAATGGCCTCAAGCTTCCATTGTGGAATTGTTTCCATCCTGCAGTGTGTCAGGAATGTGTTTGATCTGCTCATTGCCTTCTGTCCTATGAACTCCCAGAAATGTGTGTTCTCTAAGGAGCCTGGCACACAGTAGGTGTTCAACACAAGTTTGTTGATAACACGAGTTGATTAAGTAGTATGGGGCAGGAAATGCAGGATATAGGCTTGAATTGAAAAGATAGTTTTTGTAACTCCAAGGCAAGCCTAGGAGTTACAAAAACTATCTTTTCAATTCAAGCCTATGCCTTGGGAGAAGGCAATGGCACCCCACTCCAGTACTCTTGCCTGGAAAATCCCATGGATGGAGGAGCCTGGAAGGCTGCAGTCCATGGGGTCGCTGAGGGTCGGACGCGACTGAGCGACTTCACTTTCACGCATTGGAGAAGAAAATGGCAACCCACTCCAGTGTTCTTGCCTGGAGAATCCCAGGGACGGGGGAGCCTGGTGGGCTGCCGTCCATTGGGTCGCACAGAGTCAGACACGACTGAGGCAACTTAGCAGCAGCAGCAGCAGGCTTGCCTTGTGTTGCCAGATTACTTTTGGCAAATTAGTTCGAACAACTTGCAGCACTTTCCTGTGGAAGATGGATTAAGCTGTTCTAAAGGGCCCCAGCCAACTTGATGGACATGAGTTTGAGTAAGCTCCGGGAGTTGGTGATGAGCAGGGAAGCCTGGCGTGTTGCGGTCCACAGAGTCACGAAGAATTGGACACGACTGAGTGACTGAGCTGAACTGAAAGGAACTTAGAACTGAGGATGTTTGGTAGAAGTGAGAGAAAAGTAGATTTCAGCCTAGAATTTCCTAACAACTTGAGTTCAGAATTTTAAAAGTGCTGCCTTAAAAGTGTAGAGAGCTTCCTAACCCAGAACATATGCTAGTAAAAACTAATGACTGTGTCTTACAAAAGTTTTAGAGGGGGTCCCTACATTGGGAAGAGCTTGGTCCTGTCTTCCATTAAGAGTTATTTTTGTGCTTGGTATTGTGTGATAGTCCAATATGATAAAATAAAAACAATGTGTTTGAGGAAGGAGAAACAGATACTATTCCTGAAAAGGGAAATAGAAAATAAAAGATTACATCCATATTATCATTATATCCTTTTGATAGTATGTATAGTGCAGAAAACTATTTAAGAAATTATTTAAGATGTGCAATGGAGAATGTAGAAGCCAATCTGAATTAAGCAGAGAGAGACTGAAGAGGTTCGGAGTCATTTGGAAAGGCTTCATGAAGCGATTGGTTGTTTAACAGGGTCTCAAGAAAAGGTTAGAATGAGGACTGTGAAGTGGGGGGTGGAGGAATCTATCCAGGGAGGCCTGAGGCTTGAGGACTAGCCGGTTGAGGCTGCTGGGGCCTGGCCTGTCGGGGGTGGGTGAGTGAGTGGACTCACCAGGTCCTCTGCGTGTCCTCAGCATGGAGATGATGGGAACAATCAGTGGTCATTTGAGGCAATGAAACACTTCACTTCCTCTTGTTCAAAATCCTAGAGTACTCTAAGCTCCACTGACCTGCAAGCTAGGAGACCCGGGAGTCCCAGCTGGGTCCCTAAATAGTTGTTTGGTGACGACGCATCAATTAATCTCCCCTGAGCCTTATTTTCCTCAATTGTAAGGCAAGGGAGTTGGTTAAATCAGTGCTTCTCAAACTTGAGTGTGCAAATGGAGATATTAGCCAAATGTGGCTCTGATTTTAAAGGTCAGGGTAGAACTGCAGGTAACAAGCTTCCAGGTGAAGCTGATGCCACATTTTGGGTAGTAAGAGGTTGGATAACACTACAAATTAGTTTTAATTATGTTATCATTCATTTTCACAGTTGTTTTATAGTTGTATTCTCTCTAACTGGGTTATAAGATTAAGAAGAGTATCTAGCAAAGAGCTTAGTCCATAGTGGGTACCCAATACATTAAAAAAAAAAAAAAAAAAAAAAAAAACTAATATAAAGTTAGCCCTTTGGACTCTGTGCTTGCCTAGAAATGTGGTCATTTTGACTGTTCAGTCCTGCCTTTTAACCATGTAGTGCAAGCTCAGAAAATCAAATAAAAGTCAAAGAAAATCCTCAGGACTTTTCCAGATCTCTTCTCTCAAGACTCCTGCTTCTTCCAGGATAAAAGGAAATTTATGGGCTGCTTAAATATCTGGTTGTTGTGTTACTTTCAGGAAAAACAATTAGATAGGCTTGCCACATGTTGAGTAGATGGAGTGGAGGTTTTCATTCCATTAATACCCATGAGTCATTCTACATTCTTGAAAGTATGTCAATGAACCCCAGTTAATTTATTGCAATTGCCAATGGTAGCATTTTGCCTATGCAGGTAATCAGCAATACTGTAATCACTTATTTCACAAAGAAAATGAGGTTGCATGGTTTATTTTTTCTACCTTTTTGTTTTAATATTATCATTCCTTTAAATAATAAGGTGTATTGGTCTCTGTCCTCAAGAATTGAGAAAGAGGAGACTTTAGAGTTCCCAAACTGAAAGTGAGAATATTGGTATTGAGAACAGTATTGTTGCCTTTTCGAATAGACAGTGGTAATTTAGAAGTATTCTAAAGAGGTTATGTTGATTGCATATACATGTCTTTGATTACTCAAGGTTTTTATCAGACTTAAGATGGCTTCCAACAAAAGGTCTTCAAAAGTAATAAGATTCCTTCCAGTCCTATGGCTCCATGAAATCTGACCATGAGTAATTTACATCCAGAACAGTTTACAGTGGGAAAATGAGGTTGACCAAAGGATTCCTGAGGTTTGCTGATGGCTGCCTAATAGAAGGCAATGCTGATGAAAAAGAAGAAAGAGGAGGAAAATATCAGAAACAAAAATCTTGCCACCAACGTAACCTAAAGAAAGCCCCAGTGATTAAAATGTATCACACCAATTTCATTTGAAACCTCTGCTTGTTAGGAGAAATCCATTACAGTGGTTGATCTCACAGAGTATCAATGTAATGCTGAATTTGTTTTTTTTAAAAAGAGGCTGGCTTACCAAGCCATATTTATTATTTGGGTTGGAAAAAACTTGAGTCACTAGATTTTTGACAGGTGTCTGAGATTCGTATTTAACTAGTTTATGAAAAGCGGGTATTTAGTGGAAAGATCTCTGGGTAGCTGACATAATTGAAATTAAAAAAAGATCAGGACAATTAAATAACAAGGAGGGCTGGGAGGAATACAGGGAGGCTTCAGGAATCCCGAAACAAAGAACAACTTGCCAGGACTTCATCTCTCTTTTGGTTTCTACTTTTTCTTGGCTGGTTTTATTTTCTCCCACTACACATCAGCTTTCTCCACTTGGCAGTGAATGGGGCTGTTGACACTTTGCTTAGGAATTTCCCATTTTACAACATCTTCCATCAGGGAGATATAAACTGGTTTTTTTCCCAGATCCATTTCAAAATACTGTGGAAGAATTGTGATTGGATGTTTCAGGTGATTGCTCAGTCCTGCTCCAATCAGCTGTGACCAGAAGGGCAGGATCATGTAAGAAAAGGCCAGCTCCCATCATAATTAGTGGTTGGAGTTGGGAGGAGAGCAGTAATTTCCAAAATAAGGGAGGGAATGTATTTGTCAGAAGATGAAGATAAATGACTGGGATAGGGCTCCTAATATGATGGTCCTTGGAATGCGCTCTGTCCTCCTAATATGATGATCATCATGTTTAATACTCTTTGTGCTCACTACTGGTTATGAATCCAAGGTGACTGTAGCTGTTGTATACTCACCATCACATAACCTTCAGGGGCACTGTGGCCTCTGCATCTTAGAAAACAAAATTGCCTGAGTGTTTCCTGGGCCCCACACTTGGCTGGGTGGTGGGGCTCTTTGTGGTATTTCAATAGGTGTGGAAGAGGATTTGAGAGTCTCTTAGTACAAGACTTCTTCCTACTCCATTTCCCTCCACTCTGCTCCTACCAGCCAAGGAGCCTGTGTGGTCCTCACAAGTAGACTGCAAAGCTTCCAGTAGGCAGGAACAATAGCATGTGTTTCTTTAAATCCTAGGAATCTCTGAGTATGATCCTTACATAGGGCAAAAGTAACAAATACCTTTGAACCAAGTTTAACCTGTATAAAAAAGTCAGAAATGTAGTTGGAGCTATATGGCGATTTGTAAATACAGTAAGTTCCCTACATATGAGCCTTCAAGTTATGAACTTTCAAAGATGCAAATGTGTGTTACATCAGCGTCAGGTGTGAGTGGAATTGCAGCTTGCCCTCCATCTCCTATTGCTGATAATCCTTCAGCTATAGCACCTCCCACCCCCTCTCCCTCCTCCAGCCAGTAGCTCTTCTTGCCTGCTCACTAGATGCCAGTTATTATACTGTACTACTATACTTTTCAAGGTACTCTACTCTAAGATTAAAAATGTTTTATTTTTTGTGTTGTTTCTTATATATTATCTTTGTGAAAAGTATTATAAACCTATTACAGTACAGTACTATAGAGCTGATGGTGTTAGTTGGGTATCTGGACTAACTTTGTTGGACTTACGAACAAATTGGACTTATGAATGCACTCTTGGACTGGAACTTGTTTGTATGTAGGGGACTTACTGTATCCTCACATGTGAGCATTTTATATCTGATACATGTGTTACTATTGTGTCCAGATGGAAAGACAGTCCTATCTGCAATTCTATTTGTCGACTACATAATGTATTTTTAAGAAGAATATTACATATCTATAATAATTTTAATTCTTCACCAATAATGTATGAATCTGAGTTTCTGCTTATGAAATACAAGATTTGTATGATTCAAGCGTATTGTCTCTTACAAGCAGACACTAATGAGTCCTACGAAGGTAATAGACTCTAGAAATAGAAGCAGAATCCAAACAAATGTGTTCATTAGTCTCACTTGTCTTCTGATGATGGATAAGTTGAATCTTGAGCTGGACACATGTCCTGATTTGAAGTTTTTTAAAATATAGAGATTTTATTTTAACAGAAAACTTGACAATAAATAGCTTATGCTACCATTTGTTGTAGAAAACAATGTGTTCCTGATGTGTACTGTGAAGATTCTCGCAGATACTTTGCTTCTTTTCCTAAACAGGAATTTTAAAATGATTTTTTCATGATTTTATAAATAACACATTATCATTGTAGAAAATTTAAACAATTCAGAAATAAATATTAAATGTAAGTAAACCCCCCGTAATCCTATTCCCTAGAAATAGTCACTGTTCACAATTTGATATATATCTATTGATTTTGCTTAAAGCCCTTGCATAGCAATTACCATATGCCAACAACTGTACCATATTTAATCCTCATGACAACCCTATGAGGTAGGTACTTTCTTTTTATTTATGGAGAGGAAAATGGAGTCTTGGAGGCATTAGGAACTAGCACAGAGATAGATAGTTATATGGGGTTGAGATTCAAACTTAGTCTGGCTGCAAAGTCCATGCTCATAATTATATATGAGGCCTTTCTATTCCTTCCAAATGGCTATTTATGCATGTAATATAGATATATGTAATGTGTTTCCAAGGTCACTCACCTTCCTGCAGTCAACCTTTTTTTAAAAAAATATCTACTTAAAATGTCTTCAGACCCTATTCCATGTGAAGTGGGAAATCCACTGTGCCTCTCTCCAGTATTTCTGTGAATTCCTGGAGGTATCTGTGCTCCAGGACGTGGTCTTCTGCAGCCTGCTCTCTTGTAGGATCCTGTCTGTGCATTTGCTGTCCTCTCTCTTCATCTCTGGTCACTGCCCTCTTTCTTCTTTTCCCCAAAGTACCCCTAACATAAATAAGGTAGTTGTATGTAGAAAATTTGTCCTGAAAACTCGGGGGTAAAAGAGAGAATTATGAATTAGAAAAAAAAAATTAGCACGGTGCTTCCAATGATCGTTCTCAAAGTCTGAGGGAAAATTACAACGTGAAAAATTTCAAAGTAACCCCTCTTGGGGCGCACTCCAACTCCTGAAAGTGCCGTCCCTGTTTTGTGAACTATGTACTTTCAGATGCTTTTCCTTGATTACTTTCTTCTCTCTCTGAAATTCTTGCCCCCTTATTAGCCAGGCTTTCACGCACAGACGCTAGATGGTCCTTCTCTTATAATGCGGAGTGATTTAGTTCGACTTTATCTTTCCTTTTCATGGCCAGTAAGCTCTATCTTGCCCAGCAAAAATACTTTATGGTGGAAATTTGTTGTTTTCCCAGCAGTTCTCAATGGTGGTGGAGGCAGGATAAGGGGTGGGGAAAATTTCATTCTCCAGAAAACATCTTTGTGTGAAAACAAAGAATTATCCAGCCCCAAATGTCAATAGTTCTGAGACTGAGAAACCCTGGAATACACAAGTGTCTACCTTCCTTTCAGGGATTATTTCCCTTCATTTGGATGATGCAGTTTTGGCAGAGCTGTGGTACCTACTCTCTGACTAATGGCAAGCCCTTTGCCAGGCTGAGTCTGATTTTTGGAGCCCCAATTCCATGGCCACATACCAAGAATGGAGATTTGTATCAATCTGGACCAATCCTTGCTTGGGGATGTATCCCACAGATGCATTCCTGCATGCGTGCATGGGGATTGGGCAGAAAGTTCACACATCATTGTAATGACAAAGGTCAGTAACCATTCAAATGTCCATCTGTGTGTTAGTTGCTCAGTTGTGTCCGACTCTTTGTGACCCCATGACTTGCAGCACGCCAGGCCTCCCTGTCCATCACCAACTCCCGGAGTTCACTCAGACTCATGTCCATCAAGTCGGTGATGCCATCCAGCCATCTCATCCTCTGTTGTCCCCTTCTCCTCCTGTCCCCAATCCCTCCCAGCATCAGAGTCTTTTCCAGTGAGTCAACACTTCACATGAGGTGGACAAAGTACTGGAATTTCAGCTTTAGCATCATTCCTTCCAAAGAACACCCAGGGCTGATCTCCTTCAGAATGGACTGGTTGGATCTCCTTGCAGTCCAAGGGACTCTCAAGAGTCTTCTCCAACGCCACAGTTCA
Source organism: Bos indicus (assembly GCF_029378745.1). Lineage (NCBI taxonomy): Eukaryota > Metazoa > Chordata > Mammalia > Artiodactyla > Bovidae > Bos > Bos indicus. The sequence goes on from NC_091780.1 coordinate 46,406,988, forward strand.
AAAGCATCAATTCTTCAGCACTCAGCTTTCTTTACAGTCCAACTCTCACATCCATACATAACCACAGGAAAAACCATAGCCTTGACTAGACGGACCTTTGTTGGCAAAGTAATGTCTCTGCTTTTGAATATGCTATCTAGGTTGGTCATATACTAGCTCCCAATCAGGAATCTTAAGTTCTGGGGAAAAGTTCTCAGGAAATTGTAACTAGTAAGATTATTTTGTTGACGTGTAAGTAATATACAATAAGATGCACAGATTTTCAGTGTACACATTAATGAACTTTGATAATTTTAACAATGCAAACAAGATACAGAACATTTCTACCCCCTTTTCTTTTGTACTCTTTTCTAATCAGTTATCCTATTCCCTCTGCAACCACTATCTTATTTCTGTCTCTGTAGATTGATTTTTACCTGTATCTGGCTTTCATATAAATGGAATTACATAGTATGTACTTTTTTGTCTGGCTTCTTTTAATTAGCTTACTGTTTTTGAGATTTTTCCATGTTGTTTTATGTATAAGTAGTTCATTATTTGATGGTTGAGTACCATTTCATTGTATGTATATTCTACAGTCTATCTACTTTCCTGTTGCTAGACACTTCTATCATTTCCAGTTTGGGGCTGTATAAATTTTTAGAAGGTTTTGAATATAACTGAAAAGAGATTGCTGAGGCAATTATTAGTAGTATTTTAAAGATTGTACTGCTGACTGTGGCTCAGATCATGAACTCCTTATTGCCAAATTCAGACTGAAATTGAAGAAAGTAGGGAAAACCACTAGGCCATTCAGGTATGACCTAAATCAAATTCCTTATGATTATACAGTGGAAGTGAGAAATAGATTTAAGGGATCAGATCTGATAGATAGAGTGCCTGATGAACTATGGACAGAGGTTTGTGACATTGTACAGGAGACAGGGATCAAGACCATCCCCATGGAAAAGAAAAGCAAAAAGGCAAAATGGCTGTCTGAGGAGGCCTTACAAATAGCCGTGAAAAGAAGAGAAGCGAAAAGCAAAGGAGAAAAGGAAAGATATAAACATCTGAATGCAGAGTTCCAAAGAATAGCAAGAAGAGATAAGAAAGCCTTCCTCAGCAACCAATGCAAAGAAATAGAGGAAAACAACAGACTGGGAAAGACTAGAGATCTCTTCAAGAACATTAAAGATACCAAGGGAACATTTCATGCAAAGATGGGCTCGATAAAGGACAGAAATGGTATGGACCTAACAGAAGCAGAAGATATTAAGAAGAGGTGGCAAGAATACACAGAAGAACTGTACAAAAAAGATCTTCATGACCAAGATAATCACGATGGTGTGATCACTCACCTAGAGCCAGACATCCTGGAATGTGAAGTCAAGTGGGCCCTAGAAAGCATCACTAGGAACAAAGCTAGTGGAGGTGATGGAATTCCAGTTGAGCTGTTTCAAATCCTGAAAGAGGATGCTGTGAAAGTGCTGCACTCAATATGCCAGCAAATTTGGAAAACTCAGCAGTGGCCACAGGACTGGAAAAGGTCAGTTTTCATTCCAATCCCAAAGAAAGGCAATGCCAAAGAATGCTCCAACTACCGCACAATTGCACTCATCTCACATGCTAGTAAAGTAATGCTCAAAATTCTCCAAGCCAGGCTTCAGCAATATGTGAACCGTGAACTTCCAGATGTTCAAGCTGGTTTTAGAAAAGGCAGAGGAACCAGAGATCAAATTGCCAACATCTGCTGGATCATCAAAAAACCAACAGAGTTCCAGAAAAACATCTATTTCTGCTTTATTGACTATGTCAAAGCCTTTGACTGTGTGGATCACAATAAACTGTGGAAAATTCTGAAAGAGATGGGAATACCAGACCACCTGACCTGCCTCTTGAGTAACCTATATGCAGGTCAGGAAGCAACAGTTAGAACTGGACATGGAACAACAGACTGGTTCCAAATAGGAAAAGGAGTACGTCAAGGCTGTATATTGTCACGCTGCTTATTTAACTTCTATGCAGAGTACATCATGAGAAATGCTGGGCTGGAAGAAGCACAAGCTGGAATCAAGATTGCCAGGAGAAATATCAATAACCTTAGATATGCAGATGACACCACCCTTATGGCAGAAAGTGAAGAGGAACTAAAAAGCCTCTCGATGAAAGTGAAAGAGGAGAGTGAAAAAGTTGGCTTAAAGCTCAACATTCAGAAAACGAAGATCATGGCATCCGGTCCCATCACTTAATGGGAAATAGATGGGAAAACAGTGGAAACAGTGTCAGACTTTATTTTTCTGAGCTCCAAAATCGCTACAGATGGTAACTGCAGCCATGAAATTAAAAGACACTTACTCCTTGAAAGGAAAGTTATGACCAACCTAGATAGCATATTGAAAAGCAGAGACATTACTTTGCCAACAAAGGTCTGTCTAGTCAAGGCTATGGTTTTTCCTGTGGTCATGTATGGATGTGAGAGTTGGACTGTGAAGAAAGCTGAGTGCCGAAGAATTGATGCTTTTGAACTGTGGTGTTGGAGAAGACTCTTGAGAGTCCCTTGGACTGCAAGGAGATCCAACCAGTCCATTCTGAAGGAGATCAGCCCTGGGTGTTCTTTGGAAGGAATGATGCTAAAGCTGAAATTCCAGTACTTTGTCCACCTCATGTGAAGCATTGACTCATTGGAAAAGACTCTGATGCTGGGAGAGATTGGGGGCAGGAGGAGAAGGGGACAACAGAGGATGAGATGGCTGGATGGCATCACTGACTCGATGGACGTGAGTCTGGGTGAACTCCGGGAGTTGGTGATGGACAGGGAGGCCTGGCGTGCCGCGATTCATGGGGTCTCAAAGAGTTGGACACGACTGAGCGACTGAACTGAACTGAAAGATTATACAAACTCTGGCTTAATTTTCCCAGAGTACTTTATTTCCTTCTACAAAGAATTGTAAATTAGGTAAGAAGTTATGATTTCTATATTTATCCCCAGAGCCTTGCATAATTCTGGGAAAGAAGATGGATGAATTTATTTTTACTTTATAGATGAAAGAATAATGCTAAGTTTTTAAAGGACTTCTGGGGTCATTGAGGGAGTCACTTGGCAAGTCCAGGAGCAGAGGCCTGGCATGGTGACTCCAGAGCGCCAGCTGGAAGACCACAGTTTATTTATCCAGATCCATGGCCCTCAGGTGGTAAAGAATCCACTTGCAATACAGGAGAGCCTGGTCTGATACCTGGGTTGGGAAAATCCCCTGGAGAAGGGATGGGCTACCCATTCTAGCATTCTTGGGCTCCCCTCATGGCTCAGATGGTAAAGAATCCACCTGCAATGCAGGAGACCTGGGTTCAGTCCCTGGGTTGGGAAGAACCCCTGGAGAAGTGAATGACAACCCACTGCAGTATTTTTGCCTGGAGGATCCCATGGACAGAGGAACCTGGTGGGCTACAGTCCATGGGGAACTCAAAGAGTTGGACGAATCACAGAGAAGGCAGTCAACAGCTGAGCTACTAAACACAGCACACATGGTCCTCTGGAACGGTGTAGAATGCTGGATCCCTGACATTAGACCACAAAGATAAGTCCTGAATGTAGTTTTTAAATGTATGAAAGGAATAGTAAGATAGTTCTAAGCTTTCACCAGAACATAATTTAAGTTTTCTGTGACATGGTGATGAGAGTCTTTCCTAGAATTATGACAGCTGAACTAAAAGTCTCTAGGTAATCAAAGCTAGAGCCAGAGTTGGCCCCTGTTTTTTTCCCTGTGGTTGGAGTTAAATAGAATTTTTAATTTTAATGGAAACCAGACCATTAAGACCATTGAACTCTGTGACTTAGAATGTTTGATGTTTGTTGGGAATTTGAAATAAAAAATTTTTGTTCTTTTATAAACTTTGGAGATAAATGGATTGTCTTTCTCATAACATCTAGTGTTAATTAATGGCACTGACATATTAATGGCATCAAGAACATAATTTTTTTTCTTATAATGATGCAATTACATAATTGTTTTAATAGTTTAAGTCATCTGGCAAATCTTTTATCTGTTTTTGCAGCAGCTTTATCCTGATTTCTTCTTTTAGTGCTTTAAAAATTTTGAGATATACATTTGTTAAATTAGTTTGCTAATGAAAAAGTATGTATTTTTCCATGACTAGAGATTTTCCTAAAGGTTATAAGATATAATATTAAAAGCTGCCCTCTTAATGATAGCTGTTGTTAAATCAAATATGTTGATGAATTTTGTATTTGACTGTTAAATGTCCATGACAATGAGATGCTTAGACAATAGTAAAAAGCATTTGCTGAATCTGTTTTTAAGGGAGTTTCAATTAATATAACTGATCCTTTTAAGTCTCCTCCTAACAGAAGGCATTTCATTGATGTATAATCTGGGCTCAAAGTTTAAGATCTGCAATAATTTTCTATGCTCTTAGAGTCTCGTCCTGAACAATTTAATATTATTGTGACCAATATTTATTTACCATTGAAGTAGTAATCATTATGATTTTTTATATATAAACTTTATGATTTTTCTTCAGGTAGTCCTATTATATGTGATAAGGATAAATCAACTTAATTTCATAATGATGCTCATACTTTATTTTCCCTACAGAGGCAGCAAAGCAGCGTTGTTTCATGTTACATATCTTTTTGCCCAAATGCTATTTTTTCCCTACAGAGGCAGCAAAGCAGCGTTGTTTCATGTTACATATCTTTTTGCCCAAATGCTATTTTTTTAGTTTTGCCCAAATGCTATTATTTAGTTCATAACTAAATATGAATGTGTGAAATAGATAGCAAATGGGAATTTGCTGTATGGCTCACGAAACTCAAACAGGGATTCTGTATCAACCTAGATGGGGAGGGAGATGGGAGAGAGGTTCAAAAGGGTGGGGATATATGTATACCTATAGCTGATTCATGTTGGAATTTAACAGAAAACAACACAATTCAAGAAAAAAGAAAAATGAACATAGAAAAAATATGGATACTAAGTTAAAACACATTCATGATATTCTTTAAAGCAGCTACATTTGAGTAGGTCAGTGCTCTTGAAGGATTGCTTTCACCCAAATGCAGTGTCTCCTTGGCATTTTTGTATCATAGAATAATACATTAAATGCATTTTCAGTGCTGTTGTTTTTTTACCTGTAAGTTCTTTGACTTTATTTTCTGTGCTTTCTGCAAATTAACTGACCAGCCCAAGGTCAGAACCAGACTTGGAGCCTTGAATCTGACAGGCATGAGGGTGCTTTATTCCTTGAGCCAAGCCAGCTTCTCCTTTAGTAAAGGAATCAGTTGAAGGCTCAACTTTGCTTCTTCAGGATAACTGCTGTCTGAGATAGTAAGTCACATTCCTAGGAAGGGGGTGGGAGGAGGGCAGAATTGGTAAAGGGAGTCAACTGTAGGGTGACAGGAACGAAACTTTCAGTGCTGAGCATACTGTAGTGTATACATACAGAAGTCAAAATATACTGCTGTACGCATGAAACTAATATAATATTATGAACAACGTTACCTTAAAAAATGTTCCTCTTTGTTATTGTTTTGTGATATTCTAACAGTGCAGACTGATAACTTCTTTGTGAGGGGGGTCTACTGAAATCAGGCTGCTGTGTAAAGCCAGGCATCTGAGTTTTAGTGGCTCCCTCTGTATGAATCCTATAGTTACAGAGGGATTGAGAGTCACAGATGGCAGTGCATGTGTGAAAAGAACACACAAGTTTTGAGATCTGGCTGAATGAGAAGGGGCTCTATCCAATGTTGTGGTGTCTTCTCTGACCTTGCCTGGAATCCTCCAACTCTCACAGTCTTTAATCAGTACACATTTCAGGACTTAGACTACCATTCAGTGCCATCACTCACTGCTAGGGTATTTGTCTTATCTCCCTCAGTAGATATTGACCTGTTTGTATGTGGGGAGCAAGTCACGTTGTTATCCCTCAATGGCTGATTTAACACTGACTGCAGAAACTTTTCCTAAGGATTTGGTGCATAATCACAGACATAATCTTTCTTGCCCTGTGATACTAGCTCTGTGATTTATGGACCATCACAGCATGACTATTAAGAGTTTGGGTTCTAGAATCAGACTGCATTGGTTCTTCCAATTGCTACCTACAGGATCTGAGACAAATTCTTTAACCTGTTTGGGCCTCAGCTTACTCATCTATAAATGAGAATAATAATGGCTACTACTTTATAGGGTTGATTATGAGCTTTATATGAGTTAACATACATGAAGCACAGAAAATAGTGCCTGGAGTAGAAAAAAGGTTCACTATTGTTATTTTAAGAAACACCTAAGCCTCTAGGGTCTTAACATTTGAAAGTGAAAGTCGCTCAGTCATGTCCAACTGTTTGCGACCCCATGGACTGTAGTCCATGGAATTCTCCAGGGCAGAATACTGGAGTGGGTAGACTTTCCCTTCTCCAGGGGATCTTCCCAACCCAGGGATTGAACCCAGGTCTTCCACATTGAAGGCGGATTCTTTGCCAGCTGAGCCACAGGGGGAAGCCCAAGAATACTGGAGTGTGTAGCCTATGCCTTCTCCAGCGGATCTTCCTGACCCAGGCATTGAACCAGGATCTCCTGCATTGCAGGCGGATTCTTTACCAACTGAGCTCTCAGGGAAGCCCCCTTGACATTTACACTGGTCATAATTTATGAGTTTGAGAAACCTGAAGATTCTGTTCACAGCTGTCCTGGGGCCTCTGTGGGCAATTTTTGATCATAATGGAGTGATATGGCTCTGGAAAGTTCCCAGTTGTTCAGATCAGTGTATCTGAGAAATGGAGTTGAGCTATGACTGTAAGAGTTTGGAAGAATTTTGGCTCAAGGTTAGAGTGAAATAAAAGGATTGACTCAGAAGCCGTGGTGACAGGTTGGCACTGTGTACTCAAAGTTCTGTTATTTCAGTAAGAAACAAAATTCATCAGAGGATCCCAAAGCTCAATAAAATCTTGAATTTAAAATCTCTTTTAGCAAAGTTCTTTAAAGGTGTTTGTAGTGTTTGTAGTTTCCTGAGTTGAAATCCAGTCAACTCCAGCTTTGGTTAAATAATCACGTGGTTCTGAACTACAAACGGTAGTGCAGAATGGTGGTGGCTTGTCTCAGAGATGCCCCCCATGAAGTCCGCTTTCCAGTACTCACACTTGTTTAGTCTTCTCCCCGGACTCTAGAATGGCTGTGAGACTTACTTTTGACCCACAGAATGGAGTGGATGTGAAAGTCCATGATTCTAGGTCATAAGAAGGCTCAGAGTTTTCACCCATCCTCCTGGAATGCCAGATCTAAAGGAAGCCAGTCAGAAACTCCAACAGTCCAGAGGCAGCCATGTTGAGAAGCAGTGGCATACTGACACAGTGGGAGTTGTCCACCTGAAGTGTAGAATAAAGGAGGTACTTTGTCTATAGAGAATTAAAAAATGATATTAAAGCCAACAAAAAAACCAGTCTTCTTTTTATTATTACCATCAAGGCAGTTCCAAACAATGTCAGTGATAAAACATTCCTTCCCGTGAGTGGCTCATGCTCACTCTCACTTTCTGTCTCACCCATTCTACCCACTACAAGCTAGTGTTGTGAAGCCCAAGCTAGCTGTGTGAAAAGAGAGAGGTTGGGCTAGCCTCCAGCTCTCCAGCCATCCCAGTCCAGACACATAAGAGACGAAGCCATTGTGGATGTCTAGCCCAGTCTGGCTTTCAGGAGACTCCAGCCCCTTCTGTTTTCTGACTGGGAATTGCATGAAAGATCAAAGCCATAGCCATCCGGTTGAACCTAGTCAAACCACAGAACTCTAAGAGATAACATAAGAAGCTGTTTTTGGCTACTAAGTTTTGGATTGGTTTGTTATGCAGCCATTGCTAAGCAGACCAGAGAAGATACATATAAGAAGAAAAAATCCTCTCAGAGAGACTCTTTCTTTGTTTCTCCTTCGAAGGGTAAAACAGTGCCCAAGTATCCTTTGATGCGTAGCATATCGAGAGATCAGCATGTCTTGAGATTAACAAGAGACCAAAAATATTGATTTCACCACTAGATGGAAATTATATCTATGTAGATGTTGCTAAGCAACAACAGATCAAAACCCCATAAAGGAATGACCATAGAATGCAAAACATTTGGTCAGCCTACTAAGTGCCTGCTGCACCTCTTTTTAAAAACCTGGTTAAAGGAAGAAGGGATGGTCCACAGTGTGGATGGGGAGAAAGGTCTCTTGGAACTCGAAAAGGACATCATTTGCCTGAAAAGAGCAAAATCATAAGTGAAATAAAGGGCCAACATATGACCTGAAAAATATCATTGTTCATGATTTAAAAGCATGATAATCTTTAGGGGTAAAGAGTAGCAGTACCAGGAACTTTGTAAAGGGTTTAAATTCTTTCCCTTGAAATACCCCAAATCTTTAGATATATATTAAAACACCCAAATTAATATGCAGTAATGCCTTTCTGAGCTTTACAAGCATTTTCTTAGATGATGAGAAAATACAGTGAATTTTGGGAGAAGATCAGTAGGGGCTAGGAACTTTTCCTTTGGCTGGTCAGAGGCAGGTTGAGAAAGCAGATCTTCCGAGGTCTTTGGGAATAGCCTAGTAGCAGGTGCTCAGGGAGACATTCATAGTCAGAATAAAGTCTCTGTCCCTTAACTGTTCTTTACTAGCAATCATTTTCATTATTTCCTGTTTGACCTTTCATCTCTCCATTTTTTTCTGATAACTAGGTTTTAAAAATTAAAAATGTAGAAAAAAAGAGGAAAGTTCAATAGAAGACAAATAACAATGTCTATTTTCAATATATTTTAGCAAAACCTGCATGTACCCCAAAACACGTACATTATTAGGGCAACCCCAAATATCCAAAGTCTTTGCTGAGACGTGGGCAGTGGGCAGATAACTCTGCCCAGTGAGTAAGAAACCTGCCCTCCGCCTGCCAGCCCTGCTGTGGGGAGCGCTCAGTTAAGCGCGACTAGAGCAGACCCACCAAATCCCATGTAAGTGGTCAGGGCACAAATGAGGCTGTCGGTGGGTAGTCCTACCCTATTCATGAGCTCTTTCAGAACAATTTTCATTACTTTTTTTAAATACTGTTTTTGGCAAACACTTGATACTTGAAATAAAAAATGCATGAGTCACCTACTGGGATAGGCACAGTGTGTGGTTCATTGAATTTAGCTAAATTGTGAGTCATCCATCAATAGTCCTCTTGGTGAACATACTTGTAATAATTTCACACGTTACAAACAAAAATAGGTATGATTTTCAAGATTCTTGAAGCTGTTCCCCTTGGGGATTTTTGGATTGTGTTTAGTGTTTTTTTGTTTTGCTAGGTGGTGAGAAAATTGTCAGCTTTGTTTTCAGACGGATCCAAGGCTCATCTCTGTCATGTTGTAAAGGAACTTTGATTTGGGAGGTTTGAGGGCTGAATTTGGAGTTGGAGTCATGAGCTGGGGGAAATAACAAAACGCAATGATTAACATTTCTCCTTGTCAGAACATTGGCTTTTAAGGTTAATTTCCATATCTGAAAAATGATTGGCTCCGCTCTCAGAAGAAAAGTCTTACAGATGCAAGAATATATACACGTGCCTCTTCCCCGCTACCCCCTACCCCCGCTCCACCCCCCCGCCCCGTGAATGGGGAGAGCAGAGCAGGGTGGTTACCAGTGTCTGTGCACTACTGCCCTCTATCGGATGGTGCTAGCGTTTCTCCGTGAAGTTGAATGAAGTACATGTCGCTCAGTCGTGCCGACTGTTTGCGACCCCATGGATAGTCCATGGAATTCTCCAGGCCAGAATACTGGAGTGAGTAGCCTTTCCCTTCTCCAGAGGATCATCCCAACCCAGGGATCAAGTTCGCATCCAGATTGATTGTGTGCTCCTGGTCAAGTGGCAGGTGATCCAGGCAAATAAGTAGTGTCCATTCAATATGTTGAATGACATAACAGAAGTTGTGATTAAACTACTAGATCTTTTTCTTTTCAATTAGTGAAATTAATCATAAGAAAAAATGTCCCTACCTGTTGTTTTTCTTTTCTGTTTTTGTTTGTTTGTTTGTTTTTTTAAATAAGCATAGTAAAACCATCAAAAGGGCTTTTGCTTTTGGCTACAACCAGAGGTGAAATTTTTTGTAAAAAGTGTAAAGTGGATATAAGATGAAAAGTTATGGTTCTTTGCAAACAACACTTAATGTGCCCATATCAGTAAGATGAATGCAGGAGTCCCAGGAAACTGGTTGGGCAGTTTGCTTTTTTTGGTACATCTCTGCCCTCCTTTACCTTCCTATGTAGCAGGACAGGGTGTCCGGCCTGGAGATTTGGGGTCATGTCCTTCTGCTACTGGCTGAGTACCTTGGGAAAGTTGTGTGGCCTCTGAAACCTCAGTTTGCTCACATGTTAAATAAGAGGCATTCAGAATAGATACTTTTTTAGGGTCATTTCATTTTTGAGATGCATTAAATGATCTCTTCTCCCTACATGATAATGTAAGCACAAAGAATAACTTAGCTATTTTAATATCATACACACTCATTCTTAAACACGTCATTTTGCTTTGAAAAAGTAGTGTATTCACTGTGATAATTTAACACCACGGTATGTTGTGGTGGAAATCACTTTGGCCACTTTGGTGCTACAGTCTGCTCGTGTACCTGCTGCATGGGACAAGCTTCCTTGCCCAGCGGCCAAGTTTGAGTCTCTTAGGACCAGCAGATGGCGCACTTGCACAGTCCATACATTTTCCAGACTCCCAAGGTAAATGGTACTTCTTGATTACGATCCAGAAATAATAGCTACTGTTTGAACAAATCGCTGTATTTTCAAGTCTAGTAAAACCATGGCACTGTGTGAGCTGGAACATTTGCTAGTATTTAAAATGGTTAGGAAGGCTGTTAATCTGTGGGACACTTATTGGTTTATAGCATCTTGCCCATGAGCATCACCAACCTTTAATAAATTGCCTCCCCCCCCCTTTTTTTTTGAGGTGGAGAAATTAGGGCAGAGATAAGTTAGCTAAGATCACAGCAGAGCTAGTCCAAATGATTCAGACTATACAGCTTAGTGATCTTTAAAAATTGTTGTTCTTATTCTTCTTTTCTTTAACTCTCACTTCTCTTGGCTGTGGAGGGTTGTGTGTGTATGTATGTTGATTGTGTTGGTTAGTGATATAGAAAGAGGAACTGAATCCTTCTGTGCCTTGGTTTGTTGTTGCCTGCTGCAGTCATTGTAACTCCTTACCTCCCCAACCTATATGTGGAAGACTTTGTGATGATAATAAATGACATTTATTGATTACTTGCTTTAAGCCAGGGATTGTCTGAGCAGTTTTTATATGTTAATCATTAAACCCTGGTAAGAACTCCTTGAGGGAAGCAGAGTGGGTAACCTACCTACAGTAGCAAATCTGTACTTTCTAGGCTCTGAATTTAAGCAATAAGGACAACAAACTGCTTTTTGGTGGTAGCCACTTTTGACTACAAATATTTTCTAGCTAATAGATCATGGACAGTTTTGTTCATTTTTAAATTATGGAAACTTTTATGAGAGCTTTGGTTATATCATGTAAATTTTGGTTATATCAGCTTGTGGGACTATTGTTGGTTTAGAAGAGTTCCTTTCATAACCTCATGCTTAGAAGGAATGGTTCAACAGAAATGGAAGGATGTGAATGAAATAAGGAAGTTTTTCTGGCAATTTCATCACCTGAGTGATAAATATTTTCCAGGTGCTCGCTTTATACATTAGCCACCAAGCAGTATTAGGGGTGTATAACCAATAAACATTTATGTTATAAAAGCATAAAGAATGCTACAGCGTGCCAGGTACATGAATTAGTTCATGTAATCCTCAGCACAACTATGCTGAGCCCCATTTTACAGACGAGGCAATAAGGCTAAGAGAGGTTCAATGACACAGCTGGTAAGTGGCAGAGTTATAATTCAAACCAGCTTCTGATCCACACTGATAACTGCTAGGCTGTGCTACCTCTGGCGGGAGGTAGCAGATATGTTGCTGGGATGTAGAGCAATTTTGGGCTTCCCTGGTGGCTCAGTGGTAAAGAATCCTCCTATAATGTGCAGTAGTTGCGAGTTCAATCCCTGGGTCGGGAAGATCCTTTGGAGGAGGAAATGGCAACCCGCTCCAGTATTCTTGCCTGGAGAATTCCATGGACTGAAAAGCCTGGCAGGCTACAGTCCATGGGGTTGCAAAGAGTCGGACATGACTGAAGCGACAGCATCAGTTCAGTTCAGTCACTCAGTCGTGTCCAACTCTTTGCGACCCCATGAACTGCAGCACGCTAGGCCTCCCTGTCCATCACCAACTCCTGGAGCCTACCCAAACTCATGTCCATTGAGTCGGTGATGCCATCCAACCATCTCATCCTCTGTCGTCCCCTTCTCCTCCTGCCCCCAATCTTTGATGCACACAGAGTAATTTAACCAGAGTCAACGATGGAAATAAACACGAATAGTGTTGATTTCCTTTCACCTAACAAAAATTCTGACACAGCAAATAACTTATAAAATAAAAAGCTAGAGTCAACTCATTGGAAAAGACCCTGATGTGGGGAAAGATAGAAGACAGGAGGAGAAGAAGCCCACAGAGGACGAGATGGTTGGATGGCATCACTGACTCAGTGGACATGAGTTTGAGCAAGCTCTGGGAGATGGTGAAAGACAGGGAAGCATGGCGTGCTCCAGTCCATGGGGTCGCAAAAAGTCAGATACAACTGAGCAACTGAATGACAACAACAAAGCTTAGATAAAGAAGAATAGGAATATAAAGAAGAGGAAGCAGAAGAGAAACCTATGAACGTATTAATGTTTATGATATTTAGACTGAAGGCGAGTTCTTCATTTCCCCTAAAGGCTAAATGAAGAGAAGCTGGATTCCATCTCACTTGTGTTTGAATAAATATCTTCATGTCCTCCCAACCGCCTATAAATACATCATCCCCCATTGCACCCTTCCTAGGAGAAAAGCCTCTATAGTATTTCTGGGCACATGAATCACCCAAGGAGCTTGATTAAAGTCCAGATCCTGATTTGGTGGATGTGCAGTGGAGCCTGAGATTCTCAGTTTCTAACCAGCTGCTGGTGCTATGGGTCTGTGGAGGGCCGGTTGGCAAGACTCCTCCCCTGCCTATGTGGTCAGGGTCAGGGCTGCCAACCAGAGAGGGTGGCACATTGCATTCCGTTCACTCTGCACTGGAGTGGTCTTGAGGTCCAGGTGCGGCCAAATAAAGTTCCTACCTGGAATGTTGTTCTCATGTCCCCAACTCACATGCCTCAGAGAAGCCTGGCTTCAGGTGGAGGCAGTGTGACACATTCGTTGAGAGATGCTGAGCGGAAGAGAAGAGAGGAGGGGAGAGAGAACAGGAGAGACGCCAGATGACACGCCTGAGTCCTGCACACGTGGTCACACAGCCGGTGAATTCCCTTTTAGCTGAAGCTAATTTGAGTAATTTATGTTATTTACAATTGAACTGGTTCTGCATAATACAGGAGTGTTTTAGACTTGATATAAAGGAGAATTCTTTACTGTGGCAGCAGGGTGGTTGCAACTCTTAACTGAAGATCCTTAAGAAGGACTGGCTTCATCAGAGGCTGCTGCTCATTCATGGGAGACAGAGTCCAAAGTCTGTCTGAGGAAAGGTGATGTGTTGTTGCAAGAAGATGACCTAAGAGCTAGCCAGGTCATGAGGTCGCCCCTCTAATGTGCTGAAGGCCCAGGGGAGGTCATGACCTGCAGGCTGGGTGCAGCGTCTCGACCTGGACCTGTGACAGTGCCCCTTATCCACCATGATTGCATTGTTCATTTGGGTCACTAAGACATCCATGACTGCACCCAGAGCTGACTAGGACATTAGGGAGTGGAGCCTGAGGCAGAGAGTGGAGGTTATTCTGGAGGGACTTGTAGGAGTAATACTAAAGTACTTCTATGGCATGGATACTGACCTGTGAAAACAAATTCCATCCACAGTGACATTCCAGGGAGTGTTAGTTAAACACCAGCCATAATCTCCTGGACACTCTTTCTATTAATAGTAGTTACAGGATATGCAGTATTTTTGTGTTAGTATTGAATTCTCATCATAGACCCATTCAGCTCCAGCTTCTTCAGCATTACTGGTCAAGACCTAAAACTAACACCCAAAACATCCAAGACCTTCTGGAACTAACACCCAAAAAGATGTCCTTTTCATGATAGGAGACTGAAATGCAAAAATAGGAAGTCAAGAGATACCTGGAGTAACAGGCAAATTTGGCCTTGGAGTACAAAATGGAGCAGGGTAAAGGCTAACAGAATTTTGTCAAGAGAACGCACTGGTCATAGCAAACAGCCTCTTCCAGCAACACAAGAGAAGACTACACAAGGACATCACCAGATGGTCAACACTGAAATCAGATTGGTTATATTCTTTGCAGCCAAAGATGGAGAAGCTCTATACAGTCAGCAAAAACAAGACTGGGAGCTGACTGTGAACTCCTGATTACAAAATTGAGACTTAAATCAAAGAAAGTAGGGAAAACCACCAGAGCATTCAGGTATGACCTAAATCAAATGCCTTACAATTATACAGTGGAAGTGACAAATAGAATCACAGGATGTAGATCTGATAGACAGAGTGCCTGAAGAACTATGGTTGGAAGTTTGTGACATCGTACAGGAGGCAGTGATCAAGACCATCCCCAAGAAAAAGAAATGCAAAAAGGCAAAATGGTTGTCTGAGGAGACCTTACAAATAGCTGAGAAAAAAAAAGAATCAAAAGGCAAAGCAGAAAAGGGAAAATATACCCATTGGAATGCAGAGTTCCAAAGAATAGCTTGGAGAGATAAGAAAGTCTTACTCAGTGATCAGTGCAAAGAAATAGAGGAAAACAATAGAGTGGGAAAGACTAGAGATCTCCTCCAGAAAATTAGAGATACCAAGGGAACATTTCATGCAAAGATGGGCTTGATAAAGGACAAAAATGGTATGGACCTAACAGAAGCAGAAAATATTAAGAAGAAGTGGCAAGAATACATAGAAGAACTGTACAAAAAAGATCTTCATGACCCAGATAACCACAATGGTGTGATTACTCACCTAGAGCCAGACATCCTGGAATGCGAAGTCAAGTGGGCCTTAGGAAACATCACTACTAACAAAGCTATTGGAGGTGATGGAATCTCAGTTGAGCTATTTCAAATCCTAAAAGATGATGCTGTGAAAATGCTGCACTCAATATGCCAGCAAATTTGGGAATCTCCAGAGGGGCCACAGGACAGGAAAAAGTCAATTTTCATTCCAATCCCAAAGAAAGGCAATACCAAAGAATGTTCAAACTACCACACAATTGCACTCATCTCACATGCTAGCAAAGTAATGCTCAAAATTCTCCAAGCCAGGCTTCAACAGTATGTGAAACGTGAACTTCCAGATGTTCAAGCTGGATTTAGAAAAGGCAGAGGAACCAGAGATCAAATTGCCAGCATCCGTTGGATCATAGGAAAAGCAAGAGAGTTCCAGAAAAACATCTATTTCTGTTTTATTGACTATGCCAAAGCCTTTGAGTGTGTGGATCACAATAAACTGTGAAAAATTCTGAAAGAGATGGGAGTACCAGACCACCTGACCTGCCTCCTGAGAAATATGTATGCAGGTCAAGAAGCAACAGTTAGAATTGGACGTGGAACAACAGACTGGTTCCAAATAGGAAAAGGAGTACGTCAAGGCTGCATATTTAACTTACATGCAGAGTACATCATGTGAAATGCTGGACTGGATGAAATACGAGCTGGAATCAAGATTGCCGGGAGAAATATCAATAACCTCAGATATGCAGATGATACCACCCTTATGGCAGAAAGTGAAGAGGAACTAAAGAGCCTCTTGATGAAAGTGAAAGAGGAGAGTGAAAATGTTGGCTTAAAACTCAGCATTCAGAAAAGTAAGATCATGGCATCCAGTCCCATCATTTCATGGCAAATAGAAGGGGAAACAGTGGAAACAGTGACACTTTCTTTTTTTGGGCTCCAAAATCACTGCAGATGGTGACTGCAGCCATGAAATTAAATGACGCTTGCTCCTTGGAAGAAAAGCTATGATTAACTTAGACAGCATATTAAAAAGCAGAAACATTACCTTGCTTGCAATATCTGTCTAGTCAAAGCTAAAGTTTTTCTAGTAGTCATGTATGGATGTGAGAGTTGGATTACAAATAAAGCTGAGTGCTGAAGAATTGATGCTTTGGAACTGTGATGTTGGAGAAGACTCTTGAGAGTCTTCTCAAGATTCAAGAAGGAGATCCAAGCAGTCTATCCTAAAGGAAATCAATCCTGAATATTCATTGGAAGGACTGATGGTGAAGCTGAAATTCCAATACTTTGGCCACCTGATGTGAAGAACTGACTCACTAGACAAGACCCTGATGCTGGGAAAGATTGAAGGTGGGAGGAGAAGAGGATGACAGAGGATGAAATGGTTGGAAGGCATCACTGACTCGATAGACATGAGTTTGAATAAGCTCCGGGAGTTGGTGATGAACAGGGAAGCCTGGCGTGCAGCAGTCCATGGGGTCGCAAAGAGTTGGACATGACTCAGTGACTGAACTGAATTGAATTCTCTAGGCTTATAGTTTTTCAAAAGAGGTTTTTAATAATGATTATTAAATACATTGTTGCTTTATTATTTATAAATTTAAAACTTCTATTTCTCTCAATATTTTTATACAATATGCATTTATTGTCATGCCATGTGATCACCTTGATCTTTTCTAGAATAGTCTTCAGAACTTTCTCCTATAAAACTAATTTCAATATATTTAACCCACATTCAAATGAAACTATCATATTATTCTAAATGTATTACATGGGTGATTAATTAAAGGCTTCCAATTCTGTGATATTAATCTTTTGAACTTTTAGAATATTAGATGAAGTCAAGGGTCATATGATAATTTGATTTCATTAAACATGATAACAATTTACCAAAAGAAGCCCAAGAAAAGTCAATTTTCAGGAGTTACAGCCATGGTAGCTTCTTGTCTTTATATGTGCTATTAATTTCACCATTGTTGTTCAGTTGTTCAGTTGTGTCTGACTCGTGACCCCATGGACTGCAGCATGTTAGGCTTCCCTATCCATCACCAACTCCCGGAGCTGGCTCAAACTCATGTCCATTGAGTTGATAATGCCATCCAACCATCTCATCCTCTGTTGCCCCCTTCTCCTTCTGCCTTCAATCTTCCCAGCATCAGGGTCTTTTCCTGTGATTCAGCTCTTCACATGAGGTGGAAGAATATTGGAGCTTCAGATTCAGCATCATCCTTCCAATGAATATTCAGGGTTGATTTCCTTTAGGATTGACTGGTCTGATCTCCTTGCAGTCCAAGGGACTCTTGAGAGTCTTCTCTACCACCACATTTCAAAACCATCAGTTCTTCAGCACTCAGTCTTCTTCATGGTCCAACTCTCACACTCATACACTGACTACTAGAAAAACCATAGCTTTGACTATATGGATGTTTGTTGCCAAAATGATGTCTCTGTTTTTTAATATGTTGTGTCATTTGTCTAAATTTGCCATAGTTTTTCTTCCAAGGAGCAAGTGTCTTTTAATTTCATTGCTGCAGTCACTACCTGTAGTGAGCCCAAGAAAATAGTCTGTCTCTGTTTCTATTTATTCTACATCTGTTTGCCACAAAGTAATTGGACCACATGCCATGATCTTAGTTTTTTGAATGTTGAGTTTTAAGCCAGCTTTTTCACTCTCCTCTTTCACTTTCATCAAGAGGCTCTTTAGTTCCTCTTCACTTTCTTCCATTAGGGTGGTGTCATCTGCATATCTGAGGTTATTGAAATATCACCATAAATTGAGGAAATTCCTGTCCACAATGGCACCCCACTCCAGTACTTGCCTGGAAAATCCCATGGATGGAGGAGCCTGGTAGGCTGCAGTCCATGGGGTTGCTAGGAGTTGGACATGACTGAGCGACTTCACTTTCACTTTTCACTTTCATGCATTGGAGAAGGAAATGGCAACCCACTCCAGTGTTTTTGCCTGGAGAATCCCAGGACGGGGGAGCCTGGTGGGCTGCCGTCTATGGGGTCGCATAGAGTCGGACGCGACTAAAGCGACTTAGCAGCAGCAGTCACTTTTTTAATGCTTTCTTTGTTCACTTAGTTGAAAGGCAAGAGCACTGCATTAGAAGTCCAGAGATCTGGGTTTTAGTTTAACATCTTTTTGTCATTTCCACTCTGTACCTCCACCTCACCTTTTTCAGCCCCACCCCTTGAGCCCATTTTTTGTAGAGGACAGCAGATGGAAGAACTTCTTGGAATGAGATGCCATACATGGTTTTTATAGTGAACAGTAACCAACTCATAAGACAAAGATTCTCCAATAAAGTGAAAAGGCCTTGATTTAAGACAGGACAGCCTGGTTTTGTTCTTGTCTGGAATATGGGTGGTTCCCATGTTGGGAACCATGAAAATGTTACCAGGGACCTGTGAATCCTGAAAATACATCCAGCCTTGTGAATGTACTGAGTGAGTAACTCACACATAGTGTGCTACTGTTTTCCAGTGTATGTACATGATGCTTTAATTACCAAGTAACCCCCACAAAATTATGTGGAAAATAATTTACTATCGCTGTTACATTTTTCTTAATATAAGATCTAAAATTTAAGATTCTAATTCTAGATTCTCTGGTGTTTGACTCCTTTAAAATTTCAAATTTATTATACTAAGTAAAACAGACAAAGATAATCTAATATCACTTATACATGGAATCTAGAAAAATGATACAACTGAATTTATTTGTAAAACAGAAATAGACTCACAGACATAGAAAACAAACTTGTGGTCACCAAAGGGGATGTGGGAAGCAGGGGGGATGAATTAGGAGTTTGAGATTAGCAGATACAAACTCTATATAAAACAGGTAAATGACAAGGACCTACTGTATAGCACAGGGAACTATATTCAGTATCTTATAAAAACCTATAATGGAAAAGAACCTGGAAAAGAATGTGTGTGTGTGTGTGTGTGTGTGAATCACTTTGCTATACATCTGAAACTACCACAACATTTTAAATCAACTATACTTCAGTTTTAAAGAAGGAATGAAGTTCTGATGCATGCTATGACATGGATGAAATTTTAAAATGTTAGGCCAGGTGAAATAAGTCAATCACAAAAAAATAAATGTATGATTCCACATATATGAGGGACCTGGAATAGGCAAATTCACAGAAGCAGAAAATAGAATAAAGGCTGGGAGGGGAGGGAGGAATTGGGGATTGTTGCTTAAGCGGTACCTTCTGTTTGGGGTGATAAGTTCTGGAAGTGGACAGTGGCAGTGGCTGTGCAGTAATATAAATGTCGTGTCACTGAGTTATACACTTAAAATGCTAAATTTCATGTTGTGCATATTTTACCATGATAAAAAAGTTATGTAATATTTCTGAAATACAAAAAGTTTAAGCAGATGAAAAATAGGTCCATAGAATTTTATAGGTTAACTTGGCTTTCAAAAAAATGAAAACAGAAATTCTCTCAACAGCAATTTTTTTTTTTTATAATTCCTTGGACTGCTCAGAGAGTGCTCTGTCTGTATCCTTAGTTCTGTGAAGAATTACCTGGAGGCATGATGAAAGCTCATTAATTAAATATTTCTGTACTGGACACTCATCCTGCCTGACAGTTCTCTCATTATGTGCCCCCGAGAGGGATACTAGTTGTCAGCAACTGATGTAAGATAATTTTCTTGCTGCTGTAACTGGAGGAGAAAAGGCTTGATAGCAGTTCTTCATGTCTATTAGGTATATTATTCAAGGAAAAATGGTTTTGCACTAAAGGGAAAGTCAAAACATTTCATGCAAAATCTTAATTTGTTTTTTATGACAAGAAAAAGATGAACTTTCTCCAAATGTAAACATCTTTTGCTAGTGCCCCAGGGACCCTTCCACCTTTGCATTGCTGCCTCTTTCCTCAGGTATATTTCTCTTTTTATTATGTAAAGAGTATTCTGCATTCCTTGATGTACTGTAGTAGAAGTGCTGAGTTTGAAGAATTCAATTTTTTAGTGAATATTATAAACTGAGAAATGCAGCAATTTTTTGTGGCCTTTTTGTGGGCAAGATTTTTGGGTACTGTTTCAATATTTTTTTTTAACACAGATGAACACAGTGAAAAATCCACATCTATGTCAATAATCTACATCTCTAAACAGAATGGAAAAAATGTACTTTGTGGTTTCTTTTCATATGAATTGTAAAAGCAGAACTCTGGTCATTTGGCCAATTATGTTGGTTCCCATAAGTAAAACCAATCATGTCCTATTTGCATAGCTGATGTACATAAAGCAAAGAAAGGCACGTCTTGAAATGCAAAGAAATGGTCATCAGAGACTTTCCCTGGAACAGCACTGGATCCACATAGTTTTACAAACAATTCTTGAAAACTTTTACGAAAGAGACACTATTTTAAACATTTCAGATCTTCACAATTCACTTTATAATAACTTTAATGAACAGAGTAAACCACATATGAAACTCACTTGAATACAAAAGCATCAGATTAGAAAATTAAACCAGCTGGACTAAGGCAGGTTTATTCGGTAACATGGGTTTGCAGGTGCCTTGGTGCCCCACCCACATCCCATGGCCTGCCCTGCCTTCCACCACAGCTGGGCTTTCAGCTTTTCTGCCTTGAGGCTTCTCCAAGCCTTGGTTGCTTCCCCAGTCTACAGGCAGAAGCGCAGCCAGAGGTGTGGAAGAATCTGTATCCCCTCAGACAACCTTCTATCATTGGGATTAAAAGTCAATGAGGAGGCATTCATTGTGAGCTGCGTCATACCCAGTTCCTCTGAGGGTCCACCGAAGAAATTAAACCCCAGTTGCTCTCAGTTATCATCAGCTCATCTACATAGCTCTTCCTTTCCTTTCCTCCTCCTCTGTCTCACTCTCTCCACTCCATCACTCGTTTCCTGGCATCACCTCTCAAGTAGCCACCCTGTACCAAGGTACCTGTGTTGCTTTGGGGGGGAACCTAAACCTAAATGTGTGAAAATGATTCCATGTTAGGCAATCACTTAATATAATTAATTTCATCAATATCAATATAGAAGGCAATACGCTCCTCTTAACCGATTCAGAAAAAGCACTTGACATAATTCAACATCCATTCTGATGAGAACTGTTAACATTTGAATGGAGAAAAGTTCCTTACTCTATCAGTTCGAGCTCACTCAAGAAAATAGAAACCACTCTACATGTGTAAAACAGACATTTAATATGGGAATTGATTATATGCACAATGGAAGGACTGGAGGAAGGTAAGGTTACTGAACCTGTAATCGCACTAAACAGGCTTGAAAGGCAATGCTGCCCAGTAGTCGAGGGCGCTAAGCCAGATGGGCTCAGTGTTTTCGGAGGCAGCTGCTGTGCCGACCGGGAACCGGCCCTGACGCCACTCCGGCTGCTGTTGGCCCTTGCTGCTGCCTCTTGAGGTATTGTTGCCCCCGCTACAGGCTGACATTGTCCTTGCTGCTGCTTCTACCACCAGAAATGTCATTAGAAACCAGGAGGAGGAGAGTGTTGCTTCTTCGTCCTCCAGGCTTCCAGCAGTGCCTTCCATGGGCCGGATCTGCCAAAAGTCAACTGGCAAGAGTGTCTAGGAAATGTAGTTTTTGAATTCCAGTCAAATATATATATTTGACTATATATCAAAGCACAGAATGCTGGCGATGAGACCTTGGGGCAAAATGATTTGCTCTGTAAAACCTGTAACCACAATTATATAAAACTGAAATACCAGCTTGGAATTTTTTCTTTTAAAAGTCAGGACAAAGATAAAAGTTATCAACCTCTTTTTTTTTTAATAGCGTTTTTTTTTTTTTAGATCTAATACACATACCATACAATTCATCCTTTTAAAGTGTATAATTCAGTGGTTTTCAGTATATTCACAGATGCGTGCAACCAGCACCACACTGAATTTGAGACAATTTTCATCACTTGAAGAAGAAATCCCCTTGAGCTCTCACCCCGTATCCCCACATTCCTTCCGCACTTTCAGCTGTAAGCAGCTATTAATGCATTTTCTGTCTCTATGAATTTCCCTATTCTGGACTTTCATGTAAATGCAGTCACATAGTATTTGGTCTTTTGTGATGGGCTTCTTACATATAGTACATTTTCAGGTTCATCCATGTTGTAGTATGGATCAATACTCATTACATTTTTATGAATATGCCATATTTTACAACTCTTATTTGATATTTTGTTTTAAGTTGTAACTAATTTAGTGTGAAAATTGGGAAATAAAATGCAAAATTATCCTTATTTTCTGATTATATGATTGTCCATCTTGAAAGCCCAAAGGATTAAGAAAAAAATGATTATAACTAATTAGAGAACTCTTCATGGACTTTGCTGTATAATGCCAATTAACAAACATTGTGGAAAAGTATTTTATTTTTTTTGTTTCTGTTTTTATAAAATTATTTGTTTTTGGCTGCACTAGATCTCTTTTGCTGTACATGGACTTTCTGAGGGGCTGATCTCTAGCTTTGGCGAACGGGCCTTCCATTGCAGTGGCCTCCCTTGCAGAGCACGGGCTCCAGGGCATGTGGGCCTCACTCGAGGGCTCCAGAGCACAGGCTGAATAATTGTGGTACGTGGGCTTAGCTGTCGGTGGCATCTTCCTGGACCAGGGCTAGAATTGTTATCCCATGCATTGCACGGTGGATTCTTAACCACTGGACCACCAGGGGACCCCAGTATTTCAGTTATAATATCCTAATACAAAAAGAATATTATATTATATCCTAATATTAAAAAAATGCTGATATAATATAAAAAGCTTCTATACTTATCAACAAGAGTAAGTTTCAGTACACAGGATATACACATACACTCACATCTCTTCAGAGACAAGCAACTCCCACAACTAAGAAGCCTTAATGTTGCTGGAGTAAAGACAATGTTGTAAAAACAATATACACTAATTTATTAATATGTTGTTTTCAAATCAAAACTATAAAGACACTTGTGTGGGAATTTTATAAAACAATTCTTAAGATTACGCAGAATAGAGGAGAATATATTAGTAAAATTTGGAAAAAGAAAAGTAGTAAAGTGAGAGAGACTTGCATTGTGAGATATTTAATGTAAGAGAGATAAAAAATGTATAATTCAAGGAGCTTATTTCTGTACCAAGAATAGACAGAATAAGCAGCAAATATGATACATAATATAGAAGCAATGTTAAGTATTCTGTTCAGTTCAGTTGTTCAGTCGTGTCCAACTCTTTGTGACCCCATGGAGTGAAGCATGCCAGGCCTCCCTGTCCATCACAAACTCTCAGAGCTTACTCAAACTCATGTCCATCAAGTTGGTGATGGCATCCAGCCATCTCATCCTCTGTCACCCCCTTCTCCTGCCTTCAATCTTTCCCAGCATCAGGATCTTTTCCAATGAGTCAGTTCTTTGCATCAGGTGGCCAAAGTATTGGAGTTTCAGCTTCAGCATCATTCCTTCCAATCAGGACTGACTTCCTTTAGGACTGACTGGTTTTCTTTCTTTGTAGTCCAAGGAACTGTCATGAGTCTTCTCTGACACCACAGTTCAAAAGCATCAATTCTTCCACACACAGCTTTCTTTGTAATCCAAATCTCACATCCATACGTGACTACTGGAAAAACCATAGCTTTGACTAGACAGACCTTTGTAATGGTTATGCTTTTTAATATGCTGTCTAGGTTGGTCATAACTTTTCTTCCAAGGGGCAAGCGTCTTTTAATTTAATGGCTGCAGTCACCATCTGCAGTGATTTTGGAGTCCCCCCAAAATACAGTCTGTCACTGTTTCTATTGTTTCCCCATCTATTTGCCATGGATTGAGGGACTGGATGCCATGATCTTAGTTTTTGAATGTAGAGTTTTAAGCCAACTTTTTTAGGCTCTCTAGTTCTTCTTTGCTTTCTGCCATAGGGTGGTGTCATCTGCATATCTGAGGTTATTGATATTTCTTCTGGAGCTCTTGATTCCAGCTTGTGCTTCATCCAGTCCAGCATTTCTCATGAAGTGCTCTGCATATATGTTAAATAACCAGGGTGACAATATACAGCCTTGACATACTCCTTTCCCAACAACCAGTCTGTTGTTCCATGTCTGGTTCTAACTGTTGCTTCTTGACCTGCATATTTCTCAGGAGACAGGTAAGGTGGTCTGGTATTCCCATCTCTTTAAGAATTTTCCACATTTAGTTGTGATTCATACAAAAAAACAAAACAAAATTTCTAGATGTTCAAGCCGGATTTAGAAAAGGCAGAGGAACCAGAGATCAAATTGCCAACATCTGCTGGATCATTGAAAAAGCAAAAGAGTTCCAGAAAAACATCTATTTCTGCTTTATTGACTATGCCAAAGCCTTTGACTGTGTGGATCAGAACAAAATGTGGAAAATTCTCAGAGGTGTTAAGTATTAATAAAAAACTAATATATGATAAAGTATAATTCAAATTCATCATTATTCAATAGGAAACCTGACTAGTGATTTGCAACCCTGTAGTCATTAAGATGTAGTTATTAGGACTTCTCTGGTGGCTCAGACAGTAAAGAATCTGCATGAAATGCAGGAGACCTGTATTCAATCCCTGGGTTGGAATGATCCCCTGGAGAAGGGAATGGCTACCCACTCCAGTATTCTTGCCTAGAGAATTCCGTGAACAGAGTGGCCTTAGTGGGGTTGCAAGGAGTTGGACTAGCACATTTTCACATTTCAGTCATCAAGATACCTAGTTGCAGACATCAAAACCCATTTTAATAAGCTTCCTTGTGTTTTAATTAGTTAATGTTATTAGGTAACTTTCATAATTTCCAGATCTGAGAGAAAATATCTGCCAACGTAGAATTTTATATCCAGCAAAAATATCCTTCAAAGAGAAGGTGAAATGAAAATATTTCCAGATAAAAAATGAGAAAATTGCTCAGTGAACAGATTTGCACTAAACAAAGTAGCAAAGATAGTTATGTAGGCAAAAGCAAAATGATCCCAGATTGAAAAACAAAAATATAAGAATAATTGAAGAGCCACAGAGCAAGTAAATGGGAAAATATAATGGAATATATGCTATACAGAATAATAATAATAATGACTTACAGATTTTAAAATATGTGTACAACTAAAAAGCATGAAAATAAAATTAATTTAAAAGGTGATGCTGAAGCAAATAGAGTAAAAGTATTCTAAGGACTTAACATTGTCTGGAAAGTGATAAAGGAATTATTTTATATTCTAAGAAATCAAGAATGCATTCTATAAATGAGGATGACAAGTAAAAGATAAGTGAAATATACAGTCAACAGGTTACTAGAGGGGAAATGGAACAAAAATATAATTTATTGATTAAAGAGATGAAGGAGAGAAATAGTAGCATAAGAGGTTGAAGAAATGGTCAGTAAAACAAGAAAAATAATAGTTGATAAATATGAGTCCAAATTAAACTGTAAGTGTACTCAGTGTCAATGGAATAAATTATCTAATAGAAAGATGAAAGTTATCAGACCACATTTAAAAATAACTATATCCAACTATATAATGCTAGAAGAGACACATCTTGAATATGAGGACAAAGAAAAATTGAAAGTGAAAAGAATGCACTGAGAAATACTATACAAACCCTAAGCAAAAGAAAGCTACACTGCTATCAGTAAAAGAAAACCTGAAGACAATAAAAATTTCCAGAAATGAGAAAAGACATTTCAAAATGAAAAAAGAGACAAAGGACCTTAGAGATAACACAATCATAAATTTGTGTGCACCTAAGAAGATCCCCTGGACAAGGAAATGACAACCCATTCCAGTATTCTTGCCTGGGAAATTTCATTGACAGAGGAACTACAGTCCATGCGGTTGCAAAAGAGTTGAACACAACAGCAATAAGCTGGTAAAAAATATACAAAGTGAAATTTGGTTGAAACTAAAATGGCATATGTAGAACTCTATTTTCATAGTGAGAGACACCAAAACATATCCATCAATAACTGATTAAACTAAAACATGCACACAACTATAAGTGTGTAGATCTTAATGGTATGATTAATGAAACTAACACAATTGATGCCATCGACAGATATAGAATACTGCAATCAACAACAAAGTATGCTTTTTTTAAGTAACATGGAACATGGCCAAAATTTAATGGATGCTGAACCATCAAATATTTTTCACCAAATTTTAAAAGACAGATTATGTACAGATTATTGTACAGATTATGTTCTCAGGTCTCAGTGACTAAGCTACACAAGAACAGAAAGAAAAAAAATGTCCAAATGTTTGGAAATAAACTACTTAATTACCCAAGGGTCAAAGTAGATAGTACAATGGAAACTAGAAAATATTTTGAACTGAATGATAATGAAAATATGACATAGCACAACTTATTGTGGGATATAGCTAAATTCATGTAGAACATTAACAGCCTTAAAATTCTTGTATGGCTGAAAAAGCAATGACCAGTATCTATTTTAGGAAATTGAGATGCTGTTGAAAATTAAGCCCCAAGGAAATAGAAATAAGGAAACTATGATGATAAGACTAGAAATTAAAGAAGTAAAAAACAAACATAAAATAGAATAAAAGTGCTAAGTTTGGTTCCTAGAGAAGATAAGTTCTTCTGATAAACTTCTAGGAAGACTGATCAGGACATAGAAAAGGGAAAGCATAAAATTACTGGTATCAAGAATTGGAAAGAGGACAGCACTGCAGATCCTACAAAATTTATAAGAAAGTAAGAGGATATTATAAAGAACTTAATGTGAATAATATTGAAACTATAGATAAAATGAGCACCAAGTCCTGGAAAATAAGCCAGGATCAACTACATATTCCTCAACGGCATTCAGCATAAAAGTGATGATAGAGTGCACTGGCTTGAATTTTTTTCCTCTAGAAGAAAGATGATAGTCACAGTTGGTTTGTGAATTTATCCTCAAAATGATAAGTCAAGAAATGGAAAATCTGGGTAGTTTTATAATTATTGAAAGAAACATCTTCCCATGTAGAGATTGCCAAGCCTCGATTGCTCAGCTTCCTCTAATTTTGTTATAGAAGAAATAACATCCTTCTTAAATTCTTCCAGAGAACAGAAAAAAAGTAACTCAACATATTTTATGAGGTTAACATGACCTTGATACACAAAGGTGATAAAGACATTGTAAGAAAGAAAACCCAAATTTCTGTGAACACAGATGGAAAAGTTATAAACAAAATAGTTGCAAATGGAATCTAACAATTATAAAAAAGATACTATATCACAGTCAGCTTTTATTCTATGACTACAAAGTTGCTTTAATATTAAAAAAATCAATATAGCTCACCACATTAATAGTATGATGGAGAAAAAATGGTTTTCTTGTAAGTTGAAGAACACACAGTTGATAAAATTTAATACTCATTATTTAAAAAAACTTAGAATCTGAAAATATGTATATTTATAAAACTTATAGTAAAATGATATTTAATGCTGAAATACTGAAAGCTTTCCCTTTGATACCAGGAAAGTGATACCTCTATCATCACTTTTATTCAACATTTTCTGGAAATCCTAGACAGAAAAAAGGCAAATGAAAATGTGTAAGGAAACAAATCATTATTGGCACATGACATGATTATGTGTCCAGAAAATCCAAATGAATCTGAAGGAACACTGTTAATGAGTGAATTTAGGAAGGTCAATAGGTGTAAGATCAATATGAAATATACATATATATATATGTATGTATGTATTTATATATAGCAGCAATTAGAAAATTTAAAAACATCACATCACCAAAACATTAAATACCTAGGAGAAAAATCGAACAAAAGATATGTAAGGCTTTTATATAGAAAGCTATTATATGAGACTTTATAAAAACTGTAGGACTAAACAAGTAGAGACATATATAATTTTCATAAATTGGAAAACTCTATATTTTAAAGATGTAAATTCTCCTAATCTCATCTGTAGAGTCAATGGAATTCCAAATAAAATTATAGAAGAAAATACAACAAAACTAAGTGACTAGGTAGGGTAGACACAGAGATACACTCTTCAAGGAAAGATTTGCTGCCCAACTATGGGAACTCTCAGCTCCTTCAGAATCTGCCTCAACTGCAGAGAGTTGCATTGCCTGGAGTTCCACCTTTCCTGGGTAGCCCATATCCCATGACTAAAAGAGATGAGTTACAAACCTGTGGCCATTTTGATGTGGAACAATTCTGACAAGCAATATTTGTCAACAGCCTGCTGGATTGTTGGTAAGATTGTTAGACTTGAACTGCAGTTCTTCATCTCCTTCTGCCCAACCCGGCTTCTTCTTATTCCTGTTTATCTGTGTTGTTTCTTAATGAGCATTTTGCTGTCTAAACATCTCAGCAGATGCTTCTGGCAATCCCAACCTAAGATACAAGCATACAAGCAAGTAGCAAAAACTGCTGCTGCTGCTGCTGCTGAGTCGCTTCAGTCATGTTCCACTCTGTGCGACCCCATAGACGGCAGCCCACCAGGCTCCCCCATCCCTGGGATTCTCCAGGCAAGAACACTGGAGTGGGTTGCCATTTCCTTTTTCAATGCATGAAAGTGAGAAGTGAAAGTGAAGTCGCTCAGTAGTGTCCGACTCTTAGCAACCCCATGGACTGCAGCCCACCAGGCTCCTCCATCCATGGGATTTTCCAGGCAAGAGTACTGGAGTGGGGTGCCATTGCCTTCTCCGAGCAAAAACTAGCAGCTGCCATTGTATCTGTCTGGGACCTGAATCCTTAGATGGGAATGCAGAGGGAAGCAAGGCCGTATTTAACTGACTTGGGAAGAGGAGATTTCTAAAGTCACTGAGAGATATTCACTGAAAAGCCTGGTGGGCCAAGTTGCAATCCATGAAAATAATGTGTCGCCTTTGGGAGGGGTTTTTTCCATTTTAATAATGGGCTAGAGCAAAGGGACAGTGGTCAGGTCTGAAGAGGATGGAAAATCTAGCCTTTGTGAACTTGCCAACCTGATCATCCAGGATTCTCTTCCTGGGTAGCAACCCAGATGATGAGTAGGACAGGGGTAACATAACAGAGGAAGGAAACAGCAGGTAAAGATAGAAGTGGGAGATGGGGACAGGCCCAGGAAATCTGAGAAAGCAAGCTGCTGTGTTTTTGAGCACTTCAAGAAAGCAACAGAAGAGGGAGCTCTATGAAGTGAGAAAAGCTGCCCTGAATTATGCCTCCATACAGAAGCTGAGGAAAACTAACTTTGCATGAGGACTAAGCCACAGAAATTTTTGAGGTAGAATGCCACACAAAATTACAAGAAAAAAAAATCATCCTTACAGTTAAACCATGCCAGAAAGACATGTGAACACAATAGCTGAAAGCTGTAAACTCCTATTTCAGTATGAGCTAAAAGACATGAAAAAAAGAAAACTTCACAAATCAGAATTAGAAAAACATAAAAATGAGGTGACAGGACTCAGAAAGAATTAGAACTGTCATATGATCCAGAAATCCCACATCTGGATGTACATGCAAAGAAAATGAAATTAGAATCTCAAAGAGATAGCTGCTCTTTGCAACACTGTTCACAATAGCCAAGACATGGAGGCAACCTAAATGTCCATTGACAGACACGTGAATAAAGCAAATGTGATATTAATGCAATAAAATATTTGTTGTTATTGTTTAGTCACTAAGTCATGTCTGACTCTGTTACAGACCCATGGACTATAGCTCTGTCCATGGGATTTCCTAGGTAAGAATGCTGGAGTGGGTTGCCATTTCCTTCTCCAGGGGATCTTCCCAACCCAGGGATCAAACCTGCGTCTCCTGAGTTGGCAGGCAGATTCTTTACCACTGAGCCACCAGGGAAGCCCAATAAAACCTTAAAAAAGAAGGAAATCTTGCCATACGTGACAACATGGATGAACCTGGAGGACATTATGGAAAGTGAAATAAACCAGATACATTACAAACACTGCATGACACCACTGATGTGATGAATCTAAAAGAATTAAACATATAGAAGCAGAGAGTAGAATGGGGGTGCCAGGGGCTGGAAGGAGAGGGAAATGAGATGGTCTCAGTCAAAAGGTACAAAATTTCAGTTATGCAAGATGAGTAAGTCCTGGAGAGTTACAGTAAAGCGAACTGCCTATAATAAATAATACTGTATTGTATACTTAAAAATTTGTTGAGTGCAGCTCTTATGTTAAGTGTTCTTATCACAAAATAATGATGATAAAGAGAGCAAGAGGAAACTTTTAGAGGTGCTGGATATGTTGATGGCATAGAATATGGCAGTTATTTAATGAATGTGTACTTATCTCTATATTTGTTATACAAATTATACAGCTTTTTTTTTATGCCAATCATACCTCAATAAGGTAGTTAAAAAGGAAAGAATTAGAAATAAAAGAAAAAATAGCTTCAGACAAACACTAAACTAGAAGGAACACAAGATAAATAAGTCCAACAGACAGTGCTCTAAGAGACATAGGTGAGATGAAGGACTTTTTTTTTTTTAATGAAAAAGAAAAGGAAAACAGAGATGAGAAGCACTCAGTAATCAGGATTTGGGAGGGGTTATAGACCTGGAAAAGCAGAGATATTACTTTACCAACAAAGGTCCGTCTAGTCAAGGCTATGGATTTTCCAGTAGTCATGTATGGATGTGAGAGTTGGACTGTGAAGAAAGCTGAGCGCTGAAGAATTGATGCTTTTGAACTGTGGTGTTGGAGAGGACTCTTGAGAATCCCTTGGACTGCAAAGAGATCCAACCAGTCCATTCTGAAGGAGATCAGCCCTGGGATTTCTTTGGAAGGAATGATGCTAAAGCTGAAACTCCAGTACTTTGGCCACCTCATGCAAAGAGTTGACTCATTGGAAAAGACTCTGATGCTGGGAGGGATTGGGGGCAGGAGGACAAGGGGACAGCAGAGGATGAGATGGCTGGATGGCATCACTGACTCAATGCACGTGAGTCTGAGTGAACTCCGGGAGTTGGTGATGGACAGGGAGGCCTGGCCTGCTGCGATTCATGGGGTCGCAAAGAGTCGGACACGACTGAGCGACTGAACTGACTGAACTGATAGACCTGGAAGGGGAACGTGGGGAGGTTCTGGGTGTGGCAGGTAAAGTTCTATTTAATGACCTGGATGGTTTTTGACTCATAATAGTTGATTAAGCTATATATTTTTTGTGTGGTTTTCTGCATCTGTGTTTTATTTTATAATAAATATTTCACATTATACACAAATGTCAGTTTCAGATGGATTGTAGATATAGGTGTGAAAAACCTTCTATGGCAAATATATAAAACTTCTACAAGAAAATAGAGAAGAATATCTTCATGACCTTGAGGGAGCAAGGATTTCTAAGCAGGACTCAAAAAGCACTAACTCTAAATGAAAAGACAGATAAAAATGCTTAAGTTAAAATTAAGGACTTTTGTTCAGCGAAAGAACATTAAGAGAGTGAAAAAGCAAGTCAGAGAGTGGGAGAAGATACTTGCAATATATAAAGAACTCATCCAAATACATAAGGAACTCAGCTAAATTAATTTAAAAATACTGCTAAGCCAAATGGAAAAATTCACCAAAAGGACTTGAACTGGCAATTTATAAAAAGAATATCTAAATGTCCAATAAACATATGAAGAACTATTAACCTCATTAATATCAGGGAAAGAGAAATTAATATCACACTGAGATACTACTTTGAGAAAATGTTCCTGCTTCTAGGTGTTTACCATAGGACATTATGAACTATACACATGAAAATGTTCATAATAAAATTATTGTACCATCAAAAAATTGATTGCTATAAAGTTGTCCTATTTAAGAAGATCTGCTACTTTTGGTTAGTCTCTCTCCCTCCTCAAACCCCCAAAAGGAAATGAAATGCCTCTGTCCATGAGTGTTGTTTAAAACATACAATGAAACATTCTAGAATAGTAATTAAATCTTATTTTTTATTTATCATGTGCATATAGTTACATGCTTATTCATAAATATGTAGAGTTCTATTCCTAAGGAAGATATATACACACAAAGAGTCAGTGAAAAATGATAGATTGTAACATCATGAGTTAGAAAAAGGGTGTTTCCTTACTCTGCGGGAAGAACATTTTAAAAAATTGAATTATAGTTGATTGACATTATTGTGTTAGCTTCAGGTATACAGCAAAGTGATTCAGTTATACATATATAGATTTTCAGGTTATTTTCTACAATAGGTTTTTACAAGATATTAAATATAATTCCCTCTGCTATACAGTGAACCCTTGTTGCTTATCTATTTTATGTACAGTAGTTTGTATCAGTTAAGTTAGTCCCATATTTTTAATTTTTCCTCCCCACTTCCCTTTCTCTTTAGGTAACCAGAAGTTTGTTTTCTATGTCTATGAGTCTCTTTCTGTTTTGTATATAGATTCATTTGTATTGTATTTTAGATTCCACATATAATAATATATAGTATTTC
Organism: Bos indicus; assembly: GCF_029378745.1. Classification (NCBI taxonomy): domain Eukaryota; kingdom Metazoa; phylum Chordata; class Mammalia; order Artiodactyla; family Bovidae; genus Bos; species Bos indicus. The sequence goes on from NC_091780.1 coordinate 46,439,458, forward strand.
TTTTTCCTCTGACTTACTTAGTATGGTTATCTTTAGGTTCATCCATGTGCTGCAAATGACATTGTTTCATTCTTTTTTATGGCCAAGTAATATTCCACAGTATGTATATATACACACACCACATCTTAATTCAGTTATGCACTGATGGGCACTTGGGTTGTTTCCATGTCTTAGCTATTGTAAATAGTGCTGCCATGAATATAGGGGTGCATGTATCTATTTGAGTTTTCTCCAGATATATGCCCAAGAGTGGACTTCTGGATCATATGATAGCTCTATTTTTAGTTTTTTAAGGAACCTCCATACCCTTTCCCACAATGGCTGCACCAATGTATATTCTAAGGGAAGAACTTCTAATGTTACTCAGTCAAGCTTTCTCCCACTACCTTCCCTATGCAATAATACTCTTTTGTTCAACTTCCCAAGGGCTTTGTTGCCACACTTATTTGTGTTAGAATACTTGCTGAGTGACCTTGGTCAAGTTACTTAACCTCTCTGGGTTTCATCTTCTTTACCTGTAAAAGCAGACATTATATGCAATCTACCAAAGGTATAATGTGTATATTAACTAGTTTATGCAAAGAATCTGGCATCTAATAGTGCTCGGTGAATGTTAGCACTCTTTCTTATCACCCATGATTTGGCCCTTCAGTTTATCATATTTAATACAGACTGTCTTAAATTGTTCTCAGATTGTTTGACATACATGATGGTAAATCTTATGTGTTCACCTGACTAGGCCACAGTACCAGATATTTGGTCAAACATTATTCTAGATGTTTCTGTGAAGGTATTTTTTAGATAAGATTAACATAAATCGGTAGGCTTTGATTCAAGAAGATTTACTCTCCATAATGTGGTGGTCCTCATCCAATCTGTTGAAGGCTGTAACTGAAAAAAGGCTGACTTGTCCAGGAGAAAGGGAATTCTGTCGACAGAAGGCCTTTGAACTCAAATTGCAACTCTTTCCTGGGTCTCTAACCTGTTGTCCCTTCCCGTAGAATATTAGACTTGGAAGCCTTCACAATCAGGTGAGCCAATTCCTTAAAATAAATCTCTCTCCATATGCACATTATATTGGTTCTATTTCTCTGGAGAATCCTGATTAATACACCATACAATGTATAATTATTTAGTACTTCATTAAGAACTCAAGACTTTAAAAGTGGTAACTGTATACTTTTAAGTGTATTTTGTATATGTTAGCTTCCTCCCCAGCTCTTACCTTATACCCAGCGTCTACCATGTGATAGGTTTCAACTACCTACTTATGAAATGAATGACTGGAATATTGGAAATAAAATCAAAAATAAACAAATGGGACCTAATTAACCTTAAAAGCTTCTGCACATCAAAGGAAACTATTAGCAAGGTGAAAAGACAGCCTTCAGAATGGGAGAAAATAATAGCAAATGAAGCAACTGACAAACAACTAATCTCAAAAATATACAAGCAACTCCTACAGCTCAACTCCAGAAAAATAAACGACCCAATCAAAAAATGGGCCAAAGAACTAAATAGACATTTCTCCAAAGAAGACATACAGATGGCTAACAAACACATGAAAAGATGCTCAACATCACTCATTATCAGAGAAATGCAAATCAAAACCACTATGAGGTACCATTTCACACCAGTCAGAATGGCTGCGATCCAAAAGTCTACAAATAATAAATGCTGGAGAGGGTGTGGAGAAAAGGGAACCCTCTTACACTGTTGGTGGGAATGCAAACTAGTACAGCCACTTTGGAGAACAGTGTGGAGACTCCTTAAAAAACTGGAACTAGAACTGCCTTATGATCCAGCAATCCCACTGCTGGGCATACACACTGAGGAAACCAGAAGGGAAAGAGACATGTGTACCCCAATGTTCATCGCAGCACTGTTTATAATAGCCAGGACATGGAAGCAACCTAGATGTCCATCAGCAGATGAATGGCTCAGAAAGCTGTGGTACATATACACAATGGAGTATTACTCAGCCATTAAAAAGAATACATTTGAATCAGTTCTAATGAGGTGGATGAAACTGGAGCCTATTATACAGAGTGAAGTAAGCCAGAAGGAAAAACATAAATACAGTATACTAACGCATATATATGGAATTTAGAAAGATGGTAACAATAACCTGGTGTACAAGACAGCAAAAGAGACACTGATGTATAGAACAGTCTTATGGACTCTGTGGGAGAGGGAGAGGGTGGAAGATTTGGGAGAATGACATTGAAAGATGTAAAATATCATGTAAGAAACGAGTTGCCAGTCCAGGTTCGACGCACGATACTGGATGCTTGGGGCTAGTGCACTGGGACAACCCAGAGGGATGGTATGGGGAGGGAGGAGGGAGGAGGGTTCAGGATGGGGAACACATGTATACCTGTGGCAGATTCATTTTGATATTTGGCAAAACTAATACAATATTGTAAAGTTTAAAAATAAAATAAAATAAAATGAATGCTGTAGAGGGAATCTGAAAGGAAAAGGGGGTTCATTTATTTTAGAAAGTCTTATATATACATATCATTGGCTCAAACACTGGGAATAGTTTTTAATTTTTTTTTTTTTTTGTTTGTTGGAAACATTGAGGGCAGGAGGAGAAGGGGACGACAGAGGATGAAATGGTTGGATGGCATCACTGACGCGATGGACATGGGTTTGGGTGGACTCTGGGAGTTGGTGATGGACAGGGAGGCCTGGCGTGCTGCAGTTCATGGGGTTGCAAAGAGTCGGACATGACTGAGTGACTGAACTGAACTAAAACATAAGGAGAAAGTCTATGGCTCTATAAAGGGTATTCTAATTAGAAGTGGGGAGAGACTTTGTTTATTAGTTGACATGTGGGCAGAGAATAGGAGCCTCATAGATTCCACTGGAAATAGAACAAGTTGTAAGTATGGGAGTAGTTCTGCGTAGTCATCAGCCATGGGCTCCTTGAAAGATGCTCCCAAACTGCAAGGACACAAATATTATAAGGATAATATTATATCTGTCTACCTATCCATCCATCCATCCATCCTCTCATCCAACCATCTACTATCATTTTTTAAGTGACCAGAAGCAAAAGATTTGAAAACTAGAAGGAAAAGAGAGAAAGAAAACCTCTTCTTACGCTGAATTTCCAATTTGAATAAAAAACTGAGTTTAAAGTCTGTTATAAAGGATAAAGTACACAGATTACAAACCAGAAGGAACACAAGTGATATTTAGAAGTGGCAAATGGGAATGTGACCAGGAAAGCAAGGTGAAGCTTTTTGCCCCTGAACAGGCTCAGAGAAAAGGATAAAAACATAATGAAAACTGAAAGTTTTGAGGCCATGATGAGGAAGGGGGGAATGCTCCAGAAACTTGAGGCCATCCAAAAATAGATGGATTATATATGAAAGTGAAAGTCACTCAGTCGCGTCTGATTCTTTTGTGACCCGATGGACTATACAGTCCAGGGAATTCTCCAGGCCAGAATACTGAAGTGGGTAGCCTTTTCCTTCTCTAGGGGATCTTCCCAACCCAGGGATCGAACCCAGGTCTCCCACATTGCAGGTGGATTCTTTACCAGCTTAGCCACAAGGGAAGCCCAAGAATATTGGAGTGGGCAGCCTATCCCTTCTCCAGCTAATCTTCCCGATCCAGGAATCAAACTGGGTCTCCTGTATTGCAGGTGGATTCTTTATCAACTGAGCTATCAGGAAAGCCCTATCTATGAAGGAATAGATGTAAAATGTCCTTTTTCCCTCTCTGGCCCAGAGCTACCCCCAAGCTACCCCCTTTCTCTTACCCACCCCATGTCACAAATCAAGCCACCCTTGCTTATGACTTGGGGACTTGGGAGGTGGTGATATCTCCAAATTGAATACGTCTGGTGCATTCTCCAATGATGGCCCTCCATGGCTCTAGCAAAAGGCCACTCTGATTCTAGAGGCTGGGGACTTTTCATGGGAGGAACAGTTGAAGGGGAGGAGAGAAAGCCTTTGTGCCAAGCCTTGAGGCTTTGCGTATAGAGTGAGTCTGGATGGGGGCAGGGAGTGGCTTATCTTTCACTTTTCTGAAAACCTGCTTATGAATGTTTGTGTACAACTCTTTGGATTTATGCTTTCATTTTTCTCTCCTCACCCCTTCTCTGCCTCCCTGTCTTCCTTCCAAAAGACAGTTATTGAGTTGGTACTATGTTCCTGGCATTGCTTATACATCCCATGGAAGCATCAGTGACCAAGACAAAGTTCTGGATTCTTGAAGCGTGGATCCTGGTGGGCGAGAAACAGGCAATAAACACAGGCAATTAAAAATGTAAAATAATGTCAGATAGTGATAAGTGCTAGATAGAGAAGGATTGAGGGGTGCTGTTTATCAGGATTAGGCAGGGGAGTCTTGACATTGAAGTAAAAACTTGAATAATTAGAAAAACACAGCACACCTGGCTCCAGGCAGAGGGTACAGAGATGAGAACAGATATGGCATGTTTGAGGAACAGAAAGAAGAGTGAAATGTCAGAAGCACTGTGAGGGGAGAGTAGCAAGAGGTAAGGTTGGAGCAGACACAGAGGTCATATCTTATGATGCTTTGGGGACCAGAATAAAGAGTTTTGATTTTACTCTAATTCCCAAAGGAAGCCATTTGCAGATTTTAAACACAAGAATGATATCTGATTTATGCATTCCATGTGCTGTTGACCCTTTCACTTGAACCCTGGCTGATAATTTTGAGCCTATCAGTGCCAGTGGAAGGCTTCAAATTATTCACTCTAAATCAAATTGATCAAAAGTGCTGTGATCCTTAGTAGAAAGTTGAAGTCAATGTACCAGGAATCAACCCAACTTAAACATAAGCACAAGATTTGAATAGACATTTCATAAAAGAAGGTATATGAATAGATAATAAGCACATAAAAAGTTTAACATCATTCAGGAAAATGCAAATTAAAACCACTCTGAGGTATCACTGCACACACACTAGAATGGCTAAGATTAACGATTGAGAATATTGAGGCCTGATAATGATGTGAAGTAACTGGAGCTCTCATATGTTGTTGAAGGGACTACAAAATGGTACAGGCTCTTTGAAAATTTCTTGTAAGTTAAGCATTCACTTTGCTGTATGATTCAGAAGTGCGCTCTTAGATATTTACCCCAGAGAAATGAAAGCATATATGCACACAAAGACTTGTACATGAACATTTATAGCAGCTTTATTTATAATACCATAACCTGGAAACCATTCAACTGTCCATCAACAGGTCAGTGGATAAATAAATTGTGTTATTCATTCAGTGAAATTCTACTCAGCCGTACAGAGCAATGAACCACCACTACAAGTGGGATGGATGGCGTTAGTGGTGAAAACCCGCCTCCAAGGCAGAAGACTTAGGACGTGGGTTTGAGTCCTGGGTCAGGAAGATCCCCTGGAGGAGGGCATGACAACCCACTCCTGTATTCTTGCCTGAAAAAGCCCACAGACAGAGGAGCCTGGCAGGCTATAGTGCATAGGGTCGCACAGAGCTGGACATGACTGAAGCAACTTAGCATGCACGCATGAATACAAAAAGCATTGGCTTAACCAAAGAAGTCAGACAAAAAGAGTATATAATGTAGGACTCCATTTATATGAAATTCCCAAACAGACAATACTTCACAGTGACAGAAATGAGATCAGTAATTGTCTGGGGGCTTGGGATGAGACTACAAAGGAAACTTTTTGGGATAATGAGGATAGTCTATATCATGAATGTGGTGATGACTGTGGGGGTATATACATTTGTCTAAGCTTATCAAATTGCATATTTAAAATGAGTGCATTTTATTTGTGTGAATATAAAAGACATAGCAGGAAATGCCTTTAGTATATTCCCACTAAGGAGCCCTCGTCTCTTAAAAAGCCTGTAACCAAGTTCTGTCAGATCTTGACTCAGTGAGCACATGGGGCCCACATAGTCAATTTAGTCTCATCTTCTTACTTCTTTCCTCCCCTTTCCTACTGCCAGCTCATTCCCTGGAGCTTACTCTGTTCTCTAACCTGATCCTTGACTCTTGGGCCACAGAATTTCCTGCCCTGGTTTTACAATTTGCATCATTAGTCTGCATTAGGGGAGAGATCTCATCTTCTGGGAACTATGAAGTAAGTTGGTATAATCAGCCTTTCTTGGGGGCACATGGGTTAATTCACCCTTTTATACACTATTGATCAGAGAAGGCACTGGCAACCACCTCCAGTACTCTTGCCTGGAAACTGCCATGGACGGAGGAGCCTGGTGGGCTGCAGTCCATGGGGTCGCTAAGAGTCGGACACGACTGAGCGACTTCACTTTCACTTGTCACTTTCATGCGTTGGAGAAGGAAATGGCAACCCACTCCAGTGTTCTTGCCTGGAGAATCCCAGGGATGGGGGAGCCTGGTGGGCTGCCGCCTATGGGGTAGCACAGAGTCGGACATGACTGAATTGACTTAGCAGCAGCAGCAGCAGCATACTCTATTGATAGGCTGTTTCTCTCAGATTATTCTGAAAGACTTCCAGTATTAATCGTTTTTTATTCTTAGTCTAGTTCCTTTGTTTTCCTGAAACTATCCAGATTATTATAGTTCCCTGTATTTGTCATTTATTCCTTACATTGGTAGAAATACATGCGTGTACTTGACAGTCAAGTATATCCTGATTAGAGGAAACAGAACACCCATAGATGCCAACAGTTAAACGTTCTACTGCAGAAAATGAAGAGAAGACTTTTTCTTTATCGGTACCCTAACTGTGGGGTGCCTAAAATTGGGTCTACCACTTGAGTTAGTGACTGGGTTAAATATTTTGACTCTAATTTCATAACTTGTCACAGTGATCCCATTGGCAGTAGAGTGGTGGGTTGCCAAGAAGGCAGTTAATTATCTCTCTGTCTCCCTGTGTATTTAAATTTTGTTCCCTCTCCCTAAAGAGAGGTGATGCTATGGCTTACAACTAATATGCTCTTGCAGAGCTCTCCACACCAATTAGAAAAGTTCTGTGTTATGACACTCTTTGATAGGGTATTATGACACTCTTTGATAGAAAGCCGTTGTCCCATTGAAGCAGAAACTTCATCAGAAGCACTGAGAATCAAGGGTGTGCTCTAGAAACCATGAATGGGAGGGGACTATCTGTGCTCACTGGGTTCATCAAATGAAGCGCCTCCCACTTAGGACTTTCTATGCAACCCAGCTGGTTTCCTGTATTTACCTCCTGGCCCCACCCTTATTTAGTGCAGAGTTGGAGGCAGGCCTGTAAAATAGCATTTTGTAACCTACTATTTGGAACTCTCATGAGTTTGCTTAAAACTCTGAGAACCTTCTTTTGTGAAAAGTAAAATTGCCCGCAGCTCTGAGAACCTTCTTTTGTGAAAAGTAAAATTGCCCACAGTAGGTGAAGAGGATGGGGTTACTTCTCGATTAGAATCAGACTTTTTTTTTTTTGGGAATGAGAGTCATTGCCATAAACCATGTCACAACACTTTCTTAGAATCATAAATTTGAATATCTCCATCTCCAATCCTAATTTCATCTTACAAAGGCTTTCCCATGGTCTCACAAAGAGCTTCTCTGTCTGAAAAGTGGGAAGTTTAATTTCTGAGATGTGAAACCAAATTTATATATTCTTGGCAGCCAAGATTCCTAGGTACTCTTATGTTCAATTTATGAGGACTAAGAATTGTATGGATAACTCATTTCATCTTCCTTCTTTAGCTTTAATTAGAGCTAATTAAATAACAAATAATGATGAACAACAACAACAAAAAACATCAAAGTGGAGATTCAAAGCACTGTTCTTCCTACTCAGACTTATTCTGATCAAAATGTCTACAGCTGAGCATATAGGATATCTCATTAAGTAAATGTTAAGTTTTATGGAAAAAAAGATGTACTATTAATTCAACCTCCTAGAGTCTTGAATAGCTGGACAATTCCTGACCTTGATATATTCAGTTTCATTAGCACCTTTGAATCCAAACAGATTCTAATTAGACCTATGGTGAAGAATTGTGTTGAATTAGATGATAACTTTCAAAAGTGAGTAAAAATATCCATGTTAATAGTGGTGACAATTGCTCATTTTCATCTTGGAAAGTTTCCCAGTTTTTATTCAGGGAAGAATTGCTGTCATATGTTTACTGACGGTCCTTCCTGATCCTTATATTCTGACTAGGATTACCTTTTAATTCTCCTATCCATCAATACTTAGCAGTTATTATGCTGGTAGGTTTTTTCCCCCTGTTTTGGGGAGTACAAACTTTGAAATGTAAAAATGTATCAGAACTTGATGATGCAATAGAGTAGAGCTCTCAGAAAGAAGACTACCTGGTGAGTCAGGAAGCCTGGATTCTAATCTTAACTCTATTGTTCACCAGCCATGTTATCTTGAGCAGATCACTTAATCTTTGTATTAGTTCCCTCTTCTTTTAAGAGGAGGTAATGATGTCTACTTTAAATGGGTAATATTGTGTAGAAGTAATTAACACAGAGCCAGGCATAGATGAGATGCTGAATTAAGTGTTAATCCTACTCTAAAAAGAGTTCATGTCTGTGGATCTAAATTTTCACAGGCTCTAAATAGGTCTAATAATTAAAAATATGCTTGCATTTCTCAGAACCAGTCAATGACAGAACTTGAGGGTCATTGGGATAAAGATAATAGCAATAAATTCTGTAGTAGGCATTTGTTTTTAATTCTTAGATGGTTCCAAGATATTGGAGCTTATCTCTATATTAGCATTAAGGTACAAAAGAAAGAAGAGGATAAAAAAAGACATATTCTGGCCTTCTGAGAATTAGTATCATAAGAAATCTTTGATATTGATGCAGTGGTTTTATGCTTTTTGTGTTTCTCAACTTTTGTAGGGAATTTTTAACTTATTTGAAATTTGTGAGAGTTTACACTGAAAATTTTAAGACATTAGTTTTAAATTTGAGGAAGATACAAATAAATAGAAAGATATTCTGTATTCATCAGTTCAAAGAGTTAATATTGCTAAAATGTCTATATACTACCAAAAGCAATCTACAGATCCAGTGCGATCCCTATCAAAATAACTGTGCCAATGGCATTGTCACAGAGATTGAACAGCTGATCCCATGATTTGTATGGTCCCACCAAAGGCCCCAAATAGCCAAAGCAATCTTGAGAAAGACAAACAAAGCTGGAGACATCATGCTCCCTGATTTTTAACTATATTACAAAGCTATGGAAATCAAAATAGTATGGTATTGGCATAAAATCAGACACATAGATAACAGAACAGAGAGCTCTCATATAAACCTATGTATCTACAGTCAAATATTTTACAGCAAAGGAATCAAGAATATACAATTGGGAAAGGATAGTCTCTTCGATAAGTGATTTTGAAGAAACTGGATAGCCACATGCAAAAAAATGAAACTGGACCCATATCTTTACATCATACACAAAAATTAACTCAAAATAGGTTAAAGAATTGGATGTAAGAACTGAAACCATAAATCTCCTGGAAGAAAACATAGTAGGTAAGCTCCTTGACATTGATCTTGATGATAATTTTTTGACTCCCAAAGCAAAAATAAACAAATGGGACTATGTCAAACTAAGAAGTTTCAGCACAGCAAAGGAAACTATCAGCAATATGAAAAGACAGTTTTATGAATGGGAGAAAATATCTTCAAATAATATATCTGATAAGGGGTTAACATTAAAAATATTAAATGTTAAAAATGAAGAACTCATACAACTCAATAGTCAAAAACCCAAACAATTTGATTAAAAATGGGCAAACGATCTGAATAGACATTTTCTCAAGGAAGACATACAGATGGCCAATACGTACATGAAAAGATCTTAACATCAATAATCACTAGGGAAATGAAAATCAAAACCACAATGAGATATCCCCTCACATCTGTTAGAATCAGTTCAGTGGTTGCTCATTCATGTCCGACTCTTTGCGACCCCGTGAATTGCAGCACGCCAGGCCTCCCTGTCCATCACCAACTCCCAGAGTTTACTCATACTCATGTCCATTGAGTCAATGATGCCATCCAACCATCTCATCCTCTGGTGCCGCACTATGAAAAACAGTATAGATGGGCTTCAAAAAATTAAAAATAGAGCTACCGTATGATCCAGAAATTCCACTTTTGAGTCTTTACCCGAAGGAACAAAAACACTAACTTGAGAAGATTTGTACACTGCCCACCCCTCCAATGTTCACTGAATCACTACTTACAGTAGCCAGTCTAAGTGTCCAACCTAAGGGAACCTAAGGGAAACAACCTGAGTGTCCACTGATGAATGATTGGATAAAGAAAATGAGGAATATATATGCAGTGCAATATTATTCAGTCATAAAAGGCATGAAATCGTACCATTTGCAATAAGATGAGTGAACCTTGAGGATATTATGCTAAGTGAAATAAGTCAAACAGAAAAGGACATATACCATATGATCTTATATGTGGAATCAAAATGAAAAACTAAGCTTATAAATACAGAGGACAGATTGGTGGTTACCAGAGGCAGGGGGTGGGGGGTGGACAAAATGGGTGAAGGTGGTCAAAAGGTACAAGCTTTCAGTTACAATATAAGGAAGTCACAGGGATGCCATATATAGCATGGTTACTGTAGTTAACAATACAGTGTTGCGTATTTGTATATTTGATACTTGCTGAGTTGATCTTAGAAGTTCTCAGGACAAGAAAGTTTGAAACTATGTATGAGGACAGGTGCTAATTAGATTAATTGTGGTCCATGGCAAGAAGCTTTATGATTAAGGAGGTGACTCAGAAGCTGTACATGTTACTTTTCACATCTTATTGGCCTGAACTTAGTTATGTTGCTACTTCTAGCTGTAAGGGAGTCTGGGAAATGTACTGTCTAGATGGGTGGCTGGAGATTCTGTTACTTAAAGGAAGAAAAAGAGAATGGATGCTGGCTAATAACTAGCAGTCTCTGCCATATTCATTTACTCTTTCAACAATTTTAGTTCATATGTGACCACCGGTCTCTCTTTTATTCATTCAGTCATTGGCAACAGGGATGTGACTGACATTACCAAGCTGCCTTTGAACCAAGACAAAAATGTTACTGGTCCTTGGAGTTATTTTCTTATATGTTACTATATATGTTTGTCTATCATCCATCTATACCCATCTATTATCTATCTGTTTGCCTTATTTGTCCTGAGGGTACATGTTTGTCTGAAATTCTGACATAAAAACTTCTTGGTTTTGGTTAGATTCAGTTTTGTCAAGGAACTTATATATTTTTTATTGGGAAAGTAACTGCATGCTAATGAATAAGTAGGAGTTAACCAAGAGCAGAAATAATTATAAAGCACCTGTCAAAAGTGAAGTGCTATAGAAATGCTAAATAATGACACTAATAAAAAACTGATTGTCGTGACTTCAAAGGAAGTGTTAAGATGGAGTGTTTTGATGTGTATGGCATTTGAATGATCTAAATAGGTGTTTAGATACTCACATGAGAGACTGTTCTAGCCACTCAAGGGAAGTAAGAGTCTGTTCTACCCACTCAGTATTTTGATGCTTCCGTGAGAATTTTCTCATCGTTATATATTATTATTTTAAAAGTAATGCTTGTGTTGTTTTGACTAAACTCACATGAAGAAAGGACATTACCTACCAAAAATGTGACATTCTTTTTAGACCACCTTGCTTTGAACCTTAAGTTCTTGGAGCACCTTAAGTTCATAAATCCCTCTGGTATGTTCCAATACCCCTGATTCCATGGCTTAACCAGATGTGCAAGTTAGGGCTACAAATTGGTAGTGAATTATTTTTTATTTTTAAAGAGCTCAGCTTTTATTGAATGTGTTACTAAAGAAGTTTGGTCAAAAAGACCAAAAGACCAAAGCCCATGTCATCATCAGACTCTTTAGATTCTGCTTTCTATGCTTCTACTTTCTTCTCCTCAGCTTGGGCAGCAGTGGTGGATGGGGCAGGACCTCCTGCTGGGGCAGGTCCACCAGCCCCCACATTGCAGTTGAGGCTCCCAGTGTTCACACTGGCCAAAGCCTTTGCAAACAAGCCTGGCCATCAACATTTACACAGGCTGCTTTAATGAGGACATTGATCTTATCCTCCATGACCATCACCTCATCGTCCTGCAGAATGAGGGCCGATTAGATGCAGGCTTGCTCTGAGACAGAGGCCATGATGCCGGTGAGTGCTAGTCTCCAGATAAAGTGAGGGTCTCACCCCAAAACGGCCTTAGCTTCTTTGGAAGGACTGAGCACCTTAGTGGCGGTGGAGGAAAAAACAAAGAGGTAGTGAATTCTTATTAGAGTTAGAGCTTTAGGTTAAACAACTTCCTTGTTTTAAAGATGTATCTTTAAATATTTATATGTTACAAGAGGCTTCTCCAAAGGCATTAATCTGGTGATTTTAAAGTTAAGGGAAAGATAAATGGATGCTTTAGATTGCTTGTGTAGGTATATTTTTAAAAGTTCTTTGATTATTAATCTTCTCATGAAAAATCTGAACAAACACCACATGATTATCAGTAATTTAAAAATAATAAATAATAGGTACTTTTTAAATTGTAAACTCCTAAGTGTTTGAGATAGTTTCAAGTTCAATTCCACCCTACCCATGCATGATTTGTCTAAAAGGTATAATTTAGCGAAATGGTGAAACCTCTAGCTCTGGAGTCAAAGTTGAGTTCAAATCTATCCTGTCATTTTGGGCCACCACGTGATCTTTTTTTATACCTCAATTTCTTCACTAGTTAAATGGGTGTTGGAATAATAATAGCAACCTTTTCTTATAGGGTTGTGAGAATTAAATGAGATAATGCACATGAGGGGTTTATCATAGTGCCTAGAATATGTAAATGCACAAGAAGTGTTAGGGATTCGTTTTTTACTTTTCTCATCTGCTCAAATATTCTGTGAGAGCAGCTTCCACAATCTTTTCTGCAGGTGATTTCAAATCTCAAACTTTGTGAGGTTTCATAGAAACATTCTTTCGTGATATGGCAGTATGGCTTAGTGGTTGAGCTAAAAAAAAAAAAAAAAATCCTAGCTCTACAAATCAGTCTCTGGCTGTGTATCTGGTGAGTTAATTAACCTTTCCATCCCTGGGGTTTCTCATCTGTAAAATGGAGGTGATAATATTAGTACCTTCCTCAGAGGATTTCTATGAAAACTAAAGGGTTTGTGAAGTACTCAACCCAGTGTTTGATGCTTAATAATTGTTCAACAAATATTGCCTCTCACTCATTTTAAAGCTTACAATGGTTATTAATTTATTTGGAAAAATGAATAGGTATTTTGGGTGTCTACTTTTTCCATTTGAACACTGTATGTAGATTTCCCGACTTCAGGAATAGTTCTTTCAGTACGTTGTGGTCTTCACCGTGGTTTCTCAGTTTAGGGCAGGGTGTGCTATCATGAACAAATGAAAGGATAACCACCCAAACTGAGAATTTAGTTTTCCAACTTTCTGGATACCTGCTTAGTTCTAACAGCACCCTCAGTTGGTTACAGTAGATGCCAGTGAATAATACATCTGGGAGTTTTATGATCTTTTCTCCTTTTTAAACTTCCAAATAAAGTAAACAGATGGTAGGCAGTGGAGGTGAAGAGAACTGGTACTAAAATGATTACTTTCCTCTCACAAAGGACTTCCGGGCATTTTCTTAGTGTCCCAACTGGTAACTTGTAGTTTCGATAGGGAGGCATGAGAGTGGAAGAAGAGGGTGCAGGAAAGGGAGTCACGATGTTTGGCTGCTCCCTCAAAACCACCTGAAGCAGACGCAATGCAGGTGAGGCTGCAAACAGGAGCTCTGCCCTGAGAATCCACATCTAGTGGGCTGCGATGCTGGACATCTGTGGCCCTGCGGAAGCTTCAAAGGCACGATGTATATTTTACTAGGTTTGGTTTATCATGTGCGGAACACTGACATAATAACTGCTTAATAGTTGTTTACTAGAATTGATGCTTTTGAACTGTGGTGTTGGAGAAGACTCTTGAGAGTCCCTTGGACTGCAAGGAGATTCAACCAGTCCATTTTGAAGGAGATCAGCCCTGGGATTTCTTTGGAGGGAATGATGCTGAAGCCGAAACTCCAGTACTTTGGCCACCTCATGCGAAGAGTTGACTCATTGGAAAAGACTCTGATGCTGGGAGGGATTGGGGGCAGGAGGAGAAGGGGACGACAGAGGATGAGATGGCTGGATGGCATCAATGACTTGATGGACGTGAGTCTGAGTGAACTCCGGGAGTTTGTGATGGACAGGGAGGCTGGGTGTCTTGCGATTCATGGGGTCACAAAGAGTCGGACGTGACTGAGCAACTGAACTGAACTGAACCAAATACCTGAAAGTAAAAAATAACTCTTAATAACCTTTGTTAGACTCGGTTTAGTTTAGGTGTCGCTAGTAATGAGAGATTATACTCTTTGTCCACTTTATGCTCAATAATTTTGTAAGCCAAAATAAGGTTTTTATGTACTAAAGAAACCTGTGAAAAATCCTTTTGTTAAAATTGATTAATCCTTGCCTACTGTGTACTTCATAAATTTCTCTCTTCTTAAACTAATAGCGAAGCCTGAATCTAAAATAAAATGCTACAGAACAAGCTTAAGAGCCTAGGGAATCTGAAGTCACTACTTCTTCAATCTTGAATGTAGATCTGTCTACTTACCACTTCTTCTTTCAGAATTGCCTGCCACCCAATGTTAAATTAAAACATCTCTATGGGTAATTGAAAAAGAAGATTTGAAAGTACTATAGACTCTTCAGAATGGAAGTGTTATATTTCACTCTTCTGTTATTATTTAAAAGTGTATGCTTAATTCTTTGTAGAGCCAGTTCTCGAAGGTAGAAATTCTCTGGGGCAGAGGTGCAGGGGGTGGGGAAAGGAGGTAAAATTTGGGGGTTTCTTTCAGAAGTTGTGCAGAGAGGGTTCTCAGAGCAGCTGTCCTCTGGTTCTGCTCTCACTGACTGTGAAATCATGATGGGGGTTAGCCTTTCTCTGCAATTACCGCTGGCATGAGCCTGGGAGAAAACCAGTTATGACCTACCTGCAAAATGGGGCTCCGGGAAAGCCCTGGGACCCACCTCTTGACCCGCCTTTATCTTTCAGCAAAAGGAGAAAAGTGAGTCCTTTCCAGGGCTTGTTCAGGGCTCCATGGTCCTGGACTCAGGCAGGATGCATCCCCTGAAGTGTAATGCATTTTAAAATACTCTTTCTGGGAAATGAAAACATGATTTTGAAGTAGTCTGTAGTATTGAAATGTAACACTCTTCTTCTGTGAGAAGCAAGACTAGCTTTAGGCTCACTGGTGCAGAAGAGTCCTCAAGGCAAAGAGGCTCAGAAACAGCAGGAATGGGATCGTCAGAAAGGTATCGCTCATCCTACAAAAATTGGCTCTAATTAAAAAATACGTCACATTAGCAAGAGTAGCTCAGTTGGTAATGTGGCAGTGGGAGCAAGCTGTAAAAAGGCTCCACAGAAATATCTGCTCTACAGTTTTATAATATGTTGTTTAGAGTTATGATGAAAGGGATTGGATATTGATGGCCAGCGGCTTCCAACACTTCTGGCCATTCTCTGCTCCTTTCACTCCCTTCTCTGAAGAATAAGAACCTTAGAAAAATTTCTCTTCCGTTCTCCTTTTCATCCTCTTGTCTGACTACTTGACTGCAACAGGGAGAGCTTCTTCAAGACTTTAACTTTTGAAAATCAACTTTCGTCTGTTTCAGCCATCACCTACAAATTCCTATGAAATTTTGAAAACTTAAGATTTATTAATTTGTACATATGTGGGAATTTTTGTACCCTTAGTAATGAAAGAAAACCCCTGAAAAGAAAAAACTGACATTTATTGATATATAAACAAAATTTGAGATCATAAATCTCTGTGTCTACCTAGACATACACTCCCCCATTTTTGTTTATCATCTTCTTGCTTTTGTTTGAACCCATTTGCATGGATTAAACTATTTTGCCATCTGTTTTTAGAAATGCTAAAATTTAATCGAATCATATTGCTTATTTGTGTAGGGAGTTCTCATCTGTTTCATAATAGATGGGAAATGTCAGAAAGCAAAATGCTATATTGAAGTGAAGTATACATGTTTGGGGATTATATATCTCTGCATATTCTTAGAAGTATTATTCCAAATGTATGTGGAGACATGAAATTTTAATAATTAAATTTAATTAATTTTAATTGAGGGATAATTGCTTTATAATATTGTGTTGGTTTCTATCAAACATCAGCATGAATCATACACTCTTAGGTATATCTCTGTTCCCTCCTTCCTGGCCTCCCTCCCACCTCCCTCCCCATCCCTCTCGTCTAGTCTAGACTGTCACAGAGCCCTAGTTTATTTAATATCACTGTTTCTCTCACTTTAGTGTGCATACAGATCACCTGGGAACTTATTAAAATGCAATTCTAATTCAGTATGTCTTGGGCAGAGCCCAAGACTATATATTTCTGACAAGCTCTTGGGTGCTACTGATACTTCTGGAAAACAGACAGCATTTTGCAGAGCAAAAGCACCTATATACATGTGCATTTTAATTTCTTTGATTCCAGTTGTATGATTCTATTGGTTGGTGGAGCTCTCAAAGTTAACTTTATTTAGCAGGATTTCAGTTATAGTAAAATTTGCCATTTTATCAGTAAGTTGGCAGTGATCAAGCTCCTTTTCCTTATCGGAAGAAATGCTAAGCTTCACAGATTAATTCTCAACTGGTGTTCATCCCTGGGCCCTCAGATCCTTCTTGTGGTTGTCTAATGGGTCTATAGGACTTCTTCTGTGTCTCCTAGTTGTAGGGGATTAAACTTTCCATCTTTAGATATCAATTAGAAATGAGGGTTTTTTTTTAATGCAATCTTATTTCAAAATATTTCCTTATCATTAAGTTTTACCAAATTCCCTGAAGACTATTCAGTAATTTGGGGCCAGGACATGAAAGCACTCCCCCACAAACTTCTGGCTGATTATAACACATAAATAAATATCTGAATTAAGTAATTAAAAAATAACCAAAATTTCTTACCTTTAGTTGTTTGAATGTTGTTCCTTCCATTGGACCATAAATTCTTTGAGAGTTGGGTCCTTGCATGTTTTGTTTTTATATAACTATGTTTGATGATAGAGGTTATAGAGAGAGTTGTTATACCATAAAGAGTAGATTAATTAAATTCAAATATCAAGTTAGCATCAAGATTCAAATATCATAAGACCTCTAAAAATGGTAACAATCATTCTTGGGGACACCTTGGGTTCATTTTCTTCTTAGGACTTGAGGTTCCTCAAACATGTCTGCCGCTGACCCCGTGTTTCTCCGTAACAGAGGGAATCTCCATTTTCCCTTTGTTAAAATGGTGACAAAACATTTTTCGTTAGCCAAGAATGTAAGAGTAAGCATAGGTTTGAATGTTTAGTAATTCTGCCAGTCTGCTTTGCTGGACATAAAGGGACTCATGGCACATACAAAACATCTTGAGAAAGAGTAAGACTCCTTACCTACTGACAGAGAAAAAGTTTCATATTCTTTATATTCTTTCACCACACAGAAAGGTTACACATTCCAGCCTCCTCTGTAGACAAATCTGGGACAACATGGCTGAGTTTTGTAAAATAGAATATTAGTCAATATGATGTATACTGTTTTTAGACTTGATCCTTTCTATTTGACTGCATCAGGTTTTAGCTGTGGCTCATGTGGATCTTTCATGTGAACTCTAGTTGTGGCGTGCAGACTTAGTTGCTCCAGGGTACGTGGGATCTTAGTTCCCTGACCAGGGAATAAACCCACGTCCCCTGCATTGCGAGGTAGATTCTTAACCACTGGGCTGCCAGGGAAATCCCCAGACTTGATCTTTAAAAACATCTTGTATCTTCTAGAAGTATCTTGTATCTAGAAACATCTTGTATCTAAGACTAGAAGAAGTACTAGTCTTCTTTTGCTGTTCTTTAGTGGCCTTGAAAGTCACATGCTCCACATTGTGTAGCCACAAGATGAGTAACCTGGTTCCCCAGACTTAAGACGTAGCTGGTCAAGAGTTCCCCATATTGAACTGTGCTGTGAATGAGAAATAAGCCTTGTGTTAAGCCACTGGGATTTTTGTATGTGTTGCTCCAGCGATCATGATTAATCATTCTGACTAACATACCTCCTAGAACTTGTGAAAGATTTTCTAGTCTGGGGCATGAGAGACAGGATCAAGTGAGAGAGAAAGATTGGTGGGCTTGAGAAAATGGAACTAGGCATGAAGATAACATGCAAAGAGCAGGAGTCTGTGTCCAGAGTCAGTTCAGCCTCTACTGGTAGGAGAACTTTGCCTTAGCATCACCAAGAGCGATGATTATTGTTGGTCTTACTGGCATAAGATGAGGGTTTTCTCTCCACAATGGGCAGTAAGTCCCCTTTTGACTGAGCTTGTCACTCATCTTTGTTTAAAGACTTTGATTGGTTACTGTAGATCTTAAACAAGTTCCTTTCTCTCTTCCTTCCTCTATCCCTATATACATGAGGTTTCTAGACTTTCGTGAAGCAAATAACATGAAGATGGGTCCCTGTCTATCCAGTAGGGTGACAGTAGAATGGAAAGAAAAGATCTTATTAGTATACTTGGAAAAAGCTATACAACTGAGCTCAAAGGCAAAAGAGAAAAAGTATAACACTGTTATAAAAACAGCTAACATTAAATGGTGTTTACTGTGTGTCTGACACTGTGCCAAAGGTTAGGCCTCTACCATCTCATTAATCATCACTATCTTCATACAAGGTAGTTACTATTTTATTTTTACTTAATGTAAGAGGAAAATAAGGCACAGAGAGAATAAAGGAATTGTCTTGATCCCACAGTTGGTAAATAAAAGACCCCAAAGAGGGTTCCATTGGTTTGAAGATCAAGACCAAATACCTTGTTGTGACTTACAGAACCCTGTATAATCTGGTTCTTGTCTGTGGATCCACCCTACTACTGAAGCCAGATATACTGACCTTTTAATTTTTCAATGGCATATGCTTTTCCTCACATATTTTATTTTTACTAGTACCATCTACTCATCCTTCGAATTTTAGCTCAAAAGTCATTTACTAGGGGAATTCTTCTCTGACCAACTTCCAGTATGAAATTCTCTCAAGTTCTGCTGCCCTCCATGCTCCTAGCACTTTGCACTTTTCCCTCGTGGTACTATCAGAAACGTTTGTTTATACTTGGAATATTGTCTGTCATTTTTAGAATGTTACTTCTGTGAGGCAAGGACTAGGACTGGTTAGCTCATTATTTCTGCCAGAAACCTATTAAGCTCATAGTAAATGTTAAGAGAATAAATAAAATGAATGACCCTAAGATTTTAAATTAGCTCCCAGAACAAATATTGATAGAAGATGGCATGAGAGCAGTAGAGTAGATGAAGAATATTGCTATTTGGAAAGAACTATGAGAACTCTCACTTACTAGTATTAACAGTTTCATTGTATTGAAAAGAGAATTTTGGTTTTTTATTCTTTTTACAGTTTGCAACAAGAGGTAGTCTTGATGTTTTTTGAAGGTAGTATTTTATTACAGAATAATTTAGAGATTTTCAATATCCTGAGTGACTCTGAATTTATAAAGTGCCCTTGAGTTTATAAAAATGTTGGGCATTGTATGTACATTGATTAAATGACACTCCTTCACATACATATGATGCTATTTAAAAGGTACATGTTGATGCTATTGTAAATGATAGTAACTTTTTATAATTACTTTCTTTAATCAGCAGATACCAGAAGTACCTTCATTATAATACTTTTAAATGTTCTATTGAATAAATATTTTTAAAATGGCCTTCATGCTTAAGTGGTGAAAACTTCTAGAGAGAGCTAAATCTTCTAGTGCTATTATAAACCTATTTTTATTTATTTCTGTTTTTAAAAGTAACTTATTTATTTTTGGTTGTGCTGGATCTTTATTGCCGCACAAGCTTGTCTGTAGTTGCTGTGAGCAGGGGCTACTCACTAGGTACTTGGGCTTCTCATTGCAGTGACTTCTCTTGTTGCAGCATACAGGATCTAGAGCACGCAGGCTTCAGTAGCTGTGGCTCCCAGATTCTAGAGCACATGCTCACTATTGTAGCACACGGGCTTAGCTGCTCTGCAACATGTGGGGTCTTCCTGGAGCAGGGACTGAACCTGTCTTCTGCACTGGCAGGCAGATTCTTTACCACTGAGCCACCAGAGAAGCCCTAAATCTATTTTTGAATGTTATTAAAATAGAAGTTATCTGCACATATCAATGTTACAGTTTTATATTGTATTTTTATATTCCTCTTGGAAATTGGTTTCTTAAGTCAAGACTAGCTCCAAAATTGTGTTTGATTCTTCTTTTTGTGAGCTATCTCTTCAGTTAGTTGGTTGTTCACTCTCATCTTAGCTTTCTTTTGGTATAGGGAGTATTTAGAGATCTATTACTAAAGGTAAGAATTGATAATTAAGGGAAATGATGAATTAAATTGACTTCTTCCAACATTAGAAAAATATTGTCTTGCTATGAAAATATTGTATTCATAATTATCAGCTTGATTGTATTAATATTATCAATAATTTAAAAAGTGAAATATCTTCTAATAAATCAAACTTCATGCACCATTACTTCCATCCATCCTATCCATGCATGTCTCCAGAATAATTTTCCTAGATTTCTTATTTTAATAGATTAATTTCTGTGTAAAAGTATCCACTGGCTCCAACTGCCTATGGTTTATAGCTCAAATATTTTGTCTGAATATGCTGTATTCTCCCCAATCTGACTCCAATTTATTCTTCAATTCTTATTTGTCAAATAATCCAGCAAAGCAGTTATAGTGCAGAAATTAAGCATGTGGTTTAGAGCAGGAAACTTGGGTCAAATCCTGGTTGTTCCACTTGCTACCAAGCACTGGGCTGAGTGCTTAATAATCAGTGTCCTGTATAAACCTCATGGTAGTCTTGTGAGAGGTATTAGTAGTATCATACCTTGAGTTTGCAGGTGAGAAAGCTGAGGCTTAAAGAATTTAGGTGGCTGGTCCAACACCACACTTATTTCAAATATTGAGCTAGAGAATGAGATAGAGTTTCAGTTTCTGAAAATAGTCTACATGTGTTGATTTTCAAATAAATTTGAAGCATAGATTTTTGAGCACATTTGATTTTGAAAACAAATCCAAATCTGTCTAAAAGAGAGAATGTGAATAACACCATAGAGTTCATTAAGTGGAAATCAACTTATTTCCACACTTTTATCATAGGAATTTTCAGAAATAAAGCCTGGCATTTACAGTAGAAGAGTGATGTTGACAGTAGCAGGGTGTGGGGAGAGAGTACAGGTAGAACTCAGGAACCATTTTGGACACTTTGTGACTGGCCATTCAGCTTCTCTGAGCCCTAGATTTCTATATTCTAGAATGTGTGCAATGAGAGTCTTCTTTATGGTCTCACAAGATTATTCTGAGGACATGTGAATATATTAGAAAATGTATTAAGTTCTATATAAAAACAAGATATTAACTTCTGTTCAAGATGTGACTTTTTTCCTACATTGGTAGAGGGTAAAATCATACTATTTCCACCATGGGACTAAACCTTGGTTATAGGAATACTTTTCTCAGTCCATAATATTTTCTCTACATAATTGTATAGATAATTGAATTTGGTTTTATTTTCCATCAATACAAACAACTCCATTTTGACTGTTGTGTACATTGCCAAGTTGAGTCACATAATGATAATAATGGTCAGCTGATGAATATGAATAGGCAACTTGTTCATGAGTTTATAATTATATCCAGGAAAACTTTAACCACTTGCAAAAATGTCATTGGCTTTTCTCTTTTCCCCTGTTTATAAATGCCCTTCCTCACTGTTCCCAGTCCTGAGCTAAGGAAGTGAGTCAGTTCTTCGCATCAGGTGGCCAAAGCATTGAAATTTCAGCTTCAGCATCAGTCTTCACAATGAATATTCAGGACTGATTTCCTTTAGGGTGGATTGGTTGGATCTCCTTGCAGACCACTGGAAAAGACCCTGATTCTGGGAAAGATTGAAGGCAGGAGGAGAAGGGGACATCAGAGGGTGAGATGGTTAGATGACATCACTGACTCAATGGACGAGTTTGAGCAAGCTCTGGGAGTTGGTGATGGACAGGGAAGTCTGGCGTGCTGCAGTCCATGAGGTTGCAAAGAGTCAGACACGACTGAGCAACTGAACTGGTCTAAGGGAGTATGTCATGTATGGATGTGAGAGTTGGACTGTGAAGAAAGCTGAGCACCAAAGAATTGATGCTTGAAATGTGGTGTTGGAGAAGACTCTTGAGAGTCCCTTGGACTGCAAGGAGATCCAACCAGTCCATTCTAAAGGAGATCAGCCCTGGGTGTTCTTTGGAAGGAATGATGCTAAAGCTAAAACTCCAGTCCTTTGGCCACCTCATGCGAAGAGTGGACTCATTGGAAAAGACTCTGATGCTGGGAGGGATTGGGGGCAGGAGGAGAAGGGGACGACAGAGGATGAGATGGCTGGATGACATCACCGACTCGATGGATGTGAGTTTGAGTGAACTCAGGGAGTTGGTGATGGACAGGGAGGCCTGGCGTGCTGCGATTCCTGGGGTCTCAAAGAGTCGGACACAACTGAGCGACTGAACTGAACTGACTGAACTGAAGGGAGTATGAGCAGACAAATCAACATTCTCTACTGTGCAGCAAACCAATTGGCCAGTTTATAAGGGATTCCAAAGTTCACAGATTCTGCTTCTTCTGTTTTCTCTTTTTATCTTGTGTGTATGTGATTTAGCATGATTGTAGCATGTAAAGTCAAAACTGTATTCATGGGGAAAATGAAGAATTTAAACCATTCAATTTAGAGAAAGATGGAATACTTTCAAAATTATTTTATTAGGTCAACACTACACTAATAGCAAATTCAGAGAAAAATATTACCAAAATACCCTACAGATCAATATCTCTCATGAACATACTTGCAAAAAAAAATCATCAAGAAAAAATTATCAAATTGAATTCAGCAACATACAAAAAGAATCGTACACCAGAGTCAAGTGCTATTAATCCTGAGAATGCAAGTTTGTTTCAATATTTGGAAATCAGTCAATGTAATTTACCTTGTTAACAATTCCAAAAATAAAATCCACAAAATTGAATCAACTGAGGAAGTAAAACCTTTGGGAAAATATAATATTTATTTACAATAATAACTCTCAGCAATCTAGAGTTGGAGGGAATGTCCTTAACTGAATAAAAGGTATCTACAAGAAAGTCTACCAATAATATTATACTTAATAGTGGAAAACCAAATGTTTTATACCTAAGATTGGGAAAAAGGCAACAACTTCTGCTCCTCTCACTTATGTTAACATTATACTGAAAGTCTTAGCCAGTGCAATAAGATAAGAAAAAGAAAAAAGATAAAAGAAAAAAAAAAACAGGTATATGGATTGGCAAGGAAGAAAGAATTGTTCCTATTCTCAGGTATGATTGCCTATGCAGGAAAATCTGTGAAAAACTGTTAGAATTAATGAGTTTACCAAGGTTATAGAATATAAGGCCAATACATAGAAATCAATCTTTTTTCTGAATTCTAGCAATGTACAACTGTAAACCAAGATTTAAAAATCAATATCATTTAAAGTGTTTTTAAAAATGAAATATTTGTGTATAAATCTAACAAAATATGTTCCAGACTTTATACTGAAAATTAAAAGAATCCTGTGAGAGAAATAAAAGAAAACCTAAATAAATAGAAAGGCCTACCTTTTTAATGGATTAGAAGTAAAGATATCAGTTGTTCCCAAATGAGTCTGTAAATTTAATGTAGTACTAATCAAAATCCCAATATAATTTTTTTGCAGATATAGTGAAAGTGATTCTAAAATTTATATGGAAATGTAAAGACACCTGAATAGCTAAAACAATTTTGAAAAGGAAGAATAAAGGTTGAAAAAGCACACTACCCAATTAAAAAACTTACTATAAATCTACAGTATTCAAGATAGTATTGGCAAAGGAATAGACATATAGATCAATGGAAGAGAATAGAGAATCCAGAAATAGACCCACACAAATATGGCTAATTGATTTTTGACAAAGATGCAAAGGCAATTTAATGGAGAAAGGATTGTCTTTTCAACAAATGATGTTGAAACAATTACACAGTCAGAGTTTAAAAAAAAAACAACAAATTTCTTGATGTAAACCTCATGCTTTATACAAAAACAAACTTAGAATAGATGGTAGATATAAATGTAAAACATATAACTATAAAAATTTTAGAAGACAGTGTAAAAAGAAAATCTATGTTGACCTTGGGTTTGGTAATGAGTTTATATATGTGACACCAGAAGCACAAACCACAAAAGAAAAAATAGATAAATTGGATTTAATTTTTTAAAAGTTTTCTTGTGTCAAGACACTTATGAGAATGAAAAGACATGCTACAAATTGAGAATGTTTGAAAATTACATATTTTATATTTTATAATTCAGATAAAAACGCATGAAAGACACTTCACCAAGAGGATATAATGAAAACTAATAAGCACATGAAAAGATGTTTGACATCATTAGCCACTTAGGGAAATAAAACCATGATGAGTTACTACTATATATCTATTAGAATGACTAAAATTAAAAAAACACTGACACTCCTAAGTGTTAGGAAGAGAGCAACTAGAATTTCATACATTGTTGCAGGAATGCACAGTGGTGTGAAGCATCTTTTATTTCCTTTGAGTTTTCTTTATTCATTCAGCAACTATGATTGAGTGCTCACTGTAGATATTCGATCATATTTGTTGAATGAATGAACTCAGGGGGAGAGATAAATGACTCCCTTCTACCTTGCTTTTCCATAACTGTAATGATAAATCATGGTGTAACTGCCTCAGGCTGGCCTTTTGAGTAGGAGTGAGAAGGATAGTATGGGGGCCTGAACTTGGATCTTCCTAAGTTGTTTTCCATGAGTTTAGCACTTCTAAGGGAGGAATTTTCTAGAGAGATGAGGTTAGGACCCTTTCTATGGCTCTGGTTTATGTTCAGAGCATGTTTGATAAGACTATATAAGAAAGTATCATCCCCTTGAAATGCCGGGCTTGTGCAACTGCAAGTGTACTTTTGTTTTCAATTCTTTCTCCATCTGGTAACTGATATCAAGCCACTAGGATACTTAGGTCTGAGGCGGATCTGAATGGAAAGACCATTTACGTATCTACAGCTTCTTCAAAAAGCTTGTATTGGAAACATAGAGATGCTTTCAGATGGAAAATAGTTTGCCTGCTTTGACTGATTTCCCTGACATGCCACCCTCACACAGTTCCATGGCCTGTCCAAAAATCTTCTGTTTGGGGCACTAGCTGCCCTGATGTCTCAGAGAATACGTTTTTCAGGTCCTTTTTCACTCTTCATTTTTTCCTGAAAGGAAATATTCAAATAACTTAGGTGATGATATAGATGTGGAGCTCCCAACACTTCCATCTTTCTTCCTGATAATGCATTTGGACCAAATCCTAATAATCTATTCTTTAAAAATCAAGTAGAATCATGACTAAAAAACAACTGCAGATTCCTATAAATTCCCATCTCCTATTTCTTTCTCTTGAATTTCCTTCCTATGAATTTCAAGTTCACAAAATGTTCAGCTGATCAGAAGAAAAATGTATCTTTTAGCTGTCAAACATTAGTTTCAAGGGATTCTTTGGATTTTCTCTATATTGGTTTTAGAAGACTTCAGTATTTCCAGTTAGATGTGTAGAAAAAGTAATTAAAATTAGTTTCTAATTGAAATATTAGAAAATAATTTCTATCTGAAAAATTCCACAGAGATTGTTATTCAAAAAGCCTTTAAAATCAATATGTTTCTGGTAAAGACTCATCATTTCTTGTCATTTACACAAAACTTTGGGATTTTCTTCCTTTCGTCTTGACAACCTGTAACTTTATCATGTTAATTATGAAACACTGTCTTAATAAAAAGTTTCTCTTAATTAGAGGGAGATAAATAGTTTCCTGAGTATAATTTTTTTCTCAATGAGAGAAAAGATATGAGAAATAAAATGTGTTAAATTAGGTAGAAAATAATTTTCATAATTTTCTTTATAACTTATGAATAAATATAATTTTATTTTTGTCTGTGTATGAGCATATTGAAAAGCAGAGATATTACTTTGCCAACAAAGGTCCATCTAGTCAAGGCTATGGTTTTTCCAGTGGTCATGTATGGATGTGAGAGTTGGATTGTGAAGAAAGCTGAGCACTGAAGAATTGATGCTTTTGAACTGTGGTGTTGGAGAAGACTCTTGAGAGTCCTTTGGACTGCAAGGAGATCCAACCAGTCCATACTAAAGGAGATCAGTCCTGGATGTTCATTGGAAGGACTGACATTGAAGCTGAAACTCCAATACTTTGGCCACCTCATGCGAAGAGTTGACTCACTGGAAAAGACTCTGATGATGGGAGGATTGGGGGCAGGAGGAGAAGGGGATGACAGAGGATGAGATGGCTGGATGATATCACCGACTTGATGGACATGAGTTTGAGTAGACTCCGGGAGTTGGTGATGGACAGGGAGGCCTGGCGTGCTGCGATTCATGGGGTCACAAAGAGTCAGATGTGACTTAGCAACTGAACTGAACTGATGCCAAACACAGTGATGTCATTGAGTGTTTTTGGGTGTAGCCCGTGATGAAGCAAAGTAATTTGTATGTTTGTATGCAAGTTATATCCAGATAAAATATTAATCTCTAATCTTTGTTCCCATGATTGCTGAAGTTAAGAGTTTAGATTAGAAAAAAATATTGGTTGGGAAAGGAGGTCTTTTAAAATGTAGAGAAAGATCAAACATTTTTATTATAATCTTCATATTATAAATATTATTAATAAAACTTCAGTCAATCAACAATGGCATATTTTATTGTAACATTGAAGTAAAAAAGAAACATGGGGAAGTTGTAGCATTTCCCACTGTTAGTTTACAAATAACAATATTTAAGCACAAACTATTAAACCAACATAATTAAGGCTCTTGTACTTCAAGAGCCAGTTAGCAATAATATTGAAAGTATCTAAATTACTAAATGGTAGAGGAACATACTCCTGTGTAGTCTAGCTGCACTAAAATAGAAATGTCTAAATTAAAGTTAGTGCAGTGTTTTCTAAAGAACAAACCAGCCTTCTGCAATTGGTTTGAATAAGATGTCTGAAGTGTGAATGTATAAAGTTGACTGTCATATGTGATGGCCCCTCTGGAGGGTTCTCCTCTGCTAGGCTCATGCTTCTCTCCTAAGTATAGCTTCTTGAAGGCTTGTGTGAGAGCTGTTGAGTGGAAGAGTAAATTTCCTAATATTTCTCCTACTTCAGGGAGTGAGTTTTAAAAAAAAGGCGGGAAGCGGTGCTTCAAAACACATTCTTTTTTGCCCCAATTTCTTTTTTTTTTTTTGAAGATTCAAAGGTGGACGGGTGAAAGTTGGATCCATCCAGTCTAGTAGTTCTTGAGCAGTTGCAAATTTCCTTCTGTAGAAAAAAATGGCGGTCTTATAGTTGGTTCAGATGTACACCTCAAGATAATTGAAACTTTCACCAGGGGTTTTAGACTTTCTATAAGAAAAAACAACAATAATTGGAAATTGTTCATTGTGAATACATTAGATTTGTACAGACAAAACATTCATGAAGTGCAATTATAGCCAGTGTTGCTATATTAGTATGAATGTTAATAGCATGTTTGTTTTTGAAATGGGTTATGCATTCTGATAAATGTCTGCTTTAATCTAGTCATCTGTGTATCACTTGTCTAAGTACTCTCATTTAAGATGCCATATCCCTTCTTGTAGCAATAAAGGGGTAAAGCAACATTAATATTAAATAATTAGAAAAACAAAAGGGGAATGATTAAACATATTTACATAATTGAAATAACACTGTGTCGCAGTGGGAAATCGGGACAATGTTGTCTCCTTTCAAAGTAATTCATAATTCAGATTTTTAATTATGGCATATTCATTCATTTAAAGATGATTCTGGATGAGAGGGCCACTAATGAAATACAATCATTAGCATCTAAACAAAGTAATTTACAAAGTCTCCTTTAGGGGAAAAGATTTCTAGAACATCATCAATCACACAAGATATGCAAAAACAAGCAATTAAACCACACACAAGAACTACAACAGCCTTATATATCAGTAATGTACACATGAAAACATAACTGATTACAATGATTAGACTAGGGTAGTGTGGTTAATTTGTATTTTATGTAGTGATTCCATGGAAGAATGCACCCGGACAGACACATTACACATGAGAGGAACTTCATTTCATTAGTACTCACTTAAAACACATGACCCAAAGCCCCCAAAAACAATGAATTTTGAGTCATTGCCTGGCCATCCATGTAAGGTCAAACTACTGCATACTTTAATAAAATATCTCCCTTTCTCCTGCATCTCTTTTTGCCTGCTATTTGCTTTTATAAACTGACAAAATGTGGGCTTAGGAGAGTACTTTGTGAGAGGCAGGTGCTGCCTGGGTTTCTCATTATTTGTTCAAATCCTGATTTAGGCTTCCAGGGACAAAGTGCTCCCAGCCCTCACAAAGTCGGTGATTTACTGGCTCTTCCACCATATACACAATTACAGATCATTAAGCATGCAGCAGGACTAAATGGATATAATAATTCTCTAATTTTTAATGCCTGTATATGGTATTTTGGTAAATGGACCACAAAGGCTGGTTTCAAACCCTGCTTCTAGAGGCCACGTTATAATCTTGTTGAAAACCTGTACGACTTAAGTTCTGCCGGTGGATTTTTCTTTGTGAAGGTGGAAAGAAGGCATGGATGTAAAAGGAGTAGGAATTAGGAGAGTGGTGTTGTGTCAAGGAGGGGGAAATCCACGGGGGAGGCTGGTGCCCCTGCTGTACGCTGAGCCGCCTTCGATAACCACCAGCTTCAGAAGCCAAAATATGCTCTATTGGGTACTCGAAGGATAAAAATACTGGTTAATTTTCAACAGTGCTCCTTCATTTGACTTTACAATTTACAACAGCGAACATTAATGCAGGAATGGCTTGGTTGAGGAGGAGTTTAAAATTAGAGCCCCTCTTCTCATTAGCCCCGACTGCCTGACCCAGGGTGACTGAGAAGCAATTTGTCGCCAGATTCTCATTTTGCTTCTGTTATGGCTCCTTGTAAATGAAGCGCGGCAATTTATTGTAGCACCTCTAGGAGTCAAGAACATAATGTGTAAAACACATACAAAAAAATCTTTCTCCACGTTCATTAACACCCAGCACATAGAGGCTGTTCACTTTTCTCTCTAATGAAGGAGGGAGATCTTAAATCTAAAGCTTTCCATCATGTGAAGAAGTCCTCTTCAGGCCATTAGATGGAGGCTGAGTTGGATTGAAGAAAGGTCATTGACAAAAACAGAGAGTGGCAATACAAGGAAAAATAGAAAATGGATAAAAGAAGAGACTTTAGAAACCTCAAAGAATGGAAAATACATTTTTGGCATCAATGCTCAACCCCCTTGTCTCAGTGTATTTTTTGTTGTCAGTGAAGAAAAGAATATCTGGCTTTTTATTTAGCTGGAAATTGCTCTAGTGTTTGGCCAATTCTTATTTCTTCACCCTTGATCTGACCTTGCAAGAGGCATTTACTTAGGTTCATTTGAAGAGCATATTGTCTAAGATCTTTAAAACTTGTTTGCTTACGGCCTCACCCCTCCCCTGCAGCCTTTACAAGAAATTGCTGCATCCACGGTTTTAAAACATTCTGATTGTAACAGGCGGCTTCTGCCCTGGAGCTAGCTTCAGGCTTTTATCTTATTTCTGTGGTTAGTTCTGATTAATGGTTTTGTCGTGTGGGGTCTCACAAATGGCATCTCCCGATGAACCTAATAACAAATTACCATATGGAATAATTTTCTAGAGGGTCCAGGATTGCCTGTTTGGATTAAATACTTATTGTTGCTGGACAGTACACATGTATGCTCTTATTGGTTTTATGATATAATAATAGGCACTCAGTGCTGTTGTTTAGTTGCTAAGTCATGTCAGACTCTTTGGGACCCCATGGATTCTGGCCTGCCAGGCTCCTCTGTCCATGGAATTTTCCAGGCAAGAATAATGGAATGGGTTGCCATTTCCTACTCCAAGGGATCTTCCCGATCCAGGGATCGAACCTGCATCTCTTGAGTCTCCTGAATTGGCAGACAGATTCTTTAACACTGTGCCACCTTAGGATACCAAGTCAATTAAAGTAGAAATAGGACATTCTATTTCGTCTAGTCAAGGCTATGGTTTTTCCTCTGGTCATGTATGGATGTGAGAGTTGGACTGTGAAGAAGGCTGAGCACCGAAGAATTGATGCTTTTGAACTGTGGTGTTGGAGAAGACTCTTGAGAGTCCCTTGGACTGCAAGGAGATCCAACCAGTCCATTCTGAAGGAGATCAGCCCTGGGATTTCTTTGGAAAGAATGATGCTAAAGCTGAAACTCCAGTACTTTGGCCACCAAAACTCCAGTACTTTGACTCATTGGAAAAGACTCTGATGCTGGGAGGGATTGGGCGCAAGAGGAGAAGGGAACGACAGAGGATGAGATGGTTGGATGGCATCACTGACTCAATGCACGTGAGTCTGAGTGAACTCTGGGAGTTGGTGATGGACAGGGAGGCCCGGCATGCTGCGATTCATGGGGTCACAAAGAGTCGGACACAACTGAGCGACTGATCTGATCTGATAATATAGAGCACAAATATTATAATCCTCCTTCCTCCCATTGAGGAAACTGAGTCTCAGAGAGGTTAAATACGTGTTCAAACTTAAAGAGTTGGAAAGGGGCAGAGCTGTGATGCCAAACCAGGGCTGCCAGCATTCCCTCAGCCACACATCTGTTATCTAGGGTACCTTTTGTTCTAAACTCCACTAAAAACTTCCTCTTCTTGTTTCAATTAAACTTAGCAACCATCTAGTTTTTGATGTGACAGTTAAACCTTTCTCTTTAAATACTGAAGTTTATAAATCTAAAACACATACATTTCTATTTTAAGGAATGTATCAAATTGATTGTATGTAGTAAAGCATTACTTTCTCTTTTCTGTCTAACCCAAATAATCAGCATCCATTTCTATGTTGCTTTATTCTATAATTTTTCTTTCTTAGTCCCACTCTCAGTGTATCTGAAATTTGGATTGGTGCTGCTCTAGCCAGTTGAGCTTTGGCTTCTAATACTTTATAGACCTCCTCCTCAAAGAGCATGTGTACTGACTGAGCATGGTTAATATTTGAAGGTCAAAAGTTGGCACACACATAAAAGAAAAATTAAAATGTAAGAACAATTGTCTTATGTAGTTTAGGCTGCTAGAATAAAAATACTATTAACTAGGAGGCTTATCAACAGTATAAATTTATTTCTTACACTTCTGGATGTTGGAAGTCTGAGATCAGGGTGCCAGCATTGGTTAGATTCTGGAGAGGGCCCTCTTCCTGGTTGTAGATGGCTACCTTCTCACTGTGTCCTCACAGGGAAGAAAGACAGCTAGCTAATTCTATTGCTGCTTCTTATAAGGGCACTAATCCCATTTATGAGGGCTCCACCCTTATGACTTAATTATCTCCCAAAAGTCCTACCTTCAAATACCTTCATTTTGGAAATAGTGTTTCAACATATGAATTTTTGGGAGACACAAACATTCAGTCTGTAACAATTTAACTAAAAATATTTTTGTGCAAGTCTCAATTTCTCTGCTTTGAAGTCCCAGGTTAGCACCTATAGTGCTAACAGAACAGACTGGTGTTGCTGACTGCTGTCTGAAGCTCTTTCCTGAATGGTATCTCAAATCACCTCACCTGGGTAGCTGCTGCCACCCTCAAATTGCAAGAGACATAAACCCAATCAACATAGCAGGGAAAGAACATTAGCTGCTTGGTGCAACTGAATCCCAGTGTCATCTTGTAATTGTCATTGCATGTATCTAGTTCAGCTGGACAGTAACTCCACTTGAAAGGGATGTGTCAGTCCTAGTGTAGGGAGCAGCCTGGTGCTGTCATGCTGTAGGCACACATGTTGTTACTGAAGGAATGATGATTCTTTAAGAGAAACCTGGAGCATCTGCACTCTGCAGTCTTCAGACACATGTGAGCAAATGTGACATTGGTCAGAAACTGGTGGTCACGCAGCTTCTAATTATCTATTCATTTGGCTTAGAGCCATTCAATTCCTTTGAGTTAACTGTCGTATTCTCCCTATAACTCTTTTCTTAAAATATGATTCCTGAGGGACTGGAGATATGTTTTCTGACATAATGCCTTGTGTATAGTAAACACAAAATTAAAGTTGTGGATTAGTAATCTAAATATTGATTGATTCCTTGACTGACTCAAAAATGCATATATTTGTACCTACTGTATGCAGCCAGTGTAGGCTTGGTGTTGAGCTAGGTGGTGGGGGTATAAAGATGAAAAATTCGTGTTCTTAAGAAACTTATGAATAATAGGGGATTAACGAATGGACATATAAACAGATGTAAAAGGGAACTTCCTCACTGACAATGTTCTTAACTGAGGAGCTAAGAGCTTTGTTCACATACCTAGTTGTTCAAGATTGTATAGTTGGTATATTCAGATGTATGACTGGATTTCCTTCTTTCTTTCACAGAGCTGCTAGAAGGTAAAAAGTAAATCCAAAGTATACCCCTAAGATTTAGATGATTAAATGAATCATGTTCAGAGATGGAAACCAGTAAATTCAGTATCTCCAGAGTAGCACCATTCAGAGTAGTTAAATCCTAATCCTACTTCTTTATGATGTCATTTAGATGTTTGAGGATTGTTCTCACATTCCCATAAAGTCTTCTCTATTCAAGTTCTTTCTGCTTTAAAACATATCTCCTGTTTCTGTTAAAAAAAAATAGTATGGGAACATGAAAAGGCAAATTTATAGTGAAGCTAAATTTCAGTGTACCTCACTCTCATGGAGCCCCAGAAGTGTGTTCATATGGACATATATCTTTGCAAACCTTGCTGAAAGAAGGTATTTTACTAGCATTGTCTGTTTCTTTCCACTTCGGCTTCCCACCCATCACACTTCCCCTCTAGTAGCGTGGCATCATAGTGGTATTGAACAGTTCTCAAAAGTTGATTTGGGATGCAGATTTTTTGGATTCAGTGGGATTTTTTTATGTTGTTTGTGATCACTTCTGTGTATAGTTAAATTAGATGCCATAGTCCTGTGTTGAATTTGAAATGAAATACATAGAATTTCAAAGGACCCTAAAAGCTAAAACAATTGTGAAGAAGAATAACAAAGTTGGACAACTCATAATTTCCAGATTTAAAAACTTACTACAAAGCTACAGTAATGCAAACAGTGTGGTACTGGCATAAGCTACACATGTAGACCAATGGAAAGGAATTGAGCGCCTAGAAATAAACCCTCATGTATGTGGTCAGTTGATTTTCAGCAAGGGCACTGAAGCCACTTAAGGGGGAAAGGACAGTTTCTCCAACAAATGGTTCTGGGAAAACTGGGTGTCCACATGACAAAGAATTGCTAAAGTACTCAGCAGCCAAAAAATAAGGGAAAGAGTATTATAGATGTATGTCAAGCAGTTAATACAAATATTATGTTATTATGGATTTGGGGATAGTTTAATAACTTTTCTAAATTTGATATGATTTCATATTCTAAATTAATATTGACTGTCATACCTAATCTTGTATTTGTAATTTTATATTTTTCTGAAAGAGCTTTCCCCCAGTTGTATAAGCTTCAGGTTGTATAAAACCTGGATTGGCTTCTGGAAGACAGGTTGGGGAAGGGGAGGTCTCCACTAGCCCAAATACCATATCAGATGACAAATGGAGTAAAGCTGCATTCCAGCTACCCTCATCCCTTGGCTGGGTGCCCTCATACAAGGTACATATTGAAAATTCTGCACAGCAGCCCTATTGCCTGCTATATAAGATATTTCCAGTGAAGTTCAACCTTCTCAATATAAAATGAGTATCTTTTCTTTCTAGACATTATGTAGTTTTAGTACAAATTTTTTCACAAGTGTTAATAACTGTAGTTTGGGCACTGACATGATTTAGCACTCTATTTTCATTAATGTAGAAAATATATTTTGGGCACATATTCCATTTGAAACCCTGTGATAACCAAAAAGATGAGTGAGGACAGATTTTGCCCTCAAGTCATAATCTAGCAGGGGAGCAAAGACATATCCACATGTCAGTACAATATAGTGTAAACAGTGAAAGTTTCAGAGAGGCTGTAAGAAAGCATTATGGGTGGAGCGATCATATAATGTGTCGTTCAAACTGGGATGCTTTTGAGAGTGAAAGAAGCTTCTGCTAACAATTAAACTGAGGCAAAGTTCAAACCAAGTACTGCCAAAGTTGGACACTCCTGGGCAAACCAAATCTTATGATCGTCATCACTATGGGAGAGGAAAATCACAGTGGAAAAGGACATCTGGGATAGTTAATTTTGTGTCAGCTTGACTGGATTGGGGGATGCCTACATATCTGGTTAAACATTGTTTCTGCATTTGTCTGTGGAGGTATTTCTGGGTTAGAGTAGTATTTGAATTTGTGGACTTAGTGCAGTATCATTCTCTCTTGCCCTTCAGCTTGGATATATATCATCAGCATCCCTATTTCTTAAGACTTTGGACTTGGACTAAATTACATCACTGCCTTTCCTGAGTCTCCAACTTGCAGAAGACATATCATGACACTTCTCAGACTGTGATTATGTGAGCCACTTCATAATAAATCTCCTTTTATATTCTATTGAGTCTGTTTCTCGGGAGAACCCTAAATAATACAGCATCCACATTAGAAGTGGAAACTGAGGCCCAGGGAACTAGTAACTGAGAAAGTCACATGAATAAAGTAACAGGTCATCAGATTCTGATCATTTGTGTTGAGGATGACTAGACCATGGTGCTCCTGACCCCCCAGAGAAGTGTTCACTGTACATTATCTTATGACAGTGAAAAAACTCAGAAGGATGCTAGTGAGATCACACATCTCTGAGTGTATTCTACAACCTTATTCTACAAACATGTGTCCAACAGTATCTTTCAGCATTGGTTAAAAGCATTTTCCTAGGAGACAAAGTTTTAGGTCAAATGCTTTTTAAAAATTGTAACATTATTCTCTGTCTTTCCTACCTTTATCAGGATGTCTGCAACCTGATTAGTTTCTTAAAAGATTATTATTTTCCTGTATTCAACCCACATGCCTGCAGGGACAGAGGTGTGAATAGCCAGTGAAAGCCCAGAGTTCAGAAATGGTCAACCATCACATAATCCATGGACTATATTAGATACTAAAATTCTGACAGCTTGCTCTTGTGACAAAGATGTTAACAAGGAAAGAAAATGGCACTAATTTAATCTATTCTTACAGTTCATTCTAAAATGAGACTAGCATGACACCAAGTTATAATAATAAATACTATAGTAATTTCACAATTCTTCCTACATGCTGTTCACAGTCCTTTCACATGCAAATTCGCCATCCATTGCTTCATGACAGTGATTTTAAGTACATTAAAGAGTTCTGAATTTTCTTATACTTGATCTCCTAATTATGTTGCAGGAACATACACAGAATAGTACTATATCCTGGCATTTGTCTGGTTGATAGCATTTCTCCATGCAGTGAGCTCCCCTCTTCTCCTGACATAGCATCTGGGTTTTGGTACATAGGTTTTACCAGCAGGATTCGATTATTGCTTCTGTACTAATTATTACAGGATTAGTACAGCAGTGATAATTGAATAATCAGATTTGACTATTACTCCTGTAATAATTAGTACAGGAGTAATAATGGAATATTCACTATGAGTAGTGAAAGAGAGAAGTAAAATTTGCCCCAGATTAAGTCATTGTAAAATACCAAGTATATCTTTATTTTGTAATAGAAATTTACAGAAACCTTTAGAATGTTTAAAAAGAAACTTTTATAGAAAGTTAAAAAGGAAAACACGGAGAAATTTAGTAGATTATGTCTAAAGAGTTGTTAGGTTTTGAGGACTTGTTTGAAAAGACGTTTTAACTAGGTAGTAAAGCTATGTAGGATCAGAACTTTCGGATATCCTACTTCCCTTCAGTGCTTCTGGGGCAGTGCCCTGGGCCGGCATACTGGGTGTATAGCACAGCATTGGTGTTGTGTGAAAGAAAGTAGAAATGTTATCATTCTTTAAGGCCCTTGCAGCCCAGGTCAATGGGTATCTTCTCATATGTGGTAGTGAGTACATGTGGCTAACACACAGGATGCTTAGGTCTACCATGTTGGATGAATATGGGGATTGGGGGTCCTTGAAGAGAAAAAGTATGGAGAAAGCACCTTCTTGGACTTACCTAGCTTGCTGCTGCTGCTGCTGCTGCTGCTAAGTTGTTTCAGTCGTGTCCGACTTTGTGCGACCCCATAGATGGCAGCCCACCAGGCTCCTCTGTCCCTGGGATTCTCCAGGCAAGAATACTGGAGTGGGTTGCCGTTTCCTTCTCCAATGCATGCATACATGCTAAGTCGCTTCAGTCATGTCCGACTCTGTGCAACCCTATGGACAGCAGCCCACCAGGCTCCTCCATCCACAGGATTCTCTAGGCAAGAATACTGGAGTGGGTTGCCATTTCCTTCTCCTTACTTAGCTTATGACCCCTGAAAAGATGGTATCCAAAGGTAGCCCAAAGTAAGTGTATTGGAAAATCTTCCACCTTGATGAGACTATGATGAAGTGTCCAATCTCATTATATGTTTAAAAAATGTATACTCGTCATGCTTGGTGGTTCAATGGTGACAGATTGCAGGGCACTGAATTAAAGTGTCCACTTTCTGGGAAATGACTTTGCAGTGTTTCCCGGTGAAGAGATAGTTGTGACTGAAGGAGATCTCCAGGTGACAACCCTTCTTGCCTGTTTCTTCAGCATCTTGCCCACCAGGAGAGTGAAGGCAAGGTCTAACTCTGGTAGTAACTTCTTTGCATGCTTGTGTAATTAATTAAAGGCTGTAGGTATATGACAGCCTCTGAATTCAGCTTAATAGTCTTAATTATGTAGGAAAATAATACGCTGTGTGAATTAGTACACACCAGACATGACATAATTACCAGGGCAGGGTGGACAGTGTTTTGTTGAAGTGCTACTTTGAATGAGTCATTTCAATGCTGAAAATATATTTTTTGTATGTGAGAGCTAAGGTACTAAATTGTTCTTTCAGAAACCTGGTTCCAATTGCTTTAAAATGCCAGGTAGGTGGAAAATAATAAATTCTGTGTCTTCGGAGATAAGAACTGCATTTTGTATTATACTGCTGAGCATGACAATCACTGTAATTTTGGAAGGTTGTTATTATTGTATGAACAAACTTTTTTGGTATTATTAGTGTTTATTTTAATTCAGGGACATATTCTGTACTAGATGTTTAATGAAAATGGCCTTGTATTAAAATGTTTTACCTGCTGTTTGCTGAAAGACATAGTAAAATTAGAAATGAGAAAGACATCTTATGTCACCTAGCCCATCCCAGGCAGCGTAGAGAAAAAGATTGTATTATAAAGCAGCTTTGCTAGAGGAGCCAAAAATAGACCTTACTCTTTGCATTTCTCACTGAGTAAATGGGATCGTTTGTGTCAATTCAGAAGGAAAACTGTATTCTTAAAAATGTTTAGAAAGATAGGTACCAATTTATCGACAAATTTATTGACTGGGGTCCCACATTTGAAAGTTTTAAGGTCAGAAAAAAAATTTTAATTTCTCAAATTGATTGTGCTGAATTAAACAATCATTTAGAGTTTCCCTGCTCGCTTATTCAATTATCTGTACAAGTACTTCTGCAATGGAAACACCGTGAAGAATGTTTTTCTTTCACTCTAAAATGTAATAAAATGGTGGATGGGTTTGAATATTATTACTTCTTTTTTCCTGTCTGAGTTTTCCAAAGGTACATAGGAGTAAGAAAAAGCAAAAATGTACATAAAAGCAGAAAGAAGCAGATGAAACCAAGAGGCTTAGATAATTGACACCAGATATGAGCCCTCAGCCTTCAAGTGTTGAAGCGACACTGTGGTGATAAAGTTGAATTACTCCTTTGCAAAGTTGTGAAGTGGTCCTGCTTGTCCCATTTTTTGGTTTCGGACACATTTCTATCCTTTCCTCCACTCTTTCCCTCCCCTGTTAATGCCCACCACTCCCACTTTCCTTCCCCCAGGACCCAAGAACCTCTACCAAAATTGGGAAAACTACTGTCTGCATGGTCCCAGCAGGTGGCTGTCCCATGCCAGGTCCAGGGTGTGTTGGGGGACCCATCCCCAAAATAACGGAATTAGGGAGTGGCAGGAAAGGTGGCCACTCCACCCCCTCACTTGTCAGGAAACAGGCAAGTTTGTGTTGACCTGGTATTAAACCCCCTTCATAGGCAGCCTGCTTCTGTGAATTCTGATGGTTGGAACACAGCTAATGAGACTAAAGTTGTGGTTTTTGATTCACTGATGAATCTAAATAGTTTCTTTGCTTTTGTCTTGACCGTAGATCATGCCATGATGCCCTGGAGGAGGAAATGGCAACCCACACCAGTATTCTTGCCTGATATATTCCACGGTCAAAGGAGCCTGGTGGGCTGCAGTCCATGGGGTTGCAGAGTCAGATACGACTGAACATGCACACGAAATCACACACAGATCATGCCATGCTCGCCCAGCTTGTAAATTTTCCCCCTTCATTCCAAGGGAATTCTTACATTTAGTTGACTGTGGAATTATTTTTAAGCAGAATCTCTTATCTCATGAGACTAGTGGTCTAAGGAACACAATTGGGGAAATTAATATGCTATTTCCTGTTATGGAGCATATAGATTGTTGGCAGTTTTTAACTACTGTAAATAATTCTTATCTTTGAGCACATATGGAATTATTTCCTAGAATATATCCCTAACCTCTTAGGTAAGTGGCATGTTTAAAGTTATGGATCCATATTTTTTAATTACACTTCAGAAATGTTATACCAATTTCCAGTTCCCACCTGAGTGTGTTTTCCTCAAACCCTAACCTTGGAAATTACCATATTAAGTATTTGTCAGTTTGATAAGTGAAAATTATATTTTACAATACATTTCATTTCTTTCATTACTCATGTAGTTAGACATTTATTCTTTTCCTTGGTGAATTGCTTAGTTTTGTACTTTGCCCATCTTTCTATTCGTGTGTTTGCTT
This sequence comes from Bos indicus, assembly GCF_029378745.1. Classification (NCBI taxonomy): domain Eukaryota; kingdom Metazoa; phylum Chordata; class Mammalia; order Artiodactyla; family Bovidae; genus Bos; species Bos indicus. The sequence continues at coordinate 46,478,664 of NC_091780.1, forward strand.
TTCTTTATTATTTTGTGGAAGTTTTAATGCAGTTTCATGTAAACAGTGCTTTGGAGAAAAATAGAGTAAGTGGCTAAAGGAGTGACAAAGGATAAAGCTCAAAGGTTGGAGGCACATTATTTTAGATAGGGTTGGAAAGATGCTCAGAGAGGGTGACTCATTTTTCTTTGAAACATCATTAATTTGCTTTTGTAAAGGCATTGTCCATTTGCCACACCTATTCCTTCTCTGCCCTTCCTATTTGAGCCCTTTCCAGGGACTGTCCTGTATGCACACTATTAGAAACTTCCTCCACCTTCCCACTGGGCTTAGCAAATGGGGAACCCATCAGGAGATCAGAGAGAGGAAGGAAAGTGAAATTGGGATATTTATTTCCCTGCCCCATGCCCATTACTAGTCACTTTGGGCTGATGAAGGTCACTGATCTTGCAAAGCAGCTTCCTTACTTGACCTGCTCTTTCTTGGTTCCACTAACCACTCTATCCCTTCATCCCCCAAGTTCTAGAAATACTAACAGTTGCATCCCTTGTAGTTTACCTAGCCCCCAAGCACATCTTTTAAATAGCCCCTTTGCGTTACACTATCTATCCTAATTTGAGTGTGCCATCTATTTCCTTACAGGACCCTGTACTAGGACTGTTAGTATCCCACTCAGGTGCATTCTGCTAGGCCACTGCGCTCATCTTTTGCTGTGGGTATTTGCTGCTACTGGCTTATAACTGTGCACTTCTCCAGTGTTGCCTTTGGGCTCTGGAGCCAAGTTGGCCAGAAATGACTAGGAAGCTAGGAGCCCCCCATTCTGAGGGCAGTCTGCACCCAATAATTGACTGGTGTGAGGGGCACAACACAAAAACCTAAGCCCTTAGCCTAGATGATTAGAAAAAAGAAAAATAGGTGATGAATCATTTTACCATATGTTAGACAGTAATATAAAGCTGCGCTATTTAAAACTGTGAGGTACTTGCTCAGACAGACCAATAAAGAAGAGTGAAATTGAAATAAGACCAATATATATTAGGGTGTTTTATATATGAGAGAGATGATAATAAAATCAGTAAGAAAAGGAGGAATTATTCAACAAATAATTCTGAGAATATTGGCTATTTATATAGTACAAGAGAAAATTAGATCTCTATACTCCATCATTCACAAACATATTCTGGATAGGTTAAAGAGCTGAATATCAAAGGCAGTGCTCGAAAACTTTAACCAAAGAAAGAATGTATCTTTATATCATTAGTAGAAGATAATTCTTAAATACACAAAGCACAAAAAGAGAAGGAAAATATTGATACATTTTGCTACATTAAGAGGCAAAACTTCTGTAGGATAACAGGTGACAAAGATGAAAATGCAGGCTTACAGACTGAGAAAAGATAGTTGAAACTCATGTTACCAACAACAAATTAATGTCCAGAATATATTAAATGTTTTTAGAAATCAGTAGTGCAGAAAGAGAAATATATAATGGTAAGTCACAAGATATAATAATAAATTCACAGAAGAAGAAAGGTAGATGTCCAAAAAATATATGCAAAGATGACCAACATCTTTAGTAATTAAGGCATGTACATTAAAACAAAGACATTTTATATTAATAGATCTATTAATATAATGCCAACTGTGAGGGAGAATGTGGAGAAAAAATAACTTTAATACTTGGCTGAGGGAAGGGAAAATGGGTATGACCACTTTGGAAAACTGTGTAGAATTAGCATGTGGAGTTGACAGCACATATTCTCTGAAACTCAAGTTTTACTTCTGGACCTTGTTTATCAGGGAGAAATTTTTAGTGGGCATGTACAAATATACTAATTTCTGAATCATTTGTTGTTTGTTGAAATTGTTGAAAGGCTAAGGAATCCTGACAGACAATAAGAGAATCAAAAAATGCATTGTGGTGGGCTGGTCCCATGAAAAGCGTAAGAATGAAAATGAATGAACTAGATTTGAATATATCAACACAGGTAAGTCCTGTAAACATAATGTTGTAAGTAAAAAGAAATGTTGAGTATAGATATAGTAACAAATATTGAGGAAGTTTACTCAAAGAAGGACCTGAGTTTGGGCATCTCTGGGAGATGGTGAAGGACAGGGAAGCCTGGCGTGCTGCAGTCCATGGGGTCACAGAGTTGAGCGACTGAACAACAACTCAAAGGAGAACAAAACACATATGAGTATGATAGCACTTATTTCAGAGAAGGTAGATAGAGGTAAGCAGGTGCTGGAGTTTGGCTCTGTAGCTGTATATATAATATTTTGTTTCATTCCATGGGGATTTTCCAGGCAAGAGTACTAGAGTGGGTTGCCATGCCTTTCTCCAGAGGATCTTCCTAACCCAGAGATCCAACCCAGGTCTCCTGCATTGCAGGCAGATTCTTTACTATCTGAGCCACCAGGGAAGCCTGAAAATAAACTAACCTAAAGAAAATGAATCAAAATACTACTAGAGATTTAATTGCAGTAGAGAGTGTATTGAATCTCATCCATTCCCCGTAATTTTCTGTTGGGCATGTGAAAGTGAAGTGAAGTCGCTCAGTCGTGTCCGACTCTTTGTGACCCCGTGGACTGTAGCCCACACCAGGCTCCTCTGTCCATGGGATTCTCCAGGCAAGAATACTGGAGTGGGTTGCCATTTCCTTCTCTGTTGGGCATAAATATAATCAAATGTTAAAATTATGATATAGAAAAATTAGAATGAACAATGAAAATAATAAAGCTTATAAAGAATGTTTAAATTATTTGTGTTAACATGGCTGTAAAACACCAACTAAAATTTTGTTGATGGAAAAGACTCTTGATGTGAAGAATTAATATATAGCTTGATTGCATGAACTCCCCCTTTACCAAAATCACATATATTGACCTTTTCCCACTACTTCTTTGGAACAGTTTCTTGGAGCTATCTGAGGTGTTGTCTCCTGGGCTGCATTCCTCACTTTATCCCACATAAAACTTAACTTGCAAAAACAGAAAAGAATTTATGTATATGCTGCTTCTGCTGCTGCTAAGTTGCTTCAGTCGTGTCCGACTCTGTGCGACCCCGGAGATGGCAGCCCACCAGGCTCCCCGGTCCCTGGGATTCTCCAGGCAAGAACATTGGAGTGGATTGCCATTTCCTTCTCCAGTGCATGAAAGGGAAAAGTGAAAGTGAAGTTGCTCAGTAGTGTCTGACTCTTAGTGACCCCATGGACTGCAGCCTACCAGGCTCCTCCGTCCATGGGATTTTCCAGGCAAGAGTACTGGAATGGAGTGCCATTGCCTTCTCCATTTATGTATATAGTCTGGGTCTTAAAACTTTTTTCCTCAAAGTGAAACATCCTTGTGGTGTTTTCATACGACAAGAACTCCCCTAGGGATCAGGCTGAGGGTCGGTTATACCCGAAATCACTTGGGACAAATATATTATTACTTTGTCCTGAATGATGTTCTGTATCTATATAGTCCAACATGGTCTACACTGCCACTCTGGTTATTGAACACTTGGAGGTGGCTTGTGCAACTGAAGGATTGCATTTTAAATTTTATTTAATATTTAAATTTTTCAATGTGTATAGACACATGTGGCAAGTGGTGACTGTAGAACACAGAGCAGACCTTGACTATCAGGGATCAGCAGTGGCCCTCAAGTTAGATACTCTTTTCAGTATTCTCTTACCTTTTGAGATGAATGTTTCTGCTCTACCCTTTTGGTTCCTGGGATTTAAAAACAAAATCTCCATTAAATTATGATTAAAAATATTTTAAATTCAAATTGATCCTTGAATAATATGGGTTTGAACAGTGTGGATCTTTTTTTATGTGGATTTTTTTTTTTTTCAATCAATACTATGTTACTACAGCTTCTGAGGTTTGTTGAGTCCTCAGGATGCAGATGGAGAAGGCAATGGCACCCCACTCCAGTACTCTTGCCTGGGAAATCCCATGGACGGAGGAGCCTGGTAGGCTACAGTCCATGGGGTCGCTAAGAGTCGGACACGACTGAGTGACTTCACTTTCATTTTTGACTTTCATGCATTGGAAAAGGAAATGGCAACCCACTCGAGTGTTCTTGTCTGGAGAATCCCAGGGACAGAGGAGCCTGGTAGGCTGCCGTCTATGGGGTCGCACAGAGTCGGACACGACTGAAGCGACTTAGCAGCAGCAGCAGCAGCAGCAGCAGGATGCACAACAGGAATAAGGTGGAATCAGGGCTACAGACTAAGGACTTGAGAATCTGCAGATTTTGATATCTGCGGCAGGTCCTAGGACTAATCACCTGTAGATCCGAGGGATGTCTGTGTTTTATAGCATGTTAGCTAGATAATATATTTTTAGAATATTATAAATGTAATATTTAGTATTTATAATTATATACATATTATCTAGCTAATGTAAATTTTAAATATACTATCTATAAAATAGAAAATTAATTTTTATTGATAAAAATTTCATTAAAATAATTTAAAAATATATTACTTAGCATTTTTAGCTAAACCAGAAAGGTTCTTTTTCAAGATATTAGGCTGCTACATTGCTGGAAATGGAAGTTGGAGGTGATACATATGCAGATAACTTAAATGTGGAAAAGAAGCAATCTATGCAAAAATGAGTTCCAGGGGAAGAACTGTGGCAGGAGTAACTTAGAGTATTCAAGGACTTTCAACACAGCAAGTATAACTAGCCTGAAGCAGCAAGGGAGAAGAGTAGGGGACTTTGTCAGCGAGATAGGCTGGAGGTAAGTTCTGGTAAAGTCTCTTAGGGTATTGTAAGGATTTTTGATGATTCCAGTGTTAGTGGAAAACCATTAAGTAATTTGATTGGGGAAGGATGTGATTTCATGTTACATTTTTCAAAGATTATTCTGTTTGTTCTATGAGCTATAGTAGGGGGAATCAATTGGGTTTTGAAGTGGTCTGGGTGGGAGATGATAAAGACTATATGGATTATCATCTCTGTTCTTAAACGTGAGAGCACTGAATACTTTGGTACAGGAATATTATTACCGTGTCTTTTATTGCCAGTATCTTCCATGCCACAGTGCTCGTTCTTTTCTACAGCAGCTGTGAGTCAGGCCACTTGGAAGGTGAATTATTGTAATGGGAATTTTTAATGCCATAATTTTACTTCTGCAAACTCTGCTTTCAGTAATTATTTTCAACATGGTATATTTTAGTAAATTCCACAGTTAGTCTTCTCGGTTAAGGTAATTTCTCATGTAGTTCCACAAATTACCTGGAATATATTATTGAATTAAATAGAGTATCTAGGTGGAAAGGCTGTTTAGGGGCAGGGCATCAGTTATTGCACGTAAGTACCATTATTCATCATTATGCTCATTACAGTACAAAGGCTTTATCTGCTTTTGACATCTTGCCCTTTAAAGCAACCCTATTTTGGCTGTATGTGGAAGGTTAAAAAGAAGTACAGCCCATTTCTCTAATGATGGTGCTATAGAAGCTAATGGCAGAATAAGCCATTTTAGACAACTAAGAACAACTTGAGTAGTACTTTTAAATACTTTTAGAGAAAAATATGAAAACCTATCAAGAAGGAAAAAAATGTAAGTTTACATTATAATCAAAGAGCTTTTACGTCTTCTTTTTACTGTCATCAGTTCAGTTCAGTTCAGTTGCTCAGTCGTGTCCAACTCTTTGCGACTCCATGAATCGCAGCACACCAGGCCTCCCTCTCCATCACCATCTCCCAGAGTTCACTCAGATTCACATCCATTGAGTCAGTGATGCCATCCAGCCATCTCATCCTCTGTTGTCCCCTTTTCCTCCTGCCCCCAATCCCTCCCAGCATCAACTGTCATAGATGGAGAGAAAAGGAAACACACCTTGATATGGATAGAATATACATGTGTGGGAAAGAGAGAGAAAGAAAGAAGAAAGAGGGAGAGGAAGAATGGGTAATCTTCCTTAGAGAGACCTTGATAGTAGAAATTTTGTATTTTAAGGAATCAGAAGTTGGATTCAAGTATGAGTTCAAGTACTGATTGGCCTTTGTTGAGTGATCTTAGGCCAATCAGTTTATGTCTTGGGCTTCGTGCCTTAATATATCACAGTTCTGCAAGCTATCTTTCCTTAAAGAAGGGAGGTGATGCTTTCCCACTGGAGAAGTGTCTCAGTTGTGTCACAGTTGAGAACTGTGATATTTGCCTCTGCAACTGTGATCCCCAGAGGCACTGGCCACAACATTTTCTGTCTCCTGCTCATGGTGTGTCATAGGCTATAATCACAGCTTTTGGTGATGAAGGTAGTACTAATAGTGAAGTTGAGAGTGCGTCAGCTTTAATGTTTATTGTATTTCAAATCTCTTTATTAGGAGACCTTCTAAGACTGTCTTAAGAAATAATTTTATTAGAAGATATTTGCAAATGGTATCTCTGATAAGGGGTTAATATCTAAAATATACAAATAACTCTTACAACTCAACAACATACAAAACCAAACAACCTGATTTAAAATGGACACAGGACATGAATAAACACTTCCCCAAAGAGATATACAGGTGACCAATAAATACATGAAAATATGTTCAATCTCATTATTTACCAGGGAAATTCAAATCACAACCACAATGAGATATCATCTCACTCCAGTTCAGTTCAGTTCAGTTCAGTTGCTCAGTCCTGTCTGACTCTTTGCAACCACATGGACTGTAGCACACCAGCCTCCACTGTCCATCACCAACTCCTGGAGCTTGCTCAAACTCATGTCCACCGAGTCAGTGATGCCATCCAACCATCTCATCCTCTGTCATCCTCTTCTCCTCCTGCCTTCAATCTTTCCCAGCATCACAGTCTTTTCCAATGAGTCAGTTCTTCATATCAGGTGGTCAAAGTATTGGGAGCTTCAGCTTCAACATCAGTCCTTCCAGTGAATATTCAGGACTGATTACCTTTAGGATAGACTGGTTTGATCTCCTTGCAGTCCAAGGGACTGTCAAGAGTCTTCTCTAGCACCACAGTTCAAAAGCATCAATTCTGTGGTGCTTAGTTTTCCTTATGGTCTAACTCTCACATCCATAAGGACTACTGGAAAAACCATAGCTTTGACTAGACGGACCTTTGTCAGTCAAGTAATGTCTCTGCTTTTTAATATACTGTCTAGGTTAGTCATAGCTTTTCTTCCAAGGAGCAAGTGTCTTCTAATTTCATGGCTGCAGTCACCATCTGCAGTGATTTTGGAGGCCGAGAAAATAAAGTTTGTCTCTGTTTCCATTGTTTCCCCATCTATTTGCCATGAAGTGATGAGACTGGATGCCATGATCTTGGTGTTTTGAATGTGGAGTTTTCAGCCAACTTTTTCACTCTCCTCTTTTACTTTCATCAAGAGGTTCTTTAGTTTCTCTTCCCTTTCTGCCATAAGGGTGGTGTCATCTGTGTATCTGAAGTTATTGATATTTCTCCCAGCAATCTTGATTCCAGCTTGTGCTTCATCCAGCCTGGCATTTCTCATGATGTACTCTGCATATAAGTTAAATAAGCAGGGTGACAATATGCATCCTTGACATACTCCTTCCCCAAATTGGAATCTGTCCATTGTTCCATGTCTGGTTCTAACTGTTGCTTCTTGACCTGTGTATGTATTTCTCAGGAGGCAGTAAGGTAGTCTGGTATTCCCATTTCTTGAAGAATTTTCCATGGTTTGTTGTGATCCACACAGTCAAAGCTTTTGGCACAGTCAATAAAGCAGAAAGAGATGTTTTTCTGGAACTCTCTTGCTTTTTTGGTGATCCAACAGATGTTGGCAACTTAACCTCTGGTTCCTCTGCCTTTTTAAAATCTAGCTTGAACATCTGGAAGTTCTCAGTTCATGTACTGTTGAAGACTGGCTTGGAGATTTTGAGCATTACTTTGCTAGTGTGTGAGATGAGTGCAATTGTGTGGTAGTTTGAGCATTCTTTGGCATTGCCTTTCTTTGGGATTGGAATGAAAACTCACCTTTTCCAGTCCTATGGCCACTGCTGAGTTTTCCAAATTTGCTGGCATATTGAGTGCAGCACTTTCACAGTTGCACCTTCTAGGATTTGAAACAGTTCAACTGGAATTCCATCACCTCCACTACCTTTGCTCATTGCGATGCTTCCTAAGGCCCACTTGACTTTGCACTGCAGGACGTCTGGCTCAAGGTGAGTGAGCACATCATCATGATTATCTGGGTCATGAAGATCTTTCTTGTACAGTTTTTCTGTGTATTCTTGCCATCTCTTCTTAACGTCTTCTGCTTCTGTTAGGTCCATAACATTTCTGTCCTTTATTGTGCCCATCTTTGCATGAAATGTTTGCTTGGTATCTCCAATTTTCTGGAAGAGATCTCTAGTCTTTCCCATTCTATTGTTTTCCTGTATTTCTTTGCATCGATCACTGAGGAAGGCTTTTTTTTTTTTTTAATCTCTCCTTGCTATTCTTTGGAACTCTGCATTCAGATCGGTGTATCTTTCCTTTTCTCCTTTCCCTTTTGCTTCTCTTCTTTTCATAACTATTTATAAGGCCTCCTCAGACAACCATTTTGTCTTTTTGCATTTTTTTTTTCTTGGGGATGGTTCACCACTTCCTGTACAATGTTATGAACCTCCGTCCACAGTTCTTCAGGCATTCTGTCTTATTAGATCTAATCCCCTGAATCTGTTTGTCACTTCCACTGTATAATTGTAAGGGATTTGACTTTGGTCATACTTGAACAGCCTAGTGGGTTTCCCTGCTTTCTTCAATTTAAGTCTGAATTTTGCAATCAGGAGTTCATGATCTGAGCCACAGTCAGCTCCCTGTGTTGTTTTTCCTGATTGTATAGAGCTTCTCCATCTTCAGTTACAAAGAATATAATCAATCTAATTTCAGTATTGACCATCTGGTGATGACCATGTGTGGAGTTGTCTCTTGTGTTGTTGGAAGAGGGTGTTTGCTATGACCAGTGTGTTCTCTTGGCAAAACTCTGTTATCCTTTGTCCTGCTTCATTTTGTACTCCAAGGGCAAAGTTGCCTATTTGAATCACTCCTGTTAGAATGATTATTATCAAAAGACAAGAAATAAAAGTGTTGGTAATGATGTAGAGAAAAGGCAACCGTCATGTACTCTTGTTAGGAATGTAAGTTGGTAGAGTCACTATGGAAAACAATAGGGAGGTGGCTCAAAAAATTGAAAGTATAACCACCATGTAATCCAGTAATCCCACTTCTGACTAATTTTCCAAAGGAAACAAAGCACTAATTTGAAAAGGTATGTGTACCCTATGTTCATCGCAGCTTTATTTACAATATCCAATATACAGAAGCAATCTAAGGGTCCGTTGATAGAGGAAGGGATAAAGAAGATGTGCTATACACAACGGAATATTACTCAACCATAAAAAGAATGAAATCTTACCATTTGCAAAAAGACAGATGGACATAGATGGTGGTATGCTAAATGAAATAAGACAGGGAAAGAAAAACACTGTATGGTTTCACTCTTATGTGAATTCCAAAATCAAACCAAACAAACATAACAAAACTAAACACGCTCATAGGTACAGAGAACAACCTGGTGATTACCAGAGGGGCAGAAGGTGGGAAGATGAATGAAATGGGTGAGGAAGATTAAGAGGTACAAACCTCTAGTTACAAAACAAAGAAGTCATGGGATGTAGTGTACAGCATAAGGAAGTTATCAATAATATTATAATAACTTTGGTGACAGAGAGTAACTAGATTTTTCCTGGTGATCATTTCATAATGTATAAAAATATTGAATCACCATGTTGTACACCTGAAACTAATATAATTTTGTAAGTCAATTACACTTCAGTTAAAAAAAAAAAAGACTTACTGCTACTGGGAGACAACCTGTGCTCACTCACTGGCTTTGTCTCCAATTTTTATTGGTGATATACTTCTGCAGAATATTGTCTCCTTATGGAAAGGACAGGGTAAAGATGAACTCTTAGGTATTTAATTTCAGTGCTGTTTTAAGCTTTCTATTTGTACTTTAGAAATCAGTTTCTGTGATTGCTTTTTTAGGATTAATAAGAGGCAGGAGTGGAAGATGTGATTATAAGAAGGTGCAGGTAAAGGAGAGGGTAAGAATAAGTTTCAAGGTTCAGGTGGGGATGTTTGGAAGAAGAGTGAGAGTCGACAGTGAGAATGGGAGAGAGGGGAGGACTCATTCTATTTATCCAGTAACTGTGTTCTTAATACATACTATGTCAAGTCATTCATTCATTTGTTCATCAAATATTTATTAAATTATATTATGCTAAGTGTCAGGGAATCAAATGCAAATAGAATATCATCAAATAGTGAAACGAGATCATAGGTTTTCTAGAAGAGATTAAAATAAAATTCTCTGCGAGTCCAGAGAAAGAGGAAAATTCTTTGTTATTCTGGAGTAGGTCAGGAAGGACTGTGGAAAGAGGTTGTAAAGGATGCATACAAGTTTTTTTTCCACTGGACAACAAATATTAAGTGAATTCCTACTTTATGGCAGGCTTTCTTCTTGTGCTGGAAATATGACATTAAAAGTTTAAAGTTTTTGCTCTTGAGGAGCTTTCATTCTGGAAGAGGAAGACAGGAGATTAACATAAAGTGTTTCCTTTTCCTTGGTAAGTGTTGTAGAGAAAAGTAAAGCAGAAAAACAGGAGTTGAAAATAAGAGATAGTGCTATTTTATATGAAGTGTAGAAAATGAAAATGACAAGATGAGGGTGTAAGCCACATGGATATCTGGGGTGTGAGCACTGCGGACAGAGGAGACAAGACAAAGACTCAGAATAAGGCGCCTGTTTGTCATGTATTATGTACACGAAGGAGGCCCGTATGGCTGAAGCAAAACAAACATGAGGGAGAGCGATAAGATATGAGGTCATAGTGATATCAAGGGGCACATTATGAAAGATCTTATAGGTTATGTAAGAATTTTGGATTTTACTCTAAGAAAGATGAGAAGTCACTGGAAAGTTTTGAAGAGTGACATGATGATTATGTTGCTGGGTAAAGAACAGCTCGTGGGTGCATTGGAAAGGGAGGCGAGTGATGGAAGGGGATGATGGAAGTAGGGGTAGGTCAGGAGGCTCTCATGATAATCCAGTTAAAGGATGATGGTGGCTTAGATCTGAGTGGTAGCAGCAAACATAATGTAACATGGTTAAATTTTGGATGTAGTGTAAAATTGGAGCCCCAGGGGTTTGCAGTTGGATTGGGTACAGGATGTGAGAAAAAGAGAAGTCAAAGATGAATCCTAGGTTTCTGACATGGAGCAACTGTAAGGTTGATGTGTGATCTTACGGTGAAGACTCAGAAAGCATGTGTGGAAGGGAGACACGGAAATTAACACTTGTGTCTTAATATGGTACAGTTTAGATATCTATTTATTAGGCATCCATGTGGAGAGGGTGAGTGTTTATGGGCTCTATGAACATGGAGCTCAGGGCAGAAATTAGCCAGTGGCCCTGGATTTTAGATCAACAAATTCCAGCTCCAGCTCTTGGACAAGGGTAATCTCCTGTTGAATCACTTTAGAGAATACGAAGCCTTTAAACAAAATTTTATGAAGTTCTTCTTCAAGCAGAATTTTGAAGTGGTTAGTACAGAAATGTGATAAAGGATATTTGGCATAGAGAATAGAGAAGTGGTTAATGGCAGAAGAACCATTAGAAAAACTGAGATTTAGAGATCTAATAGGTGAAAAACTATCAACAGTTTTTTTTAATGGAAAGGAGACAGGATCTGTTTAAAGGATTGTATGTGACAGTACAATTATGCTACAATATCTGTTTAACCCCAAGGAATTCCATTCTCAGTTCTGCTTTTTATGAAATATTATGTAAAAATGGTGCTCTCTTTCCAAATGTCTTTTTGACAAAATATTTGGGCAAAGTCTTATATTTTAAACCTCCTAGAGTTATTTTAAAAAATTAACTTTTAGCCCCTAGAGAGTTTTTTTTTAAATTTTATTTTAAATCTGTGCTTCCCTGGTGGCTCAGATGGTAAAGAATCTGCTTGCAATGCAGGAGACCTAGGTTCTATCCCTGGATTGGGAAGATCCCCTGGAGAAGGGACTGGCTATCCACCCCAGTATTCATGCCTGGAGAATTCTGTGAACAGAGGAACCTGGCAGGCTACCGCCTATGGGGTTGCAATGAGTAGGACATGACTGAGCGACTAACACTGTCATTCACTTTTTCATGAGCATTTTACTTCCAGGGCTGATCTGCCCTGCCCAGTCCATAAGGAGATATGTGACATAAAGTAAGAATACCATAGTAATGTTTCAATTGGTAAGTGGATGATTTTTATTTCCTTTAAAATGATAATTTATATTATAATGCTTGGAAATATTTTTCAGCATTAACAAGTGTTAAATACAGACTTCATTATGTTATAAAGGTAGATATGATCAAAAATAGCCACTTAATTTTCCCACTATTGAGTATATCTTGCTAGTCTATTTCCTTCTTTTCAAAAAATGTACAAAATATAAAGTGGGAAGTATGCTGGCTTTTGACAAATGTGACTTCTTGAAAAGCATTTTTTTTGGAAGGACAATTTCCTAATTGGTTTCCAGTAGTTTTTATGAAACAAGGTGTGGAAATTCAGTAACCTATCTATTCTACTTCTTTCTTTCTTTTTTTTTTTTTTTATTCTACTTCTTTCTAAAATAGAAGGCTAATACATTTGCTGTTGGAGGGGTGAGAGGGAGAGAGGGAGAGAAGTGAAGAAGTGAAGTGAGAGAGTAGAGACAGTTTCATCCTGTTGTTTGGACTTAGGAGTGGTGGTAGATTACAAAAATGGCACAGATTCTTCCCATTTCTGTATATATGCCCCTTTGCAATGTGACCCTGCAGTTCCTCCAACAGAAGGTGGCATCTACTTTATCTTGAAGCTGGGTTGTCTGTATGACTTCATTTGGCCAATTGGACACTGGTAAACATGACTAAGCAGTGGCTTGAAAAGTGCTTGAGCACTTCATGGAAGCTCTTAGATAGCCATGTACTGAAGGATGAGAGGCCATGTTGAGGAGCCCCAGCCAGCGAACAGCCAGTATCTGGCCAATAGCCTGACAAGCAACAGTCATGTAACTGAGACCAGCCATCAGCTCACCTGCCAGTTGGTGAAAGACAAAGGAGAGGCATTCCCAACTGAGAAAAGTGTTAATCGGAAATGTGTACTACAGTTGACCTTGAACAACGTGGGGATTAGGAGCACCTGTGCCCTTGTGCAGTTGAAAATCTGGTTCTGCATCTATAGCTTGAACCAACCATGAATCATGTTCTACTGTGGTACATATTTACTGAAAAAAAAAATCTGCATTTAGGTGGACCCACACAGTTTAAGTTTAAAGGGTCAACAGTGTTTCTAAACCTGTATGAAATTTATAGCACAACCTCAAAATGCATAAAGTGCAAGTTGACAGAACTAAAAAGAATAATAAGAAAATCTACAATTGTGAAAAAATATTTTTAACACACTGATAGGAAAAATGACCAACAACAAAAAAGAAAATTTGGATACAACAATTACAAACTTGGCTTAATTGGCATCTATAGAACATTGCTCTCAGAATCTATAGAATATATCTTCCCAAATGACATAGAACACTTAGCAAAATTGACCATGAGCTTGGCCGTAAAACAAATATCAACACCTTTTAAGGGTTACAGTAATACAAAGCGTGTTCTCTGACTATAGTGGAATTAATTCAGAAATAAGAAGTATAAAGTAGAAGATTCCATGGGTCAAAGAATAAATCATAGTAGAAGTGAAAAAGTATTTTAACTGAACGATACTGAAAACATCACATTTAAAAACTTATCCAAAGGAGCTTAGATTACATTTCAAGGAAATTTTATGGTCTACCTTGTTTATATTAGAAAAGAAGAAAAGCTAAAAATCCATGACCTGTGTACCCACCTCGAGAAGTTAGGAAAGAAACAGCCAATTAAACCTAGAAAAGAAAAGAAAGGAAATAAAGACTGGAACAGTTAGTAACTGTTCCAGTTACTCTAAGCAGTTCAGAGAACATCAGTAAAACCAGAAGCTGGTTCTTTGAAAAGACTAATAAAATTGTTAAACCCTTAGCAAAAATTATCACGAGCAAAAGAGAAAAGGCATAAATTACTAATATGAGGAATTAAAAAAAGATATGTTTTTAATGTCTTTAGAATGTGTCGATATCAGGAATTCAGCCACAGGGGATAAATGATGATGGACTCAGCCACCTGCCATTAGCAATTTGGATACAGTTGATGAAGCAGCTGCAATTGATGAAATGGCTATGTTTAGATATTGAACTATGTATAGCACATGACTGTGATCCTTGAGTGAAGGAAAATAAGGTGGGTCCCATGGTCACCCCCACCTTCTGAGTGGAGGAGTTTTTCAGGCTCTAGCATAGAGAGAGTTCCACCCTGGAGACTGAGATTAAAGTTTGCAGTCAAAGGCAGCCAGAATCTGTGGGGCAGAATGTATCAGGGAGAAGGGAATATTAACTCAAAATGGACCTACGCATCAGATCTGAATCTATGAAGCTTCTGGAAGAAAACAGGAGAATATCTTCATGTCTTTAGCATAGCCAAAGATTTCTTAAATATAACACAAAATGGATAAAAGAAAACAATTGATAAATTTGATTTCATAAAATTTTCAAAACTTTTACTCTTTAGTGATTGTTAGGAAAATGAAAATGCAAGCCGTGGACTGTCAGATTATTTGCTATTTATATAAATGACAAAAGCCTCATATCCCAAATATATGTAACACAATAAGAGTTAAAAAACAATTAAAAATTAGGCAAAATTTTAGACAGTTTGCAAAGGAAGATATGTGACTGACCAATAAACTCATGGAAAGATGAAAGAAATCACTAGCCATTAAAGATATACAAATTAAAACCACAATGAGCTAACACTACACACCCACTAGACTGGCATAATCAAGTCTTGGTGAGAATATGAAACTCATACATTGCTCTTGGGAATGTAAAATTGTATAATCACTTTGAAAAATATGTTGACAATTCAGTATAAAATTAAAACATTCACTTACTGTACAACCCAGCAAGCCCACTTATAGATATTTACCCAAAGGGGTAAATGAATACATTTTCATACAAAATCTTGTAAGTGAATGATCATAGCATCTTTATTATAATAGCATAATAACTAAAAACTGGGAGTAACTAAAGCAAGTTATATGTGGAATATCCATAGTATAACAGTGCAGACCAAAAAAAAAAAAAAACAAAAAAACCAACAAACTACTGATACATGAAACAACATGGATAAGCTCCAAAAGCCTGCTGAAAGAACAAATCCAACATAAAATGGATTATCAGTCAGTTCAGTTCAGTCACTCAATCATGTCCAACTCTTTGTGACCCCATGGACTGCAGCATTCCAGGCCTCCCTGTCCATCACCAACTCCTGGAGTTTACCCAAACTCATGTCCATTGAGTTGGTGATGCCATCCAACAATCTCATCCTCTGTCGTTCCCTTCTCCTCCCACCTTCAATCTTTCCCAGCATCAGGGTCTTTTCAAATGAGTCAGCTGTTCGTATGAGGTGGCCAAAGTATTGGAGTTTCAGCTTCAGCATCAGTCCTTCCAATGAACACCCAGGACTGATCTCCTTTAGGATAGACTGGTTGGATCTCCTTGCAGTCCAAGGGACTCTCAAGAGTCTTCTCCAACACCACAGTTCAAAAGCATCAACTCTTCGGCGCTCAGCCTTCTTCACAGTCCAACTCTCACATCCATACATGACCACAGGAAAAACCATAGCCTTGACTAGATGGACCTTTGTTGACAAAGTAATGTCTCTGCTTTTGAATATGCTATCTAGGTTGGTCATAACTTTCCTTCCAAGGAGTAAGCCTCTTTTAATTTCTGTATAATTGAAATTTCTAGAAAATTCTAATACAGACAAAGTTAATCTATAATAACAGAAAGCAAAACAGTGGTTATTTGTGACCTGGAGGTGAGGATGAGGGTTGAGAGTGATTGACTGTAAAAGGAGATAAACTATTTTTGATAATAAACATTTTCTGTATCTTGATTTAGTGGCGGTTTTAGGAGTCTGTACATTTGTCAAAATTCCCTGAAATTTCCAAAATTCCCCCCAAATTCCCTAGTCTTAAGTGGTGGGCATTTCATCAAATGGAAATTGTCTCAATAAGACTATAAAATGACATTAATAGGAAAATGTTAGTAATTATGTCAATAATTATTTAATTATATAATTCTGCCAGTAATTATGAAAAATAGATATGGATGGATAAATTTCTGTAGAACATACTGAAGATGACAAAAAATCTGAAAGTATTTTAAGAAACACTTTTAATTGATTCAACAATATGCTTTTGTTTTTTCAATTTATTTTTAATTGGAAGATAATCGCTTTACAATGTTGTGTTGATTTCTGCCATACAATAATGTGAGCCATTCTCATCTCCAAGTCACAAACAACTCCTGTTCTGCTTTCTGTTGTTATAGATTAATTTGTCTGTATTAGAATTTTTAGGAAATGCAAATAAGCAGTATATTCCATTTTATGTTGGGTTTGTTCTGACAGCATGTTTTTGGAACTCATCCATGTTGTTTCATGTATCAGTAGTTTTTTTTTTTTAATTGCTCAGTAGTGTTATATTATGGATATTCCACATTTAACATGCTTTGGGTTATTTCCAAAGTATACATATACCTCCTCCCTCTTGAGCCACCCTCTCACCCTCCATCTCTCCCAGCTAGGTTAGCACAGAGCACCAGGCTGAGTGCCCTGTGTTATTCAGAAGCTTACCGCTAGCCATCTGTCTTACCCACGCTGGTGTGTAAGTGTCGATGCTACTCTCTCAATTCATCCCACTCTCTCCTTCCACAGCTGTGTCCACAAGTCCATTCTCTGCATCTGTGTCTCTATTTCTGCCCTGCCCATTTCCCTAGATTTCATATATATGCATTGATGTGATATTTGTTTTTCTTTTTCTGACCTATTTCACCCTGCAAAACAGGTTCTAGGTTCACCCACCTCACTAAAACTGACTCAGTTTCATTCCTTTTTATGGCTGATTAATATCTATTGTATATGTGTACCACACCTTCTTTATCCATTCATCTGCCAGTGGACATCTAGGTTGCTTTTCTGTCCTGGCTATTGTAAATAGTGCTGCAATGAACATTGGGGTACATGCATCTTTTTGAATTGTGGTAGCCTCAGGATATATACCCAGTAGTGGGATTTCTGGGTCATATGGTAGTTCTATGCCTAGTTGTTTTTTTTTTTTTTTTTTAAGGAATCTCCATAATGTTCTCCAGGCCTTTTAAGAAGATACTTTTAAGGAAATTTAATTTATAATTAAAAGCTTTTCAACAAAGAACCCACAGGCCCAGAGGGCTAATTGTTCCAAATACTTATGAAAAAAAAAAAAAAACCCAAAACTTTTATAAAAATATTCCAGAGAATAGAATGAGAGAGAATATTCCCTATTATTTTATGTATTCTGCATTACTTTAATACCAATATCTCCAGAAACATTATAGAAAAAGAGTAAGTAAAATAGACTGCTGGAACTGGAAGAGTACAGAAAGAGTTTCATGTATATGTGACACTTGTCACTTGTTTCATTATAAATGTCCCCATGTCCCCTACTGTAGTGCTTCGGAGAAGGAGATGGTACCCTACTCCAGTACTCTTGCCTGGAAAATCCCGTGGACGGAGGAGCCTTGTAGGCTGCAGTCCATGGGGCTGCAAAGAGTCGGATACGACTTCACTTTCACTTTCACTTTTCACTTTCATACATTGGAGAAGGAAATGGCAACCCGCTCCAGTGTTCTTGCCTGGAGAATCCCAGGGACGGGGGAGCCTGGTGGGCTGCCGTCTATGGGGTCGCACAGAGTTGGACACGACTAAGTGACTTAGCAGCAGCAGCAGCAGCACTGTAGTGCTTAGTAAATCTAACATGATATATACAATTCTATGTGGACAAATGTTTAATAAATTTTATATTTTAGAGCGGCTTTAAGTTTACAGAAAAATTGAGCAGATTGTATAGAGTACTTGTAATACCTTATCATCCCTGCTCAGTTTCCCTTAGTGTTAGTGTATTGCATTAGTATGATAATTTTTTACAATTGATAAACCTTCACTGATACATTATTATCAACCAAAGTCCCTAGTTTACATTAGAATTCTCTTTGTGCTGTGCAATTCTATGGTTTCAATAATGTGACAGATAACGTAATGTCCCATATCCACCTTTACAATATCATACAGAATAGTTTCACTGCTCTGAAGTTCCCCTGTACTTCACCTGTCCATCTCGTCCATCCCACTCCATAAATCCATGGCAACCACTGTTCTTTTTTTTTTATCCCTGTAGATTTGCCTTTTCCAGAATGTCATATAGTTGAAATGAGTGTGTAACCTTTAAGACTGGCTTCTTTTATCTAGCAATATTCATTTGAGGTTCTTCTTTGCCTTTTTACTGGTTGATAATTCATTTGTTTTTAGTGCTGAATAAAATTTCATTGCATGGATGTGCTTTGTTTTATCCATTTATCAGTTGAGGGACATGTTGTTTTTTTCCAGCTTCAGTTTTGGGCAATTATGAATAAAGCTGCTATAAACAGATTCTGATGTTGGGAGGGATTGGGGGCAGGAGGAAAAGGGAACGACAGAGGATGAGATGGATGGATGGCATCAGCAACTCGATGGACATGAGTTTGGGTGAACTCCGGGAGTTGGTGACGGACAGGGAGGCCTAGTGTGCTGCAATTCATGGGGTCGCAAAGAGTTGGACACAACTGAGTGACTAAACTGAACTGAAACATTTGTGTGAACATAAATTTTCAACTCCTTAGGGTAAGTACCTAGGAACACATTGGTATTTGTATGATATGTCTATCTTTGTGTGTGTGTTAGTTGCTCAATCATGTCTGACTCTTTGTGACCCCATGGACTGTAGCCCAGAAGGCTTCTCTGTCCATGGGATTCTCCAGGCAAGAATACTGGAGTGGGTAGCATTTGCTTCTCCAGGGGATCTTCCTGACCCAGGGATGAAACCCAGGTCTCCTGCATTGCAGGCAGATTCTTTACTATCTGAGCCACCAGGGAACCTCCAAGTCTATGTTTAGCTTTGTAAACAAAACTACAAAGTATCTTCCAAAATGGCCGTACCATTTTGCATTCCCTGCAGGAATGATTGGGAGTCCCTGTTTCTCCATATTCAGCATTTGGTGTTATTGTTTTGGATTTTGGCCATATAACAGGTGTGTAATGATATCTCGTTGTTTGGATTTGCAACTCCCTAATGACATATGACATTGAACATCTTTTCATGTTTACTTGCCATCTATATATCTTTGGTAAGGTGTCTGTTCATATTTTTTGTTCTTTAATTGGGTTGTTAGGATTTTTTGTTGTTGAATTTTAAGAGTTCTTAGTACATTCTGCATACAAGTCCTTTATCAAATAAGTGCTTGGAAAATATTTTTTTCCCAGTTTGTGGCTTATATTTTCATTCTCTTAACAGTGTCATAGAGCAGAAAATTCACAGAGCAGAAAATTCTGATTTTAACAAAGTTCAAATATTTCCTTCATGAATTATGCTTTTGAGTTGTATCTAAAAGCTTATTGTCAAGTTCAAGGCCACTTAGATTCTCTCTTATGTGGTCTTCTAGAAGTTTTATAGTTTTGTATTTTACAGTTAGATGTATGATCAAAGTTTAGTTAAATTTTTTTGGAAGTGTAGGACTGTGTTTAGATGAAGATGATTATTTTTTGCATCTGGCTGTCCAGTGGTTCTATCACCATTTATTGAAAAGACTATCCTTTCTCCATTGGGTTGCTTTTGCTCCTCTAATTTTCCTCTCTTGTAATATCTATGTCTTTGTGTGTGCGTGCTAAGTCACTTCAGTCATGTCTGACTCTTTGCAACCCTATGGACTATAGCCCACCAGGCTCCTCTGTCCATGGGATTCTTCAGGCAAGAATACTGGAGTGGGTTGCCATTTCCTTCTCCAAGGGGTCTTCCTGACCCAGGAATCAGACTTATGTCTCCTGCAGTACCCTCATTGCATATGGATTCTTTACCACTGAGCCACCCAGGAAGCCCAATGTCTTATTTTATAATTTGGGTAATGCTGGCCCAGTAGAATGAGTTAGAAAATGTTCCCCCTGCTTCTTATTTCTGGAAGATACAGTGGTGAATCACTATCATTTCTTCCTTAAAAGTGTGGAAGAATTCACCAGTAAAGCCATTTTGGCCAGGTGCTTTCTGTTTTGAAAGCATTTGTTGATTCAATTTTTAAAAATACATATAATCCTGTTCTGGAGAGGGAAATGGCAACCCACTCCAGTATTCTTGGCAATTATGAATTGCCAGTATTTTAAATACTTTATTTAGAAGTATGTTATCTAACCTCCAAATATGAGTTTTTTCCCAGGTATCTATTACTGATTTCTGTTTTAATTCAAGACTGAGAATATTCTTTCTATGATTTCTAATCTTTTTAAATATGTACAGATGTATTTGATGGCAAAGAATGTAGTCTGTCTTGGTGACTATTCCATGTGAGCTTAAGATGAATGTTTTGTTGTTGGATGAAGTATTTATATTACGGTGTTTTTGGTTTTTAGAATTTTCTTTTGTTTTTTTTTTTCTTAGAGTTTCCATCTCTCTACTTACATTAACCTATAAGTTTTTCATATTGTCCATTTGTCTGTTAGAGCTCTTAGCATCCTAATTGTAGTTATTTTAAATTCCTGACTTGATAATTCTAAAATCATGTCATATCTGAATCTGGCTGTGGAGCTTGATTTGTCTCTTCAGACAAATACAGACATAATGTATTGGAAAATACAAACTGAGATAAATAGGCCTTTAAGTGTGAGATATTATTTATTTGGCTAGAAGGTGGGATGCATTTACTGTGTTTAGCTGTAGGTATCAGAAGCTTCAAGTTATTCTAGTATCTTTGTTTTTGCATCTCTGGCATGTTCAGGTTTTCCTAGAAACTTCTTAAATTGTCAGTGTCTTGCAGCTCTCTCAGTTGTAATTCTGTTATTAGCCTGAAGCTCCGTCGATAGGTGGTAAGATGTTGGGAAGGGAAAATGTTCTGTTATCTTATGATTAGATAGTCTTTTAATTTTTTTGAATGGTGAAAGTGCCAGGGCTGTGACTTTCAGAATTTCTTAAGCTTTTTTCCCCTCTCTTCTGTGACTGAAAGACTAGCAGAGGCTGCCATTGGCTAATTGTTTGTCCTTTTCCTGGGTCAGATAAAGTTTTTATAATGTAGTTTCCCTTGAGAGCTGGGCTTTTTTACAAAGAATAGAAAGAAGAATAGAATGCCATAGGCATATCACAAAAGGGGTAATTTTTCCCTGTGTATATTTCAAAATGATTACTTTTCCTCCTCTCCCTGTTGGAGGCAAAAGGGGAGTTTTCTCAGATCTTTGCCATGACAACCCGATGGGTCTCTTGGAAGTAAAACTCATGAAAGTGTGGGTTCTTTCTGAAACTGGGCCCCCTGGCATTTTTAACTTTCAAAGTCAGTTAACACTGAGTCTCCAGCAATTCATAAAGTATACTATAAGTATACCTATGGGTGCCGGCTCCAGACATAACTTCTCCTGTTGTTGTTCAATCACTAAGTTGTGTCCGACTCTGCAACCCCATGGACTGCAGCACGCCAGGCTTTCCTGTTGTTCAGGTCTCCTAGAGTTTGCCCAAGTTCATGATCATTGAGTCAGTAATGCTGTGTGACCATCTCATCCTCTGTCATCCCCTTCTCCTTTTGCTTCCAGCCTTTCCCAGCATCAGGGCCTTTTCCAGTGAATCAGCTCTTCGTATCAGGTGGCCAAAGTATTTTGAGCTTCAGCTTCAGCATCAGTCCTTCCAATGAATATTCAGGGTTGATTTCCTTTAAGATTGACTAGTTTGATCTCCTTGCAGTCCAAGGAACTTTCAAGAGTCTTCTCCAGCACCACAGTTTGAAAGCATCAATTCTTTGGCCCTCAGCCTTCTTTGTGGTCCGAATCTCACATCTGTACATGACTACTAGAAAAACCGTAGCTCCTGGCAAGTGGTTATTCTCTATGTTTGCCTGACTCCAGTTTTTGAGGTAGTGGTTTTCTGTGGAACCTCAACTTTCTGATGAATCTAAAAAGAGTTATTGATTTTTAGTTTGTTCAGAGTTTTTCTTCTGGTAAGGAAGGAGTGACTTCAAATCTCTTAACATGTTGGAGCTAAGATACATATTCCACAGGGATTTTAGACCTAAATATGAAAAACAAAATAACAGAACTACTATAATAATCACATACAAATATATCATCATGACTTGAGATTGACAAATATTCTTAAACAGAAAGAGCACTAGATAGAAAGTAAAAGATGGATAAATTGGACTTCATTAAAATTTAAAACTTCTGTACATCAATACATCATTAAGTTAGTAGAAATACAACCACAAAGTAGGAAAAGATATTGCAGTACAAATAAGGATTAATATCCAGTATGCATATGGAAATCCTACATCAAAGACTCAAATTCAGAATGTGAGAAGAACTCTTATAAATCAATAGGAAAAAGAACATTCAATTTACAAAAATGGCCTAAAGTCTTGACCAGGCACATCCCAAGAGGATATCCAAACAGCCATTGAGTCTATGAAAACATTAGTCATTTGAGAATCACAAATTAAAAACACAATAAGTGAACTCTGCACACCCATTAAAATGGCAAATTTAGAAATAAAAACAACTAAAGCCTACATTGTTGACAGTGATGTTGAGCAATGGAAACTCTCATAAGCTTTTAATAGGAGTTTATTTGTACAACCGCCTTGGGACATTGTTTGGCAAACTCTACTAAAGCTTACATATGCACTCTTTGACCTAGTAAATCCACTCCTAACTCCATACCCAACATAAATGCATCCAAATGTGTTTTGGTGTACACCAAAGACACAGGCAAGAATATCCATAGCAGGATTATTTGTAATAGCTGACAGCAGAAACACCTAGATTCCAATAAAAGCAGAATGCATAAATATATTTTCTTACATGTGTACACGGAATACTCTATTATGAAGATGGACAAATGACTCCTATAATGTTAAGTGAAAGAAAATAGGAAAGAAAGAAAACATACTGTATGATTCCACAGATATAAATTGAAGTGTGTGTACAAAAATAATGTTAGAATAGTGGTTACCAGAGGTATTGAGAGGGAGAGGACAAGAGAAGGGCTTCTAGTGAGTGAGTAATCTATGTCCTGATCTAGGCGGTAAACACATGTATTCACTTTGTAAAAATTGATCAAGCTGTTAAATTAGACTTTGTATGTGTGTCATTCTTCAGTATGAAATTTACTTTAAAAAACCGATTATATAATAATATGTGAAGTGTTCTCCAAAACTGCACACACACAAGCACAGATACCCTGGAAAATTACACACCAAAATGTTAACAGTAAGTATTGATGCATGGTAGGATTTTCATTTTTGTGAGATTTTTGGTGGTGGTGGTGGTGCTTTTTACAAATTTACTCCCATGAACCAAATTCCTTTTGTGGTCAGAAAATATTATAACTATTACTGAAGAAGCTGTGCAGGACGGGTTGGGCAGTGGTAAGACTGCAGGATCAGAAGGCATTAGTAATAGCCTTGTGACATGTGAAATGGCCTTGAACTGAAGTAGGGTGGGAAACAAGAGTTGAAGAGGAATAACAGGAGTTCAAACTATCAAGAGTTTCGGTTTGAAACATGTTGGGTTGGATTCTCTTTGACACAACCAGATAGGGATGTCTTGTAAACAGTTCAAGCCGTTACCTAAGATGTCCATTTTCAATGTTTTCCATGGTTATCATTTGATCAGATCAGATCAGATCAGTTGCTCAGTCGTGTCCGACTCTTTGCGACCCCATGAATCGCAGCAGGCCAGGCCTCCCTGTCCATCACCAACTCCTGGAGTTCACTGAGACTCACGTCCATCGAGTCAGTGATGCCATCCAGCCATCTCATCCTCTGTTGTCCCCTTCTCCTCTTGCCCCCAGTCCCTCCCAGCATCAGAATCTTTTCCAATGAGTCAACTCTTCGCATGAGGTGGCCAAAGTACTGGAGTTTCAGCTTTAGCATCATTCCTTCCAAAGAAATCCCAGGGCTGATCTCCTTCAGAGTGGACTGGTTGGATCTCCTTGTAGTCCAAGGGACTCTCAAGAGTCTTCTCCAACACCACAGTTCAAAAGCATCAATTCTTCGGTGCTCAGCCTTCTTCACAGTCCAACTCTCACATCCATACATGACCACAGGAAAAACCATAGCCTGAATCAGCAAATGGAATAATTTTACCTGTAACAAATTCCTTCACTTCCTGGCCCTTTGCATTTACAAATAAGGTTTTTTATATCATATAAATGAGAATCAATAAATTTAATGAGCGTCATGCTCTTTACTGGTACTTTATCCCCCGTAAGGTTAATTTTCATGGCATAAATTACCCCTCAGAAAAAAGGCACATATTCTTGCAACAACTATAGAACTACAGGAAATGAAGATTAATTGGCTGAGAGGTATAAGTGCATCATCGTTAAAGAGTCTGGAGTTCAAAAACAAAAGAATTGTACTATTGGAGTTCCAAGGTAATTATATAACTAAGAAATATTTTCCCTCCTTATCTATATTTACACCCATTGTGAATCAAGAAAAAAGATACTGAGATAGAAGAAAGAGGCCTTAAGAACATTTTTGAGGTTATACAGTAAAAACTTCTCTTTATCAAGAAAACCTAATTAGGTGATGATATATGAGCTACTTTAGGTGTGTAAGTAGCTACCCAACTCCCCAGGAGTTCATGAGTGACTGTTTAACACATACATTATTTTTTTATATAACATTAGTCTTTAACAGTCATTTGCAGCGTAAGAAGCAATCTGAATAGACCATCATCCTTAGATGTCACATGAGTAAAGAATGTATTAATAATAGAAGTCCAAATATCAATTCATTGCACAGATGAGTGTGCCAAGTCTTATTGCTAGATTTGCTTGATTGAAAATCTATTCCTCTTCTCAGTGTCCCATACAATTTCACAACATAATCCCTAGACTCGATGACCAGAATGGTGGCAGTGTCAGTTAGGATTTGGTTGCTAAGTTTGAATTTATGACCAAATTGTTGATGAAAGCATTTTGTATCCCTAGGTGGTCAGTACACAACAGATCACCTTGTACTTTTTTGGTTAAGATGTTATCACTGTCCCTGCTTTAGGCAAAAAAACTAATAAAGAAGTTAAGTAGCTTCTAAAACCATGTTATGAGTTACTCAGTGAAGGAGTTTGGACTGGTACTGGGAACCTCTAGGTTTTGATTCAAGACATGTATGTTCTCTAATAGAAATGTTTTTAAGTTTTTCAAAATTACAATAAAGTGGAAACAATGGCAGACTTTTTCTTTTTGAAGAAAATTTCAATAGTCTTTACATAAATAGCTGACAACTTAAAAATGAAACCAGGTTCAAACCTAGAGCAAGAGTGCACGTCCAGGTTTGTTGTACAAATTGAGTGAAATACGAATTAAAAAATAAGCATAAGTGGGCAGAAGTTAAATGGGGATACTAAAGAATATGTTACTAACCCCCACATCTTTCCTGCTTTTCTACTCGGCTTGTAATTTTCAACTTATTTTTCCATTTTTCCTGATGAAATTCAGCCTCAACAGTGGAAAGTAGAAGAATCAATCAGTTAGAGAAAGATGTGGAGAAGGAAATGGCAACCCAGTCCAGTATTCTTGCCTGGAGAATCCCATGCACAAAGGAGCCTCATGGGCTACAGTCCATGGGGTCGCAAAGAGTTGGACACAACTGAGCTACTGACACACACACATAGGAAGGAAGAACAAACAAATTAAGTGATTAAGAAAGAAAGGAAGGAAGAAAATGGAAGGGGGGTGGGGGAAGCAAACAAAAAAGGAAAGAAGGGAGAGAGGGGAGGAAGAAAGGAAAATCTGGATATAACAGATCTGTTATAATAGAAGTGGACTAACTTCCAGACGTGGAGGCCACATGGGCTGACAATCTATTTGGGTCCTGATTTTAGACGAATTTTGTCCACACCTTGAGAGGATTTTGACTAAAAAGTATAAAGCTTAACATTCTATTGTGACTGTTCAATGATGCAAAGGAGTTTTAGCAATGTATTAAAGGTCAAAAATGTTTCTTTTAAAAATATAAGGATATGAATCCTTCTTTGTCAAGCTCATTAACAGAAAATGATATCTTTATTATTTGTCAGGGAATTTCCAATCAATTACCATCTAATGCAAAAATAATTCCAGGAGCTAAGATTAAGTATTGTTTAAATTATGAAACCAAGCCTTATAGTCAGACATGACCTCAATAATGCAAATTTATTTGTGAATAGCTGGGAAGACTGATTCATTTATAACAACAGACAGTGTCAGGAGAAGATTAAAATATATATGCACCACATAGATGAAATAATTGTAATCAGGACAGTGGAATTACCACAATTGGAGAATTTCACTGAATAGCTGAATTTCATGTATAACACAATCAAATCTTCTGTCTCATTCCATCTCACCAGTGTTCATTTCCTGGATGTTCTGATTAATTTAAACTATGGTTAATTGAACACTGAAATATTAGGGTAACTATAGACAGGAACAACTTACTATGGACAGTTTCCACCTATATTCTAAAGACTCAGACACCATATAGATAGAATAAGACCAGTGAGGTGAATTGTGCTTTTACTAAATGTCTGTCATGGAAGTAGAGATTTTATCTGCGAAGATGTCAAAGCAGGAGCTTAAAAAACACTAAGGTTAAAGCATTCATTTGAAAAAGAGAAATATAAGTAGCTATGAATGACTTTTAGTGTTCTTTGGTAGAAAAGATTTTAAACAATTTTCAAGTTGCCATCCTGAACTAGGCTTTCATTCATCTGTTATTTTTTTATAAATGGAATTTGCCTATTCAAGTGCACTTTAAAAATGAGTCATTCTTTTCATCATGCTAAATTAGAACATTTTCCAGTAAAAGGTTTTAAATTAGAAATTTTTATAAAATAAGTATCCATACTTAGGCATTTATAGATTTATTGATTCTCAGTTTTCAGATGGAGACAGATAATTAAAACACTGGTGACTTCAGCTTCTTACACATTCCCCCACTGTACTCCATGTCCACAACCCCTTTCACTAAATTGCTCGGTAGTTCTACTTTGCTCACGGAGACATCACACAATATTTTCACTGTGTAAATAACTGAAATGTTGATATTCCCATAGTGTTAGCATTTAATGTTGATGAAGTTAGTGGCCTAGGGCAAGTTATTTCTTCAAGTAACATATCTTCCTTAGACCAAAATGTGAAAGCCAGTCCCAACCAGCTCACTGTATTACTGGAGCAATATATTGACAGTCATAGAATGACAACCCCTAAAGATTTATTAGTTAAAGCTGTCTTGCATGAATTCACACAATTCTGAGCCTACATAATGTTTAGCAACCCTTTACAGCCATTACAGTTTTAATGGTGATGTAACTAATGTAAACATTTATTAGTAATATCAATGTGTTATAACATGCTCACATACATTGTGCTTTCATCCTTGTGACCATAAGCCAGTGGCATGTTTTCCTGATTGGAGTCAACCATCATTAGATACTCCAGAACATCTGAAATCATTGAGACAGGACTTATTGAGGACTCTGAGGTCTGCCAGTAGTTATTAAGTAGGTTATCAGCAAGATAAGAGATAGGACACTAAAGAGCGGTATGTCTTGCTATTTACACTGGAAATAATAATTCTACAAAAGGCATGAAAATATAGAATGTGAGAGCTGGAAGTAACCTTGGTCTATCCAGGCTAATATGCCTATTTTACAGGCAAGGAGCCAGAGTGTTTCGTTGACTACTGCACAGTCATGCAACCAGTGAGGGAATGGTCTCTAGGATCCCAAGTCAAAAACATGGCTGAAAATAGAAGGAGTGAGAAGGAGATGAACCAGTTCTCAAGACTATGATAAGGCTATGACGGAAGGACATTAGAAGAGCAGTGAAAAAGCAACAATGTGTGGCACTCGGAGGTTGTCAGAGGGTGGGGTCTTTTTTATATCTGCACCCTTTCCCTACCGCATCAAGCATGGCTGTCTCCCTGCAGTATTAGCATCTGGCCATGTGTTTGTCTCAAGTCCTGCAGTCTTTCTGTCTTTAGGACCTCTCTGGTCACTTAAGGGCCATGTGTGTGGGGGTGTGTGTGAGTATGTATGTGTGGTTATTTATATTTTGACCATTGCCCTCATTTACTTACCTCCAGCATAAAAGCACTGGGGCTTCCCAGGTGGCACTAGTGGTAAAGAACCCACCTGCCAATGTAGGAGCTGTAAGAGGTGCAGGTTCTGTCTCTGGGTGGGAAGATCCCCTGGGGGAGGGCATGGCTACTCACTCCAGTATTCTTGCCTGGAGAATTCCATGGACAGAGGAGCCCGGTGGACTACAGTCTACAGGGTCACAAAGAATCAGACACTACTTAGCGACTAAGCACGTATGCACAGCATAAGGGCAACAGATTGAGAGTTAAAAAAAAAAAAATCCTGTAACATGCAACAACTTGGATGAACCTAGAGAATATGATGCTAGGTGAAATAAGCCAGTCACAGAAGCGCAAATACTGCTGGATTCCCCTTCTGTGAGGTATAATATCTAAAATAGTCAAACTTGTAGAAGCAGAGTAGAATGGTGGTTTCCAGAAACTTGGATATAAAATTTGTCATGCAAGATGAATAAATTCTAGAACTGTGTACAACACGTGCTCCTAGTTGACAACCTTGTGTTATACACTTAAAAGTCTGTGTAAGAAAGTAGGTCTCATTTATTATACACGCAAGTAAATACATAAATTTCTTCTAATCTCAAAGAAAGTATTCAAATTTAAGGATGGGCCAAAAAGAATGCTACCACCATTATTTAAAGAAAAACTAAAATATTTTAGATATTTTGCTGATTATCTTTCCATTAACTCAACCAGGGTTTGAGCTGAGGAGGTTAATGAAATATTTAGAGAGTGTTCCCTAATCTGTTTATTTCCTCTTTTTGTTTTTTTTGTTTTTAGGAACTAATGGAGTCTTTGAATAGCTGCTTCAGGAAGATAATGAAACTCATGATTTAGGGCTGTAGAAGAACCCACGGGAGGAAGTTTCACATTTGGTGAGTCAAATACAATTTTTGCAGGGCTTTCTGCTTTGAAAACCCCCTGAAATTTGCTTAGTGGTTTTGTGATTCAGGGCACATATCAAATATTGAAAAGCTACTAGTGAACAGAATGGTAAATTCTCTCTCAAAGGCAATCAGAGGCCCTCTAAAAACTTGCTGTTCTAAACCTACTGCAAAATCAAAATTGCTCAAAAGAACAACCATCCCCAAATGTTTGTTTCTCTTGTCAGTGAGCCAAGATGAATGGTAAGTTCAAAAGGTCTTAGTGTTATTGCTTTGTCCATCCATCTGTTTATCCATTCATCCAACCACAGTCTATTATCTGCATGATTTGAGGCTGGGTGGTATCCTAGAATATTCTAGACACAGTAAAGCAACAGAATGCTCACAAATTTCCTTTGACTTGAGACTGCCTAAGTCTTTGATGCCATTTCAATAAAATGTGCTGTAGAGAATACAATGACTAAACATAGTCTTGCTAAAGCAGAGTGAAATAGGTATGAATTATTAAGTCTTGGCTGTCTCTGAATTTTTAGTGCCATATGTTGTAAGTTGTTTTGTTTCAATGCAAGTGACTACATTGTTTGTTAAAAATTTAAATTTTTCTGACAAACCAGAAGTACCTTTTCCAAGTCTGAGTGTTTGGTGCTTATTCTTCCCAACGGAAATAAATACCTTTTCATAGTTTTTATGTCAATAGGCTCATAATTTATGTTGTTCTGCATCTGGCTTTTTTCACTTACTATATTCAGCTGATATTTCCTTGATCATTGTAGTTATTCCCCCAATCTCTCTGTGGATAGTAAGGAATGTACTTTTATCTTTGGTTTAATAATCACATTCATACATTAGGCAGAAAGAGGAACTATATTAATATTCATTTTGTCGTAATAGTGAATATTGTGAGGCAATTGTGGAGGGATTGCCAAATTGCCACCCTTTACTGAAGAGTGGAAGAAGTAACAGAGGCAAAAATGTCAAGCTCATTGTCTGTGCTGAGAAGTTAAAGTGGCGGTTCTCCTGTTAGTGTCATCAGTGGGGAAAACACTGTCTGAACTTCATAGTGAGTGACACATGGGATTGAGACAGACAATTGAGACCCTTTTGTGGGCTAACTTTCAGGTCTGATTAGTTCTGTGGCTGAGAGGGTTAACCTTTACTGAGAACAAGTGCCTCAGTAAAAGAGAGACCATTTGAAACCCAGCAATGCTGAGTGCAGTTATTTCAGTACTTTTCCTCCTCTTTTGAGCATGATTAATCGGTTGCTATTTCACCCATATATTTTATATTGAAATCTTAATAGTTTTCTAATAGATTGCCAAGAATGAAAGAAACTAGCTGACCTGTTTCCTTCGTTTTGTTAATTCTCTTGCCTGCTTTACACTCTGGTGAAAAGATGTTGATGCCTAACCTCTCCAGATGCCCTGATGAATTATGTCATTATAAATGGCATATTATAACTGGGCCTCTGAAACCACAGGGGGAAGAATTCAATTTCATTCACAAAGAACCCTGAAGCAGTTTTAACTCTTGCCTCAGATGCCTGGAGTTGGTTGACTTCACCAGTTGTGATCAGTCCTGGTTGGAATGCAGTCTCATTACACTTCAGGACCAAATCCTGGCTTCTCAGTGTTAACCAAAGCTGCCCTCTTCCTCAGAGACCTGAACCCCCTCCCACAACCCAGGGGAGTGTAAACAAATCCCTCTCTCTCAGAGTTACATGAAAAGCCAAGTCATCATCTGACACAATAAAAATAAGCCGGTGAAGGAAAGAACCAATCAAACCTCTTTGATTCTGCGACTTAGGGAAAGCACTTAGGAAACCTCATAGTCTGCCCATCAGAGGGGGAAAAAAGGCTCCAATTAAATGGGAAGAGTACTCATTTTAAGCACTCTAAAATGTTAAGATTTTTAAAATACAGTGCTTAACGTTCTGTAGAGCTACAACAAAGAATACACTAACCTTAGTATTACACGCCGTTTCTGCTAAGCCATTTTGTAATGTACCTTTAAAAAAATGTCATGGTTTCTCACAATAAAATGCCCCCACCTCGCTTGCTGATGGCCCGCACATTTCCAGACATGTGAATTGTTTAAGTTTGAAGTTTTAGTGAGGCTGGGAGCTTGAAGGTAAAGCTCATGCCAATAATGTTGTTGCATGATGCTCAGAACTATTATTGCTGAAAGAAACTATTATTTTCTATCAGGATATTTTCTCTGTACGAATAGGCCACTTTTTGTCAGGTCAGTTTCATCTATGTTGTCTATGTTCTGGAAAGTAGGATTAATCACCTGTTAGTCCTTTTTCTTCTGTTTTTACCCATACAACATGATGCTTCCTCTTCTTTCATAAACCATCATGCCCTTGCCTTCCTTCCACTGAAACCTAATATTGGTAGTTTAATCTATTTATTCTGGTATTTCACTATATTAATTTTTTCAACTTTTTACATGGTTGTGGAAATTCTCTGCTATCCCCCTCCTCATACATTGAAGCTAGAACCCTTCCAAACCTCTTGAACAGAATAATAAGAGCACTGTCCACTGGAATGAAATGTTAGGAAAAAGTCAGAGATTTTTTTAAAAAAAGAAAGTAGAGAGGTTTTAAGAATACTTTAGGACTGTAGGAAAAAAGAAAATACAATTACCATAACTATATTAGAATTATAAAACTTAAAGGTAAAACAGGAACCCGAGAGACAATCTATATTTAACCCTTTGTTTTACATGTTAAGAAATAGAGGCATAAAGAAGGAAGTCTGCTAAATCATATACCTAATGAGTAGCAGAGGGACTGAACCTACTGTTTGGTTGAGTCAGATATCTTCCAATTTTACATGTTGAATTTGGGATGTGGCATTTTAAAACTCAGCTGTGGGTCAAACATAGTGTTTTAAAGTGTATATTTTTTTGAGTTTTTAAAAAGCTGAGTGCCGAAGAATTGATGCTTTTGAACTGTGGTGTTGGAGAAGACTCTTGAGAGTCCCTTGGACTGCAAGGAGATCCAACCAGTCCATTCTAAAGGAGATCAGTCCTGGGTGTTCTTTGGAAGGACTGATGCTAAAACTGAAACTCCAGTCCTTTGGCCACCTCACGCGAAGAGTTGACTCATTGGAAAAGACCCTGAGGCTGGGAGGGATTTGGGGCAGGAGGAGAAGGGGACGACAGAGGATGAGATGGCTGGATGGCATCACTGACTCTATGGACATGAGTTTGAGTGAACTCTGGGAGTTGGTGATGGACAGGGAGGCCTGGCGTGCTGCAATTCATGGGATTGCAAAGAGTTGGACACAACTGAGCGACTGAACTGAATGTGTCCTAAATATATAATTGTAATATAAATTTAGAAAAGCACTCAAAGGGCTATTTATGCCAATTGCACAAATGATATACTCTAAAAAATTTATGAATATGTATTACCATCATTAATGGTGTCATAGGTCTCTAACGAGAATTGTTTGTGTGTGTGTGTGTGTGTGTGTGTGTGTGTGTGTAAGTACACAAATTCCTTTGTGAGAGACCATGGAGCAAATGGATCCAGATACAATCAAAATCGCACTAACTCTTTTGTCTATTTCTGGCATTCGCTTTGACCAGAATAGCTTTTTGAAGTTTAGAAGTGTTTGCTCTCTTTCCCTAGTTGGTGATTATATATCCAATGACAGTTTAAACTGAAGTAGGAATGTGGGGCAGGTTAATTGGTCTGTTTGTGCTGTCCATCTTTCTACCTACAGATCTGCTCGGGTTTGAGGGAGTAATAAATAGCACCAGCACCTGTTTGTCCTCCCCGGTTTCTGTACAAAATAAATAAGCCAGAAGAGCCAGAGCCTCCTCCTTTCTGAGGGAGTGGAAAAGTGCCCAGGAGCACTAGAGCTAGGGGAGCTCTACGCTCTTGGCAGGAAACTTACAGTTTGGGAAAGTGTTGCCACTTCTTCTCAGTGAATTGACCTCCTACTATGGCCCAGGCACTATGCAAGGCACTGAAGACACAACAATAAGTAAAACACAGTCCTTATCCTTTGAGAGCTTGTAGGCATGTGGATGAAATAGATTTAAAACAAGTATTTATCATATTATCCATTAACTGCTATAAGAGAAATATGCAATATCTAGGACCATAATATCTAGAATATTAACTGTTCTGGAAATGATGCATATGCTGGGGAATAGGAAGTGTCTTTTGAGATGCTCAGCTTTATGTTTGTGTCTTCAAAATGCTGGAGATTTTCTGATGCCTGGACTGGTATTATCTATGCTTACTCATTTTGAAAATGTATCTTTTTTTTTTTGCAGTTAGAAGGTTTTCAAATACATACTGAATGACTGATAGTTTGAGTTCAGACCAATTTCTCAGCAGCGACAAGCAAAGAATAGCCCGAGTTCAGTGTTCTGAACAAGAATTCCAATTAGTTTCACAATTGTTTGAACCAATTTCTTTTAATTAGATTTTCATTTGCTCATTGGAGTTGATGGAAGTAGACATTAATTTTGATACTTTTTAAATAACCCTAATCCTACTATTTTATATACTATGATATATTTATATATTTCATATGTTTTGCATTAAATTATAAGTTGTTAGATCTCAAAATTAATATTTTTAGTATCTGTTCAGTACAGTGGCGCCTGTCATGTTGTATGCACTCAGTATATTTTTATAATAATCTTGAGTTTAATCAGCTGGAAAGAGGCCATTGGAATCAGAAACTAGTCCTATGTTTGAAGTGAGGAGAAAAAGAGCTTCCCCTGGGATCCTGGATTGAAGATTTTTCGATACCAAGATGCCTTTTTGCAGGCTGCCCAATGTCTATTGTGGCTTTGGGAAATAAAGGAGAAAATTGCCTATTTAATGGGTTGCCAGTCAGTTCCTCTGAGGGTCCTGTGCTTCTGAATTTGTAAGGTTTGTGATTGTGAGTTTCCTAGATTTTGGAGTGGTTTCCATGAAATTGTTAAGTGTTACCAATGTCCTGAGTACTGAGTTGAGGCTCTGAAGAGAGATTTGGCTAATAGGTTATCCTGTAAAAGTTTATTTACCCTACTATGTAGTTAAAATACCATATATTTCCAACTGAATAGCTTTCTGGCACTGTAATTTCTGTAGTTCTTGTATTTTCAACTATATAAATAAATAGGCTATAATGGGCTAGCCTAGGAACCTAACCATCAATTATAATAGTGTGTTTCTATGGAAATGTAGATTTATGTGTTCTGCAAAATAGCCCAATAAATGAACTTTTGGATCACAGCTCTTTTGTAGGTTAGGAATTTCCTATGTTTGCATTTTTATTTCTTTTTGCCTTCATTCCTATCATCTCTTTTCAGCACTGAGGTCTGATGGTGATAGAGTGTGATTATAAAGACACTACCTAGCTACCCTTCTTTTCAGGTAGTGAATACTAAAATAGCATGATGTGATATAATAGGAAATGGAAATGATAAGAGCTATACATTTCCTATTTTTCAGCAATGATAGAAAAATAATTGAGGTGATATTTGTGAATACTAGGAAGCAACGTGCTGTATAGAAATCTGAATGTCATTATTCCTCCACATGCTGTATGAGGAAGAAAAATGTAAACATCATTATTGTTCACCTCGCTCCTTTTATTCCAGACTGAGTGACCTCTCAGAGTCCTTTATTTTGAACAATCTAATGGGCATTTCTCAAATACCTATGGATTGCTCCTATAATCCCATTGCTTTCACACATGAAATATATAATATCACAGCCAACCCCCAATATGATTTTTATTTATAAATTTAACAGGGTGGGAAAATCTGTTTCCACTCCTAGGGAAATAATTTTTAAAGGCAAGAAAAATGCATTCTTGGACAAGAAGCTGGCGAAAGCAGGAAGGTCACTGTTCAAGGACTATTAACCTGTCACCACGTGGTACTTTAATGGCCAACATTAAACATGTACTATTTTGCTGTAATTTCACGGAAAAAATACACCTTGGTAGAGAAACCTTGATTGTATTTTAGAAGTTCTGTTAAGTCTCTTTCTTACAAAATAAAATAGTAACAACATTTTAGGAAGAGAAACACTAATACGGATTTCTTTTTCAGAAACTATTCAATAAATGTTTAAACAAGCTCTTGCTGAGTTCGTGGCACTGTACTAGGTACCAAGGGGGTATAAAGAGGAATTAAATGCAGCCTTTGATCTCAGAAAAAAAGAAAAGAAAAATGTTTTGTCACATCAAGAGGCTGGCTAGGTGGTGGGGTGGGCAGGATCAGAGAACTCTTGACTTTTTCAGTAAACTCCTGACGTGCACACTGAGGGAATATGAACAAGTGTGGGGTATTTAACATGCTCCCTCTGCCTGTTCTTCCTCTATAACTAGAAGCAATAGCAAAGCTCTGGCAAAGGCTAACAAGGAGAAAAATAAAAGCTGAAAGTTCTAATCAAAACTCTAATCAGAAAAATGACAACTGGTGAAGATTATTAAATTTTCTTTGCTCCCTTGATGAATTTAATAAAGAACTAATCAAAGATCATTAGAAGGCTTTTGTGCCTGGCTTACATTGTAACTGGATTGCAATCTGAATTTGTTTTAGTGGGTTTCCAGGGTTGAATTGGATGTGTAAATACATGTAAAAGTATAGGTGGTTAGACAATTTTTTTTAAAGTATTTTTTAGTTAAGATACAAACCTATGAAAATGTATAAGCTGTTTATTGTGCTCATCTACTCTGCCAACTAAAAATATAGAGGATTTTGATTTTGATCTTTAGTAATTAGAGTTTTAAAAATTTGTATCAGTGTCTAGCTCAAAAAATTTCTAATGATCTTTGATTAGTTCTTTTCTTAAATTAACAGGAAAACAAAAAATGGTATCATTTAATTTCTAGAGCATAAAAATATGTAAATAACTCTAACTACCAGAGCCACTAGAAATTTATAGAAAATTATGGTAATATCTGAAGAGCTTTCTCACTCTCCCTCCACCCATTCCTGAACATTTGCTTAATGTTCCTTGTTTTCAAATGATCTTCTCATAGTCTTCCAACTACATTTTAAGTACTGCATTTATAATGTCTCATAAAATCTGCATTTTAACTTCTTTCTTTATGACATCTGTGCCCCTTTCATTTCTGTTGCTCATATTTTCATGGCTCAGAATCTGTTAGGTATAAAGCAGTCTGCTTCCCAACCCTCAATACCACAGAAACTCAGGAACTTAAGATTCCTGTTAGTTCTTATGTTCTCCTATGTCAAGGCACCTGCTAGTTATCTGAATCTATGACATCTGATTTCGATTTGTCTTAGCTGAAGAATACCTCTATGCTTATCAGAAAATAATCAGCTTATGTTAATATTAAAAGAGCTTAAGCTGTGCTTTGAGCTTTTTTGTTTAAGTCTGGTTATATCCTTAGTAAAGTAATTCTTAGGCTTCTACCATTCTATTTGCCAGAATAGAAAAAGTATTCTGAAATTACCAGGGTGAGTAAAGAAAATGAAGGAAATAGTAGGTGCTTTCAAAAATGAAATAAAAATATTAGACTCTTACAATGTACCTTTTATTAGATTCTACAGATAAACTTGATGAATTTTATGTTTTCTATTTACAGCAAAATTAGGTATTTAAAGGGGTAACTCAACTCTGAGTGTACATTAGAGAAACACCTGTTTCTGTACTAGTTCTTACCTTTCTTTTTTAAGTTAAAATATCTTATGACTATTTCAAGCTTATAGAAGAATTTTCAAAACTGTATGAGATGGATAATGTAAAACTCTACATCCATTACATCCATGAAGCTCATTGACTAAGTTTTTGTGGAAGCAGTCAGCAATTTAAATCTGGATTTGAGCCCCTGTTTCAAAGGAAAGTAGATGGAAATATGAAACTAGACTCTGAACTCTTTATATTCAATGTTAAATGAAATTAAATGATAAATTCCCAGACAGCACTGGAATGGAGAAGAATGCTTTATTTAAAAATCAAAAGCTACCTTCTAGCATCATCCTGATTACAAGGGCCAGGTATTAAGATAGTTAACCCTTCAGTAGAAGAAACATGAAATGATGTCTGTGGGAACTGCAATTACATAATTATCTCTTTCTTTAGCATGGTTCTGAGGAAGTTTGTCTATCTCTTCATGTTTTAGCTGCCCATGTTCTCTTATTTACTCCTTCTATTGCTCTTCTTTTCTCTTATAAGCCCAAGTTTCTCTTTGGTCTGAAAGCCATCCTTTAGGTAGTTTAGGCTTGCTTCAAATAAATCTTCTCAGCTTTTAATCTTTAGTAAGAATTTTATTTATTTTTGTTTGTAAAGGCTATTTTTGCTGCATATAAAATTCTGGGTTGATAGTTTTTTCCTTTCAGCACTTTCAAGAAGTCGTTTCATTGTCTTCTGGCTACTATTATTTCTGATAAGAAGTCAGTGATAATTTCTATTTTTGTTCCCCAGTATAGAAAGTGCCTCTTTTTCTATATGAAAGTGACTGTGTTTAAGATTTTCTCTTTATCTTTGGTTTTCAGTAGTTTGGCTGTGATGTGCATTGGGGTGATTTTCTTTATATTTATTTTATGTGGATTCACTGAAATTCTTGTATCAGTATGTGAATGTTTTTCTTGATGTATGTGGAGTTTGGGGCCATTATTTCTTTAAATTTTCTTGTCCCTATATTATTCTCTTTTTCTGGGACTCAATTCCTCTCTTCCTAGGCTGCTTGATATTGTCTCATGGGTTGCTCAGCCTCTTTTTATTTTTTCAATAGACTATTTTAAGAGCCATTTTAGGTTCACTCAAATTTAGAAGGTACAAAGATTTCCCTTATGCTCTCTGCTCCCAACCCATTAAGACTCAGGCATTATGTAAGTTCTGAATGTTAGATAATAACTTTCTGTTGAGCACTTTTTTTTATCATTATTGATAACTGGAAAAAAAAATGCACAACCTGAAAGTTGAGAGTTATGTTTTATTTGGACAAAACTGAGGCCTTAAGCCCAGCACACGGCATCTCAGATAACTCTGAAAGACAGTTCAGAAAAGGCAAGTGGGGAGCCAAGATATATAGAAGCTTTTGCAACAAAGACCAGATAGATGGAACATTTTAAAAGATTACTGTTAATTAAAGAAAGCCAGATATCTCAAGTTAAGGAATGTAGTGTTTTTCTATATGTGGGCAGATGAAGAGTCTAGGGTCACCAAAATCATTCCTTTGATGTGGATATCTGGGGTCAGCATCCTGTGCTTTCTCATCATGCATCTCCTCAGGGTTCACGGCATAGGTATGTGTATGGGGGAGCTGTAGCAGTCGACTGTTAGATGGGGGGCATTTGTTTCTGTCCTCATCTGTCTCAGGGTTCACCATTGGACCAGCTAAAATATGATGGCTTGTTGTCTGAAACATCCTTTGTTTTATTTTTTTTTTTCATTTATACTACATATGTAAAGCTTCCTGCCTTCACTGTCATAGTATAATGGGACAAGCTACAAGGATAAAGCCCCTACTCACTTTCTGTGCCCATTTATCTGGGATGGGTCATTATCAGTAAATACTCAAGCCTATTGTTTTTGTGAAAATATAGTGTTCCATATAATGAATTTCCATGTACCCCAAAGTCCTTAACTTCTCTATCCTTCTGAGCCACCCTTTTATTTACTAACCATTATATATACTGTGGAAAGCCCCGCACATTCTCTGATTCCTCTGTAGATTCTGAAGTTGAAACTTAGTTCTTCCCAGTTTTTCTTGCTCCAAACTCTTGCTTCTGACTTTTCCTGATTTCTTCTCTTCCCTCAGCTGTGGCTCCTACGTGCTGACCCAGGTTATTCCAGTGGCTTTTAGCTTCAAAATAGGGACTCATTGCTCTATTCTTCATGATGATTGCTTTGTGACTACCAGGGTTTCATTACATTTTGTTGTTTCGTAAGCATAATACAGGGGAATTCTAGTACAAGATAGGGAATGGTTTAAAGTTGAACATACAGGAGCTCTATTGCTAAAGTTACCTGAAATCTCTGCCTGGAGGAGCCCCTTATCAGCAACCCTCTCACTACATTTCTGAGACCTGCTGTCTAGACTCTTAAGAAAGCTTTCTGTTTTCAATCCCTCTTTCAAGGTCTGAGCCTCCTCAGCCCTGTAGTAGTGGGAGGAACCCACTCCAAAATTCCCAAAACTTTGTGATGCGGAGAAATCTGGCTCTCCCTCAGGCTCACCCTTTCCAGCTGGGCTCTCCTAGAGTCCTTAAAAAAGCACACTGGAGGCTTTCCCAAACCAAACAGCAGATTTTCTCTTTAAGAGGAACTCTGTTGCTCTCCTAGAGTAACCAGTGAAAATAGTTGTCAGCTTAAAATTTTTTTAAGTTATAGCCATAATTTCTCTGAAAATGAGTTTACATACTATTTTAAATAAAATGAATTGATGGCAGATTTCATAATGTGATGGATAAGAATGAATGGCCCAGTTGTCAAGGAAGGTGATTCTGAGGCAGGATAAGTCATAGGTAGAAGAAGAGAAAGAGTTTGTGATTTCTCTCTTTTCTCCAGCCATCAGTGGAACAAGATGGATTAGACAGGTGGTGACAGTTGTCTGCCTGTGTGCAGCTTCTCAATCCAGAAGTTAAAGCAATCACAAAGTTGTCACTGTGGAACCAGTGTCCATAAAGAAAAGATGAAGCTTCAACTGAGGCTGGGAGGGTGAGAAGGAATTTCTGGTGACTTTTCATATCCAGGAATGCAGTTGAGGCCTAGGGAGCTGAAAGGCTGCTTTCAGAGGTGAGAACACCCCTAGTATCTCTTTAGGCCTCTACTCAGGACAATGATGGCCTCAGGGGGCAGGGGATTGGGTTTTGCAGGCTGAGGTTTGGCTGCAGGTTATCTGCATCTTCAGTATTATTTAGTAAAGATACTAAATTCTGTTTATCACATTGATTAAAATATCTATGAAGGGTGCTCTGTAGTTTAGGGATTCCCTTTCCCAAAAGGGAAACATATCCCATTGCAACAGTCTACTAAATAAATTACCTTCAGAAACTTATGAAAATTTACAGTGATGCTTATTGAAGACATATAACTGTTACAGAAATATAAAGAATATGTGACTACTTTTAGGTATAACTTTCTAACAAATTTCAACATTGTAACTACATGATTTTGTATATAATGCCTCATTTAAAAATAGATATTAAATAGAGTGTAACGGTTTGTAAAAAGACTTTTTGGAGTCAGAATAGGAAAGCTGTTCTCTTAGTGAGGATAAGCTGTTCAGTAACAGTAAAGTGATATGCACGGTTCTTGATTTTTTTCCCCAATTTCTCATATCACTGATAGCAAAATTTTCTACTTATAACTTCACTTTCACACACATTGTTAGCTGAGTTACTTTTCTGTATATTTCTACAATGGGGTAAGTATTCTTTAGATTTTGAAGAAGCCCCACAAAGCTCAAATTTTTCAAAAAGTCTCTTCATAGCACATATTTATTCTAGTTGCCTTTTCTATAACATGTTACGATGTAACACGGTCTATGAATATCATTATTTTAGCTAGATGGTATTGCATAGTGGCAAAAAATAGGCCAAGAGACATACACCAGATGTTTACAGTGATTATCTTTGGGCGATGCATTGCCAGTGATTATTTTTCTTTGTTCTATTGCTCTTTGTTTTTGTTTTCCAAGATTATCACATTGGTCACTGACTAAGGTTCAAGTATAGAAGTAAAATCATAAAATACTACAGGGAAATACTAGTGAGTATTTTTATAATCTTTTGTTTAGGAAAGTCTTTCAAAGTATTACAGTGAAGTCAGAAACCATAAATGGAAAACTCACACTTTAGACTTCATGTACAATATTAATTCAATATGCTAAGTGATCACATAAAGTTAACATAACTAATAACTGTTGTGGAAATGTTTGTAAGATATATGACAAAAGTTGATATAATTCCTAAATAGTTACTATAAAACAGCATGCTGCTGCTAAGTCACTTCAGTCGTATCCGACTCTGTGCGACCCCATAGACGGCAGCCCACCAGGCTCCACCGTCCTTGGGATTCTCCAGGTAAGAACACTGGAGTGGGTTGCCATTGCCTTCTCCAATGCATGAAAGGGAAAAGGGAAAGTGAAGTCGCTCAGTCGTGTCCGACTCTTAGCGACCCCATGGACTGCAGCCTATCAGGCTCCTCCGTCCATGGGATTTTCCAGACAAGAGTACTGGAGTGGGGTGCCATTGCCTTCTCCGATAAAACAGTGTATATGATGAATAACCCAATTGAAAAATGCCAAAGGATAGAAATACACATTTAGCAAAAGAAATGTAAATGACTTAAAACCTATGAAAAGATACATGCCCTCTCTGATAAATAGTATATGCAAAGGAAAACTCCAAGATAGTACTTTTCATCTTTAAATTGACAAATTCATAAAGAAATAAAAATGCTTTGTGTTGATTAAAATGTGCAGTATGAGACAGTCTTAACATCACTACTGGTAGAGTATAAGTTGGTTCAGTTTTCATAGATAATAGTTTGGTATCAAAGTGTTCATAACCTTTGACTCTGCCTTTTCTAAAACCAGCTTGAACATCTGGAAGTTCACAGTTCACATGTTGCTGAAGCCTGGCTTGGAGAATTT
This sequence comes from Bos indicus, assembly GCF_029378745.1. Taxonomy (NCBI): domain Eukaryota; kingdom Metazoa; phylum Chordata; class Mammalia; order Artiodactyla; family Bovidae; genus Bos; species Bos indicus. The sequence goes on from NC_091780.1 coordinate 46,520,438, forward strand.
TGAGCATTACTTTACTAACGTGTGAGATGAGTGCAATTGTGCGGTAGTTTGAGAATTCTTTGGCGTTGCCTTTCTTTCGGGTTGGAATGAAAACTGAACTTTTCCAGTCCTGTGGCCATTGCTGAGTTTTCCAAATTTGCTGGCATATTGAGTGCAGCACTTTCACAGCATCATCTTTCAGGATTTGAAATGGCGCAACTGGAATTCCATCACCTCCACTAGCTTTGTTCGTAGTTTTCTTAGATGTTTTCTAAGGCCCACTTGACTTCTCATTCCAGGATGTCTGGCTCTAGGTGAGTGATCAACCTAATAAACACCATCGTGATATCTTGGTCATGATAAACACCATCGCGATTATCTTGGTCGTGAAGATCTTTTTTGTATAGTTCTTCTGTATATTCTTGTCACCGCTTCTTAATATCTTCTGCTTCTGTTAGGTCCCTACCATTTCTGTCCTTTATTGAGCCCATCTTTGTATGGAATGTTCCCTTGGTATCTCTAATTTTCTTGAAAAGATCTCTAGTCTTTCCCATTCTGTTGTTTTCCTCTATTTCTTTGCATTGATCACTAAGGAAGGCTTTCTTATCTCTCCTTGCTATTCTTTGGAACTCTGCATTCAGATACTTATATCTTTCCTTTTCTCCTTTGCTTTTCACTTCTCTTCTTTTCACAGCTATTTGTAAGGCTTCCTCAGACAGCCATTTTGCTTTTTTGCATTTCTTTTTCTTGGGAATGGTCTTGATCCATGTCTCCTATACAATGTCACAAACCTCTGTCCATAGTTCATCAGGTACTCTGTCTATCAGATACAGTCCCTTAAATCTACTTGTCACTTCCACTGTGTAATCATAAGGGATTTGTTTAAGGTCATACCTGAATGGTCTAGTGGTTTTCCCCACTTTCTAAAATTTAAGTCTGAATTTGGCAATAAGGGGTTCATGATCTGAGCCACAGTCAGCTCCTGGTCTTGTTTTTGCTGACTGTATAGAGCTTCCCCATCTTTGGCTGCAAAGAATATAATCAATCTGATTTCCATGTTGGCCATCTGGTGATGTCCATGTGTAGACTCTTCTGTTGTATTGTTGGAAGAGGGTGTTTGCTATGACCAGTGCGTTCTCTTGGTAAAACTCTATTATCCTTTGCCCTGCTTCATTCCGTACTCTAAGGCCAAATTTGCCTGTTACTTCAGGTATTTCTTGACTTCCTATTTTTGCTTTCCAGTCCCCTATAATGAAAAGAACATCTTTTTTGGGTGTTCTAGAAGGTCTTGTAGGTCTTCATAGAACCATTCAGCTTCTTCAGTGTTACTGGTCGGGGCATAGACTTGGATTACCGTGATATTGAATGGTTTGCCTTGGAAACAAACAGAGATCATTCTATTGTTTTTGAGATTGTATCCAAGCGCTGCATTTCAGACTCTTTTGTGGACTATGATGCTACTCCATTTCTTCTAAGGGATTCCTGCCCACAGTAGTAGATATAATGGTCATCTGAGTTAAATTCACCCATTCCAGTCCGTTTTAGTTTGCTGATTCCTAGAATGTCAACGTTCACTCTTGCCATCTCCTGTATGAGCACTTCCAATTTGCCTTAATTCATGGACCTAACAATCCAGGTTCCTATGCAATATTGCTCTTTACAGCATTGGACCTAGCTTCTATCACCAGTCACATCCACAACTGGGTGTTGTTTTTGCTTTGGCTCCATCCCTTCATTCTTTCTAGAGTTACTTCTCCACTGATCTCCAGTAGCATATTGGGCACCTACCAACCTGGGGAGTTCATCTTTCAGTGTCCTATATTTTTGCCTTTTCATACTGCTCATGGGTTTCTCAAGGCAAGAATACTGAAGTGGTTTGCCATTCCCTTCTCCAGTGGAGTGACATTCTGTCAGACCTCTCCACCATGACTCGTCCATCTTGGGTGGCCCCACATGGCATGGCTTAGTTTCATTGAGTTAGACAAGGCTGTGGTCCATGTGATCAGATTGGCTAGCTGTCTGTGATTGTGGTTTCAGTCTGTCTGCCGTCTGATGCCCTCTCTCAGCGCCTACCATCATACTTGGGTTTCTCTTACCTTGGACATGGGGTATCTCTTCATGGCCACTCCAGCAAAGTGAACATCAAATTGCCAACATCTGCTGGATCATTTAAAAAACAAGAGAGTTCCAGAAAAACATCTATTTCTGCTCTATTGACTATGCCAAAGCCTTTGACTGTGTGGATCAGAACAAACTGTGGAAAATTCTGAAAGAGATGGGAATACTAGTCTACCTGATCTGCCTCTTGAGAAATCTATATGCAGGTCAGGAAGCAACAGTTAGAACTGGACATGGAACAACAGACTGGTTCCAAATAGGAAAAGGAGTATGTTAGGGTTGTATATTGTCACCCTGTTTATTTAATTTATATGCAGAGTACATCATGAGAAGTGCTGGGCTGGAAGAAGCACAAGCTGGAATCAAGATTGCCAGGAGAAATATCAATAACCTCAGATATGCAGATGACACCACCTTTATGGCAGAAAGTGAAGAAGAACTAAAGAGCTTCTTGAGAAAGTGAAAGAGGAGAGTGAAAAAGTTGGCTTAAGGCTCAACATTCAGAAAACGAAGATCATGGCATCTGATCCCATCACTTCATGAAAAATAGATGGGGAAATAGTGGAAACAGTGTCAAACTTTATTTTGGGGGGGCTCCAAAATCACTGCAGATGGTGATTGCAGCCATGAAATTAAAAGAGGCTTACTCCTTGGAAGGAAAGTTATGACCAACGTAGACAGCATATTAAAAAGCAGAGACATTACTTGGCTGACAAAGGTCCATCTAGTCAAGGCTATGTTTTTTCCAGTAGTCATGTGTGGATGTGAAAGTTGGACTATATAGAAAGCTGAGCGCTGAAGAATTGATGCTTTTGAACTGTAGTGTTGGAGAAGACACTTGAGAGTCCCTTGGACTGCAAGGAGATCCAACCAGTCCCCCTAAAGGAGATCAGTCCTGAGTGTTCATTGGAAGGACTGATGTTGAAGCTGAAACTCCAATACTTTGGCCACCTGGTGCGGCGAGCTGACTCATTTGAAAAGACCCTGATGCTGGGAAAGGTTGAGGGCAGGAGGAGAAGGGGACGACAGAGGATGAGATGGTTGGATGCCATCACCAATTCGATGGACATGAGTTTAGATGAACTCCAGGAGTTGGTGATGGACAGGGAGGTCTGGCGTGCTGCGGTTCATGGGGTCACAGAGAGTCGGATACAACTGAGCGACTGAACTGAACTGAACCTTTAACTCAGCAATTCCATGTTTATGAATTTATCCTATGGTGTAAGTTTATAGGCTTCCCTGGTGGCGCAGATGGTAGGTCTGCCTGCAATGCCAGAAAGTGGGGTTAGATCTCTGGATCTACACCCCCTGGAAAGGGCATGGCAATCCACTCCAGTATTCTTGACTGGAGAATTCCATGGACAGAGGAGCCTGATGGGCTACTGTCCATGGGCTTGGACTGAGTGACTAACACTTTCACACTTTCAAGTTTAGTAGGACTTCCACGGTGGCGCTAGTGGTAAAGGACTCGCCTGCCGATGCAAGAGACATAGAGTTTTGGGATTGATTTCGGGGTTGGGAAGATGCCCTGGAGGAGGGAATGGCAATCCACTCCAGTATTCTTGCCTGGAGAATCCCTTGAACAGAGAAGTCTGGTGGGCTACAGACCATAGGGTTGCAAAGAGTCGGACATGACTGAAGTGACTTAGCATACAATCATGCACATGTAAGTTTAGTAAACATGTCATGAGAGCTATTAGGGGCAGCCAATGCCTGTGCTCTTTTTCTCTCCTGGTATGTGCCTGGACTGCATGTAGATAGAGCCATGTGGCTAGTTAGTCCAGTGGAATATGAATGAAAGTGATGTAGGTCACCTCCAGGCTTAGGTGATTGTAAGGGGATGTGTGATCTTTTTGATAGTCTCTTGATTTCCCCAGCCATAAGCAGAATGCAGAGGAGGGCAAGGACCAACAAAAGAGAGGAGTCATAAGATGAAGGAGGTTGAAGCCCTGAATGAACAGAGCCCATCACCAACCTGTGTGAGGTTATGATGTGAACAGGCAATGAGTTATTTTGACTTAAATAGCTGAGATGTTGAGATTGATTGTTACACAGATACCCTACTCAGACTAACTTCTATGCAACTTAATTCTGTTGAAATATAACCATTGCATAATTAAATATAATAGCCAGGAATTAAAAAATAATCTGGTGGGTTTAGTTGTTCAGTCGTGTCTGACTCTTGCAATCCATGGACTGAAGCCTGCCAGTCTCCCCTGTCCATGGAATTTTCCAGGCAAGATTGGTTTGCCATTTCCTTCTCCAGGGGATCTTTCTAACCTAGGGATTGAACCCAGGTCTCATGCATTGCAGGCAGATTCTTTACTGACTGAGCTGCCAGGGAAGCCCAATAATCTTAATGTCTACTAATAAATGAATTGTAGAGCAATATGTATAGCATAGTCTAATTTTTTATAAAAATTATATCTGTCTACTTTAATAAGCAGAAAGGGATAATTGAAAAGATATGTCAATCTACTAATGATGATATTGCTATAGAGTGGGACAGTAAGAACTATGCTTTTCCCACTAAGTATATTTTTAATTATTTGAATATTTTACAGAGCTTATTAGTTTTATTATCTATGAAAAATAATATTAAATAAAAACATCATGAATGTAGTTAGAGACTTAAGTTGCCTTGAACACTTCCTGGAATGGGAACATAACATAAGTAATATAATAATATCACATAGAAATATATAAAATAAAAGCAAATAGTTAATAATTCTTATGTGTAAAAGTGGGTGTCAGACAGAGGTAACTGAAACACAGCAAACAAAAACAACATATATTGAAAAGGCAATAGCATTTGTCTCCAGAGGTGGAATGATAGGTGAATTTTGTTATTTTCATTCTATGCTTTTCTGTGTTTTCCAAATGTTCTACATTAAGTAGTAAATTACTTTTGTAATTTAAAAAGTCAAAGTGTGAATCTTGCAAATATAAGTATAAAATGAGAAAGCTTTCAAATAAGACTACCCTTTTTTCTGTACTAACCTGTCTTAAACCAGTGATATATCTTCCAAAGATTTAAAAGCATGAACTTGACCTTCAGCAGTCCCACCCACTAGAATAATCTTTTAGCCCACCATGATAGATTAGGACCTCAAGTAAACAACAGACCTAACTGTTTCCATACAGGAAGAAGTGATTCTTACAGGATTTTAGGAACCCTTTTTACTTAATGGATCACCGTAATGTGTCTATTACAGAATTGAATATGGCAGTCTGATTATTGTTAGTATCTTCCTGCCAGTTGCTTGCTAATTATGCCTGATCTGAAGGAGAGAAACCAGGTAAGTAAGGCAAATCGCATGTATGCTCAATCACTTCAGTTGTGCCCAACTCTTTGCTACCCCATGGACCTTAGCCCACAGGCTCCTCTATCCATAGGATTTTCCTGGTAAGAATACTGAAGTGGGTTGCCATGCCCTTCTCCAGGAGATCTTCCCAACTCAGGGATCAAACTATGTCTCCTGCATCTCCTGCATTGCAGGCAGATTCTTTACCTACTGAGCCATTAGGGAAGTCCAAAATCACAAACAGAACTTAAAAAGCAAGCTGTCATCTCCTGTGTTCAGCAGAGTGTGTCTAGTACAGAGGCTGGTTCACTAAAATCATTCCCTGAGAGAGTTGTGAAAGAGTGTGATGCTGAGAACCCAAGAGTTAAGAGCTGTTGCAGTATGAGCTATTAGTTGTCTCTCCGAAGCAAGCACCATTCAGATGTGTGTTAAATGAAGGCTGGTCACCATGCTAAAGGTGAAATTTTAAGTGTTTGAAAAACCCACAAGCAGAAAAAACGTGTTTCTCAGTAGAAAACAAAATGAAGTGCAGAAAGTTTACAGCAATGAGGAAAAGGAGACTCAAAGTTGGTGTTCAGGAGAGGGTGAAAGGAGAACTGTGGCAAGGACAATTCTTTCCATTGAGGGTAAGTCTGAGCATCCCTGTTCTTGAGGTGCTGAGGGCAATCAGAATGACTCCTTTCTCCTTGGTGGTATTGGTGAGAGGTACCTGAAGACAGCAGAGAAGGCAATGGAACCCCACTCCAGTACTCTTGCCTGGAAAATCCCAGGGATGGAGGAGCCTGGTAGGCTGCAGCCCATGGGGTTGCGAAGAGTCAGACACGACTGAGTGACTTCACTTTCACTTTTCACTTTCATGCATTGGAGAAGGAAATGGCAACCCACTCTAGTGTTCTTGCCTGGAGAATCCCAGGGACAGGGGAGCCTGGTGGGCTGCCGTCTATGGGGTCGCACAGAGTCGGACACAACTGAAGCGACTTAGCAGCAGCAGCAGCAGCACCTGAAGATGGAGACAGAAGAAACCTCTTCAAAATTAGGCCCCAGTCAGAAAACTGTGTTTCCCTTAGGTCAGTGATTTTTTTTCATCCACTATTTAATTTTGAAAAATACCAAACGTTAAAGAAGGTAAAAGAAGTCTAAACTTTCATATAGCCACCGTCTAGGTCTTACCATTAACATTTTACTGTGATGTTTTATCGTGTGTGTGTCCAACCTTCTATTCACCTAAAATTTGGGGATGCATTTCAAAGTAGTTTAAAACATCAGTATACTGTTTAATATTTCAGCATAATACATCATAAAGTAGAATTGAATATTGCATTGCATTTTTTCTTTTAGGTGAAATTTACAATAAATAAAATGTGCAACTCTTAAGTATACTATTCAACAAACTTTGACAAGCTTTCATCTTAGTAACTCAAATGCTTAGCAAGAAGCAGAACATTACCATTGCACCAGAAAGTTCTCTCATACCCCTTGTCATTTAACCCCCACCTCCTTTCTGACAGAGGAAAGCACTGTTTCAGTTTTTTTCACCATAGAGCAGCTCTTGTTCTGGAACTTCAAATAAATGAAATCATGCAGTGTATACACTTGTATATAAGACTTCTTTCTCTGAGTATGTTTTTGAGGTTCATCATGTTGTTGCCTGTATCAGTGCCTCATTCCCTTTGATTGCCAGATTCTATTGCCATTGAATAAATACATGACGGTTGGTTTGTCCCCCTTCTGCTATTGACAAATACCTGGGCTATTTTCAGTTTGGGCTATTATGAGTAAAGTTGCTGTAAACATTCTTGTACAAGTCTTCATGTGAACAGAAAATTTTCATTTCTCTTGGCTTAATACTTGAGTGGAATTGCCAAGTGGTAGGGTAGGTGTTTTTTTTTTTTTCTTATGTTTAGTTTTATAAGACACTGTCAGGCCTTTTTAGAAAGGCCTTTTGGACCATTTTATACTCTCATAACCAGTATGTGAAGATTCCAGTTGCTCTGCATCCTCAGCAGCATTTAGTGTTGTCAGTCCTTTTTAATTTTAGCTACTTTAGAGGGTGTATAGTGATATTTCATTGTGAATTCTAATCTGTATCTCCTTGGCCAGTGGCTTTCAAACTTTGGTGTGCCTAAGACACACCATGGACTCCCGAGCCCCAATTAGGGCACTTTCATTTGTATATTTTGTACTTGTATTTAAAATTTTTAAATCGGGCCAGCCAAACCCCAACATGGTTTTGAACTCAATGGGTCTAGGCTAGGGCTGAGGTGCTGCTGTGCATGCTAAGTCACTTCAGTCATGTCCGACTCTTTGTGACCACATGGACTGTTGCCCGCCAGGTTCCTCTGTCCATGGGGATTTTCCAGGCAATAATGTTGCCATTTCCTTCTCCAGGGGATCTTCCTGACCCAGAGATTGAACCCACATTTATTGTGTCTCCTGCATTGGCAGGCGGGTTCTTTGCCACTAATACCATCTGGGAAGCCCAAGGTCTAAGGTATCTGCCTCTTAACTAGTTCCCTGGAGATTCTGGTGAGTGTGGTTCATTGATCATCTTTGAGGAATTAGCCCTCTGGGAACTGAAATTTGATACTTGATATCAATGTACCTTCATTTCTCTCTGGCAACTAGAACTGATTTAATTCCTTCCAGTGGAAGTGTTAGTGGACTTTTCATACTTAATAAAACATTTAATCTATTTACTAAAGTTTTAGTGTTAAAAAATTTGAGTGTTCTATTGTTTCATGTAAAATAAGAAAATCTAGATGATCTGAACCAAATTCCAGAAGAATGATTATTTGAGAAACTGCTCCAAAAGAGAAAAAATTCATATTTTTAGGTGTCTATGATCAACATACTACTGTCAAAAATTACCTAATGGATCAGAGATTAAGAAAATAAATAGTATAATTTTATTTTCATTAGTGGATTAGTGTATTTGCCAGTTCTGTGTTATACTAATATTGTTGTATGTCATCTAGTGAATAAAATATAGGCCTGAAATAGCCTAACGGTAATTGGAAGGGAAAATGTTGGAAATACATAAACATACTATCATTACTGCGTTGGATGTTAAGAGTGAGGGGAAAAAGGACAAAGCTGCTATTAACCTAAGGAGACAATAATAACATGTTATATGTAGACCTTCGCCAAAGGATAGGTGTGAATAATGAAAATAATAACTGTAATATTGAATTTATCTAGCGCATTTTTATCAAGAGCTCAAAAGCTTTCTTGAATAATAGCTCTAATAATCTTGCAACATCTCTGTAAGTTAGCAAGGGGAGAGAATTACCCAATATATATATATATATATTTATTTTTTTTTTTTCCAGTAGAGAAATTAAGGGATAGAGCCTTTAATGTGAGAATAGGCATAAAGACAGAACAAAAGACAAGAACAGGACTAAGGATAGCCCCAGGGCTCATAACTTTATCTAAGTTCCAGTTCCCAAGGCCTGCTTGGTAAGTTCATTTATTCCCACAATACATCTTGGATTGAAGAACAGACACATTGAACACACAGGTGGGATTCTTTTAAACTTTTTTGTTTTATATTAGAGTATATTTGATTTACAATGTTGTATAAGTTTCAGGTGTACAGCACACTGATTCAAATAATGTACATATATCTATTCTTTTTCAAATTCTTTTCCCATTTAGATTATTACAGAATATTGAACAGAGTTCCCTGTGCCAAACAGTAAGTTCTTGTTGGTTATCTATTAATATTTTAAATATAGTACTATGTATATGTCAAGCCCAAACTCCCAAATTATAGGTGGGATTCTTAGATTCAACTGGGCATAGGAAAACAATAGCAGTGGTCTGCATTTGAAGAATGTTGACAGACACAGCTCTTCTCTTGAATTATTTAGTTAATTTTCTTTTTCTTTAAATAAGCTCTTAACTAAAGAGTGATGAGTCAGACATGACTTAGCAACTAAACAACACCAAAAAAGTGTAAGACGAGTAAAGCAAAAGCAACAGACGATGAGATGGTTGGATGGCATCACCAACTGAATGGACATGAGTTTGAGTAAGCTCCGGGAGTTGGTGATGGACAGGGAAGCCTGGTGTGCTGCAGTCTATGGAGTCACAAAGAGTTGGACATGACTGAGCGACTGAACTGAATTGAACTGAATCTCGGTTCAGTTCTCAGGGCTTTACAGATAAGTGTCTTAACTAAACAGGAAGTCAAATGCTCCATTTCTGCCTTGAAGGATTTCTTCCTCTTCCTCCCACAATGAACCCCTGTGTGTCTCTTTAAGAATTTGTCTGCCTGGTGGATAACATAGCCATTGAAGACTGCAAATGAGCATAGCTGCCTTTTTTTTTTCTTTTTAATTTAATTGGAGGATAATTGCTTTACAATGTTGTGTTGGTTTCTGCCATACATCAACATGAATCAGCCATAGGTATGAATATGTTCTTTCTCTCTTGAACCTCCCTTTCACCTCCCACCATATCCCACCCCTCTAGGTCATCACAGAGCACCAAGTAGAGCTCCCTATGTCATACAGCAACTTCCCATTAGCTATCTATTTTACATATGGTAATGTATGTATTTCAATGCTGCTGCTGCTGCTAAGTCACTTCAGTCGTGTCCGACTCTGTGCGACCCCATAAATGGCAGCCCACTGGGCTCCCCCATCCCTGGGATTCTCCAGGCAAGAACACTGGAGTGGGTTGCCATTTCCTTCTCCAATGCAGGAAAGTGAAAAGTGAAAGTGAAGTCACTCAGTCATGTCCGACCCTCAGCGACCCCATGGACTGCAGCCTACCAGGCTCCTCTGTCCATGGGATTTTCTAGACAAGAGTACTGGAGTAGGGTGCCATTGCCTTCTCCGATTTCAATGCTACTCTCTCATTTGTCCCACCCTCTCCTGCCCCTTTGCCCTGCTTCATTCTGTATTCCAAAGCCAAATTTGCCTGTTACCCCAGGTGTTTCTTGATTTCCTACTTTTGCATTCCAGTCCCCTATGATGAAAAGGACGTCTTTTTTGGGTATTAGTTCTAAAAGGTCTTGTAGGTCTTCATAGAACTGTTCAACTTCAGCTTCTTCAGTGTTACTGGTTGGGGCATAGGCTTGGATTACTGTGATATTGAATGGTTTGCCTTGGAAACAAACAGAGACCATTCTGTCATTTCTGAGATTGCATCCAAGTACTGCATTTTGGACTCTTTTGTTGACCATGATGGCTACTCCATTTCTTCTGAGGGATTCCTGCCCACAGTAGTAGATATAATGGTCACCTGGGTTAAATTCACCCATTCAGTCCATTTTAGTTCGCTGATTCCTAGAATGTCGATGTTCACTCTTGCCATCTCTTGTTTGACCACTTCCAATTTGCCTTAATTCATGGACCTAACAATCCAGGTTCCTATGAAATATTGCTCTTTACAGTATCAGACCTTGCTTCTATCACCAGTCATGTCCACAACTAGGTATTGTTTTTGCTTTGGCTCCATCCCTTCATTCTTTCTAGAGTTATTTCTCCACTGATCTCCAGTAGCATATTGGGCACCTACTGACCTGGGGAGTTCCTCTTTCAGTAGCCTATCATTTTGCCTTTTCATACTGTTCATGGGATTCTCAAGGCAAGAATATTGAAGTGGTTTGCCATTCCCTTTTCCAGTGGACCACATTCTGTCAGATGTATTCATTGGAATATGTCTTCATTGGAATATGGAATGAAGCAGGGCAAAGGCTAATAGAGTTTTGCCAAAAGAACACACTGGTCATAGCAAACACCCTCTTCCAACAACACAAGAGAAGACTCTACACATGGACATCACCAGATGGTCAACACCAAAATTAGATTGATTATATTCTTTGCAGCCAAAGATGGAGAAGCTCTATACAGTCAGCAAAAACAAGACTGGGAGCTGACTGTGGCTCAGATTATGAAAACCTTATTGCCAAATTCAGACTGAAATTGAAGAAAGTAGGGAAAACCACTAGACCATTCAGGTATGACCTAAATCAAATCCCTTATGATTACACAGTGGAAGTGAGAAATAGATTTAAGGGACTCAGTCTGATAGATAGAGTGCCTGATGAACTATTGACGGAGGTTAGTGACATTGTACAGGAGACAGGGATCAAGACCATCCCTATGGAAAAGAAATGCAAAAAAGCAAAATGGCTGTCTGAGGAGGCCTTACAAATAGCTGTGAAAAGAAGAGAAGTGAAAAGCAAAGGAGAAAAGGAAAGATATAAGCATCTGAATGCAGAGTTCCAAAGAATAGCAAGAAGAGATAAGAAAGCCTTCCTCAGTGATCAATGCAAAGAAATAGAGGAAAACAACAGAATGGGAAAGACTAGAGATCTCTTCAAGAAAATTAGAGATACCAAGGGGATGTTTCATGCAAAGATGGACTCGATAAAGGACAGAAATTGTATGGACCTAACAGAAGCAGAAGATATTAAGAAGAGGTGACAAGAATACATAGAAGAACTATACAAAAAAGATCTTCATGACCGAGATAATCACGATGGTGTGATCACTGACCTAGAGCCAGACATCCAGGAATGTGAAGTCAAGTGGGCCTTAGAAAGCATCACTACAAACAAAGCTAGTGGAGGTGATGGAATTCCAGTTGAGCTATTTCAAATCCTGAAAGATGCTGCTGTGAAAGTGCTGCATTCTGTATGCCAGCAAATTTGGAAAACTCAGCAGTGGCTACAGGACTGGAAAAGGTCAGTTTTCATTCCAATCCCAAAGAAAGGCAATGCCAAAGAATGCTCAAACAATTGCACTCATCTCACACGCTAGTAAAGTAATGCTCAAAATTCTCCAAGCCAGGCTTCAACAATACATGAACCGTGAACTTCCAGATGTTCAAGCTGGTTTTAGAAAAAGCAGCGGAACCAGAGATCAAATTGCCAACATCTGCTGGATTATGGAAAAAGCAAGAGAGTTCCAGAAAAACATCTATTTCTGCTTTATTGACTATGCCAAAACCTTTGACTGTGTGGATCACAATAAACTGTGGAAAATTCTGAAAGAGATGGGAATACCAGACCACCTGACCTGCCTCTTGAGAAATCTGTATGCAGGTCAGAAAGCAACAGTTAGAACTGGACATGGAACAGACTGGTTCCAGATAGGAAAAGGAGTACGTCAAGGCTGTATATTGTCACCCTGCTTATTTAACTTGTATGCAGAGTTCATCATGAGAAACGCTGTGCTGGAAGAAGCAAAAGCTGGAATCAAGATTGCAGGGAGAAATATCAATAACCTCAGATATGCAGATGACACCACCCTTATAGCAGAAAGTGAAGAGGAACCAAAAGCCTCTTGATGAAAGTGAAAGAGGAGAGTGAAAAAGTTGGCTTAAAGCTCAGAAAACATTCAGAAAATGAAGATCATGGCATCTGGTCCCATCACTTCATGGGAAATAGATGGGGAAACAGTGGAAACAGTGTCAGACTTTATTTTTCTGGGCTCCAAAATCACTGCAGATGGTGACTGCAGCCATGAAATTAAAAGATGCTTACTCCTTGGAAGGAAAGTTATGACCAACCTAGATAGCATATTGAAAAGCAGAGACATTACTTTGCCAACAAAGGTCCATCTAGTCAAGGCTATGGTTTTTCCAGTGGTCATGTATGGATGTGAGAGTTGGACTGTGAAGAAGGTTGTGTGCCGAAGAATTGATGCTTTTGAACTGTGGTGTTGGAGAAGACTCTTGAGAGTCCCTTGGACTGCAAGGAGATCCAACCAGTCCATTCTGAAGGAGATCAGTCCTGGGTGTTTGCTGGAAGGACTGATGCTGAGGCTGAAACTCCAATACTTTGGCCACCTCATGTGAAGAGTTGTCTCCTTGGAAAAGACTCTGATGCTGGGAGGGACTGGGGGCAGGAGGAGAAGGGGACGACAGAGGATGAGATCGTTGGATGGCATCACCGACTCTATGGACATGAGTTTGAGTGAACTCCGGGAGTTGGTAATGGACAGGGAGACCTGGCGTGCTGTGATTCATGTGGTCGCAAAGAATTGGACACGACTGAACTGAGCTGAACTGAACTCCTGCCTCTGCTTTGTCCATAAGTCTATTCTCTACGGCTGAGTCACCCTTGCTGCCCTGCAAATAGAGCGCTGCTGCCTTTGCTAAGGCACTCAGCCTGCTTCTTGAAGCCTCCTCGGGTCTTAGACACCTGCAGTTCTGGCTTGGTTATCACTAGACATTCCACAGAGAATTCCCTCTCGATATCCAAGAAGAGAAATCCCTTTAAGGTGTTTGATTTGGCAAGACATCATTTTACAGATGGGCTGTATTTACAGCTATCTGTGGAAATGTTTGTCTTGATTCTGAAAATTCCATTCAGCAGGTAGGCAAGTGTTTGTGGTTTAAAGTTGAACATCTCTCTTGTTTGAAAACCTTGACAGGACCTCTTCTTCCAATAGGAATTTCTATCTCTCTCTCTCTTTTTTGTAACCTCATTCTGTATTTTTTATTACCTTGCTACTCCTTTCTTTTCTTGCATCAGATTTATACTTCTCTATTCTTTTAATTTAGTCAGTTTTTCCAACCAAGTTTCGGAAATACCATGTTAACTCTGGGCCATGTTATTTCCTTTCCTAGGTAGAAAGAGAAGCATTGAATCTCTATCTTCATTATAAAGCCTCTTGGGTCTCTTGCTTTTTTTCTATGCTTAAATTATCTTTGTTGCTCTGTATTGAACCTCTCCCAGGTCCCCCTGACCCCCTTAAGACAGATACTAGAAAGATTATATCTCCCTTGACAGGGTCTGTTTTCCATTATTATATATTGATATTGATTTTGATTCAGAGATTACTAGTCACAGTCAATTAGGCTTCCCCCAGATGGAAAAGATTTTAAGGTACATCCCAGCACCTCCTCCTCCTCCATCTCACCTAATTTAGTTTTGCTGTCTATTGGTCATTAACCCTTTAAGAAAGAATACTGAGTCAGTGTTTCTTGTTCAATTATATTTGACTTGCAATGGAAAAAGAACCATTTAGTGAACAAATGGGGAGGGAAACATTAAAAGCAAGAGCTATTAAAGAATTATAGACTTAAGAAGCCTCACAGTACCTGTGCATTTTGCCCTGTAGTCAAGAAACCTATAAAATTGTGCATTCACAAGGAGAAAAGTTTTCACCCAGCATGCATTGATTTAACGTTGTAACTCACAGTAATGTAAAGTATGGACCTTGATTCTTAGGGCACATTTTGTTGTTATCGTCTCTTTCTCAATAGGACATGGTTTAAAAATATGCTACTGTGCATACACAATAGCTGCTTTTCACTTATGCTTTTATCTATGCAGGAATTATTCTCCGGTCAAGAGATTAAAATAAATGCATAACAATTTTTTAGAATTACTAATCCAGGCAAACTCCTCAGAGAAAATTCAGCCTTAAAAAAACGTAATCTCAAACCTTGACATAAACAATGAACACTAATAAAATTTATTTCTTCCTACAGTGGACAATGATGAAAATTAGATAGACATATGATTTTCTTCCTTAGGGAGCCAGGTTGGTACTGAGAGGAGCCAATGTATGTTCACTGTTTTATATGATACCAATACTTTTGTTCCTAAGCCAAAATAGGGATCAGATAAGGATGATATTTTGACATACATTTATAATAGGAAGAAAGGTAAGATGGATGTAGGTTGGTACTGTTGGAAAGGAGTTCTCTGAGCCCTGAGGCTGGCATTGGGTCCCGGTTCTGACTGTGACCTTGGACAAGTCACTTTTGGAGGGGTTGGATGGGAAGCAGAGAAAGGGGATACTTTGTGAAAGGAAATGTGTCGAAACTTCAACTGTGTCATCTTCTTTTGATCTTGACTTAGCATTTTTTGAGAGGAAGAAACCCAGGGTCAGGACACATGTGAATTGTTCTGAGTTCCTCAGCAGAAAGCTGTTTGCTTTGCTAGGACTGAAATAGTTAATGCTCGATTTTTTTGCTTTTTCACTTTGCTCTGCTGGGCCTCTCCTGCTCCTTCAGCCTTCTGCAATGCAGGAGACATGGGTTTGATCCCTGAATCAGGACGATCCCCTGGAGGAGGGCATGACAACCCACTCTAGTATTCTGGGAAATGACATGGACAGAGGAGAGTCGGACATGACTGAAGCAACCAAGCAACCCACACTCATCTTCACCCAGACTTCCTCACTGAGGAGTTGAAGTTCTAGCTGTAAAGCCTGGACTGGGATTTCTTCTGTCTGTAAGTTCCTTTTTCTCTTTCCTCTAGTCCTTGCCAGAACTTGCCTAAAAACACAGGTCATCTCCAGTCTTCCCTTTCCTGATACTACTTGTCTTGGTTTTTAAAAAGGCTCTTTTCTGAAAGTCATGACTTCCTATAAAAGGAGCTCTTTCCAGTCCATGCCCTGATGTCCACCTGGTGGGCTCCATCCCCTATTTAAAACCTCAAAATCTCAAGGGTAAAGGAGGTCAGGGTAGTTTTAGGTCCATTTCAAGGAGATCCAACCAGTCCATCCTAAAGAAAATCAGTCCTGGGTGTTCATTGGAAGGACTGATGTTGAAGCTGAAACTCCAATACTTTGGCCACCTCATACGAAGAGCTGACTCATTTGAAAAGACCCTGATGCTGGGAAAGATTGAAGACAGGAGGAAAAGGGACGACAGAGGATGAGATGGTTGGATGGCATCACTGACTCAATGGACATGGGTTTGGGTGGACTCTGGCAGTTGGCGATGGACAGGGAGGCCTGGCGTGCTGTGGTTCATGGGGTCACAAAAAGTCGGACAGGACTGAGCAACTGAACTGAACTGAACAAAGAGTCTCATAGGATAACAGTATTTGTAGAACTGGATTTGACTTAATTAAAGATGTAATTACCATTCATTTTGTAAATGAAGAAACTGAGGTCCTGACTTGTCCAAGGTCATAAAATAACTGGCCAGCAGAGCTGAGACTTGAACTTCAGCCCTCTGGTTTCCAATCTGGGGCCCTTTCTACCAGAGAGTAGTTAAAGCATTAAAGACAGCTTCTATAGTCCCTTAAAAACCCCAGTATGATTCTTTTACAAATTTAAAGACTGTGACGTCATATTTACATTTTATTCTGAACTCTGGCCTCCTTTTTGCACTTCTATTGGCATTGGCTCTTGCATGCCAAAGTCTTTTTTTCTTTTGTGGTGAGGAGAATGTGCTGACCAGAAGTCCAGAGAATCATAAAGTTTGCTGCATGTTGTTCTTCTCTTTCAAGATGAATTTGCCTGGGCCCATTTCCCTAATCATATAATCCAAGCCAATTTATTTTCCCCCTGGAAGACTGGACCATGTGCACTTGTCACAGTGCCACCCACCCCAATATCTTCTAGTCCAGCAGTCCTCAAACTTTGGTGTGCATAAGAATCGCCTGGATGGCTTGCTGGGCCACAAGTAGCTTCCGATTCAGTGGATCTGTTGTGGGGCCTGAGATTTCGCTGTTTTAACAAGTTCCTAGATGCTGCAGCTGCTGGTCTAGGGACATATTTTGAGAACCACTGTTCTACCTGAATAGACACCCCACAAACCCTCAGCTCAGAAGCAATGGTAGACCTTTCTTTAGGAAGGAGTAGCCTCTGACTAATCCGGAGGAAGATATATTATAAGAGAAGGGATTAGTAAATGATCAGTAGGAGGAGAGTAGGATCTAGATACCAAGAGAAAGGTTGAGAGAGAGAGAGAGCAAGTGCATCTGAGGGGCTTCCATGAAACAAACGAACCCACACTACCTAGAGATGATAATTATCGTTTTTCAGGATAATGTTGTTAGTTCTCTGCACTGTGTATAGTTGGAGCTGTTGGAACCCACCCAGGACTGGAGAGGTGGGTTCTTTAAGGAATCTTTTTCGCTTCTAGTCTTCTTTTTCACTCTTACTATGAAAGCAGTAGAAATATAGCATGGGTTCTAAGAGCCCAGCTGTAGGATTTACATATAGGAAGGACTTCAGGGTGATTCTGAATAAGAACTGGGACAACCAGATGGACTTGCTGTGAAGTATTTGCTTAGAAAGAGACCTTTTATTTCAATTGTTTGCCTAATAGGTGTGACTTAGAGGTGCTGATGGAAGTTACAGGTGGATGGATAATGGAGTCCCAGTTGACACCTGGCCACTGCCATTTGTTTTCAGTAGGGAAAGCAGCTTCAAATATCTCCCCTTGCCTTTTCTGTTCCTGCAGATCTTCTGCTGTCATCTCACACCGGGGTCCTTCTATTTCAGAGGCTCCGGGCTCCCTGTGACGTGCCTCTTCTGAAGGCAAGCAATATGAATAGCCCTGTTATTATTGAGGACTTTATTTGTAATGGATCTTTAGGGGCAGATATAATGTCATAATTCCCCTGGACATTCTAGGGATATTCTTGTTTTTTTCTCACACAGGGATGACCACGTTGTAATGATGAGAGTTCCACCAATGATGGTGATCTTGAAGACTTTAAAAAGAGACTCAGTAGGCAATAATGGTTAAAGTACAGTGAGATAGGGACCACTGTCACATTCTGAGATGGTCCACATTCTGTCTATGGGATGGGCTTTAAATAAACTTGCTTTCACTTAAAAAGATATGGTGAGAGATAAGCACTTTGACATCTTGCTTATAAGGTGGCATGACTTTCCTGGAAATCAATCTGGCAGTCAGTTCAGTCATTCAGTTATGTCCGACTCTTTGAGACTCCGTGGACTGCAGCATACCAGACTTCCCTGTCCATCACCAACTCCCAGATCTTACTCAAACTCATGTCCATGTCAGGGATGCCATCCAACCATCTCATCCTCTGTTGTCCCCTTCTCCTCCCGCCTTCAATCTTTCCCAGCACCAGGGTCTTTTCAAATAAGTCAGTTCTTCACATCAAGTGGCCAAAGTATTGGAATTTCAGCTTCAACATCAGTCCTTCCAATGAATATTCAGGACTGATCTCCTTTAGGATGGACTGGTTGGATCTCCTTGCAGTCCAAGGGACTCTCAAGAGTCTTCTCCAACACCACAGTTCAAAAGCATCAATTCTTCGGTGCTCAGCTTTCTTTATAGTGCCATTCTCACATCCATACGTGACCCCTGGAAAAACCATAGCTTTGACTAGACGGACCTTTGTTGGCAAAGTAATATCTCTGCTTTTTAACATGCTGTCTAGGTTGGTCATAGTTTTCCTTCCAAGGAGCAAGCATCTTTTAATTTCATGGCTACAGTCACCATCTGCTGTGATTTTGGAGCCCCCCAAAATAAAGTCTGTCCTTGTTTCCATGGTTTCCCCATCTGTTTGCCATGAAGTGATGGGACCAGATGTCATGATCTTAGTTTTCTGCAAGTTGAGTTTTAAGCCAACTTTTCCACTTTCCTCTTTAACTTTCATCAAGAGGCTCTTTAGTTCTTCACTTTCTGCCATAAGTGTGGTATCATCTGCATATCTGAGGTTATTGATATTTCTCCCGGCAATCTTGATTCCAGCTTGTGCTTCATCCAGCCCGGCATTTCACATGATGTACTCTGCATAGAAGTTAAATAAGTAGGGTGAAAATATGCAGCCTTGATGTACTCCTTTTCCTATTTGGAACCAGTCTGTTGTTCCATGTCCAGTTCTAACTGTTGCTTCCTGACCTGCATACAGATTTCTCAGGAAGCATGTAAGGTGGTCTGGTATGCCCATCTCTTTAAGAATTTTCCAGTTTGTTGTGATCCACACAGCCAAAGGCTTTGGCATTGTCAATAAAGCAGAAATAGATGTTTTTTCTGGAACTCCCTTGCTTTTTTAATGATCCAACGAATGTTGGCAATTTGATCTCTGGTTCCTCTGCCTTTTCTAAAACCAGCTTGAACATCTGGAAGTTTACGGTTCACATACTGTAGAAAACTGGCTTGGAGAATTTTAAACATTGCTTTGCTAGTGTGTGAGATGAGTACAATAGTGTGGTAGTTTGAACATTCTTTGACATTGCCTTTCTTTGGGATTGGAATGAAAACTGACCTTTTCCAGTCCTGTGGCCCCTGCTGAGTTCTCCAAAGTTGCTGGCATATTGAGTGCAGCACTTTCACAGCATCATCTTTAAGGATTTGAAATAGCACAACTAGAATTCCATCCCCTCCTCTAGCTTTGTTCATAGTGATGCTTCCTAAGGCCCACTTGACATCACATTCCAGGATGTCTGGCTCTAGATGAGTGATCACACCATCGTGATTATCTGGGTTGTGAAGATCTTTTTTGTATAGTTCTTCTGTGTATTCTTGCCACCTCTTCTTAATATCTTCTTCTGTTAGGTCCATACCATTTCTGTCCTTTATGGTGCCCATCTTCCATGAAATGTTCCCTTGGTATCTCTAATTTTCTGGAAGAGATCTCTAGTCTTTCCAATTCTGTTGTTTTCCTCTATTTCTTTGTGTTAATCACTGAGGAAGGCTTTCTTATCTCTCCTTGCTATTCTTTGAAACTCTGCATTCAAATGGGTGTATCTTTCTTTTTCTCCTTTGCCTTTTGCTTCTCTTCTTTTCTCAGCTATTTGAAAGGCCTCCTCAGACAACCATTTTGCCTTTTTGCATTTCTTTTTCTTGGCGATGGTCTTGATCCCTGCGTCCTGTACAAATGTCATGAACATCTGTCCATAGTTCTTCAGGCACTCTGTCTATCAGATCTAATCCCTAGAGCTACCAGAACTTACACAGGACTGGGGAAACCGACTCTTGGAGGGCAGAAACAAAATCTTGTGTGCACCAGGACCCAGGAGAAAGGAGCAGTGACCCCACAAGAGACTGCCCCAGACTTTCCTGTGAGTTTCCAGGAGTCTCCGGCGGAGGCGTGGATTGGCGGTGGCCTGCTGCAGGGTCAGGGGCACTGAGTGCAGCAGTGCATGCATGGGACCTTTTGAAGGAGGTCGCCATTATCTTCATTACCTCTACCATAGTTTGGCCTCAGGTGAAATAACAGGGAGGGAACACAGCCCATCAACAGAAAATTGAAATAAAGATTTACTGAGTATGGCCCCGCCCATCAGAACAATCGGCAATATATACTCTCAAAAGTCTAAAAATTTCTATTCTTTGATTTAATAATATCACTTCCAGGAATCTACCCTAAAAGGAAGTAAACAGTGATTCAGACAAAGATTCCTGTCGCTGCTTTGTAGACAACAGTTGTGGTAGACTTAGTGGTTAGGGCTCAGTGTCCTTCCAATCTTGTGTTCATTGGCCCCTCTTCTCTGCAGAGACTGAAGGCTAAAACCAGCAGGAGTCTGATATTCCTTCCATAGAGAATCCACATGCAAATCAGGTGGATGCACTTATATAGAGAGAGTGAAAGTGAAGCAGAGTTCATCTTCCTGTTGACCCTGAGTGGTGGCGTTTGTTTGCTTGCTTTTCTGTTGACACACGTGGTGGGAACATTGAGATTTCCTAAAGAAGCACCCAGTGTCCATCACTCATGTGGGGAGTATCAAGAAAGGCGGTGGCAGTGGTCCTGCTTCCTGGATCACAGCCAGAGCGGTGTGAGGTCAGCACCCCCAGCAGGGCTCGCCCGATTTCCACATGTGTTTCCAGAGTTCTAGGAATCATTCCTGGGATCCATCTTATTTCACTCTTTCACACCTACAATTTTACAAGCAACTAGTTCCCTGTATCAAGTGCCTTTTTGCCTAGCAGAGGCTTCTGTTTCCTGACTCTTGATTAGGATAGGGATTGACTGAAATCTCTAGTAATAATAAAAGGTTAAGTATCCATTTGATAAAATATATTAATATGCAGATGTTAAAAACAATGTTTTGAAAGGAAATATAATGATAGGGGTTTTTAACCCTTGGGGGAAAAAAAAGAGGAATGAGATTTAAAAAGGGAAAAAACACCTACTGATGAAACATGATCCCAAAGATGGAGAGGAAGTTGACTCAAAATTGTTTTATATTTCTGTATAACTATTTCCTATAGTATATTAATTGTGCCAGTGGTGTGATATACTTGACTTATGACTGTGAAATCAAAAAAGTTTATATTTAAGTGAATGAGTCTGCTACTATATAATGTTTTACATAATTAAAATAAATTTCCATGTGTATGTAAAAAAATAAAAAATAAATTAAAAAAAAAGAGAAAAAAAATTGTTAGTAGTAGTTACCTGAGGGTAATAGGAATATAGATGATTTTTATTGTATTTGTTATAATTTCTTCTGTTTTCTAATTTTAACAATAAAGCTTATTATAAAATGGTTTTAGTAAGCACATTTTGTGAAATATAAGGAGTAAATCAGTATAGGAAAGAAATGATGGTTGTTATAAAACTAGTGTAACCAGAAGGAAATGGAAATAATAGACAATTTGCTAACTCATAATAATGTACATTTTTTAAATGTCACATACACTTGTTGACCAAGCTTATTTAGAAGCTATTAATTGGAACATTTTTGTACACTGGTTTTATAGCAACCATCATTTCTTTTCTGTACTGATTTCCTCCTTACATTTCCCTGGTGGCTCAGACAGTAAAGAATCCGCCTACAAGGCAGGAAACCCTGGTTCGATCCCTGGGTTGGAAAGATGCCCTGGAGAAGGGAATGGCTACCCATTCCAGTATTCTTGCCTGGAGAATTCCATGGACAGGAGCCTGGTGGGCTGTAGTCCATGGGGTTGCAAAGAGTCAGAAACAACTGAGCAACTAACCCTTTTTCATGAAATGTGCTTATTAAGATCATGTTACAATACATTTCATTGTTATTTGAAAGTGGTATTTGGTTGATTTCCAAAAGGACTTCAGATCAATATATTTAAAAGTATTCTCCTTTGCTTTCTATCCTGTATAAAGGATTAAAAAAAAGAGGTACTAGGTGACAGATAATAGAAGGTACTAGTATTCAACTTAATAAAGATAGAAACAGTTTACACTCTTATTTATATAAAAGCTGCAACTTTAATATACAGTCTATCTCAATTTTGGAGGGAAGTAGTTATGCTTTTATTTCTTATCTCAGTTTTAGAATTAATGTTGTGATCATGATATGTTGAACTAGACATTAAAGTTCTGATTAGTATGTCATCGGAGAATCATAGATTTTTATTTTTTATTTTTATTTTTTATAGATTTTTAATCTTAAAATTTTGTCTTGCATATTGCTCAGCTCTATTTAAACTATTTCCAGCAGAGGAAAACTCACCCTGCTGAACACCAACAATGAAGAACATTCTACCTCTGGGTAATTTATTTCTATTATAGTTAAGAAAATTACTTTTTGAAGTTTAATTTCTTATTGCACTGTTTCAGCTTATTTCTTTTGGATCCAGTTTTAATATTGATGGAGAGTAATGGTCTAAAGGTACTTCTTTAATATTTAGCATTTATTTTTCTATTATTCCTTGATTTTCCACACCCCAGGCTAGGAAATTTCAGTTTCTACTACTGTTTCTGTTACCGACCCTCTCGGATCTAGTAAACCCCAGCTGGGTCCTTCCCTTGCCTGGTGCTGTTCAGGACAATTGAAGAAGACCAGCTTTAGCAAAGCAGAGGAGAAACTTTATTCATTGATCAAGGAATGGAAAAGGGAGAGTTCATGCTATAAGACACCTTCTCCTCAAAGGGAGGAAAGTGGGGGACTCCTAAGGGGTAAGAGGCAGGTGGATCATCAGAAACTGGGGAAAGGGGCGGAGATTTCTAAGAACAGCTGGGACATGCACAGTGTCTCAGGCTCTTTGCACAGGGCACTAACTGTGCCTAGCAAGGTGTCAGTCCCTCCTTTGGGTGGAGATCTTAGCATGGTAATGAAGCAGAGGCAGCTTTCAAACACTTGGGTTTCCTTTGCCAGGCACTGCTCTTGTAGTTTGGCTGGAACTGGTTCACAGCAGTTAACTGTCACGTTTCCTTCAAAGTGTAACTGAAAAACATCTTTGACAAACCTCAGGCGTTTTGGAATAAAAGTAGAGATTGATTAAAGCAGAGATTTTTTCAGCTCCCTGGGATACTTAGGGGTGACAATTTTCACTTTTTTCCCCCATTGCTATCACAGTCCATGGGATATGCCCCTATAGGATGATCCCCACCAGAAATATACATGAAGGTCTGATGGACCAGGTTCCTTCTATCAGTCAGTGCTCTGAGAAGACATGATA
Organism: Bos indicus; assembly: GCF_029378745.1. Classification (NCBI taxonomy): domain Eukaryota; kingdom Metazoa; phylum Chordata; class Mammalia; order Artiodactyla; family Bovidae; genus Bos; species Bos indicus. The sequence continues at coordinate 46,543,903 of NC_091780.1, forward strand.
AAATACCCTTAAACTGTTTGTGGATCTGAAGAGAAGGAATCCGTGCTGGGAACTCTTTCTTTGCATTCTTCCTCGGAGATGAAATAAAGTGAGAACTGATAAGGGAGAATATAAGATTTCCAAGTACACCAGAAAAAGAGCTATCTTTTGCAGGCTAGAGGAGAGGCAAAGAAACCAAGTCAGCTCTGTAGGTGGTAGTTGGTCATTTAGTCACTAAGTCATGTCCGACTCTTACAACCCCACAGTTTATGGCCCACCAGGGTCCTCTGTCCATGTAATTCCCCAGGCAAGAATACTGGAGTGGGTTGCCATTTCCTTCTCCAGGGGGTCTTCTTGACCCTGGGATTGAACCCTGATCTCCTGCATTGCAGGCGGATTCTTTACTGGCTGAGCCACCAGGGAAGCCCCTCAGCTTTGTAGATCCATAGCTAAACCATGGTTGTCGTGGGTTTACAAATGTGTGCCTTGTGAATAGGCCCAGTTCCACAGTTTTCTGTTCTCCAGAGTGGAGGCTTGACTTTTAGGATTTAAAGTGAGGACACAGGGGCTTCCCTGGTGGTCCAGTGGTTAAGAAAGCGCCTCGCAATGCAGGGGACACAGGTTTGGTTCCCTGCTCACTTGCCGCAGAGCAACTGAACCGGCACCACAGCTATTGAGCCCGTGCATTCCAGAGTGCATGCGCCACAACTGAGACCCAGTGCAGCCAAATAAATAAACATTTTTAAAAAGTAAATAAAATTATGGCACATTTTGAGGCAGTTTTTGCTGGGAGTGGGGACCTCTCTGCAGCCATCTTTCTTCCCAGAGTGACTTCTCACAGATTTTTCAGTGTTGGTCTCCTGTAGACCTGAACCAAGTATGGCAACAGTTTGCCAGTCGGTGCTGAGAAAACTGACTGCTAAGGAGGGAGAAGGCATGTTGCTTGGGATAATCAAGGGAGGTTTCGTAGAAAAGGAGGGTTTGAGTTGGGCTCCTAGCTAATGGGTATGATTTGACTGGGGAAGATAGTGACTTGCCTGAGCAAGTCAATTATATTCTTCACGTTGGCCGTGAGCAACTAATAATGCTAGAGACACCCTCTAGGTCATGTCTTCCTGGTTGTGTGTGTGACGACCCCACCAGAGTTTGTGGGTGAGGGAATCTCAATCACATCTTTAATTGGTTAATTTAACTGTCAATGTCGTTCATTTTTCAGATATAAATTTTAGAAATCTCATTTTGTTAACATGAAAACACTTTCTATATGTGGAAATGCAATCCTATAATTTTATTGGCTTATCTCTAAAATCCTACTTTTATACTCACGAAACAAGATAGTCTACTATGAATAATAATCCCAGTAAATGCCTTTTGTTTTTGCGATTTTTCAGTCACTCAGTTGTGTTCAAGTCTTTGTGACCCAAGGACTGCAGCACATCAGGCTTCCTTGTCCTTCACTATCTTCCTGAGTTGTTCAGACTCATGTCCACTGAGTCAGTGATGCCATACAACCATCTCATCCTGTGTCGCCCCCTGCTCCTGTGCCTCAGTGTCATTAAGAAATGAGCATGGGAGAGAGATTCAAAGGGGACATGTGTATACCTGTGGCTGATTCATGTTGATGTATGGCAGAGACCAACACAATATTGTAAAGCAATTATTCTCCAACTAAAAGTAAATAGATTTAAAAAAAAGAAATGAGCAAACTGAGATGGTGAAATGAAGGTGAAATCTATCCCTTAAAGAGGAACAATGAGACCAGGGGAACAAATACAACTGAAGCTGCCATACATGGAGAAATGGTTCTGTGACACACCATGTGGTGATGAAAGTAAGCAATGGCTGCCGTACATGGAGAAATGGTTCTGTGACACACCATGTGGTGATGAAAGTAAGCAATGGCTGCCCGTTTTTACAGAGGAAAGCATGAAATTGATGGCAGATAAAGACTGATCCATGAATTCGGAAGAGGTAAAAAGCCATGAACTTAATTCAGAGCTCAAGGGTGGTCTGGATTATAAATACCACCTGACACAATTATTTGGTAACTAAACACAGAGAATGGCTTTTCTTACATACTCTTTAACCCTCTTATTTCCAACAAGAGTTAGTGCAACATGCCCTCGCTATTAATTCCAGAGCAAATTTGTCAGAAGAGTTCAGAAATTGAGAGGGGGGAAATGGCACTTCTCTGATGTGTTTTCTAAAATTCATGAACTTTGACTTTCCTGAACTGTAGCTTCTGCTTTTTATTGAAAGGCAAAGTGTTTTTTAGCAACACTGGTGATTTGCAGTGACAGCTAAAAATATAGCTGAAAAAGGAGATAGGAAAAAGTACTTAATGTTTGTGGTAAATGGAATCTAAATCATCCTTTCAATGAAAGCACCACAATTTCATGTTTTTGAAAGAACGAACACAATGCTCTCTAAGCTCAGACAAATGAGTTTACCTAGGGGAAATCACAAGCAAGCAGTCAAAGCCTGATATCATTTATTTCTTGTAGACTGAGCAAACTATTCTCTAAAAACAAGTTAAACTTGCCCTTGGCAAGCACTTAGAATGCTTGGGGTCTATATCAGGTCAATATCAGGTATCCCTCCAAACATCCCTTGGTGCCACTGTCAGAGTTGGAAGTTGGGGCTGGATAGACTATTGCTTCTAGTTAATAAGAATGGTCTCATGAATCTTTGTTTGAATGAGGGAAATCCAGCAGTAGAATCTGGCCAAAATTTGGAAAGGACAGGCATGACAGCACAGCCCCATTGGAGTTCTGTCCTCATTCCTGCCCGAGGTTGCTGGCAGCAGATCCCACTGTAGCCTCTGAAGTTGCAGGAGTGAACCCTCCATGCAGCACTAGGTATCTCTGTTCTCTCTCCTTCACAATTAGGGAGAAAGGATGAGAACCCAACAGAGAGTACATATTATTACAACAGATCTGGATTCCAGTTCTGCAATACTTCCTTTTAAAATATTCTATCTATTGTTCTAGCAGCTTCCCTGATGACTCAGAAAGTGAAAAATCTGCTTGAAATGCAGGATACCCAGGTTTGATCCCTGGGTTGGGAAGATCCCCTGGAGAAAGGAATGGCTACCCATTCCAGTATTCTTGCCTGGAGAATTCCATGGACAGAGGAGCCTGGTGGGCTACAATCCATGGGGTTGCAAAGAATCGGATATGACTGAACAATTAACACTTTCTTTCTTCTCACTGTTGTATTCATCACCCCTCTATGCCCACAAACTTTGCATATAGAACTGAAGTTGCATTTACAAATGTGGTGGCGAAAGGACTGGATCAAAAAATTTAAGAATCTGCCATCTGCAAGACTGACCTCGCATACAGGTGATGCTTAAGTAATACTTATTGAATGAATGAACGAACCCTATTGGCATGACACATGAAATGTGCCCCTGAGAAGCCAGAAACCAGGCTTCTGGGTTTCTGCAGTTCGTAACTCTATTACTTTCTGGTGGGGACTGGCAGCCTCACATTCCTTAGAGTAGCTTTGCTACTTTGAGGAAGAATTTTATTTTGAGCAGTAAACATCAACTATTAATATAGCTCAATACAGAGCTCTGCAGAAATAGATTTATCTGATGTTTTTTGACTGACCTAGCATCTAAATATTGGCCAGGCAGGACACCATTTTTAGGTTTGGGTACACTACATATATTCTTTGGCAAGGATGGTTTATTTGTGTTTTATCTTCTTATCATTATGCATTATGGTTTGTGAGATAGTAAATTAAAATTGTAAGTGAGCAAAATAAATGAAACATTATAAGTGAATAACACTGTGGTTCTCCCAGCTCCTGGATGAAATGTTAAATGCGGTGTCCAGGGCCCTATTTTCCCCAGCCCCTGACCCAAAATTCTTATTCAGCTTGGGGTTAAGGCCTAGGAATCTGTATTTTAACAAATGAAAGTACTCAATGCAAAACGTCTATGGATCTTACTTTAAGAAGCATTAGTTGTGTGAGTCTTGTAGAACATGTGCAACAGAAAATTTTAACTGTTAGTAAACTTTGCGTAGAAATAGCAAACAGTTATTGACCAGCTTCTGTGCTCTAGACTCCTGATCTACCTAGGTCACCTTATTACCCCTCTTTCCAGATAAGGAAACCGAGACATGGAGAGATGAGTAGACAACAGAGTCAGGACTCAGCACAAAGTGGTCTGACCCACTGTCCATTCTCTTGACCATGTGTCAAACTGCCTCTCCCATTACTGAGTGCCTTTCAGTAAATGCTTGAGAAGTGACCCCTTGATTCAGGAATTCTACCTACTACTGTTCTCTCTGTTGTTATTCAGATTTCAATACAGTCATGAATGGAAAGTCCTCAAAGTGAAGTGGAGTTGTGATGTCAGGGCCCTGCAGGGCACCAATCGGCAGGTCCACAGCATAGCACGTGCTTTTAGGTTTTAAGCTGATCCTCAGCTGGTGGAAACATGGGTTTTATCCAGTCTAATGCTTTTACATTTTGAAAAATTTATACATTGGTTAAAGTTTTGGCCTGTTCAGGAGGAAATAAATCTCTTGCCTGAGGTATTATCTCTCAAATTGTTTGGAATTAGGTGGCTTTGAACATTAGTGTTACTGAAACAAATATAGATGAAATTTTGTTTGATGGACAGAATTTTGACTAAATCAGCATTTAAGCATTATGAAAACAGTTATTTTCCTTTAACAGTTAAGTATTGCCCTTTAAATGGGTAACTAATGTGAAAGTAACCACTGAGATTTCATGAGAGTCTGTGATAGGTAATGCAAATACATATGCTATTATGGTCCAGACAAAAAGAATGACCAGTCTACACATTAAAAAGGATTTTATCAATTTACTTGTAATTCACTCTTTAATCTGTATGTTTTTAAAGAATTAAAGTATGTGGATTACTTCAAGAAAGTCTGACTTCTCCCTTGTTTCTTGATGCATTTTTGTCCTCTTTCTTTTCCCCCTCTCTTTTCTTTCTCTGTAACTGCTGGCACTTTAATGTAGAAAATAGGCTCATTCATCTTATCTTCTAATGAGCTTTGATTGTACAGTGTAAGAAAACCTACAGCCTGGAGAGGCGTGTTAATGTTGAATTCTAAGAGCCCCAGCATTTGTACTTTTGACTCTATCATCTTTTATCATGTAACAAAAGACATAAAAACCAACAGAATGCACTATCTACAGAAAATACCTGTAATTGTTTTGTTAACCCAAGAGTTGACCCCTTAGCATGTAATTTCAGGTTTAAAATAAGATCAAAGGCCACAGTTTGGGTTATGTCTGCACTGTGACCTCCCCCACCATCTGAATTCCCTACAGAAAGCATCAGTTTTTTTCATTACCATCTCCTCATGTCTGGCAAGCTTCAGGCACAGAGTATTTGAGGATGAATTGTTTGCTCTATGAGGAATTTGGGAGGTTTGCACAGTACTGTCTTAGCTACCAGATATGGCACTTTGGCACCTGTGATGTGTGATCTTTTCAGAGTCACTGTGGTTTGTTAAAAGGATACTAGATGGGGAATCAGGAAGTAGGAGTTCTTTCATTGCTTCTGGGATCTTAAGCAATTCTCCTCAGCACTTTAGGCTACAGTTTCCTCATAGATAAAGTAAAATGGTTGGCTAAATGTTTTTTTTCTGTCTCTTCTGGCTTTAAAATTTATGTTTTAAAATGTTTCTACCATTATTGATTTCTTTTTTATCTTTAAATTTTGAAGTAATTTAAATCTTACAGAAAAGTTGCAAGAACAGTACCAGACAACTCCTGTTTACCCTTGACTCAGTGTCACCAATAGTTAAGGTTTTGCTTCACCATTCATATGTCTATGCTGTGCTGTGCTCAGTCGCTTCACTTGTGTCTGACTCTTTGGGACCCTGTGGACTGTAGCCCTCCAGGCTCCTCTGTCCGTGGGATTCTCCAGGCAAGAATGCTGGAGTGGGTGGCCATGCCCTCCTCCAAGGGATCTTCCTAACCCAGGGATTGAATCCACATATCTTATGTCTCATGCATTGGCAGGTGGGTTCTTTACCACTGGCGCCACCTGGGAAGTCCTCATATATTTATACCTATATGTATGCTGCTGCTAAGTCACTTCAGTCGTGTCTGTCTCTGTGTGACCCCATAGACAGCAGCCACCAGGCTCCCCCATTCCTGGGATTCTCCAGGCAAGAACACTGGAGTGGGTTGCCATTTCCTTCTCCAATGGAGGAAAGTGAAAAGTGAAAGTGAAGTTGCTCAGTCGTGTCCGACTCTTCATGACCCCACGGACTGCAGTCTACCAGGCTCCTCCATCCATGGGATTTTCCAGGCAAGAGTACTGGAGTGGGGTGCCATTGCCTTCTCCAACCTATATGTATATATATTTTTAAATATTAGTGAGAATTTCTTCAGAAATACATTTCCAGGTAAAACGATGCTTTCTTACATAACCATGATAAAGTTATCCAACTCTAGAGAGTTAATGTTTATTCAATACTGTGATCTAACAAGTAGCCCATGTTTAAATTTTGTTGGTTGTCCGATGATATTTTCTACGTCAGTTTTTCCCCTATTCCAGGCTGACACATTACATTTAGTTGTCGTGTCTCTTTGAATCTGGAACAGTCCTTTCTTTTTCATGTAGGGCTTTGACATTTTCAAAAATTACTGTCCAGTTTTTTTGTATAAAGTCTTTTAACCTATTTTTGTTTTCTGATATTTCCTCATAATTAGATTCAGGCTATGTCTCTTTAGCAGGAATACTATATTCAATAATATTGTGCTCTTCTCAGTACATCACATCAGGAGGTACATAATGCCATGAAGTTCAAAATATTTCTGAGATATAAATTTATGGAGGAGGGTAGTTTTTCCATTTTCATTGGTTTGGGGATCTATCTAAAAGACTGTTAACAAACAGAAATACCAATTACTAAATTACCCAGATTCTGGAATTCTTTAGATTAAATAAGCTGGTTGCCTATATTTTTTAGTTTTCATCAAAATAGTTTTATTTGCATGTTAGAGAACCTTAAGATAACTATTTCTACTCTTAGCTAAAGAAATTTCATAAGCTTGAAAAGTATTTGAAAAGGGTTTTGAAGAAGATTTAGATACCTTTATGCAGGAGTCCGCATGATGTGTTTATTTTCTTGAAAGAAAGAAATCCTAAGACCCTCTTGCTAACATTACGCCAGATAGGATTGTGAAGGCTAGCCAGAAGATGAAGTCATACAGTAGAACAAGAAGAACAAGAACTGTGTTCTCTTGACCTTCACTATAATACTTTTTCACTGCATTGTCGTTCCCATTAATCATTCTTTGGAAGCAAGTCTGGCTAAAAGAAGGAAAAAGAAAGTGGTTAGTCAGTGACTATATAACATATTTCCCAGGGCCTCAGAGTAGCACCATGGACCCGTTCTAGGGATGTCCTTGATGAAAAAGCAGCCACCTTGGATTCACTGGCTCATTTTGGGACAGTGTAGTGTTACTGCCCAGCAGTAGATGGCATTGTTAAGATACACTGATTTCATTATGAAATCTGGAAAAGGGAGGTAGTACTCCAGAGATCTATTATGTGGTTGTTCCAACTAAGGGGCTTCCCTGGTGCTTCAGACAGTAATGGGTTTGCCTGCAATGTGGCAGACCTGGGTTTGATGACACCTCTGAGGCTGCGGGTTGCTGAGTCTTAGTCTCTTACTACACAAGCTCCAACCTGGCTTGTTCATGTGATTGACAAAGTCTATAGGATTTATGTTTAAGATCATGGATTTGGAATCAGATCTGGATTCCAGTCTATACTTTGTAGGAGACTTGCTTTCTCTGAGCCTCTGTTTTTTCCAACTATAAGTTAGAAATACTTCATTCACTTGGTAAAGTTCCAGCAATTCTATCATCTCTCTAATGTTTATTTTATTCTCCTCTAACATGATTTAACTGTAAAGGTTTGGGGTGGGTTTTTTGTTTGTTTGTTTGCAAATAAAGTAAATCTTAAACTTTGCTTCAAGTGTTTGGTAATCTATTTGGCATTGGGAAAGCATTTATTATTTACCTCACTCTTGATACTGGCAACTTGGGAATATATATGATCTTTGTTTATATTTCTTAGCTAAAGAAACCTTTTTATTTCTTAGCTAAAGAAATATACTTTAGAGCATTTCTTACCTTTGATCTGTTTATATGATGTTTACATAAGAAAATATAATGTATTCAATTTTTCTGATGTCTTATTTAAATATTTGACTGTTAGTTTAAAATAACTAGATAGTTGGTAGTTTTCATTTAGATAGAAAATACCATGAAAATATAAGTGTCTTATATCATGACCTCATTTTTTGTTTTTTTAGAATGAGTAGGTAAGATAATTTATAAATCACATACCTACAAAGCCTCAAAAAATCTGGAAATAGCATCATCTCCATAATCCTTGATGAGTTCAGGCCTTGATTATTTGCATTGAATGCAAACTTTACTGGCTCATCATAATACTGTTTAAACACCTCACTTAAATTATGCAGATAAAAATTGTATTCTGTCCCTTTACTTTAAAAAAGCCTTAAAGAGATAATTAAAACTATGTTTAACCAAATGCTTCAGATGAGAAAAATCATAAATAAGGGAATGGAATTCATCTTTGCTTCTTTTTAAAAAGAAAATAATTTAGTTTTCTATCTTGGGACAGGAGTTTATACCTTGTAGAACCGTGACATCACATGAAATGTTGACATGTTATCAACCTAATTAACTATTTGCTGTTCAAACTGTGGTGAAAGTATATTGAGACTTCTTTTGTACTCTTATCGCTTGTTTAATACCAAATTGCCTGGCATCTGTGTATCAAGGCTTTGATCTAATACTCTATCAGTTGTTGGCTCAGGCACAAGAGACTAGAGAGTACACAAAACTGTCGCTGCAGACTCCAGGGAGAAAAGAAGCCTGGATATACAGCCCTGATTAGCTAAGTCAGTCAATATTTGCATGATGCAATGATAATGCCTTCTTTATGTTAGACTGTTATTTTACTGAAGCAAGTAGGAAACTTCTTTTCAAGAACTTAGTGTAGTTTTTAGAAATTCTCTGCTCCCTCCCATCAGGTACATATATGGCATATTTTCTTTCATCTCTGTCCATTTTCCTTCCTGCCTTCAACATTTGACCATACACAGATTCAGCCCAATATCTATCCTTGAGGAGTCTACATTATTTTTTAAGATTTATATATAAAAGAATTTTGATGAAGTTGGGATCTTGCCTGCAATATGTCAGAATGTTAAAATCAGATTTATTTAATACCTTAAATACAGAAACAGCTTATTTTATTCCTATTCTCTAATCTTCAATTGGTTGATTTGTAAACTCAAAACTCTGGTGTATTGATTCTGCCTTCTAGAATAGCCCTCGGGCTTCTACATATTTTAACATTACTCAAAGGATATGAGAAATAAATCTTATAAAATTGATATTTGAATGAAGGGAATAGAAAGCTGTAGTATGTTGAACTCTAAGCAAAAGTCGAAATTTTCCTTATCATCTCCTTTGTCTTACATTATTTTAGAATTCTTGGCCTTGACAGTGAGGATTTGATACTAAGGTTGTGTTTATACCCAGCAAATTCTGTTATCTGAGATGTTCTTTCTCTTTCTATCCTTCTTTCCATTTTTTCCCTGTTTTTAATATATGAAAAGGAGTCAATGGTGATAAAACAACCAGACTGGTATTCCCTTTAAAGTCATTCAATTAACAGTTATGGAATAATCTGAGGGAACAAACACTGTGCCATTTGCTGCAAGTGACCAAAACAAGATACAGTCCCTACCCTCAGAGAATGTACAGTTCAGAACATGAGTTGACCTGCAACCTCAAGTAAGGAGCATGAAGGAATACAAGGATTATGATCAAGTTCTGTATAATGTATTATGGATGTTGGGGAAGAAGTGATCAATTCTACCTGGGCTGGATAGTCTGATGGGCTTGGAGGCAAAGGGAGCACAGGAAAGGCTTTGTGAAGGAGCATCCAGGCAAAGAAAGCAATATGAGCAAAGGTAAAGAGTAGAACAACAGGATATTTGGGACAATTGAAGTATTAAAATTTTATCATGAGTTGGAGTTGGGATGTGAGGAGGAAAGAAAATTGAGATACAAATGGCTGCAGAAGTCAGCAGAAACTAAATCATGGAAGGCCTTGGAAATGAGTTTGCATTTTATCTTAAAATGGTAAGATGCTATACATTGGTATAGCAGGCCATGATTGGATATATACATAGGAAAGACATTATGGAAGTAGGATGAAGGATAAGCCAGAAGGGTGAGATGAGAAGCAGGAAGAATAATAACTAGGAGACTATAGGAGCGATTAGCCTATTCTAGGACCTCAGGTCCCTTTTCAGAATAATGCATGTACACAGATGGGCTTTCCAGGTGGCACTAGTGATAAAGAATCTGCCTGCCAATGCAGGAGACATCAGAGACAAGGGTTCGATCCCTGGGTTGGGAAGATCCCCTGGAGGAAGGCATGAGAACCCACTCCAGTATTCTTGCCTAGAGAATCCCATGGACAGAGGAGCCCAGTGGGCCATTGTCCACAGGGTTGGAAAGAGTCAGACATGATTGAAGTGACTTAGCATGCCCACACATGTGTACACTCACACATATACTTTACATGAAACATCAGTGGCTCACATATCTCTTGAAATCTATTCATGGATTCATGCAGATTCCATGTGAAGAACTTTTTAAATAGATGGTAAGGGAATAAATGAATGCAGTAGCATGAAGATAGAAACAGTTGGATGGGAGAGGTATAACTATGAATTTCTAGAACTTGTTTGACAGATTGAATATGAGAGTAAAGGATAGCAAAGAGTCTCAGATAACTCCCAGGATTCTAGCTATGGTTACTGCATGGACAATAGAGCTTTGATCAAGAAAAAATACATATACAGAGAGAGGAATGTTTGGGGGATTATTGGAATACTTGTGGAATACCCTGGTGGAGATGTTAGAAGATAGGTATAAATAAGGATCTTGAGTTTAGTAAGGCGGGGGGGAGGGGGGGAGCCGGTTAGACTAAAGATACTGATATTCTAGAATCTCAAATCTGTAAAGAGAGATTAAACTCATATGTTGAGGGACGAGCATGGAGATCACATAGAGAAAGGAAGAGAAGGCCAGGCAATAGTCTGAGGGGAGCACCAACTTTGAAGGATCTATCAAAGAAAGAAGAGTGAGTGAAGGAGATTGAGAGGCAGAAGGAAAAGATAGAGGGAAGAGTCTTAGAAGCTAAAGGAAGAAATAACATAAAGCAAAGAATGGTTCACAGCATCAAATTTTTCAAGGACAAATACAGTAAAGATTTCATTGTACATGACAACTAGGTAGTTATTTACAACTCCTGTCAGAAGAGTTCCAATGGAATTGGGGGTGGGTGAAGATAATAAGCCATGCTACTGAAAGTCACAGTGAAGGGGAGATGAGAAAGTGGCTCTGGACTATTCCACCAAGGACATTGACTGTGATGGCAAGATGAATGATGAATTTACGGTTTTGCTGGATCAAAATACATGTCCATTTTTGGTGTAGAGAGATATAATTGATTCAGTACAGTTCAGTCTCTCAGTCATGTCCGACACTCTGTGAGCCCATGGACTGCAGCACGTCAGGCCTCCCTGTCCATCACTCCAACCACCACATCCTCTGTCGTTCCCCTTCTCCTCCTGCCCCCAATCCCTCCCAGCATCAGAGTCTTTTCCAATGAGTCAACTCTTCGCATGAGGTGGCCAAAGTACTGGAGTTTCAGCTTTAGCATCATTCCTTCCAAAGAACACCCAGGGCTGATCTCCTTTAGAATGGACTGGTTGGATCTCCTTGCAGTCCAAGGGACTCTCAAGAGTCTTCTCCAACACCACAGTTCAAAAGTATCAATTCTTCAGCGCTCAGCTTTCTTTATAGTCCAACTCTCACATCCATACATGTCCACTGGAAAAACCATAGCTTTCACTAGACGGACCTTTGTTGGCAAAGTAATGTCTCTGCTTTTGTATATGCTATCTAGGTTGGTCATAACTTTTCTTCCAAGAAGTAAGCATCTTTTAATTTCATGGCTGCAGTCACCATCTGCAGTGATTTTGGAGCCCAGAAAAATAAAGTCTGACACTGTTTCCACTGTTTCTCTATTTCCCATAAAGTGATAGGACCAGATGCCATGATCTTAGTTTTCTGAATGTTGGGCTTTAAGCCAACTTTTTCACTCTCCTCTTTCACTTTCATCAAGAGGTTTTTTAGTTCCTCTTCACTCTCTGCCATTAGGGTGGTGTCATCTGCATATCTGAGGTTATTGATATTTCTCCCGGCAATCTTGATTCCAGCTTGTGCTTCTTCCAGCCCAGCGTTTCTCATGATGTACTCTGCATAGAAGTTAAATAAGCAGGGTGACAATATACAGCCTTGACGTACTCCTTTTCCTATTTGGAACCAGTCTGTTGTTCCATGTCCAGTTCTAACTGTTGCTTCCTGACCTGCATCCAGGTTTCTCAAGAGGCAAGTCAGGTGGTCTGGTATTCCCATCTCTTTCAGAATTTTCCACAGTTTATTGTGATCCACACAGTCAAAGGCTTTGACATAGTCAATAAAGCAGAAATAGATGTTTTTCTGGAACTCTCTTGCTTTTTCATGTTTTTAAATGAGGTTAAACAGCTTTCCATATATACTTCTTTAGCTATTTGTATTTCCTCATTCTTGTTTAAAATCTTTGCCCATACTGCTATTGAGTTTGTCACTTCATTAATTTGTAAGAGTTCTTTTTACTTACTCATATGGATCCTTTTTCTATTCTATATATTGGCTGTAGTTTGTGGGGTTTTTTTTTTTAGCATGTTTCTTTTTATTTTTTAATTTATTTTAATTGGAGGCTAATTACTTTACAATATTGTGATAGTTTTTGCCATACTTTGACATGAATCAGCCATAAGTGTGCATGTGTTCCCCTGTCCTGAACCGCCCCCCACTTCCATCCCCATCCCATCCCTCTGGGTTGTCCCAGTGTACTGACTTTGAGTGTCCTGCTTCATGCATTGAACTTGGACTGGTTATCTATTTCATATATGGTAACATACATGTTTCAATGCTATTCTTTCAAATCATCCCACCCTCATCTTCTCCCACAGAGTTCAAAAGTCTGTTCTTAATGTCTGTGTCTCTTTTGCTATCTTGCATATAGGGTTGTCATTACCATCTTTCTAAATTCCATATATATGCATTAATATACTGTATTGGTGTTTTTCTTTCTGACTTACTTCACTCTGTATAATAGGCTTCAGTTTCATCCACCTCATTAGACTGACTCAAATGCATTCTTTTCTATAGCTGAGTAATGTTCCATTGTGTGTATGTACCACAGCTTTCTTATCCATTCATCTGCTGATGGACATCTAGGTTGCTTCCATGTCCTAGCTATTGTAAACAGTGCTGCAATGAACATTGGGGTACACGTGTCTCTTTCAGTTCTGGTTTCCTTGGTGTGTATGCCCAGTAGTGGGATTGCTAGGTCATATGGCAATTCTATTTCCAGTTTTTTTAAGAAATTTCCACACTGTTCTCCATAGTGGCTGTACTAGTTTGCATTCCCACCCACATTATAAGAGGGTTCCCTTTTCTCCACACCCTCTCCAGCATTTGTTGCTTGTAGGCATTTGGATAGCAGCCATTCTGACTGGCGTGAGATGGTACCTCATTGTGGTTTTAATTTGCATTTATCTGATAATAAGTGATGTTGAACATCTTCTCATGTGTTTGTTAGCCATCTGTATGTCTTCTTTGGGGAAATATCTGTTTAGTTCTTTGGCCCCTTTTTTGATCAGGTAATTTATTTTTCTGATATTGAGCTGCATGAGCTGCTTGTATATTTTGGAGATTAATTCTTTGTCAGTTGTTTCATTTACTATTATTTTCTCCCATTCTAAAGGCTACCTTTTCACCTTACTTAATGTTTCCTTCATTGTGCAGAAGCTTTTAAGTTTAATTAGGTCCCATTTGTTTATTTTTGCTTTTATTTCCATTACTCTGGGAGGTGGGCCACAGAAGATCTTGCTGTAATTTATGTCAAAGAGTGTTCTGCCTATGTTTTTCTCTAGGAGTTTTATAGTTTCTGGTATTACATTTAGATCTTTAATCCATTTTGAGTTTATTTTTGTGTACAATGTTAGAAAGTGTTCTAGTTTCATTCTTTTACAAACAGTTGACCAGTTTTCCCAGGACCACTTGTTAAAGATATTGTCTTTTATCCATTGTATATTTTTGCCTCCTTTGTCAAAGATAAGGTGTCCATAGGTGTGTGGATTTATCTCTGGGCTTTCTATTTTGTTCCATTGATGTATATTTCTGTCTTTGTTCCAGTACCATACTGTCTTGATGACTGTAGCTTTGTAGTAGAGTCTGAAGTCAGGCAGGTTGATTCCTCCAGCTCCATTCTTCTTTCTCAAGATTGCTTTGGCACTTTGAAGTTTTTTGTATTTCCATACAAATTGGGAAATTATTTGTTCTAGTTCTTTGAAAAATACCATTGGTAGCTTGATAGGGATTGCATTGAATCTGTATATTGCTTTGGGTAATACTCATTTTCACTATATTGATTCTTCTGATCCATGAAAATGGTATATTTCTCCATAAATTTGTGTCATTTTCAATTTCTTTCATCAGTGTTTTATAGCTTTCTCTATATCAGTCCTTTGTTTCTTTAGGTAAATTGATTCCTAAAGTATTCCTTTAGGAATTCCTAAATTTGTATAGGAATTATTTATCCTAAGTAAATTCCTGAATTTATTCCTAAAGTGTTCCTCTAAGTATTTTATTCTTTTTGTTGCAATGGTGAATGGGATTGTTCCCTTAAAAATGTAGTTTGTGTTTTAACTTTGTTTATGGTGTCTTTATGACAATCACATATGTCAGTCTTTATGGAATTTTTTAAATGTTCTCCTTTATTTTGATCCAATATTTTAAAGATTTTGTTTATTATATATGGCTCTTTATTCCATCTGGAATTTGTTTATATATGTGACATAGTGCCCACATTTTATTCTTGTAAAATGGATACTTTTCAGTATCATTATTAAACATTCCTTCTTTTTTCTGATGGTTTGAAGTACCACCTTTATTATATTCCAAATTACATGTATACAAGAGTATTTCAGATTTTGTTTGTTTCTTTGATATATCTGCCTATTCCTGCACTGAGTTTATACTTTTAGAATAGAATTTCATAGTATGCTTGATATCTGATAGAAGAAATATTCTTTATTTTTTACTCTTTGTTTTTGTAAAAGTGTTAAATTCAATTTTTTCTCATTTTAGTCGTCACATGAATTTTAGGATCAGCTGGTCAAGTTCCATTTCAACTGATATTACAGTAGCTCATAGAGTAAAATATTTATCATAGGAAGTCTTCCCAATCTGAAGCTGTTCCTTCCATTTTCTTGAGGCCTTTTTAAAAATAGTTTTCTTTATATGAGTCTTGGAAATGTCTTGTATTTATTTCTAATGTCATAGTTTTTGTTTCTTCTGGGTTTGAAATCTTTTTCCATTGCACTGATTGTTAGAATGTACCAGTTAGGAAAGTATATGGCCACAAACAACAGAAAGCCAACTATGGCTTAAAGAAACAGGAGTGTATTTTTGTCACATAACAAAAAGCCAGAGGTAAGCAGTTGCCAGGGGATCTGTCTCTTTTGCGTCTTGTACCTTTATCTTCAAAAGATGCCCACTGCACCACTAGCCCCCAGTCAGCATTCAGACCAGAAAGAGAAAGAGAAGGGAGAGGAAAGCTGAAAAGTCTGTACCAAGAAGGCACAAGCTCCTCCAGAGACATGGCCCACTTCTCAGTAGCTTGCCACTCCACCACCTCCAGGTGGCAAGGAAGGCAGCAGGGGTGAAGAGGGATGAGCATGGGGGTTAGGTTGGCCAAACAGCAGTGACTCCACACCTGGCTTGTACTATAGCTACTGATTTGTGTCTGTTGATCTTCCATCAGCTGCCATCCTAAACATTCTCATTAATTTGAGGAACATTTCAATTGACTCCCTTGCATTGTCCAGGTATATGCCTACAAATAATGACTGTGTCTCTCCCTTTCAGGAGCTCTACCTCCTTTTTTCAGAATATTTTTTCTTTTTGGTCTAATTGCACTGGGTAGTAGCCTATTTTGGTCTTAGGAGGCAATCGCCTTTTATGTCTTTTTGAAGATATTCATCAGAATAAATTTTTTGTTTTCTTTCATTCCCTTAATGATCTTTAATTCTCCGGGAAGCTCTTCATTATTGTTTCTGTTGTTAAATGCTGCTAATTTTCCTTCAGTATCTGGTAAGCCTCCTTGTTTATTTAACATAAATAATGATGAAAAGACTAGATTCATTAATATAAGCAGTTCATATAGATCTCCTCTGAAGCAGAATCCACCTGTTTCCCCTGCCTGAGGGGGCTGGCAGACCAGCAGGCTTTGTTTGAGGTGTACAGGCTTGGAGCAGCAGGCTACAGGCGGGTGGCACCTTCAATCACTGCCTAGGAGAGGAGGGTGGGCCAAGTTTTGATGCTGAGGGAGGCAGTGCATTTGCCTCCAGACAGAGGTCCCTCCCCATCATATATTCCCCTTCCCTGTCTGTCCTAAAGGTCTGGAGTTACTTATATTCCACCTTTCTCCTTTTTCAGTGCCTTGCACCCACATGGGATGCCCCTAGATAGGATATTTCTTGAGAGAAATGTTCTGAGGGTTTAGCTGGGGGGTTAAAAGCAGCCCTGCCAGTAGCTCTGCATAAACAAAAGAAAAGGGACATCTGCCAAGGGCAGTTCTTTAGTGAACTCTGAAGTTCTCTCCGGGGCCTCCTCTTAAGAATGAGACTTCTCTAAATTTGTACTTCTCTCCAACTCCTGGTTTGGACTGTTTCTTTCCCTTGGATCCTGTTCTCAGTCAATGCCATGCATCCCCTTTGCTTTTCTATCTTCTAGGGATTCTTTGGAATTTCTTGTCTGCTGACAAAATTTTTATTTTATTTTTTTAGTATGCTCATGAATGTATTCTGTTAAAATATATGTCTTTTTAGATATTTCAGGGATTGTGGCCAGGAGTAGATGTGTGTCTTTTGTCCTCCACCTTGATCCACACTTCTCTGGAGAGATACTTAAAAAATCGTTTACATGTGGCCAATTGACTGTCCCTCCCAAAGCAAACAAAATGCAGCTGTGTGGTGATTAATTGTTAAGTAACCATTCTGTACTCTGTAAATCTTTCAATAATAAAAACACTGTCCATTGAGATTAACATATACACACTGCTGCTGCTGCTAAGTTGCTTCAGTCATGTCCGACTCTGTGCGACCCCATAGACGGCAGCCCACCAGGCTCCCCTGTCCCTGGGATTCTCCAGGCAAGAACACTGGAGTGGGTTGCCATTTCCTTCTCCAATGCATGAAAGTGAAAAGTGAAAGTGAAGTCGCTCAGTCGTGTCTGACTCCTAGTGACCCCATGGACTGCTGCCCACCAGGCCCCTCGGTCCATGGGATTTTCCAGTCAAGAGTACTGGAGTGGGTTGCCATTGCCTTCTCTATATGTAAAATAGGTAACTAGCAAGGACCTACTGTATAGGACAGGGAACTGTACTTAATATTTTATAGTAACCTAAAAGGGAAAAGAATCTGAAAAAATGGATATGTATGTATGTATAACTGAATGGCTTTGCTGTATACCTAAACTAACACAACATTGTAAGTCAACTCTACTTCAATTTTTTAAAAAAGAATCTAAGTTTATCTCCAGTATTCTAAGATCTCATTCATCCTCTAAAATTCAGCTGTCAGCCAATTTTTTTCTTAAAAACCCTTACAAAAATAGCAAAAAAAACCCAGTCAGTTTGATGTACAGTGATGAATTTTTAAGCTTCTTTTTTTTTTAAGAAATAAATGTTGATATTTTAAAGCACTGATTCAGTATTTCTCAAAATGCCACACACACCTACCCATTTATCTTTATTCTGTGTGCTTATCTCATCTTGGGTACAATTTTTTCCTAAAAAAAATTTTTTTTAAGTAGGCATTTTCTGACAATACAAAATTTCCCAAATGTGATGTTTAAATAACATTGATACCTGGGAATTATTAAAAGAAGTTCGGTTCTCTGTATTTTGTTATTGTTCTCTCTTTTCCTTTCTTTTGGATGGGGTAGAAGAATCTTCTGCTTTCTTCAGAAATGAACTTGTCCATTAAAGGAAGCTGTTGTATTACCATAACAATATATTTTCATTTATATTCAGCTCATTTCCAGAAGTGACTGTCTGTCTAGCAGGAAAGCCCTGGAAGCTCAACTAATGACCAGATTGAAAATTTTCACTACAAGATGAGGACTAACTTCCTTGTTGACTTTGGGGATGTAGGATCAAGTTTTAATCACCATAAACTCATGGCAGAATCTGTAGTTATATTTGAAAATAAAAAGGAATGGAACATGCTGTTTCAGTGATGGGCTCTGGTTTCTCATCCTCAAAAATGTGATGCTTATCATATTAAAATGCTAAAAAATCATGCCACATGAAACAAGCATCCAAAGATTCTAAGCAGAACACCATACCCTGAAATTAGTCAAATTAAATGGCAGCTATAATTCAAAGCTTTTCTAATATAATATTGCCAAAGATTCTACACCTTCTTAATTCTCTCTACTTATTTTATTTGGAAGGGGCAGTAGCAGTATAACCTATGGTATAGATGAGACTCAGCTGGTAAAGAATCTGCCTGCAATGCAGAAGACCCTGGTTTGATTCCTGGGTTGGGAAGATCCCCTGGAGAAAGGATAGGGTACCCACTCCAGTTTTCTTGGGCTTCCCTTGTGGCTCAGATGGTAAAGAATCCATCTGCAATGCAGGAAACCTGGGTTCAATCCCTGGGTTGGGAAGATCCCCTGGAGGAGGGCATGGCAACCCACTCCAGTATTCTTGCCTGGAGAATCCCATGGACAGAGGAGCCTGACGGACTACAGTCCATGGTGTTGCGAAGAGTTGGACATGACTGAAGGACTAAGCACACAGAAATTATTAAATAGCTCAGTACAACAGACTTTGCCAACAAAGGTCCATCTAGTCAAGGCTGTGGTTTTTCCAGTGGTCATGTATGGATGTGAGAGTTGGACTGTGAAGAAAGCTGAGCACCGAAGAATTGATGCTTTTGAACTGTGGTGTTGGAGAAGACTCTTGAGAGTCCCTTGGACTGCAAGGAGATCCAATCAGTCCACCCTAAAGGAGATCAGTCCTGGGTGTTCATTGGAAGGACTGATGTTGAAGCTGAAACTCCAATACTTTGGCCACCTGATATGAAGAGCTGACTCATTGGAAAAGACCCTGATGCTGGGAAAGGTTGAGGGCAGGAGGAGAAGGGGACGACAGAGGATGAGATGGTTGGATGGCA
The DNA here is from genome assembly GCF_029378745.1 of Bos indicus. NCBI lineage: Eukaryota > Metazoa > Chordata > Mammalia > Artiodactyla > Bovidae > Bos > Bos indicus. The sequence continues at coordinate 46,563,294 of NC_091780.1, forward strand.
TCATCGACTCGATGGACATGGGTTTGGGTGGAGTCCGGGAGTTGGTGATGGACAGAGAGGCCTGGCGTGCTGCGATTCATGGGGTTGCAAAGAGTTGGACACGACTGAGCGACTGAACTGAACTGAACTGACAACAAACTTACAAATAGTAACAAGTATCCCTTAGCTTTTACTTTCAGGACCTATTAGTTTACTATTAGTGACTTAGAAATATATTTCCTAAGAGGAAGGGAAGTTATTAAATACGTAAGTATGACTCAGTTCATGTTGGCCTAGTTTGTAAGCTAGAGTTTGGAGGGAGAATAAATTGAACTATTTGCTAAATGGGGTTTTAGAATTATTCTAGAGGAAACAATAATTTCACATGTGGTTTTCACTCTGATAAGTTTTCGATTATGGATTCTACATTTATTACCAAGGGTTTGGTATACTTAGAACTGGATACCCCAGTGGCCAAGCGAGAATGAGTCTTTGGACAAACACTCTTGTTGGGCCAGAAATACTGTCAGAATTTCCTCAAAAAAGCAGTCTGAATGTTTGTCTTTATTCTAATTTAAATCACATGGTGATTTGCTAAGGCTTTAAAAATGCAGTTTAATCCTGTTCAATTTCCAAAGAGGGGTGAACATATAATGAAATGAATTAACTAGGCCAATCATAATGAAACACTGGAGAAAACCAGACTCACTCACCATATGCCAAGGGTTTTGCAAATAGATCTCATCCTGCCTGATCTTTGTGTGGGGGTGGGGGTGGGGAGGTGGTAACTGGGGGAGGTAAGATATCATTTAAAGAAGGAGCATTACTCCTTTCAGGAGATCTGTTCATATGACTTTCAACAACGCATCAACCCAAGATGTTGTATTGTGTGAGTAGCTAAATTTTTCTGGGAGCTGAGGACAAAATTTGAAGCCACAATACAGCAGCCTCTTCTCATCTCATACTTGGCTAGAGGTGACACTGTTATTCTCTCTGGGAATAATTTGTTCATCTGGAAAAAACCAAAACAGCATTGTATCTGGAACAATCACTGGGCATTCTCTAAACTCAAGTTAAGAAATGCTGCTTTGAAGCAGGGCAATAAGAAAGCATTAAAATGAGAGGATCCAGAGTAAGCCATCATAGCTCTAAAGGTCAGCTTTGCTACTGATTACTCATGTGGCCTTGGAGCTAAGTGAAGTTATGAGTGACTTGACTTCAACAAACTTTGGTTTTTCTCATCTGTAAAACGGGGAAAATAACCTCATGCAGTTGAGGTTAGGATTAAGTTAGATAAGTAAAGTGCATAGCGCACTTCATGATGCATGGTTAATGTTTGGTGAACATTAACAATCGTTAGTTCTGTTATTATTAAAATCATCAAAAATACTACAGTTTTCTTCATGCAACAAATACTGTGCATTCACTGTGTGTGAAACATTGCTAGAGACTGGGAATCAAGACTTCCATCTCTGTTGGCTACAGATGTCAATTTCTGCTTGCTGATCTTACCTTAAAGACAGCACTTTACTGTGCATTGTTCACTTTTAGAGATTAGCCCATAGCCACATTGCAAAAAATGTGAAGACTCATGCATTTTAGTTATGCTTAATGAATGACTACAGCAACAACCAAGAAACTGAAGTACACTTTAATTGACTTCTGTCTTATATAAAATATGGGTAGTTGGGTTTCAGTCGGCACTGTAAAAGGAATAAAGGGGCTGGTGTCACATGCTTCTGTGATTTTTTTGCACAGATTATGATTTTTATTTTTTTCCCCTCTCCCTTTTAAACACGATATGCACTGAGATTTTCATGTACATAGCTACACCTTCTAAGATGCAGGGCTTGCCTCCATATGAACGTGGAATCCCCTTGCCAGTTATGTTTGCTCATGCATCTCTAGCAGCTGGAGGAAGAATCAGATCAGGCTCTGGGGGGCAAGCTATGTCCCACTCACGCCCCCCGAGAGACTGCACTTTGAGGTCCACCTTCCCAGAGAATGCGCTTGACAGCACGGTGACTGTGGGCTGGGGACTTGTCTCGGCTTCCCATTAATCTCTGAAGATGGAAGGGTAATCCTTTCACAAATATGGGAATGGGGGCTGCTCTGAGGCTGGCAAATAATAAACAATGAGGGCTTTTTTTTTTGTCCTGGATTCCTCCAGCCCTCCTCTCTGCAGTCCTTAGCCCTCGTCTTCCTCTCTGAAGGATTTAAATGGAATGACCTTAATTCTCGCTTTGTTTGCACTCTATCTTTTAAGGAGCTGCAATGAAGACCAAGACAAACAGTAGATTAACAGTGGTACCTTTTATAAAGCTGATTAGTTCCTAAAATATGCTGAGAGGAAACAAAACCAGAAAGGAAAAAAAAAAAAAAAAGAAAGTGGAATGGGGGCTGAGACAGAAGCCTTTGTCGGTGAGTTTGAAATAGCTCTGTTCCTTTCTATGACTGCAGATATTGACCTTCCAGTAAAATATTTCCTTTGTGTGTGAAGGCTTTGCTAGGATAGGATTTATAGTACTAAGCAGGTGCCTGGTAAGTGTTTCTAAACAAATATTACTTCACTGCCTAATTTTGGTTTAAGGGGAGAGTGGTACTAGGGATGAATTCAGAAATCATTTGATGATGGCTCATCTGCTGCTCCTGGTTAGCAGGGCCTATCAAGTGGCTGACAGCATAAAATCAGAATTCCAAAGATGCTGTTCCATGTGGAGTCATTAAGAGGAACATGGCCTCCTAAAATCTCCTTCAGCCCCTCTGGATTTGAAGGAATTTACAGAGAAACTTCCCAGACACCTCAGCTATATCCAAATGAAAGCCAAAGCAGAGTATGGCAGATCTGAAAGTGGGTCTCTGGAATTATAGTGGGTTACTGAAATTGTTCGATTTAATTTAAAGTTAAATAAAACTGTGAAAGGCTCAGGCGCGTTAATAAGATGATCCATCTGCTTATAATAATAGGATAATTCACATCTTCATTGTCAGAGCAGAAAGCCTCTGATAAGGTCAATCATTAAACTCAATATGTTTCATTCTTTGGTGCTGTGTCACTTAGATTCTCAGCGCCACTTGTCTGTCCTTCTATTCCACTATGCACCTATATTGGAAATTTAGCTCCATTAGGTAGATGCTTGCACCATTATGAAGCCTGATTCCATCATTTTCCAAGTGCCAAGCCATTTAAATACAGTGCAGTCTTTGGTCATATTTAATCCAAACATTTACATACATCCAGCTCCTTCTTATCTTTTTAAATAGAATGCAGGGCTTATTTTTAAATTACATCCTCATTCATGTTCTATGAAAGCCTCAAGAGAAACCGTCCATGGGATTTAAATTCTGGTCTACAGGTGCTGCTTCCAGTTCCTGGCCTTTAAATCCTGGCGCCAGCATAATTCTGGGCATGACTTCCCTGTGATGAGGTGGAAAAGATGTAACAGAAACAGCCATTTTTTTTCCTCTCCCAGGAATTACACTACACTGAAATATGCTGTAACTTTTGCTTTCTTCTCTATTTATACCCAATTTTAAAAACATTTAAAAGTAAGAGTCCCCAGAAAAGAGACATCAGTGGGAAGTTAGGATGCTTGAAATGAGGCAAGTGCTTACCCAAAACTGAGGTGTGTGTGATTTCTTTCACCATGTGGGGTCAGTGAGACTTACATCTATGTGCCAGAGGTTTCTGATGTTACAGTGAGTCCCTCCATGACTTGTGTCCTATGACTAATACCAACCTGTCTCACACTCCTGAATCATCCATGGTTCCCTAAGGTTGTTGAGACTATCATTTCCACCAGTTTCCTCTTCTGCTGGTTTCTAGTATCAACTATTCAATTCAGCTCTCGTAACCAATGCAGAGATGCCCTGAAGGAATAGACACTAGCTTTTTTCAACTATTACTTTGCAGATACTAGTTCAATAAAAAATAATCTTTTGCTGATTTGGAAAAGCAGTTGGACAAAATGACTTTTTGCTTAAACAATTTGCTCTCAACCTACTTTATCTTGTTCCATACTTAAAAAAAAAAAATCCCTGACAATACAGTGAGATTCCCCAAATGATCAAAACAGTGTAATTGTGTTGGGTGCATGTCTTGGCTAGGCTCCCGTTTGTTCCCACTCACCTAGAGAGCTCATGGATAAGCCTGAGAGGTTGGTGTGCATGTGCGCGTTTTAACAAATTTTCAAAAGTTGCCATGGGGAGAGAATAGAAAGAAAGCCCTTCAGAAAGAAAATTATTTTCACAGCATCGTCACCAGAAAAACACCCCCCGCAATGGATATCTCTGAAGGTCGGCTGCCCTCTGAACTAATTGGAGGAGGAGGCAGGGAGCGCTTTGAGATTTGCTCACCTTTTATAATGGGTCTCAGAGAAGTGATCAGTAGCCAAACGCTTTCTGCCATGAGTGGTTTGGGCACTCTCTAAGCAAAGGAAAAGGCTCCTCCAGTTTCTTCTTGTTCATGTCCCTGAGAGAGGTCACCACCTTCCCTCTTTTACTTGCCACTTCTGATTATTGGGTAGGTTCTGCTCCAAAAGTCATCTTTTGTTGCGAGGACATTCATCTTCTCCCCTGTGATGAAATGCTCGCTGAGAAGGAGGGGTGGAAGCAGGAAAACTGATCTCAAAAGCCTCAAGATCACAGGCGAAGAGCATTATTTATAGACCTGTACTGAAAATCAACTTCAATCTGCGTGAATGCACTACATTAAACCAATAACAGACAACAAGCTTGTGAATATTTGGCAGGATGATGAAATCGGCCATAGCCCATGTGCTGAGGGGACCGGGGGGAGCACTGTCTGGGAAGGGTTGGTGCTCTTCCTTTGGAGTGTGCTGTGATTGCTAGCTGGTTTCCACAGATCCTTGCTGAATATTATGCCATTAAACAGTATGAAAGAAAATCAAAATATATGTTTACGGGGGTACTAAATAGTAAGTGCCCTTTCAAATGCTCTTTAATGGCTAGGCTTTAAAGTCGTCCTGGAGCACCCTCAGAAAGCGAGAGCAGCAGGTTTTGCAGATTTCTGTGGCTGTAAACCACCACGAGATGCTGAATGAAAGTGCGCTGGGATTTATGAACACCCGCACTCTGTACCCTTAAAGGCATATTCCCAAAGACAAAACAGCCCTCTGTCCTGTCTATTCTTTTTATTACTATTATTGAAGTGTATTTGATTTACAATGTTGTGTTAGTTTCAAGTGTACAGCAAAGTGATTCAGTTATATACACATTCATTTTTTTCAGATTATTTTCCCTTGTAGATTATTAAAACTACTGAGTGTAGTTTCCTGTAGTAGGTCCTTGTTGGTTATCTGTTTTAAATACAGTAGTGTGTTTTATGTACAGTATATAAATTCTTGAATTTTAGTTTTCACTGAAATACAGTGATTTCTCATTGTATTTTTCAGAGCTGTATTTTTCTCAGAACTTGAGTGACAATTGATGTTTGGCTTGACGTAATAGTGAATATACTTCCTGGGGCAATTGAAGAAGGAATATATGTTTGGATAGCAATAGATTAAAGCAATTTCTAAATAAGAAAATGTATTTTGCCATGTAAAAATGCAGATATAATTGAGCATTTCTAGACTAAGTGCAATTCTTGTAGTATATTGTAGATTGTATATTATGTTATGTTAAATGTACTGGGGCTCCATATATAAACAGACACCCAGGCCAAGATAACAGAAAAGGAAGTCCAGAAATAAACCAAAAAAGTAATGTACTTTAACATCTGGAAAGGAAACATCTCAAACCAGTGTAGGGGAGGGCAAGGGGGAGATTTTTTTATTCTATAACTAGTATAAGATAATTGGATAGCCATCAGAAAAAAAAAAAAAAATCAAAAGTTAGATGTGTCCTTATACCATGTTCAAGGATTAAGTTAAGAAAAGGTAAAGATTTTTTTTAAATGAAGAAGAGGAAAGAAACTAGACAAGCACTACAGAAATGCATGGGAGAGCTTCTTTGTTGGAGTTTTTTCTTGGCATGGGGATGGGAGAGAAGAGACAGGGAGAAACCATAAAAGATTTGTATGACCACATAAAAGCCAGAACTTCTGCATGGAAAAGTCCTTATGCAAAATCAAAAGACAATGAATTGGGGGAAATATTTGCAACCCATAACACAACATAGCATAAATTTTTCAAAAACATAAAGAGCTCATAGTAATCAATAAGAAAATATCAATACCTGAAATATGGGCAAAGTATCTCAAGTGAAAATTAACAGGGAAATAAATGCAACTGGCTTTGAAACATATGAAAGATATTTGACTTCACTAATAACAGAAATTTAAATTAAAACTGTAGGGTTGCCCTGGTTTTTTTAACTATCAGATTGGCAGAATTTCAAAAGTTTAATATTACCCTTTGTTGGGAAGGTATGAGGAAATGAGTACTTTTGTACACTGTTGATAGGAGTGTAAATTGGAATCGCTTCTATAAAGTGAATTTGACAATATTCATCAAAGTTACAAATGCAAATTTTTTTAACCTAGAAATTTCACCTCTGGGATTCTATCACTTATATATATTTGCATACATATAAAATGACATACACAAGTTTATAAAAGCAAAATAATGAGAATAACCTGAATATCCATCAATAGAGACTGATAAAATTAATTATAGAACATAAGGGAAATCGATCCTGAATATTCATTAAAAGGACTGATGCTGAAGCTCCAATACTTTGGCCACATGATGAGAAGAGATCACTCATTGAAAAAGACCCTCATGCTGAGAAAGAGAAGGGGGCAACAGAGGCTGAGATGGTTGGATGGCATCACTGACTCAATGGACATGAGTTTGAGCAAACTCTGGGAGATAGTGAAGGACAGGGAAGCCTGACATGCTGCAGTCCATGGGGTCACAAAGAGTCAGACGCGACTTAGTGACTAAACAACAACAATGGAATATTATACTATTATAAAAGGAAAAAGGAGGAGGAATGTCTCTATGTTCTGATACAGAAAGACAACCAGATACAGTGTCAAGTGTGAATAGCAGGCTAACATTTGTGAATGCAAGAGGTAAGAGAAGAATCTCTGTCAGTATTTTCTAATATTTGCATAAAGAAATTCCAGAAAACTACAAAAGAATCTAATAATAATGGCTGTGGAGGATTAAGAGAGAACTACATTTCAGGTGTGGGAGGGAAATTTGTCATAATAAATCTTTTAATCTTTTTAAATTATATTTTACCAAGTATTCCTACTTAAAACTTTATATCATTAAGAACTAAATTAAACAGTTAAATAAAAATTAAACTAGATCATTTCAAGTTCAAATAAAACAAATGAAAAAGTTCACAGGAAAATTGTACCAATGCTAATGAAAGTAATTGCTGATTTGTGCAGATATATGTCTAGCAATGTAATGATGAACAAAGATTAAGAGTGTTTTTTTTTTTTAGGAACTGTTATTAATTTGGTCCCTGTCTATAATGTATCCCTTATTTATATGCTATATCTCTCCATTTTCTGGTTAAAAATCTAGAAAATTAAAAATTAAGAATGATTATATTTATATTGGTTAGCTTCAAAAAACCATTTAAATAAAAATTTTTTTTTTTTTTTTAGTAATCCCTCATCTTTAAAAACTTATTTCCACATTCCCAAAGTAGAAATTGGCCCCAACACTATCTCACCACCAAAAGAAAATTTGCCCAACTCTTCCATTTGGCTTCAGTCCTAACTTCCACCATGCTATCTTGGGGTTAAACAGAACGTAAGGTTAAAGTAGCAGAGCCTCGAGAATCAAAGAGTTGATGCTACAATTGTATAGTTAAAAACTATATTTACTCTAAATTGCAAAATGGTAGGTATTGTATGTGATGTTTAAGTTGCAGCGATTGTTCTAGTAATAAATGTAATATTCAGCAGCATTTTCATAGATTACTCAGTTCATCATTAGTGCTATTTTGCCTCTTTATAATAATGTGCACTTTCCTTTAGAAAGAGCTTGGTTATTTCTTTGGTTGGGCCTATTTGCTCCTTTTTTATGTGAGATTTTTCAATACTATGAAATGATGCAGAGCAAAAAAGGTCCATCCACTTCACTTGTGTTGCCTCCTGCGTTACCTAAACCACAACAGAACAATGACAGACAACAGAGCCTTTCTCCTCGCTAACAATTCAGTCACCATGACAACCAGCAGAAGAACGTTGGGCCAGAAAAAAGCATTGAGCTTGAGGGACTAGACTAATCAAAAAATGGAATAACATGGCAACAATTACACTGATGAGTGAGAGGGAAGCTACAGATGCATCCAGACACCTATGGCACCACAGACTCAACGCATTCAGCGTTTCGTGTTTAGTGTCTTGTGTTTCTGAGAGCAGGTAAATAGACAAGATCGAATTGTGTAACAGAATGTCAGTGCTCTAGTTAAATAGAAAATTCCTTTCCTTTGGCTGTGCTACTTCAAGCGCATTGAAGAGGGTTTAGGGGAGATGAGGTTTTGAAGTGAAATGTGTAATAGATACAATATGAGTGCCACAAGGCAACGTTATTTAGTTTTAAAAAAGTAAACTGGGGTATGTCCCCCCCACTTCTTTTTCTCAAATATATAGGCACAAATAAAGGGAGAATGCTGCTGGATTGGTGACTGACACTGTCTTAAACCTCAGCTTCTTGTCAGGAACCACCTCCCTTAACATGGTTCTGCACTATATTGATTTCTATTGACAAAATCATGCACCATGATTTTTTAAAATTGTTTTATTGAAGTATTGTTAATTTACAATATTGTGTGAATTTCTGCTGTACAGCAAAGTGATTCACCTCTACATATATATGTGTGTGTGTGTATATATATATATTCTTTTTCATATTCTTTTCCATTGTGGTTTATCACAGGGTATTGAATATAGTTCCCTGTGCTGTACAGTAGCACCGGTTGTTTATCTATTCTATATATAGTAGTTTGCATCTGCTAATCCCAAGCTCCCAATCCATTCCTGCACATACCCCGAACCCCCAGCAACTGCAAGTCTGTTCTCTGTGTCTGTAGTTCAAGCACCACGATTTAAGCTGTGCACTTCTAATGTCTGGAGGAAGTTAAGCTGAAAGGGACAGGATGGTTCTGTGGGGCAGATAACAGGAGCAGAGGTGTATATTCTACTCATGTCCTGCCTTAACCTCCTTAGAATTCCCTCCCTCCCTGAGGAGGTTAGTATAATGTATGTTTCTTTTAAAGCATTTACCCTGGCCTCACTTATGCATTGCGCGCAGGTGTACTTTTTGGGTTGTAAATCAGTTGGGCATACACTGACCTGTGCTTCAGCTTCTCTGATTACATTTTCTCACAATGTTTGTACTTTTTATTATGTGTTGTGCTTACTTACTTTGGTGGGTGTTTTTTAGTGAATCACATTATCTGGTCTTGATTTATCAAAAGCAAAGTTTCCTTCCCCTCCCCTAAGCAGAAAAATTCAAATTAGAATAAGTTTGTTAAATCATAAATAGGAACTGATAGCCTCCTCTCCAAAAAAAGGTGAAAATTTTGAAATATTGTCATTTCCAGAGAGAAATTCCTCATAGAGGAATGAGATCTAACTTTTAAGTTGCTTAGTTTAAGTCATTTGGGTTATGGTAGGGTTGTAAAGCTCCAGTCTGCAGACGTTGAGCTAATTCCATCTGCACAGATTTCATAGACTATAGCATTTCCAGTTATCTGTCCTATAATTTAGTATATTTTCTTATTCTGACTCCTGTGACTCAGTTTGCCTGTCTAAAATGGGCTACTTTTTTTACTCTCTGCTAGTTGTTTTTTTTTTTTTAAGTATGGACAGGGGCAGGGTAGAAGAAGCAGCATAATGAATTTGCTCTGAGTCTATAAATAAATGTGTATTAATGAACTTTTCTATATGAATGAACAAGTTATCCTCTTTATTTTAGTCTTGGTGAAGCCAAAAGCTTCTAGGTAGAAATCGCTCTTTGGGAAGATGATTCTAAATTATTTTTCCTATGTTATTTTTCCTGCTGTTCAGGTGAAAGGATCAGCATGGTTAGAATTAGAATGATGACAGCCCACTTTGAAAATGTTCATTTATTCATAGTTCATCTACTTCTGTGAAGGCAAGTTACACTAGAAACGGAGTTCTACTCAGAGAGTCATTAATAGAAGCTGGAAGACAACCAAGAAACACGAAGTGATAGTTGAAGAAAAATTTATGTCAAGAAACCCTGCCCCCCCTCCCCCCAAAAAGAGTCCAGTTTCCAGCTCTGGGCTTTCCAGCAGCCAGGCAAAGAGAGAAACTGTCTGAATTACACAGCCCTCCTTGGCTAATCATAAGCATTGTGTTGGTTCTTTAAGAGGAGCAACCTTTTTCTGTTCCTGAACTCTTCCAGGTGGAATTTGTCCGGGAAATGGTGTGTAGGAGGCAGCCAATGAATTGCCACCAGAAGTGGACTTGCAGCAGAGGTGGGGATAGTTGCTCTGGAGGAGGGTTTGTGCTTCTGACTTTGGCTGATGTGCATTCTGAGTCAGGAGCAGAGAAGGGCCATTCTTTTCCTCTCTGTGATCGGGGAGGGATGAAGAAGTGGAAAGGAGAAAAGAACAATCTCTCCTGAACAGAAAAAAAGAGATCCCGGTCTCCCGGAAGGAACTTAGAATAAGGAACTTATTTGGAAACTACCCTGTAGAGGAGGACTTGAATTTGGCTCAAGTGGTACTTGGTTTCACTGACGACCTTGTTTTAAAGGTAAAGCAACAATGACTAGATATCAGAGGGGCTCAGTCCCAGGAGGGCCTCTTCCTTGAGGAAGTCCAGTAGAGCTGCTGCCAGATTTCTTTCCAATCTTGAATGAAAAGCAAGGGTTTTCTATGACATTCTTGTGAAAAAGGTGAGAAAACTAAATCAGCATTGTAGGAGATAAACAGTGGCGTCTTGAGCAGACCACACTTTACAAAAGCCAGATTTTATTTTAGACAACATAAGCGTGTTTGTTCTTTCCATACAGACTCTTTTACTGAACTTTGAAGAAAATCTGCTTATCAGTGTTAACAGCCTTGTCTGAGTTGCCAGATAAAAGGCCACAGCAATTGGAAGAAAGTTATCTTTAAAATGTTTCCATTATGCTTGGTGACAATGCCGCCTCCACTGAGGATTTCTCTAGTATGTATTTTTTTCCCTCTTTCCTATGGATGAAGCAAGAATCAAAAAGGACTTTTATCTCTGCCTCGGGAGAACAATACAGGCAAGCAAACACTGAGCTGGCATTGCATTAAGCTCTGAAGATCCTTTAGGGCACTGGTGACCCCATGCACGTGCATTAAGGCAAGAGTCCTTTAGTCTAGGAAATTCAACACAGTATGGTAATTCGTGCCTGACTCCCAAACAGAGTTTGTTCCTGTTTCATTCCTGTTCTTTTCTTTCTCTCAGTGGCTCCCACACTCAGGAGTATGTCTTAAGGGGAGAAATTCACTGAGGTTACAGATTAAGGGAAGCAGCAGCCCACTGGTTCCATTCACCCTCCCCCATGCCAAGGCGTCATTGTAGGATAAAGGCCAACAGTTAAGGGGTATTTACACTGCACAGGTGCCAGGTGAGTGCCCTCTTTCACATCGTGTACCCCTTGCTGCAGCCCCATGCCCAAGTTCCTATATTAATCTGGCATTCCTTCAACACAGTTTTGGAGGACCTGTGCTACAAGCCAGCTAACATAGTGCTAGATATTGAGGTTCCATGATAAATAAGATATGGCACCCTGCACAGAAATGGGAAAAATAACCAACAAAGCAGCTAAGGGATTACCCTAAGGAAGAAGTAGTATCTGAATGTGAAGTCACTTGTGTAATTCTGAAGGTCGTGCCCTTTCCTCCACATGGTGGTACTTTTCGCAACTGGTTCCTGCCTTCTGATTTGTGAGTTTCCTGAGGCTCAAAGCACTGATTAGGGGCTCAAGTCAAAGGTTGCCATATCTTAGCTGAGTGACCTTGGGAAAATCATTTAACCTCTCTAGCCTCAGTAATTATCTAAACAAGAAGTCTAATACCAGCCCCATCCTTACATTTTGAGGTTTAAATGAGATTTCATGCAAAAAGCCTTCAGCACTGTGCCCAGCACATAGTAAATGCTCAGTAGATTTAAAATTTGATTATCATCTTATTCTGTATGACTTTTACACTGAGGGACTTCTGGGACTGTTTGCTTTCACCTAGAATTAAAGTTTCTTCCCCTCCTTCCCTGGCTGGCTTTGCCTCATGGCTTGTCAGGGTTTCTGCTCTGACCTCAGGTGACATTTGTCATGATTTAGCCATTCAGACTAGGGTCCACAGGAGCAGAGATGGAGAAATGTCCTTGTGCTCTGGGGCACATGTACGACTTCATAGAATGTTTCCAGGAAGAGAGGAGCCTACAGAAGAGTTCTGAATTCTTGAGTTTTAGCATCTCTGATTCTTGATGCCTACAGAAGAATTCTGAAGAATTGAGTTTTAGCATCTCTGATTCTTGAGACTCACACAGGAGTCCATCACCATCTGTCCATGTCCATCTTTCTCTCTGGGCTGGGTAATGCATCAAGGAAATGACAGGCAACTCATCCTTGTCATTTTAGAGTTTGTCATGGTTAGCATACAGTAAGTGCTCATTAAATATTATGGACAGGGGTTCTCTGGTGGTCCAGTGGTTAAGACTCCATGCTTATGGTGCAGGGGACACAGGTTCAATCCCTGGTCAAGGAACTAAAATCTTACATGTTGTGGGGTCAAAAAACATGTGAATGAATGAAAGTGTGAAAATTGACCCCAAATTTCCATTTATTTGTTTGTTGCCTTTAAATGGATGCATTTCTGCTTTTCAAAAGAAACAGAAAAACATCTGCCAAAATGTAATATGAACAATGGTTTTCTCTGGGTGCTGAGATTGGCAGGTGATATTTTTTCTTTGTACTTCTAGAATTTTGTAGATTGATAACATTGAAAGCAGTTAATGGAAAAGCTTGGTATTCCTTGACCAAAGAGTGACATGATAGAGCTGGTGCCTCCGGAAGTTTAACATGATGGTGGAATGCAGCATGGTCCTTGCCCTATACTCCCCGGGCACTGAGCAGGCCACAGTTAATATCCCTTTGCAGTTCAAATTATGTCTGTCTTTCAGGGAGCTCTCAGCTCATTGAAGCCATCATGGCATTCAGCCTTCATTTAGGTGGCTGACATGGCCAGTCCCATTGGACTGGGATCAAGAAGATTATGCCCTTGACCCAAGTTTAAGGTCCCATATTCTGCTCTCCTACAATCTAACCTTCTATACCATCGCTCACAGTGATGACTTACTTCTCCCACTCCCCACCACTGGTGCAAATCCTCATTGATATATGCAATCAGCAGGAGCCAGGATACCTAATTATGTTTAGTTTACAAGCAATGTCATTCTTAATGGCTTAAGGTTTTGTTCTTTTTCCTTTCCTCTGTGGCAATTGACTCTCTCATAACTGGTGTTTTTAAGCAATGATTTGCATACTCTTACCTCTTCTTCAAAATTAGATTGGACATGAAGATACATTATGTAGACTCTGAGCTCGGTTGCTTCCAAACTGGGCTGTGAAGTGGCTGTAAATGTTATGAGCCACTGAAGGACAAGTTCAGGCCAATCCTTTCCCCTTTGACCCCACGGGTTATTTTGAAAGCTGCCCGCTAAATCACGCTGTCAGTTGGGTCTACACAGAATAACAGCTGTGCCTCTGACTGCATATTCAATGTCTGGCCAGTAGGTTATTTGGCTTATTGAGGATCAACAGCACAAGGCTTACCCTCTCAGGCCACCATGGTTCTTTATCTGGACAGAACTATTGTTGAGGAGACAGCATTCTAGATTAGGAAGAACGGGGTTGGTCTCACAGGTGCGGCAAATTTATAAATGGAGTTAGTCTTGCTAGATTTTCAGTTCAGTTCACTCAGTCATGTCCCACTCTTTGTGACCCCATGGACTGCAGCATGCCAGGCCACCCTGTCCATCACCAACTCTCGGAGTTTGCTCAAACTCATGTCCATTGAGTCAGTGATGCCATCCAACCACCTCATTCTCTGTCGTCCCCTTCTCCTCCTGCCTTCAGTTTTTTCCAGCATCAGGATCCTTTCAAATGTGTCAGTTCTTCACATCAGGTGGACAAAGTATTGGAGTTTCAGCTTCAGCATCAGTCCTTCCAATGAATATTCAGGACTTATTTCCTTTAGGATGGACTAGTTGGATCTCCTTGCAGTCCAAGGGACTCTCAAGAGTCTTCTCCAACACCACAGTTCAAAACCATCAATTCTTTGGCACTCAATGTTCTTTACAGTCCAACTCTCACATCCATACATGACTACTGTAAAGACCATAGCTTTGATTAGACAGAGCTTTGTTGGCAAAGTAATGTCTCTGCTTTTTAATATGCCATCTAGGTTGGTCATACCTTTTCTTCAAAGGAGCAAGCGTCTTTTAATTTCTTGGCTGCACTCACCATCTGCAGTGATTTTGGAGCCCCCCAAAATAACGTCTGTCACTGTTTCCACTGTTTCCCCATCTATATGCTATGAAGTGATGGGACCGGATGCCATGATCTTAATTTTCTGAACGTTGAGCTTTAAGGCAACTTTTTCACTCTCCTCTTTCACTTTCATTAAGAGGCTCTTTAGTTCTTCTTCATTTTCTGCCACAAGGGTGGTGTCATCTGCATATCTGAGGTTATTGATATTTCTCCTGGCAATCTTGAATCCAGCTTGTGGTTGATCCAGTCCAACATTTCTCATGATGTACTCTGCATATAAATTAAATAAGCAGGGTGACAATATCAGTATATTGTCAGTATATTGCCTTGACGTACTCCTTTCCCAATTTAGAACCAATCTATTGTTCCAAGTCCAGTTCTAACTGTTGCTTCTTGATCTGCATACAGATTTCTCAGGAGGCAGGTCAGGTGGTCAGGTATTCCCATCTCTTTAAGAATTTAGCACAGTTTGTTGTGATCCACACAGTCAAAGCCTTTGGCATAGTCAATAAAGCAGAAGTACATGTTTTTCTGAAAACCTCTTGCTTTTTTGATGATCTAACAGATGTTGTAAATTTGGTCTCTGGTTCCTCTGCCTTTTCTAAAACCAGCTTGAACATCTGGAAGTTCATGGTTCACATACTGTTGAAGCCTGGCATGGAGAATTTTAAACATTACTTTGCTAGCGTGTGAGATGAGTGCAATAGTGTGGTAGTTTGAACATTCTTTGGCATTGCCTTTCTTTGGGATTGGACTTACCTTTTCCAGTCCTGTGACCCCTGCTAAATTTTCCAAATTTGCTGGCATATTGAGTGCAGCACGTTCACAGCATCATCTTTTTGGATTTGAAATAGCTCAACTGGAATCCCATCACCTCCACTAGCTTTGTTTGCAGTGATGCTTCCTGAGGTCCACTTGACTTCACATTCCAGGATGTCTGGGTTGTCATGAAGATCTTTTTTGTATAGTTCTTCTATGTATTCTTGCCACCTCTTCTTAATATCTTCTGCTTCTGTTAGGTCCATACCATTTCTGTCCTTTATTGAGCCCATCTTTGCATTAAATGTTCCCTTGGTATCTCTAATTTTCTTGAAGAGATCTCTAGTCTTTCCCATTCTATTGTTTTCCTCTATTTCTTTGCACTGATCGCTGAGGAAGGCTTTCTTATCTCTCCTTGCTATTTTTTGGAACTCTACATTCAAATATGTATATCTTTTCTTTTCTCCTTTGCCTTTCACTTCTCTTCTTTTCTCAACTACTTGTAAGGCCTCCTCAGACAATCATTTTGCCTTTTTGCATTTCTTTTTCTTGGGGGTGGTCTTGATCACTGCCTCCTGTACAATGTCACGAACCTCTATCCATAGTTCTTCAAGCACTCTATTAGATCTAATCCCTTGAATCTATTTGTCATTTCCACTGTATAATCCTAAGGGATGTGATTTAGTTCATACCTGTCAGTCCTGGGTGTTCTTTGGAAGGAATGATGCTAAAGCTGAAACTCCAGTACTTTGGCCACCTTATGCAAAGAGTTGACTCATTGGAAAAAGACTCTGATGCTGGGAGGGATTGGGGGCAGGAGGAGAAGGGGACAACAGAGGATGAGATGGCTGGATGGCATCATCGACTTGATGGACATGAGTGTGAGTGAACTCCGGGAGTTGGTAATGGACAGGGAGGCCTGGCGTGCTGCAATTCATGGGGTTGCAAAGAGTCGGACACGACTGAGCAACTGAACTGAACTGAACTGAATGGTCTGATGGTTTTCCCTATTTTCTTCAATTTAAGTCTGAATTGTGCAATAAGGAGTTCATGATCTGAGCCACAGTCAGCTCCTGGTCTTGTTTTTACTGACTGTATAGAGCTTCTCCATCTTTGGCTACGGAGAATATAATCAATCTGATTTCGGTATTGACCATCTGGTGATGTCCATGTGCAGAGTCTTCTCTTGTGTTGGTGGAAGAGGGTGTTTGCTATGGCCAGTGCATTCTCTTGGCAAAACTCTATTAGCCTTTGCCCTGCTTCATTCTGTACTCCAAAGCCAAATTTGCCTGTTACTCCAGGTTATTTCTTGACTTCCTACTTTTGCATTCCAGTCCCCCATAATGAAAAGGACATCTTTTTTGGGTGCTAGTTCTAGAAGGTCTTGCAGGTCTTCATAGAACAGTTCAACTTCAGCTTCTTCAGCATTACTGATCGGGGCATAAACATGGATTACTCTGATATTGAATGGTTTGCCTTGGAAATGCATAGAGATCATTCTGTCATTTTTGAGATTGTGCCCAAGAACTGCATTTCGGACTCTTTTGTTGACTATGAGGGCTACTCCATTTCTTCTAAGGGATTCTTGCCCACAGTAGTAGATATAGAAGTAATCTGAGTTAAATTCACCTATTCCAGTCCATTTTAGTTCACTGATTCCTAAAATGTCAATGTTCACTCTTGCCATCTCCTGTTTGACCACTTCCAGTTTGCCTTGATTCATGGACCTAACATTCCAGCTTCCTATGCAGTATTGCCCTTTACAGCATCAGATTTTACTTCCATCACCAGTCACTTCCACAACTAGGTGTTGTTTTTGCTTTGGCTCTGTCTCTTCATTCTTTCTGGAGTTATTTCCCCACTCTTCTCAGTAGCCTATTGGGCACCTACTGACCTGGGGAGTTCATCTTTCAGTGTCCTATCTTTTTGCCTTTTAATACGTTCATGGGGTTCTCAAGACAAGAATACTGAAGTGGTTTGTCTTTCTCTTCTCCAGTGGACCACATTTTGTCAGACCTCTCCACCATGACCCGTCCATCTTGGGTGGCCCTACATGGCATGGCTCATAGTTTCATTGAGTTAGACAAGGCTGTGGTCCATGTGATCAGATTGGTTAGTTTTCTAACCAGAAATAGATTGTGGTTTTCAGTCTCTCTGCCCTCTGATGGAAAAGGATAAGAGGCCTACGGAAGCTTCCTGATGAGAGAGACTGACTGAGGGGGAAACTGGGTCTTGTTCTGTTGGGCAGGGCCTTGCTCAGTAAATCTTTAATCCAATTTTCTGCTGAAGGGTGGGGCTGTGTTCCCTCCCTATTATTTGACTTGAGGCCAAACTATGGTGGAGGTAATGAAGATAATTACCTGAGTGACTCAACTGAACTGAACTGAGTGAAGATACATACCTCCTTCGAAAGGTCCCATGCAGGCACTACTACACTCAGTGCCCCCAACCCTGCAGCAGGCCACCACCAACCCACGCCTCTGGCAGAGAAACTCCTGGACACTTATAGGCAAGTCTAGGTCAGTCTCTTGTAGGGTCATTGCTCCTTTCTCCTGGGTCCATGGGCCCACAAGATTTTGTTTGTGCCCTCCAAGAGTCTGTTTCCCCAGTCCTGTATAAGTTCTGGTGGCCCAGTGGTGGGATTAATGGCAACCTCCTCCAAGAGGACTTATGCCTTATCCAAGTCTGCTGCACCCAGAGCCCCTGCAGCAATCCACTACTGACCCATACCTCCTCAGGAGACACTCATAGTTTTGTCTCAGTCTCTGTGGGGTCTCTGGGTCCTGATGCACACAAGGTGTGTTTGAGTTCTCTGAGCATCTCTGGCAGATATAGTTTGATTCTAAATGTAATTTCACCTCTCCTACTGTCTTCCTGGGGCTTCTCTTTTGCCCTTGGACAGGGGGTATCTTCTCAAAGTTGCTCCAGCGCCCCGGATTTTACATCACCTTAAGAAATTATTAGTGATAACAAGAACTAGATTGTCCCAAATGTATAGTTTATTGTTTGGTAATAAGTTAGGCAATTTGGGGAGATAAATCAATTAAGTGAATCTCCACTGTTTTCTCAGTCATGTATTTTTGCTTAGTTAGTTTGTGCCTGTACCTAAGGAGACCCTCAAAGAGTGATCCTAATGGTAGACTTTCAAGTCCCTGACCTATAATCAGAAGACACTTTGGGAGGCACCAAATCCCACCCTACGAGGAACTCCCTACAAAAGCTCCTTACCTGACATCAGAAAATTATCTTTTCTGGCAGGTCTTTCAGAAAGTCCAGAGTCAGGCTCCCTATTACTTTAGATATTTTTTTTTCTTTTCCATTATGGTTTATTACAGGATATTGAATTTAGTTCCCTCTACTATACAGTAGGACCTTTTTGTTTATTCTCTGTGTAATTGCATCCACTAATCCCAAAATCCCAGTCCCCCCTCCCCCACCCCTTTACCCTTGGCAACCATAAGCTTGTTCTCTGTGTCTGTTTCTGTTTCATAGATAAGTTCATTTGTGGCATATTTTAGATTCCACATATAAGTGATATCATACAGTATTTGTCTTTCTCTTTCTGACTTACTTAGTATGATAATTTCTAGTTCCATCCATGTTGCTGCAAATGACATTATTTCATTCTTTTTATGGCTGAGTACTATTTAGTTGTACATATGTACTGTATCTTCTTTATCCTTTCATCTGTTGTTGGACATTTAGCTTGTTTCCAGGTCTTGGCTATTGTGAATAATGCTGTTATGAACACAGGGGTGCATGTATCTTTTAAAATTGTAGTTTTGTCTGTGGATACGCCCAGGAGTGTGATTGCTGGATCATTACTTTAGATAATTTTAAAGTGCATTCTGGAAATTCTGGGGTTTTTTTCCCCTTCTGTATGGGCATAACTGAGCTTGCTTACTGCATGGGCTCTCAGGAAGTTTTAGTGATAAAGTGAGTTGAATGGTAAACCCTCCCCCGAGAACCTCAGAAAGTGACCTTACTTGGGATGAAGGTCTTTGCAGACAAAATCTCAAGATCATCCTGGATTATCCAGGCAGGCCCTGAACCCAATGACAAGTGTCATTATAAAAGACCAAAAGAGAGAAGAAACAGAAACATAGGAGAATGCCATGTGCCGACAGAGACAAAGATCGGAATTTTGCTACCACGTGCCAAGGATCCCATTAGAATCTGAAAGAGGCAGGGAAAGATTCTCCCCTAATTCCTTCAGAGGAAGCTCTGTTCTGCTCATACTCATCAAGTTTAGTCCTTGATTTCAGACTTCTGGCCTCCATGATCATTGAATAAATAAATCTCTGTTGTTTCCAGCCACACAGTTTGCAGTGATTGGTTACAGCAGCCCTAGGAAATGAATGTAAGCACATTCTTTGAGGTTCATGACCACAAGTACTCTAAAGGGTGGCAGAAGGATTTGGGAGTGGGTGTTACCTACGGTTGTTTTCTGAAGGGTCTGGATTTAGTTGGTTTGTTACAATTATATCATATTCTGTTGGCCTCTGATGAGGCATTAGTATGTTTTAACACAAAATCCAATACACAGTTGGCAGTTTTTGGTAAAGAACTGATTAGGAATGCAATATGTTCTTTATGCATTTTTTGAGTAAGTAAACAAGTAGTCCCTGACACCTTTTCCACAGGGAGTTCACCTTCTTGAACAACCTGAGGTTTAGAAATACCAAAGGCATGGACAATAATTAACTCCTGATTGCAGTGTACTGCCAAAAAGTCCTGTTTTGTTATCGGTTCTTGAATCTCTAGGAGATCAAACATTTGATTAAACATATTTCAGCAACAGAAACTACTGAAATGGCTTTTGAACTATTTTAGTCACGTAGCTGTGTGTTTACCTTCTAAGCAATGAAACAGTATCTTATACTCTGCTCATTTGTTTATGTGTTTGAAGGAACAGGGCTTCATCTGTTCATTCCACCCCTTAGTGAACAACAAGGTAGTGATTCAATTCAAAAAATATTTGTCCAGTGACTCCTGTATGCCCTGGACACTTTTAGAACTGCGTGGATTACAACAAAAGTAGCAGGCAAAGGCTGCTTCCTTGTTAGTCAAGGCGGGAGAAGGGATAAGTAGTCCTTGGGTCAGAGATACCTGCAGTAACAGAGACACACGGAAAGACACCCAAGCAGGCATCACTGTGTACTGCTGACTTCTGCTTTTTCTCTGGCAGCCCCTTCTTTGTTTATTTACCAGGTCTCTACCTTCTCCCCCAGTTTATTAACTAAAGGAGCCCCTCCAGGTTCAAACAGAGGCCCCTTTTATATTTATTTGTTTATATCTTCCTGCTGCTGCTGCTAGGTTGCTTCAGTCGTGTCCGACTCTGTACGACCCCATAGACAGCAGCCCACCAGGCTCCTCTGTCCCTGGGATTCTCTAGGCAAGAATACTAGAGTGGGTTGCCATTTCCTTCTCCAATGCATGAAAGTGAAAAGTGAAAATGAAGTCACTCAGTCGTGTCTGACTCTTAGTGACCCTATGGACTGCAGCCTACCAGGCTCCTCCATCCATGGATTTTCCAGGCAAGAGTACTGGATCTCCCCCTATTATATTTATTTGTATCTTCCCCTTTTATGTTTCTCCCTGAATAGGAAAGTCCATATACACTAAGTCTTCAGTTACTAATGAGATTCCCCCAAAATATCTCTTCTGCCCAGATATTTTTTCTGAGCTCTGGACTCCTATGCTCAACCACTTGATATCTTTTGTATATCTCAGATTCAACATAGTGGTACTCAGTCGTGTCCAACACTTTGAGACCCCATGGACTATAGCCGGCCAGGGTCCTCTGTCTGTGGAACTTTCCAGGCAAGAATACTGGAGTGGGTTGCCATTTCCTCCTCCAGGGGATCTTTCTGACCCAGGGATTGAACCTGCATCTCCTGTGTCTCCTACATTGGCAGGCAGATTCCTTACTACTGAGCCACCTGGGAAAGCTGTGTTCAAACAAAAGTCATGATCTTTGACCCCTGTCTCAGATCTGTCTTTCAATGTTACTCATGCCTAAGAATGACCAAGACAGAAACCAAAGACCTGTTTTTGGTACTTCCCACATTCATACCCTCGTCTCTAAACACAGAGTCCCATACATTTTACCTTCTGAATTTTCTCAAACTCATCTGGTTTTCTTTATTTTCACTGCTCTAATATGTGTTACAACTTAATCATAGGACCGCCTTCCCATCACCTTTGCCGCATTCTATTGGTTATGAGTGAATCACAGGTTCTGCCCACACTGAAAGGGAAGAGTTTATAAAGACACAACAACAGGAACAAGAAGGCCATCTTTGAGTCCTAACATTAAGATCTCAACTCTACCTCGCTTCCTCAGGAAAACCTTCTCCAACCCAAGAATTGGGTCTAATCCCATTCTTACAGATTCTCATAACACTGTACATCTCTTCTTCACAGAATTTATCATAGTTCTAATTTTAACCTACTTATATGACTATTTGGTTACTATCTCTCCCCTACTTGTCAGTTTCATGAGAGGATGTATTGTTCACCAGAACACCAGGCCTGGAACATTGTAGAAACTCAAAACTATTTGTTGAATAAATGCACAGGAAAAACCATGGAAGCTCTCTGTACATTGTTGCCTTGATCCCTCTTGCAGAAATCAGAGAAAAATCTTGCTTCTGGATTTCATAATCAATGGGTTGCCTTCTACCCTTCCTGCAGGAATGCTGTCTAATGGAAGTGTTACTGAAAAGAGAGACAGACAGACAGATACATGCTAAGCTTTTATCCACCATCATGGAAACAGGCAAATCATGGTTTCTCAAAGTCCTAACTGTGATAAACATCCCAAATTGACAATAAATGTTAGAGGATTTCAAGGACAGAGCGATGGGCTAGAATCACCAATATAAGTCAGTGTTACGGATTTATTTTTATTTTGTTTCTTGGAATTTCTGATTAACTTGTGTTCAGAGGATCCATGCTAAACCATTGACAGACATAAGTTGATAATGACTGTGTTCCATACAGATTCATGTTTGAGTAATTTTAGAAAGCAAACAAGCATTTGCTTGGTTACCTTGTGAGGTGCCTGGATAAGAACAGTGTTCTCTGGTGGCCTAGTATCATGTGTGTGAGTGTTAGTCACTCAGTCATGTCAGACTCTTGCGACCCCATGGACTGTAGCCCACCAGGCTCCTCCATCCATGGAGTTCTCCAGGCAAGAACCTGGAGTGGGGTGCTGTGCGCTTCTCCAGGCCTAGTGTCATAGGACCTTCTTAATGTGTGTTGTGAAGGTGGTTACCACTACCAGCTGCAGAGTCATCTCTGGCAATGCTGAAGCTCTTAATCTATGCCAAGCCTGCACCAAACACTTGAGGTGTGCTATTGTGCTTATTTATTATAATCTTCTAAGTATGTAACATCTACCCTGTAGCAGTGGTTCTTGCATGCTCACTAGCAGCAGAAATCACCCGGAAGTCTGTTAAAACAGATTTTTCCACCCTGCCAGCAGAGGTTCTGATGTAGTAAATTTGGTGTGGGGGCCTGAGAATATTTTTAACAAGTTTCCAGCTGTAGATATGCTGCTGCTGGCCTGGGGACCCCAGCTGAAGAACTACTGACCCATGAGACAAGTATTAACCTTCTCCATTTTACTGATAAAGAAACGGAGGCTTTGAGAGGTGAGTGAGGAGTAGCCAGTAACTGGTGTAGCCAGAATTCAAGTTTAAGTTTGTTGGCTCCAAACCACTAGGTAACACTGCCAGAATCAAACATTCTTTTAAGCCCATAATCAAAGATAATTTCAGACATTCTTGATCACATTGGTTTGGTTTAAGTAACTGCTTATTTCGTCATGGTCTCAATGCTTATTTCATTAAGTTTCACTACGTTAAAATCTAAAATTATTTGAGGTCATTAAAAAGACAGTTTGAAAATCTTGACCAAGAAACAGAAAGGAAAAAAAAGGAAACAGAATCTAAAAAGAATTTGTATAAGTTGACTCCAAAAGGAAACCTCTCCTTCACTTCTCATGGGAGATAAAAGTGGATTGGTTAAAATAAGACACAGGTCTAAACAAGTCCTTTTTTGATGGTTTAAGAAAGGTGATAAGCAGAGAGGAAAAACTCCGTATCACTGTGTCCATTCTTCTGGAAGCTACCAGTTTTGAAGTGATGGACACTGGAGATCAGAGGTAATTTTTAGGTCTGGCTTGAATAAGCCCTGGCATGAAAATGTTTGTATTCAATGACTAGAAGTGGAGTCTCCTTTTTGTTCACACTTCCATTTCTTTCCTGCTGCTCACCTTATCCCAGAGGCTCCCAGCTGGTTTCCAACCCTAGGCTTACCTCCCTAATGACAACCAATAGAACAGCAACTTCCTCTTTCTTCAAACAATGTTTTCACAAGATTCTCCCCAATTTATGAAGCTGTCAGAGGCATATTCAAGATTTTTCAACATATACTCCTTTTTCTTTCTCTCCTCTTGCCACCCTTACTTTCCATTAATCCTTAATGAAGTTTTTGCTCCCGTAAGCAAATTTGTTATTCATCAGCCTTCAAACATTTTACTCCTGATTTCTTTTTTCCCCTCTCTTTCTATTCATCAGTTACTATAATTCTCCACCTTCAAACCCAACTCAAAATCCCCTTCCTCTAGCTCATCTTTCACGATTGACTTCATCTAACTCTGCTTTTGCTTAGTGGCCTTACTGGGCCAAGTCAGTACTCAGTTAGTTTATATGTGTTGGAAAGAAAATTGTTCTCAAAGTATTTTTCAGTCATTCAATTAGTGTTTTCTATCTCCTCAAACAGACCACAGCCCTTTGATAGCAGAGTTTGTCTGTATTTCTTTTTTAAGTGCCGGGTGGATTTCATTTATTCATTCCTTCATTCCACATATTTTCATCAAGTTCGTCATCCATTCCAGGCACTGAGTCCATCCTGTTGCTTTCAGTGGAAGCTGGATTGCTTTCATAAGCCCTGCATTGCCCAGGAGCCTTCTATCTTTGGATTTGGAGTGGGTAGGTGGGAATTCCTGCCAATGATTTGTCAGGAAGTCTGAAATAGAGGGCAGGAAGGGAAATAGGAGGAGGCTTGCTGGGAAGGCAGAGTATTCTTGCAGTGGGGGCTCAGTTGGAGATGGGCGACTTTGCATAATGTCCCTCTCAGGAATCCTTTTGACAAATATCAAAGAAAAGGGTTCATTTTCATTAGTTCTGCCTAAGGCAGGGAAAGTGTCGTCATGTTTTCAGTAGGCAGAGGCTAAGTAGGTAATGGAAATCAAAGACTGAATTTAGCCAACTTGGGAGTCTGATGACTCTGCGTAGAATCTCTGTTCCTGAGTTGCTCTCATCTTTTAAAAAGTAGAAATTAGAATTGGCATACAAATGAGCCTAAGCAATTCATAAATAAAGAGTAAGTTCCTTACTCTTAGACATTGACATTTTCTATGCATATCTGTATATTTGGCATTGTCTGTAAAAAATGGTTACAAAGGCAAAAAAATTAAAAGCTCAGTTAGAAATTAGAATCAGTTAGAAATCTACATTAGAACTGGTATATGTGTTAAGGCTAATATATAGAAAATAGAGGTATAATTCTATATTTTTGCACATTCTAAGCAATATTTTCTGCAAGCTTAAGGCAAACCATCCCAGTATTAGAGTACCAAGCACTGCCAGACAATTTCAGCTTCTTCGTTTACCTGTCCTGCTGTGTATCTGAGTCAGGTCACCCCATCTCCCTGAGAGTGGCTGGAGAAGCCAGAGTTAGGCTTCTCTGGGTTTGTTCTGCACAAAGAGGACTAACACAGAGATCCCTGGGAGGCATCTCGGGGGTTAGAGCCAGGCGGTTTATCCCTGAGGGCTAAGCTTAGGGCTAAACTGAGGGCTGATGTTCAACTGAAGGCTGAACCTCAGCTACTAAAAGATTAACTTTATAAAGAGAATTAGGAAGTCTCCCCAGTGTTTTCTCAGCCTTCTTTTTTCTCTCCCTTGTCTTTCCTGCTCCTATGCTGTTACCAACTTCACCTTCCTCGCCTTGGTTTCACTTGCCTGAAACCATGCCAAAGCACACACTCACCTCTCCTTCCCTCATTCCGTCTCACCTAGAAGAGCTTTCTCAATGTTAACTCTTTCCTTTCCTAGAACCCTTCATTTAAACCCACCAAGAGGCAGTTCTCCTTGAGTTGTTCATTCCCTCCAAGAATGAGGGAAGAAGATTAAAATCCTGGTGCTTGCAGAGACATCATGGCCAACCCCAGAGAGGAATGGGCTAAGGGATACAGCAGCTTCACTTTCCCCTCATGGCTCCCAAGCCACAGGGAGATAACTATGGAAGGTTCTCAAACAACCTACACCACAAAGACCCAGGGTCAGTCATTTTACACATAAAGTCAGTTGACACGATGCAGTATGGGGACAATGTATTTTACTTGGTAGATAATCTTGCAAAGAAATGACATTAGCCACTAAGCCAGCCTTGTACATCCTTGACAAACACTACCAAAAATACCAACCAAAACTTGAAATTCTCTTACTTTAATAAATTCCAAGCATGCCTCATCATATTTGATGTAAATATTTTAGGTAATTTATTATTAAGAGGTGAAGAATATATTGCTATTAAAATTACATTGAATTTTAAAAACTTGATGTTGAAAACTAATCTTTGGGGATTGGGGCAGAGGTTAACTAGGAAGGAACATGAAAGAACTTTCTGCAGCAAGGGTCAGTGTCTTAGATCTTGGTAGGGCTTTGGTTTACACATGTGTCTGCATTTGTCAAAATTCAGTGCATGTACATTTAAGATTTGGGCATTTGGCCATGTATAAATTTAATTCAAAAGAAAAAACATAAATATTGAACTTCAGTTAATGATATGCATGCTCAAGTATTTAGAGGCAAGTGTACTAATGTCTGCAATTTACTTTGAAATGCTTCAGAAAGGTAAAATGGATTGAGGAATGGGTAATAAATTGATATATGATAAAGAATGTGTAGAAATATATTAATGGCAAAATCCAGATGGTGGGTAGATGGGTGTTCATTATAAACATTTTAAAGCTTTGCTTTATGTTTGACAATTTTAGTAATGAAATGTTGGAAAAATTATTGTTAAGATAAATGTATACCATCTATCAGCCAAGTGTTGTCATTTTAGAATATCCCACTTATTCTGACTGATGAACAAAACCATCATTATTACACAGATCACTAATGTTTTATTTAAGAAATATGATCTGGCCCTGGATAAAATAATTGTTTATGGAATTAATGCCTTTTCTTCCATTGTATACATGCTGATGTTGTTGTTTTTCAGTTGCTCGGTCACGTCCGACTCTTTGTGACCGCGTGGATGGCAGCACACAGGCTTCCCTGTCCTTCACTATGTCCTGGAGTTTGCTCAAACTCATGTCCAGCCAACCATTTCACCCTCTGCCGCTCCCTTCTTCTCCTGACCTCAATCTTTCCCAGGGGATAGAGAACACTATGAGGAGAGGGGGAAGCCACATTTAATCATGCACAGTATTAATTATTTCCTCTAATCACTGCTACATTAATCATATATTATTTTTTCTATTTAAGATACTTCTGTAATTTTCTCCTGTATAATATGAAAAAATTCAAAGGAGGTAACATTTGAACCGAGTCCCAAAGAATGAATAGGAGTTCACCCAGCATCAAATAGAGGGAAGGAGAATGATTTGTTTCATTTCTATGTCTCATAATACCTGGCAGAATAAATGCTAAATGCATGTTTAATTCAAGTTGCAAAAGTTCCAAGGTCAAGTTCCTAAACAAATTAAAAGTGAGCCCACCTGATTAGAAATAAACTGCCATTTTACTTGGTCATCAAATTTCAGTGTAAGGAATTCTGAGATGATGAAAAACCTTGGAGGTTTTTCCAAGATGTGTGACCCTCCTGGGAGAAAAGAGAACCTCTGTCAGGAAATCAAATGTGGTTTGCTTGATTTTTCTAAAATGAATATTCCAGTCTTAATCCAGCCAAATAAAGCAATATTCCTGGAGATCCAGTTGCTGTAAATCTCAGCAAACTTTTGGAATCCCCTTCTTGAAATCAGGTCCAAATCTTATAGCACTTTCTTTTGAATATCTTCAGAGAAATTAGATTTTATTTATGAAATGAGAAATTCATACAGAAGCCAGCTCAGTTGAGTAAGCTAGCTTTGCAAAGCGGTACAGCTGTAAACCAATCATGATTTTCTTGACATAAATTTGTTTTCCAAATTACCAAAGAATAATTTCAAAAATGTGCTTGGTATCATGAAAATACACGTATAAACTTCTGCAGTGACTCCTTAAGGGCGAAGCTTAGATAAGAAAAGACAGACACATCTGGAAGCATAAAAAAGCACGAACACACCTTCCCACTGGGCAGCATGGGCTCAGAGAGGAGCAGGGTAACTACACCTACGACTCCATTGGCCCCTGAGAAGCAAGCTTCTGAGGCAGTTCGTGGTGGGTTTTCCATGGATTCCTCAATGCTGGTTTCTAAAAAAAGCAATTCCTAAAGTGTGTCTGCTTAACATTTACCTTGTGGTAAAGCTCTGAAAGGAGGCGAGCTGAGCCCAGTGGGAACACTAGAAATGCCCCAGAACTGAGCAAGAAAGAGAAAGCAGTCGCATACCCCGTGACCCTGGTCTCCACCCTGAGCCAGCCGCTGCAGAGGAGCAGGCAGGCAAGAGTTCTCAGGTGGCAAAGGATAAACGTGGAAAATGGAAGCAGCCTGATTTCATGTGTGCTAAACTGAAGCCTGAAGTAGTGGCAAGAGAGTATTGTGCGGGGAGGCTTGAGAGCAAAATGAGGTGTAGGATGAGTCACGGCCAGTGCATTGAAAATACAAGAGGGGGTGAGAGAGAGTGTGGGTGGGGAGACTCGAAACTCGTGTTCTGTGGGTAACAAGATAGGCAACAAAAGAATAGGAGGAAATCGGGGCCTTGAGCCTTCGTGAATTCTCCCTTGCTACCTAAGACACTCCACTCTTACAGAATAACATTTTTCAGGGTCTAATTGCCTTGTGTTTGGGCACTTACATGTATTCTGACTTTTGGTTTATCCAGGCTTATTCTTCTTTAGTGACTGGTTCCTATCTGACTCCTAGACATAGCAATCTACTTGGTGACTCGTGTTGAAGAGACATTTTATCACCTTCTATTTTCCAGACAACTATCACAGCACCCTAGATACCTTGAAAGACCACCACCACCTCGTCTTTACCACCACACCCTCTTATAACCAAAAATTTGCAAAAAAAAAAGTATTCTCATACTCATTTTTTTTCTCTGCAAGGTCAGCATTTAACATCATTGTATTTAAAACACCAGAGTTTAGTGGATGAACTCCAGAAAAATTTGTCCTATTTTTGTCACCCTTCCTTAGAGAATTTTCCTCTTCTTCATTCTTTCTCTTTGTTTAAGGGTATTATTCCTTGCATGGAAGCGATCAGACAGTAAGTGCACGATAAGTGTGTCATGAATGAACAAATGAATGGTCACTTTATAGCACTAATCTTTCCAAGTGGTTCAACCACCATGCTTTCTAGCAGATGATGGATGACTTTCTAAAGTCTCTTTAGTGGCTAGGCCTTGAACATTTAAAGACATGCATTCAGAGAACTTGGAAAAAAGTGATATTATAATTCACTGGCAGCATCGTCAGAAGTGGTTTGGAGGAAGAAGGCTGGTCTGTGTAAGTGTGTATGTGTGTGTGCATGTGTGTGTTGTGCAGTCTACTATACACACATAAATCTAACCATTCCTCACATTACTATGTTACTTGACGTAAATTCTTCAATAACCAATACACATTACATAGTTCTAAAGCATCCACATTTCATGGTGAGTTGAATGGTTTTTCATTTGTCAGTGTAATTGCAACTCATGGATAAGATGAAGTCATGGATTATTTTGTATGGGAAGTAGGGTAATCTGTAGTAGGGCCTTAATTTAGGGATAAGGAAACTCATGCCTGGAAAAGTCCCATAGGCTCCACACAGGAAACTGATGGCAAAGGAGAAACCAGTCTTCCTGGTTCCTGCCTCCCAGTCCAGCCATCATTGAACAGCTCCTCCCTTATGGGGGATGGTCATTGTGCTGAGAGCGAGCTGTCTTGGGATGAGCTGCAAGAAACTAAATACCTACTAGACTATTTCCTTTCCACACAAGAGGCTTAGTGACTTAAAAGGGTGAGAGAAAAAATAAAGATAGACTTTCTTTTAAATGATAAATGCAGAACATCTGCCATAAGCAATGTCTGTAAAGACTACACATATCTAAACAGGTGGGTTTTGCTTTGCATTTTAGATTAATTAATTAGGTATAGCTTGGGGTTAATTAAGGGTTCCCTTTTATATTAAACATTCTTGGGAAATGTCCTTCAGTCATTAGCTCACACAAGGAACAAGAACATGGACTTAATAAATGTTGGAATTCGGAATATAGGTTGCAAAGGAAAGTAAGTTTTAAAAAATATGTTCATCAGCATGAAGAAAAACAATTTAACAATTACAGGTTTCAAAGAATAACTTATTTTTAAAAACTTGCTCCTATTTTTACATGTAACTTTTTAATGCATTCTCTCCTAGGTAAACAGTATTATTTTAGTTTCTATTGCTATAATAAAATATTATAGCTGACCAGTTGGTGGAGCAATTACATTTCTATAGCTCTTAATGGCTATTTTGCTTAGGTACTAGTCACTTAATTAGAATCAACAAAAAGACTATTAATATTCTAAGGACTAACTAAACTGATCACAAACTTTTGGAAGAAACGATAGAAAAAAAATCACTTTAACAACATCCGGCCCATTGAAGACAGCCTGTAATTCCACTGGAGAGTCCCCTCTTGACTCAGCCTCCTTGCAAAGTCACAGCTAGAGGTAGGTATGGCTAAGGAATGGGAACCTGTCAGCCTTAGTGCTCTAGCTCCTGAAAGTGTGAAGTTAATGCAATTATAATACTTAGTGACAAACCAGATACCCTTTTACAAGACCATCTAGTATGGATTTAAATGTAATTATTGGCATCTTTGACTTAAGCAGATGTCCTAGAAAGATAGCCTCTGGGAAAGCACTTTGTTTGATAAAGATTTCCTCCAAAAGAATGGTTAGCTGACTGTTTGCCAATCTAGTGTTTAAGTCCCTCAAAATCTTTGTAGTTACTTTACAATTCTTAGAAAATGTAACCTTGACCTGTGATATATTCAAGTGAAAAATGTAGGAATTAGTACAGATATGATTACATGAAAAATCCTTTGAGTAGACAAAAGACTGTAAACGAATATAAAACGCTCACCATGGTTGCCCTTGCATAGTGAGATTGAATGATCTTTTTCTTATATTTTTTCATTGTCAAAATTTTCTAAAATATTTATTGGTTTACCTTCTAAAAATATAAACATGTTATTCAAAAAGTAGGAAATTAGTGACAGTGAACTTAAAAGAATGATTATGTGTATAAAGAGTACTATCTTAAAAACTATCTAAATACATCCTTGTAACAGAGCCCAGGCAGTACAGAGGCTGGCATCTGCTTTTCACTAAAATTATGGACCAACCTCAGAGAAGGCAATGGCACCCCACTCCAGTACTCTTGCCTGGAAAATCCCATGGGCGGAGGAGCCTGGTGGGCTGCCGTCTATGGGGTCGCACAGAGTCAGACGTGACTGAAGTGACTTAGCAGTAGCAGCAGCAGCATGAACTAACCTGCACACATTAAGTAGGTTATATTGCCTGGTAAGCTGAAAAGAAAGGGGTCTGACTGATGTGGATTAAGGTGGGGTGGGAAGTTTTATTTTCTTAACATCCACATTTCTTGCAAACATGTTTTTAAAGTCAGCTTTAAAACAGATATGTATTAAGTACCTATGATATTTACACAGGTCTGTTTTAGATAGTAAAGCAGTAACAGACTACAGATCCTTGCTCTCTTGGGGCTTACATTCTAGACTGGGGAGTCTGAGAATCAGCACAAAAATCTATAGTGTTTTAGATGGTGACAAGAACAACAAAGGAAAATAAAGATGAGAAGAGAGATAAAAGGCACCTGAAAAGGGAAGAGAAAGGTCACTTTCTCAAAAGATGGCCAGGGAAAGTCTCTGATAAGGTGATATTAAGCCAAGACCTGAAGTTGCCATGATGGTATCTGGGGCAACAGTTCCAGGGAGGGCAAACAGCAAGGTCAAGTCTGTATGGGGTGTCCCAGGGTCACCCAGGAGGCAGGTGTGACTGGAGCAGTGTGTGGAAAGGGAAATTTGGAAAATGAAGTTAGCAATGTAATGGAGTATTGGACCATGTAAACCTTGCAGACCATTCAAGGAGTTTTGGCTTTTACTGAGAAGGATGGAAAATCATTGAAAGGTTGGGGACAAAGGAGTTGATATGAATTTTAAAGGGTTGCTCTGGATGTTTATTGAGAATAGATTTTAGAGGGAGAAAGCAAGGACAGAGACAGGGAGGTTAGGTAGGAGGCTGTTGAAATACTCAAGACAAAAGATAGTGGTGTCTTGGACTAGAAAGGTAGCATGGAGGTAGTAAAAAGTGACAGGATTCTGAATAAATCCTGGAAATCAGAGTCAACTGATTATTAACAGATTGAATATGAAATAAAAGGAAGAGAGGGTGATGTCAAATTTTTGGTCTGAGTAACTGGGTGAACAGAATTGACATTCATTGAAAAAAGGAAGGCTGGGCGAGGGTGAGGGTAAGGGTGAGGGCCAAGATGAAGTTTAGTTTTGAACATATATGTTACATGTGAGTGGCTTGTGTGCTCAGTCACTCAGTCATGTCTGACTCTTTGCAGCCTCGTGGACTATAGCTGCCAGGCTCATCTGTCCATGGAATTTTCCAGACAAGACTACTGGAGTGGGTTGCCATTTCCTACTCCAAGAGGTCTTCTTGACCAGGGATTGAAGCTGTGTTTCTTAAGTCTCCTGCATTGGCAGTCAGATTCTTTACCACTAGTGCCGTCTGGGAAGCCTGCAGAAATAAAGGGGAAGTTGAAAATGAGAAGCCTGAGTTGTTTATTATTAATAGTTACCCAGATGGACGTGTCAAGTAAGCAGCTGGATTTACAAGCATCGAATGGAGAGAAGTCAAGGCGGAAGGTGCAAGTTGAGAAGTCGTCAGCATGTAGGTCGTGTTTGAAGCCATAAAAGTGGTTGCTACTAACATAGTGAATGTGGATAGAGAAGTTCAAGGACTGACCACTTTTACTTTTATGTATTTAGAGGCTGGAGAGATGAAAAATAATCACCAAAAGGGGCAGAGGAGTGGACAGTGAAGTAGAAGAAAAAATAACCACCACCAAAAAAAACCTCAGAGAAGGTGAATAAAGGAAAAGCTGGAGATTTGTTTGTTCCAGACCCTTAAGGAAATCCCTAACCAGTTATTAGCTTGGCCACTAAGCAACTGAACAGAAACTTCACTGACCACACATGGCAAAGAATACAGACTTTATAAAACTAGTTCATGAAAATCACTAAAAAAATGTTACACAAATGAGCCAAAAATGACCTCTGTATATTGGCCTCTAGGTTGTTTATTTCAAAATCTTGACCTGTTAGCTCAAAAGCCTGGGGAACCAAACTCAGATTTTTATGCATTCAATTGTTTTATTTCTATTTTTTAAATTGAAGTATAGTAGATGTATGGTAATATTCCATGCTACAGGTGTACAATATAGCGATTCACAACTTTTAAAGGTTGTATGCCGTTTGTACTTACTACAAAAATATTGCCCATATTCCCCATGCTGTACAATATATCCTTGTAGCTTATTTTATACCTAATAATTTTCCCCTCTTAATTCCCTGCCCCGTGTTGCTCCTCCCCTCTCCCTACTGACAACCACTAGTTCTCTGTATCTGTGAATCTGCTTTTTTGTTATATTTCTAGTTTGGGTTTTTTTTGGGTTTTTTTTTTTGCATTTTTTAGATTCCACATGTAAGTGATATCATAAAGTATTTGTCTATCCCTATCTGACTTGTTTCATTTAGCATAATGCCCTTCAATTATTTTAAAAATAGCCAAACCAAGCAAAAATTTAAACCATTTAGAAGCTTCCTGCTTCACATACCCTGCAGAGCCTCACTTGACAGCTGTTACCAGTTGATAAGATAAAGCCTCGTGGTTGTAAGACCTCAAGTTACTATGGCCCTTCAAAGCTCTCTGACACACAGACTCCTTGCCATGCTGCTGAGCCATCTTTTTGGAAAAATTTGCTTGAAAATGGACTACAACTAAGAAAATATGATTCAACAATAGCTTAAAAATAGAAATTGTACCATGAAAACACTAACAGTAAACATCTGAACCATTTAAATAGCTAAGTTTAAATGATTAATAAAAATATGATTCTTGAAATAAACACATAGAAGATTTTTGGAAAAAATATTTCAAAAAATAATTTTTAACATCTGGGTCTAAAGCCACAGAAAATACAAACAGCTAAAGCATATACTGTGCTGTCAATGTAAAAAATATCAAATTATAATTATATGCTGCTTAAAAGACATGTATGTAAAACAAAATCAGTAAACCTCTATAAGAGGATGGATTCACATATAAACATCAAAACAAAAATCCTGACTAAAATACCAGCAAATCAAGTCAAGCAGTTTAAGAATTGTTTAATTTGTACTATTTATTTCAAAAATATATGACTAGCCTAACGTTTGGAAATTGATCAGGGCTATTTTGTCACATGCACAGGTTAAAGAAGAAAATAACATGGTTGTATTTTTTTTAAAAAACCTGATAAAAATCATCTATTCAAAAAAGTAAATTGTTAGAAATAGAAGATTTTATATTTAATATGATAAAGAACGTCTCTGTCAAACTGAGGGACATGACAAAAATTCTAGAAGTATTTTTTTGAAAGGTGTCAGAATACTTACTATTAACACTGTCCACCAATTTTGATGGTCTTAAATATGACCACAGGTTCTTTGAGATTTGTCTTAGAAGCAGAGTCTCCAGTCCAGTCAAGCCTTAGGATGACTTGCAGCCCCAGCTGATATCTCAACTGCAAGCTCTAAGATACTTGGGTCACAACTAGCCAACTATTTGCTCCCAGATTCCTGACCTCAAAAACTGTGGTTTTTGTTGCTTTAAGTTCCTAGGTTTGGGGGTAATTTGTTGCACAGAAATGTTTGACTAATATGCTGTTGTTCAGACTGTTCTAGTCCATCAATATCAAAATCAATTAAATAATTCATAAAATAACCTATGACTGTGGAAATGGAGACGACAAAAACAATAATTTTTGAAGATTTTATGACGTGGGTTGGATGAGTTAAATTTTTTTAAGCAAAAAACTAGAAGAAGATATAAGTGAATATTTCCTTGATCTTGGAATTGGTAAAACTAACAAATGAAAAACTTAAAAAATACAATATCAAGGTACCTTGATAAGGATTTGGGTTACACAGGTGTTGCATTTGTCAAAACTCAATGCATGTGCACTTGAGTTTTATGTATTTTATTGTATTTAGATTTTACCTTGAAAGAAAAGTGTTAACTAGTGCAAAACTTTAGTTGCAAATATGAATGTTGAAGTGTTTTTCAGAAGAAAATATAGTGATGCCTGTAATGTTTGAAATGCATCAAAAAGATAAAATGGATTGATGGATGGTTAGAGGGGTGAGTAGACAACTAAATATGTGATTAAAAAAACAGTGAAGTGTTAATGGTAGAATCCTTATAGTAGGTTTAAGGCTGTCTACCAAAAAATTCTTTCAATTTTCAATTTCCAGTGAAATTTATTCTAAAAATATGTTAGAAAAAAAATCATATTTTCAAAGAAATTACATCAGATACCTTGTCAGATGTTTTGAAAAGCAGAATTGAATGTTGCATATGTAAGATGATGTCATTTAGCAAGAGTGTGAAAGAGAGCACGAAAATAGAGAAAAGCAAAGTGGTTATACTGGAGTGTTGAGATAATAGGTAATTTTTATTTTCTGTTTTAAATTTTTCTTTATATTTTCTAAACTTTTAACAGGAAATGTGAATGACTGTTATTATCAGAAAAAATATATTTTATCCTTTAGCATACTTAAAAATAGTTTCAAGGAGGCAGGTTTTAACTTAGAACACAGAACACTTTCTGACAGAGTTACATTTAGATGAATAGACCACTCAGATGGTGAGATTGCCCATCTCTCAAGAACCACTGTTCAGGCTGCTGCTGCTGCTGCTGCTAAGTTGCTTCAGTCGTGTCCGACTCTGTGCGACCCCATAGATGGCAGCCCACCAGGCTCGCCTGTCCCTGGGATTCTCCAGGCAAGAACACTGGAGTGGGTTGTCATTTCCTTCTCCAATGCACAAAAGTGAAAAGTGTAATTGAAGTCGCTCAGTTGTGTCTGACTCTTAGTGACCCCATGAACTGCAGCCTAACAGGCCCCTCTGTCCACAGGATTTTCCAGGCAACAGCACTGGAGTGGGTCGCCAGTGCCTTCTCCATGTTCAGGCTAGAAGACTACAGGTAAAAATATTTTTGAAAGGGTTTAATAAGATATGGGGGGATTATAGGGCATCCTCAAATTCTGAGACCTATATGTGAAACAGAAAATACTGACAAAATGAAAAGACCTCTGGCATTTTCCTAATCTACTGCAAACTCAGTACTGTGTGTATATGTTCAGTCGCCAACTCGTGTCTGACTCTGTGACCCCATGGACTGCAGCACACCAGGCCTCCCTGTCCCTCACCATTTCCCGGAGTTTACCCAGTTTCATGTCCATTGAATCCATGATGCCATCCAACTATCTCATCCTCTGCCATCTCCTTTTCCTCCTGCCTTCAATCTTTCCCAGCATCAGGGTCTTATCTGGTGAGTCAGCTGTTTGCATCAAGTGGCCAAAGTATTAGACCTTCAGCTTTAGCATCAGTCCTTCCAATGAATATTCAGGGTTGATATCCTTTAGGATTAACTGGTTTGATCTCCTTGCTGTCCAAGGGCCCTTCAAAGGTCTTCTCCAGCACCACAGTTTGAAAGCATCAGTTCTTTGGTGCTCTGCCTTCTTTATGGTCCAACTCTCATATCTGTACATGACCACTGGAAAAACCATAGCTTTGACTATATGGACCTTTGTCAGCAAAGTGATGTCTTTGCTTTTTCATATGCGGTCTAGGTTTGCCATAGCTTTTCTTCCAAGGAGCAAGCATCTTTTAATTTCATGGCTGCAGTCACCGTCTGCAGTGATTTTGGAGTCCAAGAAAAGAAAATCTGTCACTGCTTTCACTTTTTCCCCATCTATTTGCTGTGAAGTATGATGGGACCAGATGCCATGGTCTTCATTTTTTGAATGTTGAGTTTTAAGCCAGATTTTTCACTCTCCTCTTTCACCCTTATCAAGAGACTCTTTATTTCCTCTTTGCTTTCTGCCATAAAAGTGTTATCATCTGCATATCTGAGGTTGTTGATACTTCTCCCAGCAATCTTGATTCCAGCTTGTAACTCATCCAGGCCAGCATTTTGTGTGCTGTGCTCAAAATCAGTACTACTCCATGAAAAAAAATATGCTAATCCAAGACTTTGTGTATCACCATATACACAAATCTATTTCAATATATCACAGGAAAGTCATTCTAGGCACCAAATGAGAGTTGTTTCAAGATCTTAGCTGTGCTATAAGCATTGTGGAGTCCTAGCAACATTTTGTATTTGTGAAGTGAGAGTGAGCAGAGTGCTTCAGTATATATTATTATTTCATCCAAGTCTGTGACAAGCCTGAGATGCAGTAGGCGGAGATGGACTTTCCAGAGCTGAAGACAGCCAGATGTCTCAGGGGCACCTGGGCATGGACTCTGCTTTCTCCCTGCTTTGTGGATGTGCTGCATTTAGTTTAAGAACTAAGAGAGCCTGGTATTTCGAAACATTTCCTTAAAGAGATGCACCATGTTAGTTCAAGTACTTTTTCCAGTTAAGTAGTGTAATCACAACTGAGTTTCTCTCGTAATCCTTTTGTATCCTATCTGGCAGGTGTGCTGCCTTCACTCCTGTCTGGATGAGTCTCTCCTCCATGGCTGTGTGAGAGCAGTTGGGCATGTTGGTGTGGAGAGGCTTAGGAGTTTATCTTCAATGATGTGGGGCTTCTCTGATGGCTCAGTGGTAAAGAATCTGCCTGCCAAGGCAGGAGCACTGGTTCAGTCCCTGGGTCGGGAAGATCCCCTGGAGAAGGAAATAGCAATCCGCTCCAGTATTCTTGCCTGGGAAATCCCATGGACAGAGGAGCCTGGTGGGCCATAGACCACGGGGTCACAAAAGTGTCAGACACAACTTAGCAACCAAACAACAGCTTCAATCATGCACAATCATACAGTGGCCTCTGTTTTTCTGTCCTTTTCTTTCTTTCTTTCTTTCTTTTTTTTTTTTTTTGTAAACAAAGAAACTGAAGTTCGGAGAGATTAGGTAGAAGAATTAGAATTTGTGACACCAGAGCTGGTTGAGGGCACCTAGATGAAACTTAGATTTTCTGAGCATTACTCAAATGCATTCCTACTTGAACCTCTAAAATCCTTTAGATTTACCAGCAGGTGTAAAAAACAAACCAAAAGAGTATTGATTAACACCTTGAATTTATTTAAAACTTAAAATTTTCCTGAATGCTATAAACATTGCCCTGAGCATTCTGAAAGCTTTTACCCAGGAGGACGAGACTGCGTGCATCCAAGGTGATACATTAAGTGTTCTCTTTCTCCCAAATGATAGTGGATAACTGGGAGAAAGAGCTTTGGCTGTTGTACTGTTGATTGATGTTCTGTTTAAATTGGGACTTTTTTCATCTGGGCCACTCTGGCTGCCTGTCCTGTTCATAAAGAGGGACAATTATATCCATGGGCCATGCAAGAGAATTTAGAGTGTATGCACAAATCCATTACCACAAACCAAATAGCAATACAATAACTAATACAGCATTTCTGAAAACATTTTCCCAATGAAAAACCAGAAGGAAGGGGTTGGAGGCAGACACATACTTCAGGAATCCAAAATCTGTACTTTGGAAAGAGATTCTACACCAAAGTTTGGAGAGCCTTCAACACAAGCTTTTAAAGCTAGGACTAGCAGACAAAGCTTTCCCCAATGCCTTTGTGCCTTCAACATGGAAATGAAAAAAATGAGTTTTCCATGAGGAAAAGACCATGTTTGTCTTATTTACTCTGTGTGTTCAGCATGAAGGATGATTTTCAACCAATATCACCCCTGGGATGGTGCCGCAAGTCCCCGCCAGTCAGAGCCCATGACGGTCAGGATGCTGTAGCAGTGAGTTCCAACTGATGACCAAAGTCCAGAGCAGGGCGTGATGTAGGCTACATGCTCTCTCAGCAGTTTTTGAATGAACAAATGAATGTAATATGTGTTTCATAAATAAAAAAGTCCAATATAGCATATTTCTGTTTTTGACTCAGTTCTATTAAGTGAAGTAAATCCTGTCTTTACTGAGCCGAAGCTCCCTCACATTTTAGCCTTGGAACTATGAGGCCAAGCCCACTACCTCTTCTTCCATCAACAATGATTTGAGTATTAAGTGCTTGTGCAACTTTTCAGGTTGCCGCAGCCTTCACTAAACATTGCCAAGAAAACTCCAGAGGAGCAGAATCATCCCATTTTTCCAAATATTGAAGCCTATCAGGTCACTCCTAAATCTGCATTTCCAGATTATCTATCTAGTAAACTCTTCATTGCAACCCTAAGCCAACTTGAGGGAAAGCCTGAGTGCTGAGGGCAGAGGTGACTGGAAGGAGGTTGCCCCTTCCAGAATTGCAGGGTCCTCGGAAGCCACCTTGCCTCTTTGCATTCACTTGCCCTAAACACTTCTCCAACTCTAGATTTGCCTGAAATTGTTCAACTAGGAGGTTTATTTCTTTAACTTGGCTTCCCTTAAAATGTGATACCCCTGGGGGAGTTAATAGCACCTTTCAACTCAGTGTGAAGATGTTTATCAGATTCCCGTATGAGGA
This sequence comes from Bos indicus, assembly GCF_029378745.1. Lineage (NCBI taxonomy): Eukaryota > Metazoa > Chordata > Mammalia > Artiodactyla > Bovidae > Bos > Bos indicus. The sequence continues at coordinate 46,602,475 of NC_091780.1, forward strand.
AGATTGTGATTGAACAGAAAAACCCTCAGTGCCCCTCTGGGAAAGCAGGAAAGCAACAAAGAGGGAAAAATACTTCCCAAAGGGGAGGCTGGGGATACAGGCACCATTGGCTTGCGCGGTTTTCTCTGACTGTCCCTGGTCTTAAGTGGTAAAATGCTGTCCATCCCTGTCATGAAATCTTACCTACTTATCTGATAAAATATCGCAATAAAAAACCACATCAAATTCGTGTGTGCCCAACTTTTCTCTATCTTGACCAAATACAGGAAATGAATCACTTTGCAAAGCACACAGAGACCAGCCAAAGCAATCTACAAATTGAGTAACTCTGTCCCAGCTCTTAGCTCTCTGGATTCAGTAAGAACTTCAAGTGAAACCTCATTCCTGTTCACCCTCTCAAATGCACACACCCAGATTTTGGGGGGTAGACTTGTGGGCTTTGATTTTGCAACCTCCAGTTTGGGGAACAAGCCGAAAAGAGTAACACTCCATCTGTTTTGTGCTTTTTTCATAGTGTTTTGTCCTCTATTGAGATACACTAGAATAGTGTTTTAACTTACAAAATATAGAGGGTACCTTCTTTCCTTGTGTACACACGCATGCACACACACACACACACTTATAAAAACCACGTGACCGTGAATTGATAGCCCATGTAACTCTATTCCGAGCATAGGATGAAAAGCTTTGAAGGACAGGAGAAAGAACACGTTTTCCTGAATCACCCAGTCAAGCTGTTGTCAAAGCTTAGAACTAGACTTCAGTTTCAGATACTCTGTTTTATTCTTGTTTACTGAGTTGTACTAACTATAGAGACTCACCATGTTTTCTATTTCTGAAGCTGTTTTAAAAGCCACCAAAGTAAGCAAGGATATTATCTTTAGGAAGAGATGGTATGATGTTCTCTCTAACTATACTTAACACTGACTTCAAGTACAGGATCTTTATAAAGTCTCTGTGCCATTATTAAACTTTTAACTTCAAAAGCATACGAGGTAGACATGATAGTAAACTGTAAATGGGATTTAAAGGCAAATTCAATTATCTTCTTAGAGCTGTCATGAACTTCAATTCTGCTGGCCATATTTCATTTGTCACAGGATCTGAAATGAGTACATATTGTGTGCAGTTGTGTAAGATAGTTGTCCTAAACTTTAATACATTTACTTTTGAGTACCGTTTATAGATTGTTTCTCTAACACGTACAACCTGAGTTATTAAAGTTTAAAAGTGCACAAGGCCCTTATGAAGACCCTGTTTATAGCTCAAGTACAGAGCACAGGAATTCTGGCTAAATTACCTCTTTTTGCTGCCAGCCCCGTTCTCCTTCATTTCAAACAGGCCATAGTATCCAGGGAACTGAATGTTCCTCTGTAATGAAAAGGAGATATTCTTAAACTCTAGTAGTTAGCGAATAACAGGTGACAAAAGACTTCATTTTTAAATTGCCTTTCTTCTTGGGCTTCGCTTGTGGCTCAGCTAATAAAGAATCTGCCTCCTATGTGGGAGACCTGGGTTTGATCCCTGGGTTGGGAAGATGCCCTGGAGAAGGGAACGGGTACCCACTCCATTATTCTGGCCTGGAGAATTCCATGGACTGTATAGTCTGTGGGGTGGCAAAGAGTCAGACACCACTGAGCAACTTTCACTGTTCTTCTTAGACTACATAGATAATGATAAAATCTAATGTAGGAAGACTAGGTATTGACTGAGGAAGATGAATAAGAGCAATAAATCATATAATTAGGAGGCTGACCATCCTGTATATGAATGCCATTCAGCAGCTACCAATTTAGATTCTACCTTTTCTTCAGGGTCCATGCAAGCATTCATGCTTCCTGAACACTCCTTGTTCACAAGGCTGCAGCTCTTCTCTGCATTCCTAAAGCATCTATAGAGTGAATCTGAACTCAGGAAGACCTCAGAATTCATTGGCTAGTTCATTGAAGAACTGGATCTAGAACCCATGACTGTTCTCTTTCTTCGAGATCTTTCCTTAGTCCTAGGGTAGGGAGTGGTCACATTTGTAGCTTAGAGGGAAAATCAGATTTAGGAGGTGAAAAAGAAAGATTGAAAGATATCAAAGGCTTTGAACCTGGATTACTTAGAAAATATAAGGCGCTTACACTGAAGAAAGGTAGTCAGTTTCATTTAAACATGTTGAGTTTGAAATGCTGCTGCTGCTGCTGCTAAGTCACCTCAGTCATGTCCGACTCTGTGTGACCCCATAGACGGCAGCCCACCAGGCTCCCCTGTCCCTGGGATTCTCCAGGCAAGAACACTGACAGAACATCAAATCCATGTTGTTTGGATGGGTCAGGATTCTTAGAACAATAAAGGCCAGTAACTTTGCGTAAAGGCCAGGAATCTCTGTAGAATGATGGACAAAAGTTTAACCTTGTCCGAAGAGAGTGTAAAGCTTAAATTCAGTGTGGCCTAGATAGGTTTGGATGACATTCCAAACTCTGTTAGAGTGATGAACAGGGCAGCTCCAATGACTCTTTCCTCTGGAGCAGCTATGGCCTTTTCATTTTGGAGCAAGTCTTTTACTTTCAGCCTTATTCTATAGGTCAGGGCAAAGCTCCACAAACTACAGCCAGTGGGCCAAACTTGACCCACTGCCTGTTTTTGTATGGCCAGTTAGCTAAGAATGTTCCTTCTGACATTAAATGGTTGAAAAAAATCAAAAGACTAATATTCTGTGACAAGTAAAAATTACATGTAATTCAAGTTTTAACATTCATTGGAATATAGCCACATCCCTTCATTTACATATTTGTGCTACAACAGCAGAGTTAAGTGGTTGCAATAGAAACCATGTAGAAAACAAAGTCTAAAATATTTTCTATATGATTAAGGAAAATTTTGCTAACCCCTGGCTTAGATCTGTAAGAGTTCAGGCATTTGAAGATGGCTTCTGATCCTTAGCATACCCATCTGTCCATCCATCCATATCAAGTATATACCACTTGAAGTTCTAAAGAATCCCAAGACCTGATACTTGCCCTGAGTACCAGTGTTATATAGTGGTGTTCAACACCTCCTGTTGAAAGACCTTGGCATTCACTTGGAAGTATTTCATAGGGTGGTTGAGGTCTGAGTTCTCAGTATCCTTAGGCTCCTTCTCATTAGGGTCCTATTCTCAGAGCCCAGCTCTTCCTGTGGCTGGAAAAGGACTTGGTCTTTGAAATAGGAGTAGAACCAACACTTTACAGCTGTTAACCCAGGGAAAAAGAGGATTGCTGAGGGTGGGAACCAGGCTGAGTCTGAGGAGCTAGCTGCAGCTTTTGCCAGGTAGACTAGGGCTTGTTTCTCTAGCTCTCCGATGACTGTCATGGGCCTCATACAACTTTACTTTAGAGAGAAGCTTTGCCATTAAAATAATAATAATACAAGTTAAAAATGGTATGACTGCATTGGTATTATTAATATGAATACAAAGCAGTTTGGATTTATTCCTATTAACTTTTTTTCTGATTTTAAAAAAAATTAATGTTTTTGCTGGTACCTGAAGTATTATGGACCCAAAGCACTGTGCCTCCTGTGCTGACTGGATAAATCAGCCTTGGCTAGGAGATGTAAAATCTGGTGGAGAGGGACCCCTGCCAGCCAGGGGAGAGCTCAGAAGCACGGATCCAGTGCCTTGGGGGCTCAGCCTAAATCCCTCCCATAAAGATTTGATTTATAAGCAACATTAACCTGAGCCTCCAAAGAAGGTTCCTCCAGTTTCTCCAGTGGCCCTCAGCACTGGTGAACTACATTAATGTCTTCTGCTTTCATGTATCATCTCTAGCTTGGCTCCTCAGTAGACTTTTTTCAATTAGAATTTTATAATTTTATTGTTTTTAATCTGTTTAATCATTTGATAGGAATCATGATAGAGTTCATATAGGGATTTCTCACTGATAAAGATGATTCTAGGTACCTATTGTAAAGTGTAATGCATGCTCATAGAATTTGGGATGTATTACTCCTAGAGCAGCACCTCATTATACCACACCATGCTCCCTTTCCATCAGTTGCATATATGCACCCCCGCTTAGGTCTCACTGAGTGTAACTGTGTGAACCATAACCTTGTCCCTCTCAGTCTGTATAATTTTGGCATTTCTTTGAAGCGCAGAAATGCTGAGGTTGCTCTTATTTTTTCCTTCTCTGTAGAACATCCTGTCTTTTTTATTGGAGGGCATAGAGGGTGGGAAGAGGGTTTTGGATATCATTCTTCATTCAAAGTTGTGGCGCTATTTTGGCCGTGATATGGCATCTCCCACCATGCTGTAGCCTAATTTGCTGACACTTCACACCCGTGAACCCTGCAGACCTCTCCACTGCAGCAAGTTCTGATGCACTTACTTCCCCACTCAGCCCCAGCCCGGACTGCCTGTTGGTAGGGAGTGCTGGTACCAGGACCCTGTACCACCGCTCATCCTTTTCAAATCCTCACTTTCCTTCTTATTGGTTTATTGCAAAAACACTTTCTAAATGTGAATAGCAAACAAAATATGGATCAGTACAGGACAGTATTGGTTTCTTCCAAAGGCATTCCTGTTTCAGGAAAATGGCTACTCTCTTATAGTGTTAGCAGGAGTACAAATTATTACAATGGTTTCAGAAGACCATTTGAAAATACACATTAAAAGCTTAAAAATGTAAATGCTCTTTTTGGACCCCAGTAATTTTGTTAGGGATGAACCTTAAGAAAATAATCTTGGACAAATGATTTTGTTTGGGGTTGGTGACTGTTTAACAACATAATTGGGACATAGTCCACATGACTAAATAGTAAGATACTGATTAAATAAATGCTAATACCCCTTGATAGTGAAATATCATATAGCCATTAAAATAATGTAATAGATGAATATTTAAATAAATAGAAATAATTATATATAGAAAAGTAGAAAAAGATATCAAACTTATATGTACAGTATTATCCCAAATTTGTTTAAACTTTAAGAAGGATATACATATATTTTTACATAGAAAGGAGCATATATTTGTGTTTTTGTCCCAAGGAATACATATATAATCAAATAATATATTTATAACATATATTGTTATTCAGTTCCTAAGTCATGTCTGACTCTTTGTGACCCATGAACTGCAGCCATGCCAAGCTTCCCTGTCCTCCCCTGTCTTCTGGAGTTTGCTCAAGTTCGTGTCCATTGAGTCAGTGATGCTATCTAACCATCTTATCCTCTGCTGCCCTCTTCTCCTTTTGCCTTCAGTCTTTCTCAGCATCAGGCTCTTTTCCAAATGAGTTGGCTCTTTGTATCAGGTGGCCGAAGTATTGGAGCTTCAGGTTTAGCATGAGTCCTTCCAATGAATATTCCTTTAGGATTGACTGGTTTGATCTCCTTACAGTCCAAGGGACGCTCAAGAGTCTTCCCCAGCACCACAATTCAAAAGTATTAAACCTTTATAACATTTATATATAATCAAATGTTAAAAGCTATTTTTAATATCTAAAATTTTGTGATAAAATAAATTTGGGTATCAGCATACAATGAAACTATACAGTCAAATATATATCCATGAGATAGATGTTTATTAGCATGAAAATGCATTCAGTATATATTAAAAGTAAAAATATAGTTGCATGGATTATATTCTAATGATTCCCTTTTGTAAAATAAACCTGTGTACATATTTGTGTATGGTTTACATACTTGTAATTTCATAGGCTAGAAATATATGCTTCTAATGCTTAACAATACAAAGATATATATACTAAAATATTAAAATAATTATACTTTTAAAATTATGAATATTTATAATATTTATAAAATTAAAATATTCATCTTTAGCTGGTGAGATTTTGGATGGTTTCATCTTTCCTTTCTTTATTTCTGAACTTTATATATTTTCTACAATACACACTAATTACTTTTGTCATCAGAGGATAAAAATGATTTATTTTAAAGTGAAGCATCTGGACAGTAGTGGAAAGCTGCCTAGTTATGTCTTTGTCCTGAGTCAGAGAGGAGAGAGCCATGACGAGACCATGTACTTCCCTACCATTTTCTGTGTGATGTTTGAGTTAGGAATGTTTTAGCTGCAAGTAACAGAAAATCTAACAGCTGAATAGACCATAAGAACCTATATTTACCCATCATGTTCAGAGGTAGATAATTTCAGGATTGTCCTGGCAGTTCCACTGTTAACAACTTTCTAACTTTCTGCTCTGTTATCCTTTGAGTGTTGGCTTTTTATCCACATGCATGTCCCCATATGGTCTTAAGGTGACAGCTATTCCCATTCAAGGCAGGAGGAGGGGGCTGCATTGATATGTCTGGAAAGCGGGTCTTTCTGGGGCAAAGGAGAAGGAATTTGGAAATATAGCTATTGTGCAAGCCAATCAGAAATGTTGGCCACAGGTAGGAAGGGGCTGTTCTCCTTGTTGAGACATATCATATACTGATGATGATTACTATTTATTACAACTGAATCTTATAGGTAGAAAAAGAAAATTCCTCCAAGATGCTGGCAATGAGTTTTCCAGCAGAGTGAGTTTTCCTTTCTCTGGCTTTCAGGTCATTGTTAGTAAATAGATCAGCATGTACTATGTAGAAGACCACTGAAATGGAATTTCTTGAGTTTTTAAACATTAACATCCTTTATTTCATATAAGCATGGGAGGTATGTAAGTTTGTGTGGTTAAAGAGTAGATATGAAACTATTATGCAAATTGTATATATGGTGATATGTTAAGAGAGAGACTAAATGATGAAAAAGACAGATGGTCCTAAATCAGAACATATTTATGATGCTTGAGGATAACTAACAATGAGTTAGACACAGCACACTGGGACCTTAGTCCAGGTCAGACATACTTCATTTTTATTTAGTTTGATTCTCCTGGTAAAAGAACGTTTCAGAAATAAATGACACATCGTCCATAACACACTTTGGAAACTAAAGAATTTCTTTCAGTCCATTATGACTGTAACCACCCCAATCCTCACCTTTCTCTAGAGTGAGTATTGCCTTCAGTTAAGTAATTGTGTCTTACTGTCTTATCTGTAAAATGAAAATTATTTTATATAGAACCTGCCATGCTAAATGTTCCTTAAATTGGCTTATTAATGTGCATAAAAGTCTTTGTAAGGTAAAAAGTGATGGGCATCAGTATTAGTTCATCTAATTTGTATTTAGTACACAGTGATTAAATCTCAAAATGAACAAAAAACCAAAACCAATGAAATTTAATAATAAAAAAAAAAAACCCTGTTAAAAGATTTGAAATTCTCTGTAATAGCTGATGATGTTGCTAGCTGAGTGGTTGTGAGTCTATTTTAGTATTTTCCCAAATGAAATGAATCCAGAAAATAAAAATTAGATGAGTTTCACTTAGAAATGAACTGAATTTAGTGATAGTTTAACTGATCTGCAGGCTTTGAATATTCAAGCAGCAAGATTTTGTGCTGTGTCAGTATCACTTTTATTACACTATTTTAATTCATTATAGCTTAATATTCTTTGTTACTGTTTTCCCATTATTTCCTACAAATGACCATTATGGAATGAATGAACTGAACTCCATTATAGGTAAGCTTGAATTTTCAACTAAAATGCATCTTCATCATTTATGAGCAGCCTCTCTGCACAACATAAACTCCTTGTATCCTGCGTTGAAATTTCCCCCAGTGGTTTCATACGTGTATGTTTTCTCCCTAACTGTGAGAACAGAAGCTACTGCCTTTACTCTCTTTGGAAATCCTAGTGAAAATGTTTTTAATATAACATACATAACACAAACCTTCATGTTTATGTTTACATAATACTACTTCATATCATTTTCAATGTCTTTCACATCTATTAGTTCATTTGATCTTCACTGGATATGTGTGTCATTTTTCCTATTGAAAATGTCTACGTTATGTGGCTCAGATGGTAGAGCATCTGCCTGCAATGCGGGAGACCCAGGTTCGATCCCTGGGTCGGGAAGATCTTCTGGAGAAGGAAATGGCAACCCACTCCAGTACTCTTGCCTGGAAAATTCCATGAATGGAGGAGCCTGGTGGGCTATAGTCCATGGGGTCGCAAAGAGTCGGACACGACTGAGTGACTTCACTTTCACTTTTCACTATACCACTTTTCTTTGCCAAATGAAAAAACCCTAGAATCAACTCATGATTTATAAAGTCTTTAAGAAAAGCATAAAATTAATCTTTTTTGTAATAGCACTCTTATTTTTCTCTATGCTCAAAATTTCAAGATAGGAATATTAGGAGAATGCAGGCCAGAGTGGTTAAAGGATATGCCCCAAATTACTTGTTATTAGATCAATGACATGGACCCAAATTTTGGGAAAGTCATCCTGCATTGGTAGGAATGGCCTCAGGTGGATGTTTTTCTTCTGTAGCAAAGAAGCCAGAAGGAACTGAATAGTATTTAAAACTCACTCTTTTTAAGCACAAGAAATCATTCTGCTAGCAACTGTTGAGCACCTCCCAAGTCAAGGACTCTCTACAAAAATAACCAAGGCTTTCTCCCTACCCTAGCTGCCCCTGAAAATCCATGGAGACCATCTTTTGGGAAATCATATCAAGTCACATTTCTGTGTGCCTGACTCAGCCTGAAAGATGGCAGTGGCTGGGGCAAAGTAGATGGTAGAAAGGAGTAAGGAATACTTTCCCTTAAAGTAAGTCATTATCAATGAATGGAGAGAAAAGATACCAATAACTTTACATAAAGCAGATTCACACTCATTTCAGTTTTGTTATTCTTGTTCAGCTGCTAAGTCGTGTCCAATTCTGTGACCTGATGGACTGCAGCATGCCAGGCCTCCCTGTCCTTTCTGCTGTCTCCTGAAGTTTGCTCAAATCCATATCCATTGAGTCAGTGATGCTATCCAAACATCTCATCCTCTGCCATCCTCTTCTTTTGTCTTCAATATTTCCTAGCATCAGGGTTTTTTCCAGTGAGTTGGCTCTTCTCATCAGGTAGCCTAAGTATTGAAGCTTCAGCTTTAGCATCAGTCCTTCCAATGAATATTCAGGATTGATTTCCTTTAGATCGACTGGTTTGATCTCTTTACAGTCAAAGGGACTCTCAAGAGTCTTCTCCAGCACCACAGTTCAAAAGCATCCATTCTTTGGCATTCAGCCTTTCTTATGGTCCAACTCACATCCGTACATGACTACTGGGAAAACCATAGCTTTGACTATACAGACCTTTGTCGGCAAAGTAATTCCTCTTCTTTTTAAAATACTCTGTCTGGGTTTGTCATAGCTTTTCTTTCAAAGAGCAAGTGTCTTTTAATTTCATGGCTGCAGTCACCATCCACAGTGATTTTGGAACCCCCCAAAATAAAATCTCTCATTGCTTCTATTTTTTCCCCCTTCTATTTGCTGTGAAGTGATGGGACCGATGCCATGATCTTAGTTTTTTGAATGTTGAGTTTTTTTTTTTTTTTTTTTTTTTTTATTTTCAAATAATGTATATATTTTAAATTATATACATGCATACATACAGTTTGTATATATAGTACATTTCATAATAAAAGTAAAAGATATTAATCAATTGATATTGATTTTTGTATATTGATTTTATAACTAGCCATCTTATTATTCTTTTATTATTTCTAATACTTTCCCACAAATTCTTTTGGTTTGTATATGATAGTATCAACTGCATACAATGAAAAATTTTGTAGCCTTTCTAACATTAATACTTATTTCTTTTTTCTTTTTTTTTTTTTTTTTTTTAATTTTGTACTTATTTTATTTTATTTTTTTTTTTGGTTTTAATTTTATTTTATTTTTAAACTTTCCATAATTGTATTAGTTTTGCCAAACATCAAAATGAATCCACCACAGGTATGTTGAGTTTTAAGCCAGCTTTTCACTCTCTTCTTTCAACTCCATCAAGAAGCTCTTCAGTTCCTCTTCACTTTCTGCCATAAGGGTGATGTTATCTGCGTATTTGAGATTATTGATATTTCTCCGTGCAATCTTGATTCCAGCTTGTGCTTCATCCAGCTTGGGATTTTGCATGATGTACTCTGCATATAAGTTAAATAAACAGGGTGACAGTATAGAGCCTTGATGTACTCCTTTCCCATTTTTGAATCAGTTGTTCCATGTCCAGTTCTAACTGTTGCTTCTTGACCTGCATACAGGTTTCTTAGGGGGCAAGTAAGGTGGTCTGGTATTCCCATCTCTTTAAGAATTTTCCATTAGCATAGTCAATGAATCAGAAGTAGGTATTTTTCTGGAATTCTCTTTTTATGATCCAGTGGATATTGGCAATTTGATCTGTTTTTTTCCTCTGTTTTCTCTAAATCCAGCTTTTACATATGGAAGTTCTCAGTTCACATACTGTTGAAGCCTCACTTGAAGGAGTTTGAGCATTACCTTGTTAGCATGTGAAATGAGTGCAATTGTGTGGTAATTTGAACATTCTTTGTCATTGCCATTCTTTGGGATTGGTGTTAGTTCTAGAAGGTCTTGTAGGTCTTCATAGAATCATTCAACTTCAGCTTCTTCGGCATTAATGATTGGGGCAGAGACTTCAATTACTGTGATATTTAATGGTTTGCCTTAGAAACAGAGATTATTTCTGTCATTTTTAAGATTGTACCCAAGTACTGCATTTTGGATTCTTGTTGACTACGAGGGCTATTCCATTTCTTCTAAGGGATTCTTGCCCACAGTAGTAGATATAATGGTCATCTGAATTAAATTCACCCATTCCTGTCCATTTTAGTTCACTGATTCCTAAATGTTGATGTTTACTCTTGCCATCTCCTATTTGCTTCCAATTTACCTTGATTCATGGACCTAACATCCCAGGTTCCTATGCAATATTGATCTTTACAGCATCAGACTACTTCCATCACCAGTCACATTCACAACTGGGCATTGTTTTTGCTTTGGCTCTGTCTCTTCATTCTTTCTGGAGTTATTTCTCCACTCTTCTCCAGTAGCATATTGGGTACCTACCAACCTGGGGAGTTCATCTTTCAGTGTCATATCTTTTTGCCTTTTCATACTGTTCATGGGGTTCTCAAGGCAAGAATGCTGAAGTCGTTTGCAATTCCCTTCTCCAGTGGACCACATTTTGTCAAATTTCTCCACCATGACTCATCCATCTTGGGTGGCCCTACATAGCATGGCTCATAGTTTCATTGAATAAGACAAGGCTGTATCCATGTGATCAGTTGGGTTAGTTTTCTGTGATTGTGGTTTTCATTCTGTCTGCCCTCTGATGGATGAGGATAAGAGGCTTGTGGAAGCTTCCTAATGAGGAGGGACTAGCTGTGGGGAAAATTGGGTCATTTCATTATACCACAACAATTTATTTGCATGTTTATCACTGCCACTAAGCTTTGAGCTCCTTGTTGCCATTTCATGACAGAAACTGCTAGTTGAACACTAAAATTCATTCTCCCTTTCTTTCTCAGCATCAGAATCCTGACTGTTAAAGAGAAAAACTAAACTGAGTAAATTTTAAAGATCTTAATGATTTTATTCAGTGATTCGTGAATTGGGCAACATCTAGTTTAGCAGATAGAAAGGAGCTCCGAGGAGCTGTAGAGAAAGAAAGACTTTTATAGGCAGAAGGGAGCAGGAACAGGGAAGTCATAGGGGGCAAAAGTGGATTGGTTATTGCAAGGTTGCTTTTCTTACATGGAAAATGAAGTCTTGGAGCTGAGCCTGGTGACATGCTGAGAAGTGAGCACTCATTGGTTGACCTAAGTCCTTCTTTTCTGGGAGATTTGGGCAAAGAAATTTAAGTTTTGGTTTGCTTAAATGGGGCTTAGCATGAGTGACTCCATATCTAATCTGGCTACTTTTTTAAATAATTTTTTTTTTTAATGTTTGGGTGCATCAAGTCTTAGTTGTGGCATGTGGGATCTTCATTCTTCATTAAGACGGATGGGATCCTCAGTTGTGACATGCAAACTCAGTCACACTATGTGGGATCTAGTTCCCTGAGCAGGGGTCTAACCCAGGCCCCCAGCATTGAGAGCACAGAAGTCTTGGCTACTGGAATACCAGGGAAGTACTTATTCCAGTTACTTTATACATGACTTTTTGGCTGAACAATTGACACCAGAATAAAGTCTACATCTCCTAGTCTCCATGCAGCTATTTATGTGACTAACTTCTGGCAAAAAGATGTGAGGAGAATTGTTAAGTGGGAGTTCTGGGGAGATTCCTTAAGGGGAAGGAGTCTTTTCTTCCATTTTCATTCTGCTGCTTGGGATACAGTTGTAGTAGCTGATGTTTCAGCAACTATCTTAGACCATGAGATGACCTTGTGGTCACCAAAATAGGAAAGAAAGAAAGATTCTGGGTCCGTGATGATTTTTTGGAGCTTGCATCCTCTGGACTGCCTAACTGCCTTCTTATTTCACTCAAAATAATAGATCAGAGTGCTAAGAGATGTAGTCAAGTTTCTGTTGATAGCAGCAGAAATAAATCCTAACCAATACTCATCATATTTCTGTATTCACAGCAGAGAGCATGGTGCCTAAATTGATAGGTGGTCAAGATATATGGACTTTCAATGTATTTAATTACTTACACTTGCCTTATTCCCAAAATACTTGAAGATGTGATGCTAAATAAATGGTTGTTAAAAATTGATATTATGCCTGTTTACCAGGGAAGAGCATAACAGCCAAATCAGAAACAAATACAAAAATGTAGAGTCAGTCCTCAAGACATAAAATCACTGAAGTTAGCCAGAGAAATGTAAATGTGAATGTCATTCCTTTGTTGGGAAGAAAATCTGGCAATATAATTTTAAATTATTTAAAAAATGAATAGTTAAATAAAAATTCAGAGTAAATAATTGGCTCTAAATATGAATTGATAATATATTAAAAGACAAAAATCAAACTCAAAGTGATAGTGGAGATTTGATCTCCCTTATGATCATATGAAAGTAGAGAAGGGTTTAGTTGCGTACCTGGTGAGACAATAAAATGGACAAGCAAAAATATGGTAACAAATAAGCTAGATCAGAGAACCATGTGCTAAAGTGCTGGTAACTGATTTATTTACCAATCATTGATTTAGCAACTCTTTGTGCCAGGCACTATTCTATTATTAGTTCATTAATCTACAAAAAAATCTTATGAGATAGTTATTGGCTTATGTCCATTTTTAGGATGGGAACAATGAAGCCCCAAAAGTCCATGTGCCTTGCCTGAGATCACATAGTAAGTGTAGGAGCAAGATTTTATCCAGGCACCATCATTTTAAAGATGAAAAGTGGTAGGCATTATTACTAGTTCTTTTCAAGCATACTTTAAAATACAGTGTTCCGATGGACAGACCAGCTCCTTGATGCATTTACAGCTAGTTCTCATTTTGAAATTGTGGAGAAAGGGAGTCTGGAAAGGGCTCAGAGAAGGGTTAAAAGGAACAAATCCTAAGATGGAAAATTGGAGCCCTGAGGAAAAGCCAAAGATGTTGAATGCATTTAATTTTGAGAAGAGAAGATACCAGTGAATTTTCCAACCTCTGGTGAGAGAATATAGTCAGATGAAAGAAACAAATAACTAATTATAACAAATAACTAAACAAATAACTAATGATATTAATAGCTTTAAAGGAAGGTGTTGGAATCCCTGATCCTGGTAGTTTTTAAAATGGGAACAGACAATGTAAAATATAAAGATTAATTATGAAGATTTTATAAGACATTTGTATCACTTTTTTCATATATATTCTTCTGAACTAACTAATCCTTGCAATTTCACATGTGAAAGTGTTAATTGCTTGGTCGTGTTTGACTCTTTGCCACCTCATGGACTATAGCCTGCCAGGCTCCTCTGTCCATGTGATTCTCCAGGCAAGAATACTGGATTGGGTAGCTATTCCCTTCTCCAAGGGTTCTTCCTGACCCAGGGATCAAATCCAGGTCTCCTGCATTGCCGGCAGATTCTTTTCCATCTGAGCCACCAGGAAGTATACATAATTCTGAATGTCTTCCCTGCTTTCCATTCTCCCTTGTCTGCCTGGAAATTCTTCCTCATCCTCTAAGATTCTGCTCTAGTATCATTCCCTGCTGAAGTTCCCAAACCCTCACTTTGCCCCTTTCTGAGCACAGTTGGTGGAAAAGAGTTTCAAAATTTGTAGCTCTTGTTGACCCTTCTATTCAAGCTCTTTTCCAGTGTGTTTGCAGTTATTTGTTCACACGCACACACCCCGCAAACAGGCAATGAGCTTTGTGAGTCAAGAGCCATCTCTTACTAGTCTTTGGAACCTTGACACCCCACACAGCGGTGGATAGATACTTGGCACTGATAAAAACTTGAATGAAAAAATAAATGACTGATTGGCAAGCTGTATTATTTGTTGGTTTTCTTGTGAGGTTTGTGTCATCTGGAGAGAGCCGTATGGTTTTGCAAGTGCTTCTCAAAATTTGACAAGTGATGTGAAGATGCAGATTCCACTGTCCAGGAACAATATCTGAAATAGAAGGCAAAGCTAAGGGCCTAAGAAAATAGTAGGTGGGGTGTTACCGGTGGGTGGGTTTGTTTGTTTGTTTGTTTTTTTGAGAATCACCAACTAACCTTGCCATCTATGGCCAGAAGACATCGTTGTTAATTCTTTGGCCTTTGTCCTTAAAAAGGTAAACATCCCTAGTGCGGAACTCAGAACAACAGGAAGAGAAAAAGAAGGGGGAAATTTGACCCTGTCCTTTATCATCTCCTGGAGAATTTTTAGTCATTTTATTGTGCGCCCTTCATACTCTGGCTGTGACCTCTGTATAACCGAAGGTTAGGTCAGCTTTGCTCATACCTTACGGATTAAACTCTTCGAACTATCTCAGAGCCTGGCTTTAACCACTCTCAAGGACATACAACCATACCTGCATATTCTTTTCTTTTGCTGCTTTTGCTTTTCAGAGACTAGGGCTCCTTTTTAAACCTAAGGTTCAGAAGACAGTAGCTAGAATTTATGCTGAAGTGGAGTAACAGGCTTTGGAGCTGAGCAGTGGCCTAATACAGGTGAAAAGCATGTATTGATTACTTAAAGAAAGTTAAAATAAAAGCAATTTTTCTCCCCATTTCAGCACATTGCAGCTTTTGGCCTATCCACTCATAGCTAAAAAAGCATTCTTTCCTGATAATCAAGCTTCAGCTGTCTGAATTTCAGGCCGAGCCTCTCCTCCTGAGCTCTGTTGAAGAGCTGCTTTAATTAACCATTATACCACAGATGTTATTGATTTTTTTTTCAAATCTGGTTGAAACATCATTGTGCTGGATCATGGCCAAAACTAAGGCCTGAATTTGTGTGTGTGTGTGTGCTGCTTTTACTCCTTCTGCATACCTTATTAGTCTCCGTGTCTGTTAAGTGCAATCCTTCGTATTAACTCGGAAAATATAGAATTGATTTTTAGCCTAGCAGCCGTGATCTAAGGGCTCCTAATTTGAAATCTGTAAACCTCAGTTGCTGAGGAAGTCTTTCTGCTGTGACTCTACACTTTCTTGAAGTAAGCTTTTTATTCTTTAATTTAAAAAAGAAATCTCCCTCTGCCTTTTACTCTCTCTTTCGCACACACAGTTGGAGATTTTCCAGGAACATGACCCGTTCTTTGCATTTTGAACATGCTCATCATGAAAGGTTCCCAAAGGCTTACTCTTATCTGTCTAGAATGTGTGACCTGCAACATGGACCTTAGGAAGATTTGAAACTGACCAGTCTCCATACTTGCAGTATTTTGAGGGAAATGTGGAAGGGCTTGAGCCACATTCACTTTGTGCAAATTGCAGGATATTAGAAGCGACAGGGCATCTGCATTCCTTTTACAGTCTGCCTTCCAGTGATGATAAAACTCAAGGACCAAACAATCACAGTGGGTTCCCAAATTCTGATAAGGTTTCTGTGAGTTTAGTGATACGCGCTTTAAACATAATTTGAAGCTTTTAAAATACTGTAATGGCAGCTCTTGACCTTTAAAAAAAAAAATCACAGGGAGCAAGAGGTGGTGAAAAATGTTTATTTACTCTGCATTAGTGGCTAAACTCCCGTGTCTTTCTAGAACCGGTAGTTCCTTTATACTTGGGAACTCACGCATGTCGCCCCTATTCTTCCAACACGAACCAGACAGGCCCACTTGAGCTGGAGAAACAATGGCCCGCAGTCAGTCCTATGCCTCAGTGAGAAACAACAATGCGGTCCTCTTGACAAATTCTGGCGTCAGGAGTGGAATCTTGCAGTTCAACATGTCTGCTGAACAGAAGTTGGAAAAAAGAAAAGATCATCTTGTAAACAATTAATTAATGTTTGTCATGAATTATCATTTTTACTTCCTTCTCAAGAGGCTCAAAGGGAATCAAAAGGCATTTTTGCAGGTGGTGGCATTCAAAGTAAGGGCAATCAAAGGTTTGAGAGCCGAGGCACAGCACTCTGCGCCTCGAAGGGTGAATGGTGCTAGGATTAGAGCACAGCGGGGGGTTGAGGGCTTCAGGTGTGAAGCTTAATGTTTGTGATCAGCAAAAAAAGTCTTGAATTTATCTAAACTGCTCTTCTGCTAACAGTACTTCTAGCACATAAATGTTCTGAAACTGACAAGTGTTCTCATTGCTCTTCTAATGCAAACATGATCTGCATTTGAAAGATGCATCCTTTTGCCTAATTTAGAATGTGCATCACAAAGAGCATTAGATGATGACCCCACAAAGCAATAGCACACACACATACCACACACACTCAGACACACATACACACACACTCCAGACGTGCCCGCCGAGTGCATATAACACACATGCAAACCATGTCTTTCTTGCCTGGATCTTCTCTGGAGCTTCCAGCGAGGATCCTGCTTGTCTAGAGTACTAAACCAGAGGTTGAAAACTAGGAGACTCAATAGCCATCTGACCAGTGAGTCCCTCTGAATTCTCTCCACTAATAATTCCTTTTCATTTGGTTTGAATCATTACCTAGAATGTAGCATGCTGCATTTTAATTTACAGTCTTTCTCCTGCCTCCCCCTACCACTTCTAACAGTAGAAAGGTATCAACACATAAAAATTTGGAACATGCACATACACACAACCAATGATATTAAAATGTGCTGAAGAATTGTTAAGTAATGTTTGCAACCCCTAGAACCAAAGACCAAGACAGGCATTGTTGATGGTGAGAAGGTTGCTAACGTCCATAGAAATGCATCTGATCGCTTAATGAATCCCCTCCATAATCTACTGCTGAACTCTCAATACTGATTTTCTCTCTTTATGTCATCAAGAAGCGTCACCTACTAGAAGAGCTCTAAAAAGAAAGACTAAGTGAAGGGTTGATAAGACAGGACGGGGTGAAAGGCAAAATTTGGAAGGACTAAGGTCAACCTAAGATTGTTGAGTTAATTTTTAACCTAACCTTCCAAAATTCTCCATTATCTCGTGGTACCTACCCATTTTCTGTTGTGTGTTTATAGTTTATATTCTCTGTAGTATTCATTAACCATAATTTAATAAACACAGCTTCTTGGGGCATCAAGCTGCCTCTTTCTCAGTGGAGTCTGAGGGGCAAAGATGATAAAGGGAAATATAGGCTTACATTTGCTTTCTTTTGCCTTGGCTCCTCTGGAGTGAACCAAACTGAGCACTGCTCTGAGCTTTGTGGTCACCATCCTTGACTATTTCTAATGATGTTTTCCTGTGAATCCAAATTTGGAACATAAAACTGTAGACTGAAGACCCTCAGTAACTAGAGAAGAGCTTGGGTAAAAGGGCCAAATTGGGGGACAAGGGGTATGAAAGGAATTTTAGGAAGTTTAGAAAAGAAAGGGACCCAGAAGGAAACAAAAACCAGCACAACCTCTGAGACAGAGTGGAGGTTAAGGAGCCCCTTTCTTCAAATTTCTGGAAACTCTGGTTTAACTTTGAAGAGTGGGTAAAATGACCAGAAAAAGTAAATTGTTCATAATTATCAAAGTTCTTCAAACCTAGAGCCCTTCCTAAGTATTTAGTTGGTTCTCCACTTTTTGTAAAGATGTTAAAATCCCATTCAAAGCCTAATGCCAACTGCTTTAGAATCACAGATGAAAATTGTGAAAATAAAGTAGCAATAGTTGCGAATAAACTGAAAAGAATCCTGACATTCAGGACCCAGTATAGAAAGGAACATTTTTGACCAGTGTCAGGAACATTAGGGTTGTTTCCTGGTCCTAGGATCCTGGACCTTCGCCAGAGTCTGTGGCTCTGCCTGGTGGCCTGCCCCATGCTCACACTGCGTCTCTGAACCTACCTCATGTCCCCCCAATCCCTTGCTTAACCATACGCTCCATAGCGTGCTGTCTCCAGGACAGATCATTTGTTTGAGGAAGACGGAAGGCCACCTTTATTCCATGCCTGTCCCATACCAGGCTCGAAGCCATGTGCTGTCCTTTCTTCCCACTGCTTTGGATAGCTGAGGTGGCACGCACTAGTGGGTATGGGAGGTGGGTGCTGAAAAGTCTGCAAAAGAGTAAAAAAATTGAAACTCTGTGTGGCTTGTATTGGTTCAATTGATCAGGCTCTAACTGGAAAATGTTTTACCAGACGATGAGTATTTGCAAAGTTAAGAGCATTCATCGTCAAAATAAATAACACTGCCAAATCCAACCCTTTAAAAAATGTACAAAAATGTATTAGTCCGATGCCCTCTCGCTACCAGGAATAACAGATTGAAAAGTAGATGGCAATGATTTTTCACGTTTTTTTTTTTTTCACTATAAACAAATACAAGTATTTAGCTGCAAGTTGCATTAACCCAAAGTGACAAAGAATAGTTTAAAGAGCTTTACTAGGAATATATGAACTTCCTCCCATAGCAGAAAACAGTGTTTTTGAAATAAGTCCTCCTGTAAATTACTAATAAATGCCCCCCTGCCAAAACCACCCAAGAATGAGTTGATGATGAGCGAATTAAAAATTGTCACCACTTAAACAGCTCTCCTGGTTGGATATGTCTTTGCCAAATGGGTTGACCTTTCTAGGACTTCAGTCTGCAGTGAGAGGTCCCACCCACCCTGTTACTATTTTAAGGAGATCTGTAAAAGCTCCTTCTTTGGCTTCTCTCCTCCCCCACCCCCTTATGCCACCACTGTGTGCTAGTCCTTGAAATTAATCAAGGGCCCCTTCTGGGGAAGGGATTCCTCTTGGAGAGAGAAACGGAACTGGACACTTCTCTGCCTTCCCACGTCCCCTCTCCCTGCCAGGACCTGCTCCCATAGCTTCCCAGACAAAGCCCCAAGGACTCTGGAGGTGGGGGTGGGGGGAGGCTGCTAGAAGCTGGAGACCTGTCTTTGCCAGACAGCTGCTGTTTGAACCCAGCTCTGACCGTAAAATCAAAAGCGGGTCCGAGGAAAGCGGTAAACACTGTGCACTGAGCCTTTTGAAGGCAGCTGATGCCTCATTTGGGGTGACATGTTGTGGCTGATGAGTGTGGATGATGTGGGGTTTTCGATAAGTGCCTCATCAGTACCCTCATCATGCTCGTGTTGCCCCGCCGCGGCGTGTGCCCTGACTTGATTGTAATTGCCCGAATCTGCTCCTGCTGCTCGGGCGCGCACAGTAATATGCAATAAAACAGCGAGAAGTGAATGTTAACCATCTGAGTTCTGACACGGCAGCTCTGCAGTTCAAGATCTCCATTAAGGACCAAGAAAAAAAATAAAAAATAAAAAACCTGTAAGAAAAGAAGGGATAATTCCCAGGGTCTGCTGCTGTGATCAAAGGGAAAGTCCAGAAATGAAGGTGCTATTTAGCCTTCCTAGGTCCTCCCAGGTAGAGACGAACAGATAGTTTGCTGGTATTTATTTATTTATAATTTAATTTTTTGATCCCAGGTGTCCCCGCTTTTGCTCATTAGCTCTGATAGCTGTGCTGCCATTTGCCTCTTCCCAGGTGTGGATGGTGGTCCACCTTCGGCAAGGTGAGAAAACCTCCAGTCTGTCAGTGCCCGGGCTCTGCAGCCGCTTGTTTTAGATGCTAAATTTCCAAGAGCCAATTTTTAGCAACTCCAAGAGGCAGACACCTGAAGCAGGATTTGGTCAAGTCACAAACTGCTGCCAGGCTTGGTTGTCAACTTCACTAACATGCAGAGTGACAAAAGTTATCCCCTCTTCTTTTTACCATCACCACATACCATGGAAGCCTCATTCAATACTTTGAAATTAAATAGTATCCAGGGCTCCTAGAAACTGACTTTGAGGTGCGAGGTGGTCCTCAGGACTGCGTTCCATCTTCAGTTTTAAGAAAGTCTCTGAACAAGGAGACCTCAGTCGAGTGCGCATGTAGGGAATGCCTTTCCTTTCTCAGGTGAAATAGGCTGAATGGTGGGGGAGGGGAGGGGTTGTGGTATATTTTTAAAGAATTTTCTTAGTCAAGTTTGGACTTTGCACAAACGTTTCATTTTCAGCTTAGGTCTAGGGGTAAATATGCACAGTTGAAAATCTAATTTTATATTATAAACCTACTTTTCTTAGCATACTCCCTTTTCTTCTACCCTGGAAGGAACAATAATTGCTTATCATTTAGTGGTAAAAGCTACTCTCCAACCTATTGTCTTCTTAGCAGTACTTCTTAAAGTATCTTGAAGAAAATACCATATTCTTTGCAGTTTCCTGTTAATTGAGTTCTTTGGGAGCCAGTGGCAATGTAACTTCAAGGATGAGATTTTAATTACATATGGAAGCCTTTACCATTGTTTTTCATTTTAAAGAAAGTAGCGTTTGCTTGAAAGCATTTATTCATTTTTCCCCCCATCTCCTCATTTCCAGTAGCAGTGTCTTTTCAGAACTTTACAAATGCTGTTTGTTTGGACTGTGGGTTTTCTCCTGGCTTTAGAAAAAAAAAAAAAACTGAACATGTGAAACTAATGAATTCAGCCTGCACTCCCACTTGGAAGCCGCTATACAGATGGAGTTTCATTAACTGTTTGTATCAGTAACTGCTCCAGAGAAACAATTCCTGCTCACATGGATAATTAACAGAGCACTGAACGGGACAAGACCACCTCTTACTGTAACTACCTGGCCCTTGCTTTGCTAAACCATCAGGGTTCATTCACCCTTCCTGTCTGTGCTTGCCCAAAGCTCATCTTTCTATGGGGTCACTGACCGCTTCCACACAACTACTGCAGCCCACCACCGGCTCTTGCCAATATTCCTGGAGTGATTCGGCTTGGGTCTACACAGAAGAGAAATCACCCTGTACTTGGGACCCTCAATAATGCTATAGGAGGCAGCGTTCCTCTCCACCTCAAAGACATACCCTAGCCCGGTGCCTGGCAGACCCTCTCTTTGATAATAATGGCTTTATCCATCTTTTATTATGAGGCAAGTTTTAACTCTTCATTTTGGGTTCAAATTCTCATGTAAGGTCATTACACTCGAGCTTTTAAGATTCTCCCCCTCAGCCCTGCAAATTCAGGTAGAAAGATATTTCAGTTCTTGTCTGCCTTAACCAGGTGTGCAATGTTAGCAGGGCTGTGCTTTCTCACAGCTGTTGCTTTTTATCCAAGAAGTGGCTGTATTTCAGAGGTGGGTGATTCCGGTGT
Organism: Bos indicus; assembly: GCF_029378745.1. Lineage (NCBI taxonomy): Eukaryota > Metazoa > Chordata > Mammalia > Artiodactyla > Bovidae > Bos > Bos indicus. The sequence continues at coordinate 46,623,983 of NC_091780.1, forward strand.
AGAGTTCTGGCTCTTATTATCTTGGGCATTATATGGCATCTTATAAAAGATGTTTCCTTAGCAGGTGATATACACATGAAGGAATAGTAAGATTTTTAATCTCCTAAAGGCAGACACATTAAATGAATACAATTTGAAAAGAGGATTTTTAAAAAGCTACAAGAGTAATAATAATTGTGTCAGAAAAGCAAAAATGGATAAACTGAGGGAAATACACAATTTTCAATGAAAGTGAGAGCACCCAAAATCAGGAGAATACTTTGTGAAAGAAGTTAAGCCAGGAAATGGTATGTAGGAATGTAGAAACTGATGTTTGTGTCATTCTTCAAAAACCGATTTTAGAGAATTTGCAAATAAGCAAAGTATAAGCAATTTTTCAAATATATTGCTGCAAAGGAGGTTAAGTTTCTTTCTTAACTAATATCCATCTGGTTAGTATGGTAGCTCAGAGAAGTAGTAAATTGAAAAGAAGTTACATAGAACTTTGTAGATGTAAAATATGTATGAGGTTTATTTTGGATGTTTTACTTTGTATTGGGGGTATAGCTGACTAACAGTGTTGTGATAGTTTCAGATGAACAGCTAAGGGACTCGGCCATACATATACATGGGTCCATTCTGCGCCTATCTTCCCTCCCATCCAGGCTGCCACATAACTTTGAGCAGAGTTCCCTTGTTATCCATTTAAGATACAGCAGTGTGTACATGTCCATCCCAAAGTCCCTAACTATCCCTCCCCGCTACCAACCAGCAACCATAAGTTCATTCTCTAAGTCTATGAGCTTTTAAATGCATGTTCCTTCAAGTAGCGCATGTATGTGTGTGCACTTAAATTTAGAGTTTGCGAGAGAGTTTCTTCTCAAAAGTAGTTCTCTGCTATAGCAATTAAGAGAAAATCGTGAAAGGAGGAAAATGAATTCTGAAATGCAAAAGGCTTTTATTAAATGGCAGGTTTAATCAGTAAGAATGCATAAGTCAGCTTTTAGATGGTGTGTCTTAGAGAACCTGATTGGACTCAGGCTGGTAAGTCCCGGCTGTGAATTCTGCACAAGTTGAAGGATGTGCAAAAACTGCAGCATCAACAGTTCATTTCAAAAAGGTTCCAGAAAAAAAAAAATCAACCCTGCAGTCACATTTCAACATTAATAGATGGGGTTGCCATGGGCACCGGAGAGAAGCTGGGGATAAGGAGTGCTGCCTGAAGTTCCTCATGGGGGATGGGTGAGAGCAGGAGGCACATATGTAGGGCTGGGCATCAGGAGCTGAAGGGTAGAATCATCATTCCATGAAAGTGAGAGTGAAGTCGCTGAGTCGTGTCCAACTCTTTGCGACCCTGTGGACTGTAGCCTACCAGGCTCCTGAGTCCATGGGATTCTCCAGGCAAGAATACTAGAGTGGGTTGCCATTTCCTTCTCCAGGGGATCTTCCCGACCCAGGGATCGAACTCAGGTCTCCCGCATTCCAGGCAGATGCTTTAACCTCTGAGCCACCAGGAAAGCCCCATCATTCCATGGGACCTCCCCAAATGTTGTGTACTATTGCCCAGTGGAAGAGAATGGGTGTGTACACTTGTGACATGCCCATGAAGTGAGAACTAACTGGTACCCTGGAATTTATAGACAGAGAAACTGAAGCTCCTAACTCTGGGATTATGACTAGGGTGAGGGAGACAATTGGTGAGCCAATGCACTTGCCCAGGTGCTAGTCCTGTCCCCAAGTGCTATTGTTTAGGGAAGTTACTGGCTGCTGCTGCTGCTGCTAAGTCGCTTCAGTTGTGTCTGACTGGCTAGTCACTCGCAAATCCTTCTGGACTGCTGATTAACTGAGGTCAGAATGAACTGTCAAGCTGAAAATACAGACAGAATTTGGTAAGCTCATGTGGCCCTAGACCTAAACCAGCAAAAAGCATCAGGGAAGAATGTAGTTTCTTCCAGAGCCAAATACAGAACCTGCATTTGTTCAAGGAGAAGGTTAGGGTAGTCCAAATAAATCAGCTATCCTGATGGAGGTCCCAATTGTCTGCCACAGCCTAGACAGACCCCAGAGGGCCAGCAATAACATGTACCCTCAGCTGAGAATCACTGTCTTATTATCTTCCATTCCATGAACATTTAGAAGGAGCTTTATTGATTAATGGTAAATTCACAGTGTAGAGTCTGTATTAGCCTTGTAAGGAGAATGTCTTAAAGAAAATGAAAACAGTAGGGAAAATGGCATCAGAGCAAAAAGGAGCAAATATCCGAACATCAATGAATAAGACATTCCCATCTTTCCTACCTAAACCTGGGACAAAAGAGACTAGTGAGGGATCTGAGTTTTATTCCTTTTCTTTTAGCCAATGGAGAGAACTTTTCAAGAAAAAGAAATCCATGGAATAAACTAGAAATGTGCCTTAAGACAGACAAAGGGAATGCAAAATTAAATTCTTGATGTGAAAGGAAAGGCACAATGAAGGCATCTAGATGAGATACCTTTGGAGAAAATTTCAATTTCACTGTTTCTTTTCTTACTTGCTTGCTTTATTTTTTTCACAGATATGCTCTGTGGAACGCCTGAAAGGCTTTGTATTATTTCTTATTTTCTTTCTCTTTTTACTATGTGGTATACATTCTTTTTTTTTTATCTTCCTTCTGATGTTGAAGCAGTTCCCATTTTTCTAGTTTTGTTTCTGACACCTAACTGTGCCCAACAATACCTTCCATTGAATTCTTTCTTTCATCTGTTCCATTTCTCTTATTTCCTTCATCCCTCCTCTTCCTTCACCTCCTATTTACCTCTTATTAACCCTTGGTGTTCCAGGTATATTGTGACTCTCATAATGATACTTTCCTCTTTTCTTTTTCAAAGTCCAACCTATTTTTCTACATAAGCTCAAGTTTCTTGCCGTGATTCTATCTAACCAGGTCTGTGGACTCAGTCTTGCAAATAGTGAACTCATATTAATTTACTATATGTTATATAATTTTGCCTATATTTTGAGGTGTTTATAAGATGTTATTCTCCTTGGGAGAATAAAGTTTACTTTAATCTGGGTGTAGAACAACTCTACAAACTTTATATTGTATTAATATAAGCTTTATATTGTATTAATTTTCTAAGTCAGTGACTTCCAAGGGTCTCTGACCCTATATTATGATGTGGCTTGGATATAGACAAAATGTCTTCTGCCAATTTTTCATATCATTTTTCTTATGGAAGGATAATTAGTATTTCATTGAGTGACATTTATGTCGGGAAAACAGATCTTTAGGAAGCTAAATTTATGAGATATCAATTAAAATTTTAAATTGCCACTTTTCAGTATTAGAGCTCTTCCAGACACATATATATCCATGACATTTGGGTGCATTCACAGTTTTTCAGCATGAAAATCCCAAATTTATGAATGAGAGTTACAATACTCTGAAACAAAGGGAAAAGTATTGTTTTTGAAAAACAGGGATTATGTTTGCTTGTGAATGTGGAAGATATAAGCTTTTCTTTAATATCATCTAATATAAAGTCAAAGAAGATGTAAAATTCAAATGTGCTTATTAATCAGACAGAAGTATTCCTTTAAATCTACCCAGGAATTTTTCTTTTAACTCTTAGATTAAATATTCTGAGTTTACCTCACAAAAATCTCTGTAAGTTAAGGAACTTATTGGAAAATTGATTACTGTGGCAATGTATTTTGCATGAATCAGCAATGAAATTTTTACAAACCTAATCAACTTGGAAATTGCTTTTTTTGTGTGGTCTTTTCTACTTTGGAAATAAGCCTTAGGAAAGCATCTTTATTTTTTTCCTTTAGAAGAAAAAGTTATTTTATGGTACAACATAGAAATAAGTTTTTGCTTTATAAAACATTTATAAAAGTAAAGCCTGGAATGAATAGACATTTTGAAAAACTTAGGGAAGGACATTTTGGCTGCACTTCAATGGTAAAGATGTGTTGTTTTTGTGACAATACAGTCATGCATTCCACCTAACTTACTCTAGGTCATTAAGCAGAGAAAATTTTAAATAAATGAAATAAATGATCTTGATTAAAAGTTTATATTCCAAATTAAAGTGAAATGTGAAATATCTAGGAAATCTTAGAAACTTTTTAAAGTAAAATTTTGTAAATGATAATGTTTTTCAAATTCAGAAACTCCATTAACTCCACAGGCTCCTATACCATTAAAAATCATGGAATAGAGAATTGATCCTCACCACACTAAGGTAGCCACAAAACTGAAAATAGAGTCATGTTTTTCAAAATATTTGTTCATGACACACAGATGATTTTTTTGCAATACAAGTAGTCATGTTTAATGGCAAAATGCATATTTCTAAAAACTTATAAGAAAGTTTTATGGGAAATGATTTTCTGTCTTGGGAAGTTTCTTTTCCCTTTAGTATTCTCTTCCTGTATTTTCTTAGTTGTCATTTGCATCATAAACTTTCATCAGTTGGACTTAATATTTTTATTTCCACTGTGCTCTAGGAGAGAGTTTTAGTAGAAATGTATTGCAAAGCCAGTGAGTTTGAGGCATGGCTTTTCTTTTATTCATGAATTCGGAGGTATTGTTCCAGTAAAATATGCTTTCAGGATTGCTGAGGGGATCATATTCTTTTAATAGGCAACAGTAATTTTCTCCAACTACATTATGCCTCTCTGTGTCAGTCTAATAATTATATGCTTTCAGTTTTGTGTCATTTCCTCGGGGATTCCCTGTCTGCTATCCACCACTTTTGACTGTTTTACTTCATTCAGCATACTCTCTAATTGCCATATCAAAGGTTTACTTGAACTCATTTTTAAGGATAATGCATTTGATCATAAAATCAAGCATTTGCAGTTGAATATGCATTTATGTCAAACTTATAGCTTTAAATTTCACTTAGGGGAAAAGCCTCATATTTTAATGCAGGTTTTGAATGCAGATTTACTATAAAATAAGTGAATAATAATGCCGGGTTATTTTGGAAAGTGTTCTTTTATGCAATCGCTGCATTTAATACAGTCACAAAATGGCAGCCCAACAGGTGGTCTTTTCAGAGTGTTAAGCCACAACAATCAGGACAAAAAGGACACCAGAATCTAATGTTCTTCAGAATTTAAAAAGCTGTTCACTTTCTTTTGTTAATTTTCAGATTTAGCCATGTTCATTATTGTCGGGTCCCAAATGCAGGACATTCTTTTTTGACATTTTGCCCTAAATAGACACTGACCGAGGCTGACTCTCCAACTAGCTGTTTTGTCACATGCAAGCGGAAACTAGTCACGAACAATGAGTGGGCATTCTTGGTGCTTAAATGGCTAAGGAAAGGACCAGTTTTGACACATTGCAAATCTGGCAAAGTCTGGGTTAACAAAAGTGTGTTTGACAAAAGATGAAGTTTCTTTTCCTATATTTTCCCCCAAAGTATTTAATTATGTGGTAATGCATTTTCTTCTTCTTCGCCTGGAGGATTATATGCCCTAGTGACAGGTCCATTCACTCTCTGAGGTTATCGTGTAGAATCATGGACTATACCATTCAAAAGCCTTCTTTAGCAAGAAAATATTCTTTAACTAATAGTTATTCACTAAAGGGAGAAGGACTCCGAAAATATATAATTTCATTGTTGCATTATTGTTTCTTTATAATAGTAGAATTTTGTAAGGTAAAGTTGTTTGAGAAACTTCTCAGAAAATTGATAAATATGGCAGTGTATCTTTCTAAGCCAAAAAGCAGGCTACATTAAATAACACTGTGAAGGATTTGAGTTTATAAATGCTCAAGTGAATGAAAGAAGGATAAAGGAAAACAACTTTTATACTTAAGTGCAAGACTTAAAGTATACTTTAGAGTCAGTTGTAAATATCTTCGTCACTGGGAAGTCCTCTTAAATTGAGGCTTTAAATACTAATATATATAAAGCATGGCATTGTTTATATTTCCATAAAGCTAAATAATCCTCCACTTAGAGAAGGAAGCAAGTGATAGGTATTTGTGAGAAGAATATGTAGATCTTATGATACGAATAAATTAGCATATTTGTAATAAATTGCCATTCATTTGCCATAAATAAATAAGTTAAATAGCTGAAATGGTTTTATCTGGGTAGTGTCATAGAAAGAAAGAAGCAATAACAACATCTTACTCTTCAGGGTTTTAAGTTTTATTTAAAAACACAACCTAAGGAGCGTTCTGGGCTGTGTCAGATTCAATCAAATCACCCTTGTCTTCTGCATCAGCTATTCAAAGGTCACTGATGCTCAGAAGGGTGAACCTGAAGCTTCTGGACTTCTAACTTATCTGCACAATCATCAGAAAAAGATTTCAGTACATCTGGCAGAGTTTTTTTTTTAATTTCTTTATATTATTAAATCTTAATCCTTGGCAATAAATACTGTGTGTATTGTAAGTGGGACTTTTACAGACAGTTTTATTTTTCCATGGTATGTTTTAAAAAAAAAAAATTTGGCGTATAGATGCTTTAGTTGTGTTATTTTCTGCAGTACCACAAAGTGAATCAGTTATACATATACATATACAAATATCCCCTCTTTTCTAGATTTCCTTCCCACTTTGGTCACCACAGAGCATGAGTAGAGTTCCCTTTGCCATACAGTAGATTTTTATTAGTGATCTATTTTATACACTAGTAGCGTATGTATGTCAATGTGCTTTGTGGCTCAGTCGTGTCCAATTCGTTGTAACCACGTGGACTGCAGCCCACCAGGCTCCTCTATCCATGGGATTCTCTAGGCAAGAATACTGAAGTGGGTTGCCATGCCCTCCTCCAGGGGATCGTCCCAACCCAGGGATAGCACCCAGGTCTCCCACATTGCAGGCAGATTCTTTACCGTCTGAGCCACCAGGGGAGCTCATATACGTCAGTACCAATCTCCCAATTCCTCATACTCCCTTCCCCGACTTGGTATCCATAAGTTTGTTCTCTTCATTTATGTCTCTCTTTCTGCTTTACAAGTAAGTCCATCTGTACCATTTTTCTAAATTCCACAGATAAGTGATTTTATTCGATTTTTGTTTTTTCTTTCTAACTTCTTTCACTCTGTGTGACAGTCTCCATGTCTATCCATGTCTCTAAAAATGACACCATTTCTTTCGTTTTTATGGCTGAGAGTGAAAAAGTTGGCTGAAAGCTCAACATTCAGAAAACTAAGATCATGGCATCCGGTCCCATCACTTCATGGCAAATAGATGGGGAAGCAGTGGCTGACTTTATTTTTGGGGGCCCCAAAATCACTGCCGATGGTGACTGTAGCCATGAAATTAAAAGACACTTACTCCTTGGAAGGAAAGTTATGACCAGCCTAGACAGCATATTAAAAAGCAGAGACATTACTTTGCCAACAAAGGTCTAGTCAATGCTATGGTTTTTCCAGTAGTCATGTATGGATGTGAGAGTTGGACTATAAAGAAGGCTGAGTGCCAAAGAATTGATGCTTTTAATCTGTGGTGTTGGAGAAGACTTTTTTTTTAGATGAATAAGCAAGGAATTTATTTTTTTTAATTTAATTTTATTTTTTAACTTTACAATATTGTATTGGTTTTGCCAAATATCGAAATGAATCCGTCACAGGTATACATGTGTTCCCCGTCCTGAACCCTCCTCCCTCCTCCCTCCCCATACCATCCCTCTGGGTCCTCCCAGTGCACCAGCCCCAAGCATCCAGTATCGTGCGTCGAACCTGGACTGGCGACTCATTTCATACATGATATTATACATGTTTCAATGCCATTCTCCCAAATCTTCCCACCCTCTCCCTCTCCCTCTCCCACAGAGTCCAAAAGACTGTTCTATACATCAGTGCCTCTTTTGCTGTCTCGTATATAGGGTTATTGTTACCATCTTTCTAAATTCCATATATATGTGTCAGTATACTGTATTGGTGTTTTTCTTTCTGGCTTACTTCACTCTGTATAATAGGCTCCAGTTTCATCCACCTCATTAGAACTGATTCAAATGTATTCTTTTTAATGGCTGAATAATACTCCATTGTGTACATGTACCACTGCTTTCTTATCCATTCATCTGCTGATGGACATTTAGGTTGCTTCCATGTCCTGGCTATTATAAACAGTGCTGCGATGAACATTAGGGTACACGTGTCTCTTTCAATTCTGGTTTCCTTGGTGTGTATGCCCAGCAGTGGGATTGCTGGATCATAAGGCAGTTCTATTTCCAGTTTTTTAAGGAATCTCCACACTGTTCTCCAAAGTGGCTGTACTAGTTTGCATTCCCACCCACATTATAAGAGGGTTCCCTTTTCTCCACACCCTCTCCAGCATTTATTGCTTGTAGACTTTTGGATCGCAGCCATTCTGACTGGCATGAAATGGTACCTCATAGTGGTTTTGATGTGCATTTCTCTGATAATGAGTGATGTTGAGCATCTTTTCATGTGTTTGTTAGCCATCTGTATGTCTTCTTTAAAGAAATGTCTATTTAGTTCTTTGGCCCATTTTTTGATTGGGTCATTTATTTTTCTGGAGTTGAGCTGTAGGAGTTGCTTGTATATTTTTGAGATTAGTTGTTTGTCAGTTGCTTCATTTGCTATTATTTTCAATTGGAGAAGACTCTTGAGAGTCCCTTGGACTGCAAAGAGATCCAACCAGTTCATCCTAAAGGAGATCAGTCCTGAGTGTTCATTGGAAGGACTGATGCTGAAGCTGAAACTCCAGTACTTTGGCCACCTGATGCAAAGAGCTGACTCATTTGAAAAGACCCTGATGCTGGGAAATATTGAAGGCGGGAGAAGAAGGGGATGACAGAGGATGAGATGGTTGGATGGCATCACTGACTCAATGGACATGAGTTTGGGTAAACTCCAGGAATTGGTGATAGACAGGGAGGCCTGGCGTACTCAGGTCCATGGGGTCATAAAGAGTCGGACACGACTGAGCAACTGAACTGAACTGAATATTCCATTGTATATATATGTACCATGTCTCCTATATCCATTCCTCTGTTCATGGACACTTAGATTGCTTTCCTATCCTGGATATTGTAAATAGTGCTGCAATGAGCATTGGGGTATATATATCTTTTTGAATTATGGTTTTCTTTGGGTATATGCTGAAGAGTGGGGTTACTGGGTCATATTGAAGTTCTATTTTTAGTTTTTTGAGGAACCTCCATACTGTTCTCCATATAGAGCCACACAGTCTTTTTAAAATGGAGTTTATTGTGATGCCTATAGCTTTTATTAGCCTGGCCTAAACAGCTTTTATTCTTCAAGATTCCAAGACTTTCTGGTTTAGAGAATTTCAGCCTAAAATTCTATCTGATTTTTAAGGTAGACCTAAGTTTTCCCATGTAAATTTGGACTGACCTCAAAGAAGATCTGGCAAGAAGAGACCAAATGGGTCATGGCCAGTCCAGAAAGTGGTTTACATTATGTCTATAGCTTATATCACTTCCACCCACATTCCATTGGCCAGAACTTGGTTACACGGTCCCTATCTAACTGCAAAGGAGGTTGAGAAGTGTAGTGTTCCTTTATGTCTAGAGAAACAAAATGGTATTGGTGAATCTCTAATAGATCTCAGCCACAGTGATTTTACTCCAGGTTAGAGATCATTTGCTTTTCCTCCGAATCACTCAGGAATCCACGTTTCCAAGCTTGGCCTTCTTTTGCACACAACAAAGGTCCTAGTCAAGGCTATGGTTTTTCCAGTAGTCATGTATGAATGTGAGAGTTGGACTGTGAAGAAAGCTGAGCACCAAAGAATTGATGCTTTTGAACTGTGGTGTTGGAGAAGACTCTTGAGAGTCCCTTGGACTGCAAGGAGATCCAACCAGTCCATTCTAAAGGAGATCAGTCCTGGGTGTTCTTTGGAAGGAATGATGCTAAAGCTGAAACTCCAGTACTTTGGCCACCTCATGCGAGGAGTTGACTCATTGGAAAAGACTCTGATGCTGGGAGGGATTGGGGGCAGGAGGAAGAGGGGACAACAGAGGATGAGATGGCTGGATGGCATCACTGACTCGATGGACGTGAGTTTGAGTGAACTCCAGGGGATGGTGATGGACAGGGAGGCCTGGCGTGCTGCGATTCATGGGGTCTCAAAGAGTCGGACATGACTGAGCGACTGAACTGAACTGAACTGAAGTGTCTTGACCTCTCTGGTCTGCATTATAGACTTGGTTGATTGTTAGCACTTAGGATAAAAATGAAAACATCTTTCCAGTCCTTCCAAAGCATTTATAACTGGTCTGGATTTTGGTGAAACAGCTTTAATTAGCTTCTTCTGGCATAAATAAAGGGAAGAATGTCTCAGTATTTATGTGTGAAAACTGTGGCCCTTAAACTTCTGTATGTGTGTGTGTGTATGTGCTCAGTTGCTCAGTTGTGTCCAACTCTTTGTGACCTCACAGACTGTAGCCCAGAGTCCTCTGTCCGTGGGATTTTGTATATGTATATATATATGTATATATATATATAGTAAATTTCTAAGAAAGAAAACCTAAAGGTTCTGAACAGATGTGTTATCAATGGTGCTGCTATGTTAAGTTGCTTCAGTCATGTCCTACTCTTTGCAACCCTATGGACCATAGACCGCCAGGCTCCTCTGTCCAAGGGATTCTCCAGGCAAGAATACTGAGGTGGGTTGCCAGGCCTTCCTCCAAGGGATCTTCCCATTTTAATGGTACTAATTATAATTCAAAGCAAGATAATAAAGGTGTGATGTTCAATATAGTATATTACTAAAGTGGAAAATATATGTTTATTGAAAAAAATTAGAATCAGTGCTATCCACAAACTAATTTGAGTGGACAATGGCTCTCTGGGTTATCAAACATTTATCTATTTACTTACTTTTAACAGGTGGTTATAATTTTTTATCCTTGATTCAAAGTGTAAGAATTCTTCACTGTGAAATTTAACATCATGTATCATTGGAGATGACTGTCCTTTTATTGTGTTCTTGGAGAGTTTGCAGTATATCGTGAAGCTAGAACACTGTGCCATAATTAATTTGGGGAGCTAGTCTACCACATGGACAGAAGCAATTCACTTGCACTTATGAAACTGATTGGTAGGGAGACTCTATTTTACTGCTGAGACCAAATAGATTTTTCATGATATTGTTATGCTAAGCTGAACATCACACCTTTTATGTTCTCTCCATTTGGCCTTGAATAAACATCAGTACAGTAATAATCTAAATGGTTTGCAAGTGGTCATGAGCAGTTGCCCATCTGCTTGGACAGTATTATACAAATCAATTACATGGACATAAAAGCCAAACAAATGTGAGTGAATCAGCAACAGAAATGAAATGGATGAACTCGTAAGTTTTGTTCATCACATATACCCCCTTTAGTAACCAAAGATGGGTAAATTACACTCATTAACCTTGAAAAAATTAGATGATTTGTGCATAATAGGTTTGAAACAATACCTCTCTGTTCCCAGTTGTGATGAGTATTTTGTCCAGCACAGGCATAGTTTAATTAAAGGTCTACAATGGAGATCGTTTTGATATGGATTGTTCCTTTCTAGATAGATTATGTCATAAAATTAGCATGTATTTGTTTTCACTCTCTAAAAATCCAATTTCTCAGTTATGCCAGATAAAAGTGAACATTGCCTATCCCAAGAGCAAAGTATGTATTTATTTAATTTAAAAAAATCGGTGTTGAACCAGTGGGTAGGGCCTTAGCTTGATAGAGGCCAAGAGAAACACTGTTTAAGCTTTCTAATGGGTATTTGTCAAGAGAGTCTTAAGCTAGTCATCACTGCCATGAAAAACCTATTAATAGGGAATTCCCTGGTGGTCTGGTGGTTAGGACTCCATGCTTTCAGTGCTGTGGGCCTGTGTTCAATCCCTGGTCAGGGAACTAAGATCCAACATATTGTGCAAAGCCAAAAAACAAACAAAAACGTAATGAAGAAACCTTGCATGTTGAGCTAAAATTAAGGCAAAATCTGAAACACTCAGTTTTTCTGAGGATATTCTTCTCCCATAATAGGAGGACTTATTGAGATTACTTTGGCAGCCGTGAGACTGTTGGGGAGATCATTACTGGGAAATCCTGAGAGATGGGTTTTGGGTCCTGGTTCTGTTTCTTATAAGACACTTCAACATCATGAATACATGGTGGTTGTCCCCTCCCCTAACAGGGAAACCTTCGGTTTATAGGATCTGGGCTTAAAATCCAGTCACATCCTCTCAGAACTGCTTTGGAGAAAGCCACTGGCCATGAGTTCTCTGAACTGAGGAAAGCCTATGCATGAATTAACAAGTTTATATTACAGAAAGGGAACATTGTATTGGTGTAGGAATGATTTGATTGCTTGGATTAAAAAGTGGGCTGTGTAAGTGGAGAGTTATACCATAGAGGATGGTTAATTTTATGTGTCAAATTGCCTGGGCTGTATTTCTGGGTGTGTCTGTGAGGATGTTTCTGGAAGAGATTACTGTGTCAATCATTGTACCGAGTAAAGAAATTTGCTTTCTCCATTACAGGTGGGCATCATTTGATCTGTTGAGGGCCTGAATAGAACAGAAAGGTGTAGGAAGGGCAAATTTGTTCTCTGTTGAACTATGGGACATCCATCTCCTGCCTTTGGACCTGGATCCTCATGGTTTTCAGTCCTTTGGGTTTGTACTGAAGATAAACCACCACTGAAGCTTTCCTAGGCCTCTGACTTGCAGATGGCAGATTATTGGACTTCATTCTCCTGAATCATGTGAGCCAATCTCTCTTAATATTAGAATGGTCCAAAAGTTCATTTGGGTTTTTCCATAAGATGTTTTCCACATCTTATAATGTTCATTTCCCAAATGAAATTTTTGGCTAACCCAATATCTATCTGCCTGTCTGCCTAGCTCTCTGTCTATGCTATTGACTCTGTTTCTCTGGAAAATACTAATATGTTCTGACATAGACTAATATGTATACCTAAGACATCTCATCAGATGTTACCAGCCTGGACAAAAGATACCTTGAATCCCCTTTCTGTGCTGTAAAACTACCTAAAATGATCACAGAAAAACTACTTTCTTTCCATCCCTATTTTTTGTCAATGTTTTCCATTTATCTCATGCTATTTTTTTTTTTTTTTTTTGAGGACTAAGTCCATGCTAGGCGCTCTGCTAAAAACCTTGCATCTTTCATGTTCTTCATACCTCCCTTCCTCCCACAGCAGCTTCTGACCTGTGATGTGATATAAATCTAACATGTTCAAAGCCTTAAATTTTTAGCTTGTTCTGACAGTATGTCTTGGCTATCTTTCTAATTCCCATTTGCCATCTTTCAGTGCATTTTTTTTAACGAGCACCTGCACACATCTTGATTCCTTAATCACTCTGAGTTGTTGCTTACCATTGTTATGTTTTCAAAGCTCTTCATGAATCAGGATTAATCCAGAGGACTTAAGCTTGGCACTGGGGGAGTTAAAACACTTGAGAAGTAGTGTATGTTCTTAATTAATACAGAAAGAAGAATCACTTATAATTTACTTAAAAAAAAAAAATCCAGTGCTGATCTAAATAACATTTTGGAGTAAATGCATATGGAGTGAACAGTCTTCTATGGTTCCTCATTCACTGATTCTTCCTGCTGGTGTGAGGGCTGTTCAAAATAGCACTTCACTTTTTGGTTTATTTATTAAGATCCTGCACTCAACTCTAAGAAATTAGCCTCCTAGAGATGAATCACTTTCTACACAGCAAAGAAGAAATCTGTTCCTGTAGCAAAGATGAGAACCCTGCATACATTCCCTAGGCAGACAATAAAGGATCAGATAGATTTATTGCATAGCCTATTCCCCGTGTGAAATAGGGCAGCTGGGTGTTTAAGTAATGTGCACTGTAGTGTCTGAAAGAGTGATCTCCTTACTACCCATTAGACATGGGGGACGCCTGAGACGGGAACATGATGGGTTTGGGGGTGAACTTTTAAACTCAAAACTCTTTAGTAATTGAGAAATGGAATGGATTGAAGAAAAGTGTCTCTCCCCATGCAGGATATTCTGAAAGCTAATGGCATAACTGCAAAGGAAGAGACATTGAGAGACCCTAGTCAAACCCTGTGCCAGATATGTTAAAATCACCCTGCTGCGAGTCACAGCCTTCACTTTAATTATCTGCAGAATGCTCTGGCAGTGGGAACACCTCTCTTCCCTTCTGTTCTCCTCCAGGGTACCGGCTGCGGCTTTACTGCATCGGAATGTTCAAAGACCTCCCTGCCCCCCACCCATTCCATTTCCAGGGAGCAAATGCTAGTCAGACTTTAAGTGTTTAAACAAAAATAAACTCCTCAGTAAGGGCTGCCTCAAGGACACAGGTGTACTGATTTATGGTTGGCTGGCCTGCTTAAGTGATGCTGTCTATAAGCTCCAAGAGGCCAGATAGGGGCAAAGAGAATTAGTAAGTTTGGCTTTGCCTTTCCACCCTCTCATTCCCTTTTTCATCTTTTTTCTTAGCTGCTTTATTAACTGAGTAGAAAGGCACAAAAACATCCACCCATATTTAGAAAAGCTCATGCATGGCTCACACTATGCCCCAGGAGAAGGGTGTGCCTGTGTGTGTATATATTCTATTTATGTGAGTGTGGGCTTAGTCACAGTCATGTCCACCTCTTTGCAACCCCATGGACTACAGCACACCAGGCTTCCCTGTCCTTCTCGATCTCCCAGAATCTGTTCAGACTCATGCCCTTTGAGTCGATGATGCCATCCAACCATCTCATCCTCTGTTACCCTCTTCTCCTCCTGCCCTCAATCTTTCCCAGCATCAGGGTCTTTTCCAATGAATCGGCTCTTCGCATCAGGTGGCCAAAGTATTGGAGCTTCAGCTTCAGTATCAGTCCTTCCAGTGGATATTCAGAGTTGATTTGCTTTAGGATTGACTGGTTTGATCTCCTTACAGTCCAAAGGACTCTCAAGAGTCTTCTGGAGCCTCATTGTTCGGAAACATCAATTCTTCAGTGCTCAGCCTACTTTATGGTCCAACTTGCACATTTGTACATGACTACTGGAAAAACCATAGCTTTGACTATATGGACCTTTGTCAGCAAAGTGATATCTCTGCTTTTTAATACACTGTCTAGGTTTGACATAGCTTTTCTTCAAGGAGCAATCATCTTTTAATTTCATGGCTGCAGTCACCATCCGCAGTGATTTTGGAGTCCAAAAAGAATAAAGTTTCTCACTGTTTCTATTGTTTCCCCATCTATTTGCCATTAAGAGATGGGACCGAATGCCATGATCTTAGTTTTCTGAATGTTGAGTTTTAAGCCAGCTCTTGCACTCTTTCACTCTCCTCTTTCACTTTCATCAAGAGACTCTTGAGTTCCTCTTCACTTTCTGCCATTAGAGTGGTGTCATTTGCAAATCTGAAGTTATTGATATTTGTCCTGGCAATCTTGATTCCTGCTTGAGCTTCATCCAGCCCGGCATTTTACATGATGTACTCTGCATATAAGTTAAATAAGCAGGATGACAATATACAGCCTTGATGTACTCCTTTCCCAATTTTGAACCAATTCATTGTTCCATGTCCAAGTAACTGTTGCTACTTGGCCTGCATACAGGCTTCTCAGAAGGCAGGTAAGGTGGTCTTGTATTCCCATATGTTTAAGAATTTTCCAAAGTTTGTTGTGAGCCACACAGTCAAAGGCTTTTAGCATAGTCAATGAAGCAGAAGTAGATGTTTTTCTCGAATTCTCTAGCTTTTTCTATGATCCAACAGATGTTGACAGTTTGATCTCTGGTTCCTCTGCCTTTTCTAAATCCAGCCTGTACATCTGGAAGTACATGTTGAAGCCTAGCTTGAAGGATTTTGAGCATTACCTTGCTAGCATGTGAAATAAGTACAATTGTGCAGTATGAATATATGTATAATCACTTCATTCACCTAAGCGGTTTTTAACCTGTTCAGATATAGTCAGTGGAAAACTTAAGTAAACATTAGTTTTGGGCCTGACTCCTAATACCTACTTTTCATAATACCTCAACAGTTCTTTGAGAAACACTGAGCAGTGACTATGGTCACAAAACTCTTTGGTCTCTTAACATATGCAGCCCCATCCTCTTAACCTGAATAGATTCACCTGCTTCCTGGTGAGCTGGATTACCCTTGCTGCTGCTGCTGCTGCTGCTGCGTCGCTTCAGTCCTGCCTTAGCGACCCCATGGACTGCAGCCTACCAAGCTCCTCCGCCCATGGGATTTTCCAGGCAAGAGTACTGGAGTGGGGTGCCATTGCCTTCTCTGGGATTACCCTTAGGCCAGCCTTTTCCCCTCTTACCTTCCCTGTCGAATCTCAACAAATCTGTGTTTCATTGCCTAGAGGCTTGGTAGCTGACTGGCCAGTTCATGAGGTGAGTGAGTCATGAAGCAACCACACATATTAATGTAAGATCTCTACCAGGTAGTAAGTAGGGAGGCTGGTTCAAGAAGTAGCCATTTCCTGTGCTCCTGGAATTTCAGTATGTGGGTCACCATCAGCTGTGCCCCAGACCTGGATTATCCTGTGTCTTTGAAAGGGCATGAAGTGATTTTTCAGAATGACTGGCTCTCTGGCCAAAGAGAGTCTGTATTCTAGAATTTTTGTCACAAACCTAGATGAAAGCTCCTTTTGCAGACAGAAGACCCTCTGTTCCCTGTAGCAAGTAATGTTACCCTGCTGGGCAGCCAATACACTCAAATAGCTGACTTTCAGAGGATCTGAATGCTCATCAAACCTCCTTAACCAGTGGCAAATACCAGGCTATGTGAGAGAGGTTGTGTTAAATGACTTAATAAGTGGATTTCTTCTCTGTAGCATTTATTTTTAATAGTAGTACCTCAGCAAGAAGAACACCTGAATTCTGTAGTTCAATAGAAACTATATTTATGGCTGTACTTGTCATATTCCAAAAAAAATTCAAAATTGATGCTCTCCACTCTTCATTTGAGATGAAAATTTGCCTTTCTTTGCTCTTATCAAAAGGATAATTCCTCATAATTTTTTCCAATTAAATTTTTGCCTTTACTCTAGCTGAACATCTTCCCCCTTTTATTCTGTTGTTATTCAAGGTTACATCAGCCTTTCCTCAACCCATCTTCTGCCTAACTTAGCTGTACTGTGAATGTATTTGCAGCTTTTTGTAAAGAAAAGAACGTGGGCTTAGAGACAGAGTGAGGGCAGGTTAGCCAATTCTGCCCCATACAAAGGGCAAGACTCACCTTTCTTAGTCTCAGATCCATTATCTGCAAATAAAGGTAATAACCCAAGATTTTCTTAGCCTGTTTTAAGGATTAAATGAGATAATGCATGAGACCTCATCCTTTGTCTGATTTGAGTAGATCCTCCCTATTGTTAGTTCACATCAGCTCTTTCTTTCTTTTTCTCCATTTTAGACTTGACTCTTCTCCATTAGTTGAAATTCATAGAATTGAATATAATTGCAGATGTTTGCTATTTATACAACTTTAAATCAACTACATTTGAATAGACTGTGGTATTTAAAACAGATCTACTGTGGTTTCTTCCAAACATCCCTTTTCTGAATTTTTTTCTTGGAAGCCTAGAGGTTTAAGGTTAAGACCCTGTTTATAATAATAACTTCTTAGTTAAGTGTAATGTAGTTAATAACTATAGTAATCTACTCTCCACACTGTAGACAGAAGCCAGAGTAATTTTTCTTTTTCTTTTTTTTAACTTTTATTTTATTTTTAAACTTTACAATATTGTATTAGTTTTGCCAAATATCGAAATGAATCTGCCACAGGTATACCCGCGTTCCCCATCCTGAACCCTCCTCCCTCCTCCCTCCCCTACCCTCCCTCTGGGTCGTCCCAGTGCACCAGCCCCAAGCATCCAGTACCGTGCATTGAACCTGGACTGGCGACTCGTTTATTACATGACATTATACATGTTTCAATGCTATTCTCCCAAATCTCCCCACCCTCTCCCTCTCCCACAGAGTCCATAAGACTGATCTATACATCAGTGTCTCTTTTGCTGTCTCGTACACAGGGTTATTGTTACCATCTTTCTAAATTCCATATATATGTGTTAGTATACTGTATTGGTGTTTTTCTTTCTGGCTTACTTCACTCTGTATAATAGGTTCCAGTTTTATCCATCTCATTAGAACTGATTCAAATGTATTCTTTTTAATGGCTGAGTAATACTCCATTGTGTATATGTACCACTGCTTTCTTATCCATTCATCTGCTGATGGACATCTAGGTTGCTTCCATGTCCTGGCTATTATAAACACTGCTGCGATGAACATTGGGGTATACGTGTCTCTTTCCCTTCTGGTTTCCTTGGTGTGTATGCCCAGCAGTGGGATTGCTGGATCATATTTCCAGTTTTTTAAGGAATCTCCACACTGTTCTCCATAGTGGCTGTACTAGTTTGCATTCCCACCAACAGTGTAAGAGAGTTCCCTTTTCTCCACACCCTCTCCAGCATTTATTGCTTGTAGACTTTTGGATCGCAGCCATTCTGACTGGCGTGAAATGGTACCTCATAGTGGTTTTGATGTGCATTTCTCTGATAATGAGTGATGTTGAGCATCTTTTCATGTGTTTGTTAGCCATCTGTATGTCTTCTTTGGAGAAATGTCTATTTAGTTCTTTGGCCCATTTTTTGATTGGGTCATTTATTTTTCTGGAGTTGAGCTATAGGAGTTGCTTGTATATTTTTGAGATTAGTTGTTTGTCCGTTTCTTCATTTGCTATTATTTTCTCCCATTCTGAAGGCTGCCTTTTCACCTTGCTAATAGTTTCCTTTGTTGTGCAGAAGCTTTTAAGTTTAATTAGGTCCCATTTGTTTATTTTTGCTTTTATTTCCAATATTCTGGGAGGTGGGTCATAGAGGATCCTGCTGTGATGTATGTTGGAGAGTGTTTTACCTATGTTCTCCTCTAGGAGTTTTATAGTTTCTGGTCTTACATTTAGATCTTTAATCCATTTTGAGTTTATTTTTGTGTAAGGTGTTAGAAAGTGTTCTAGTTTCATTCTTTTACAAGTGGTTGACCAGTTTTCCCAGCACCACTTGTTAAAGAGATTGTCTTTAATCCATTGTATATTCTTGCCTCCTTTGTCAAAGATAAGGTGTCCATATGTGCGTGGATTTATCTCTGGGCTTTCTATTTTGTTCCATTGATCAATATTTCTGTCTTTGTGCCAGTACCATACTGTCTTGATAACTGTGGCTTTGTAATAGAGTCTGAAGTCAGGTAGGTTGATTCCTCCAGTTCCATTCTTCTTTCTCAAGATCGCTTTGGCTATTCGAGGTTTTTTGTATTTCCATACAAATTGTGAAATTATTTGTTCTAGCTCTGTGAAGAATACCGTTGGTAGCTTGATAGGGATTGCATTGAATCTATAAATTGCTTTGGGTAGTATACTCATTTTCACTATATTGATTCTTCCAATCCATGAACATGGTATATTTCTCCATCTATTAGTGTCCTCTTTGATTTCTTTCACCAGTGTTTTATAGTTTTCTATATATAGGTCTTTAGTTTCTTTAGGTAGATAAATTCCTAAGTATTTTATTCTTTCCGTTGCAATGGTGAATGGAATTGTTTCCTTAATTTCTCTTTCAGTTTTCTCATTATTAGTGTATAGGAATGCAAGGGATTTCTGTGTGTTGATTTTATATCCTGCAACTTTACTATAATCACTGATTAGTTCTAGTAATTTTCTGGTGGAGTCTTTAGGGTTTTCTATGTAAAGGATCATGTCATCTGCAAACAGTGAGAGTTTTACTTCTTCTTTTCCAATTTGGATTCCTTTTATTTCTTTTTCTGCTCTGATTGCTGTGGCCAAAACTTCCAAAACTATGTTGAATAGTAATGGTGAAAGTGGGCACCCTTGTCTTGTTCCTGACTTTAGAGGAAATGCTTTCAATTTTTCACCATTGAGGATAATGTTTGCTGTGGGTTTGTCATATATAGCTTTTATTATGTTGAGGTATGTTCCTTCTATTCCTGCTTTCTGGAGAGTTCTTATCATAAATGGATGTTGAATTTTGTCAAAGGCTTTCTCTGCATCTATTGAGATAATCATATGGTTTTTGTTTTTCGATTTGTTAATGTGGTGTATAACATTGATTGATTTGCGGATATTGAAGAATCCTTGCATGCTTGGGATAAAGCCCACTTGGTCATGGTGTATGATCTTTTTAATGTGTTTTTGGATTCTGATTGCTAGAATTTTGTTAAGGATTTTTGCATCTATGTTCATCAGTGATATTGGCCTGTAGTTTTCTTTTTTTGTGGGATCTTTGTCAGGTTTTGGTATTAGGGTGATGGTGGCCTCATAGAATGAGTTTGGAAGTTTACCTTCCTCTGCAATTTTTTGGAAGAGTTTGAGCAGGATAGGTGTTAGCTCTTCTCTAAATTTTTGGTAGAATTCAGCTGTGAAGCCGTCTGGACCTGGGCTTTTGTTTGCTGGAAGATTTTTGATTACAGTTTCAATTTCCGTGCTTGTGATGGGTCTGTTAAGATTTTCTATTTCTTCCTGGTCGAGTTTTGGAAAGTTGTACTTTTCTAAGAATTTGTCCATTTCTTCCACGTTGTCCATTTTATTGGCATATAATTGTTGATAGTAGTCTCTTATGATCCTTTGTATTTCTGTGTTGTCTGTTGTGATCTCTCCATTTTCATTTCTAATTTTATTGATTTGATTTTTCTCCCTTTGTTTCTTGATGAGTCTGGCTAATGGTTTGTCAATTTTATTTATCCTTTCAAAGAACCAGCTTTTGGCTTTGTTGATTTTTGCTATGGTCTCTTTTGTTTCTTTTGCATTTATTTCTGCCCTAATTTTTAAGATTTCTTTCCTTCTACTAACCCTGGGGTTCTTCATTTCTTCCTTTTCTAGTTGCTTTAGGTGTAGGGTTAGGTTATTTATTTGACTTTTTTCTTGTTTCTTTAGGTATGCCTGTATTGCTATGAACTTTCCCCTTAGGACTGCTTTTAAAGTGTCCCACAGGTTTTGAGTTGTTGTGTTTTCATTTTCATTAGTTTCTATGCAAATTTTGATTTCTTTTTTGATTTCTTCTGTGATTTGTTGGTTATTCAGCAGCGTGTTGTTCAGCCTCCATATGTTGGAATTTTTAATAGTTTTTCTCCTGTAATTGAGATCTAATCTTACTGCATTGTGGTCAGAAAAGATGCTTGGAATGATTTCTGTTTTTTTGAATTTACCAAGGCTAGCTTTATGGCCCAGGATGTGATCTATCCTGGAGAAGGTTCCATGTGCGCTTGAGAAAAAGGTGAAATTCATTGTTTTGGGATGAAATGTCCTATAGATATCAGTTAGGTCTAACTGGTCTATTGTATCGTTTAACGTTTGTGTTTCCTTGTTAATTTTCTGTTTAGTTGATCTATCCATAGGTGTGAGTGGGGTATTAAAGTCTCCCACTATTATTGTGTTATTGTTAATTTCTCCTTTCATACTTGTTAGCATTTGTCTTACATATTGCGGCGCTCCCGTGTTGGGTGCATATATATTTATAATTGTTATATCTTCTTCTTGGATTGATCCTTTGATCATTAGGTAGTGACTATCTTTGTCTCTTTTCACAGCCTTTGTTTTAAAGTCTATTCTATCTGATATAAGTATTGCTACTCCTGCTTTCTTTTGGTCCCTATTTGCATGGAAAATCTTTTTCCAGCCCTTCACTTTCAGTCTGTATGTGTCCCCTGTTTTGAGGTGGGTCTCTTGTAGACAACATATGTAGGGGTCTTGTTTTTGTATCCATTCAGCCAGTCTTTGTCTTTTGGTCGGGGCATTCAACCTATTTACATTTAAGGTAATTACTGATCCCGTTGCCATTTACTTTATTGTTTGGGGTTCGAGTTTATACAGTTTTTGTGTTTCCTGTCTAGAGAATATTCTTTAGTATTTGTTGGAGAGCTGGTTTGGTGGTGCTGAATTCTCTCAGCTTTTGCTTGTCTGAGAAGCTTTTGATTTCTCCTTCATATTTGAATGAGATCCTTGCTGGGTACAATAATCTGGGCTGTAGGTTACTTTCTTTCATCATTTTAAGTATGTCTTGCCATTCCCTCCTGGCTTGAAGAGTTTCTATTGAAAGATCAGCTGTTATCCTAATGGGAATTCCCTTGTGTGTTATTTGTTGTTTTTCCCTTGCTGCTTTTAATATTTGTTCTTTGTGTTTGATCTTTGTTAATTTGATTAATATGTGTCTTGGGGTGTTTCGCCTTGGGTTTATCCTGTTTGGGACTCTCTGAGTTTCTTGGACTTGGGTGATTATTTCCTTCCCCATTTTAGGGAAGTTTTCAACTATTATCTCCTCAAGTATTTTCTCATGGTCTTTCTTTTTGTCTTCTTCTTCTGGGACCCCTATGATTCGAATGTTGTAGCATTTAATATTGTCCTGGAGGTCTCTGAGATTGTCCTCATTTCTTTTAATTCGTTTTTCTTTTATCCTCTCTGATTCACTTATTTCTACCATTCTATCTTCTAATTCACTAATCCTATCTTCTGCCTCTGTTATTCTACTATTTGTTGCCTCCAGAGTGTTTTTAATTTCATTTATTGCATTATTCATTTTATATTGACTCTCTTTTATTTCTTCTAGTTCCTTGTTAAACCTTTCTTGCATCTTCTCAATCTTTGTCTCCAAGCTATTTATCTGTGATTCCATTTTGATTTCAAGATTTTGGATCAATTTCACTATCATTATTCGGAATTCTTTATCAGGTAGATTCCCTATCTCTTCCTCTTTTGTTTGGTTTGGTGGGCTTTTATCCTGTTCCTTTGTCTGCTGGGTATTCCTCTGTCTCTTCATCTTGTTTAAATTGCTGATTTTGGGGTGTCTTTTCTTTATTCTGGCAGTTTGTGGAGTTCTCTTTATTGTGGCATTTCCTCGCTCTGTGTGGGTTTGTACAGGTGGCTTGTCAAGGTTTCTTGGTTAGGGAAGCTTGTGTCGGTGTTCTGGTGAGCAGAGCTGTATTTCTTCTCTCTCCTTTCGAAGACTTGGGTTGCTTTTCTGGGTGCCTGATGTCCTCTGCCGGCTTTCAGAAGTTGTTTTGTGTCCAGAGTAATTTTTCTAAGGAGCGAGTCTGACAGGGCCATTTCCCTCCTCCTTCTACTGGCTCCTTAAGCTGATTTCCCATGTCTTTCAGACTTGGGTCCTTCTCTCTCCAATGTCTTCCTCCCACTCCCCTCTCCCCATTGCCTAACACCCAGTGCTCTACACACAGCAGCTAAACCACAGCTGTAAGCTGAATGAATAAGTACATGAAGGAATCACGAAGAACAAGGAGGTCACATATTCCATAGCTTTTATTAAGCTGTAGAATTCAACAGATGATGGCCATGTTGCTGCAAAAAAATTTATTTGTTAATTTAAAATATATCTCTCTATTTGGCTGCTATCAAAGAAAGACATAATTGGGAAATTCAATCACAGTGTTTGGATTTTTTTTTAATATTTATTTATTTGGCTGCGTTGGGTCTTGGTTGTGGCACATGGGATCTTCGGTGTAGCCTGTGAACTTCCTAGTTGTAGCATGTGGGATCTAGTTACCTGAGCAGGGATGGGACCTGGGTCACCAGCATTGGGAGTGTGGAGGCTTAGCCACTGAATCACTGGGGAAATCCCTGGATTTTTTTTTTTTTTTTTTAGGTAATTTTCTTCCCCATGGGAATTTTCAATTTTGTTACTTATGTGTCTGGTGTATTTTTTTGGAAGACAAACCTCTTTTCTATAGTTTACAGCAGATGTTAGTGTTAAGTGGAAATCAATTATATTAATATATGTGAATATGTATTAAACGTGTGAAAATATTAAGGATGGAGAGAGAGCAGTGCCTATGTTTTCTCAAGTGTTTTCATAAACTTCCAACCCTTCAAAACAGTAGAAAAGAAATGTGCTGAGAAATAAAAATTTTTGATCACAAATTTGCTTTTATGCTGGAACTGCTCACATGTAGATCATTTTTCTAGAGGAGGAGGCAGACAATAAATGTGATATTTAAGTAAATTATGTAGTTTATAAGAAGAAACAGTGTTAGGAGGAATAAGAAAAAAAAATAGGGCAGGTGAGAAGAAATCTGGAATGTGGGGGTAGAGGGAAGGCAGGATGTGCTTGGGTTGGGTAGAACCTGTTTGTAGGGTTGCCAGATTTAGAAGCGAACAAAACAAAAGGATATATAGCTAAATGTGAATTTCAGATAAACATGAAAGTATTGGGTACCTAAGAGGCTATTTATTGCTTGCTGCTAAGTCGCTTCAGTCGTGTCCGACTCTGTGAGACCCCACAGACGGCAGCCCACCAGGCTCCCCCATCCCTGGGATTCTCCAGGCAAGAACACTGGAGTGGGTTGCCATTTCCTTCTCCAATGCATGAAAATGAAAAGTGAAAGTGAAGTCGCTCAGCCGTGTCCGACCCTCAGCAACCCCATGGACTGCAGCCTACCAGGCTCCTCCGTCCATGGGATTTTCCAGGCAAGAGTACTAGAGTGGGGTGCCATTGCCTTCTCCAATTTATTGCTTACCTGAACTAAGTTCATTTAATATTTTATATTTAATATTTAATATTTAAATGCTGCCTGGTTTTTTTTCTGGCATGTCAACGTCCTTGAGAGTGAGCTTTGAGCAAAGAGGGGCAGGGCATGTGGGACAGTCATCTGAAGAAGAATGTTCCAGGCTGGGAGGTAGCCATTTGGTGAGCGTACTGGGGCAGCGAGGCAGCAGGTGTGTCTGGACCACGGGGTGGAGAGGGGGTGGTCAGAGAAGGAAGAAGGTAGGCAGATCCTGCAGATTCTGTCTTGAGTGAACTAAGAATCCACTGTAGGGCTCTCAGCAAAGAAGTGGCTGATGTGAACTGACATGGTCACCCTGGTGATGTGATCACTCTGGTGATGTGATCTGAGTGATCATTCTGGCTGTGGGGTTGAAAACAGAAGCTGAAGTGCTGGGCAGAGGCAGGGAGACCCCCGGGGGGTTTCGCTGTCAGCCAGGGGTTCGGTGTGATGGTGACTCAGGCTGGAGTGTAGTGGTGAAGAGGCAACAGAATTTTCTGACAAACTGAATGTGGGAGATTTAAAAAAAGAAAAAAGGAGTTAAAGGTGGTTTCTGAGCTGAGGGCCTGGAAAGACAGGAGTGGCCACTGCTGAGATGGGAAGGATGTGACTGGAAGGGGTCAGAGGAAAAGATCAGGAGTCTAGTTTCTGAAGTGCCGAGTCTGGTGGGAGACTCAGGACGGCTAAGCAGTGGGACTGGTGGGACTCGAGCACGCCATGGGCAGAAGAGTCTGGTCTGGACAGGAGATGTCAATGTTGCACTCTGTATAATCTCCATGTATAATAAATCAGCATTTCCAAGGAGAAATGGCTTGTCACCATCCTCTTGAGGAAATTCTTATTCCTTCCTTGTAGTCTTGGTTAGGAAATGTCTTGTTCTCTGAACCCGCTGCTTTCTTTAGTTTCCTATCACCCAACCTTCACTTTTGAAAAAGAGGGGTTAAGTGTGACAGATTTAAAACATTTTATCACTTTTTACCCTCCTAAAATCCAGGAAAGTAGGAAGAGTCATTTTTCCTATACAATGACCCTTCCAGTGAGATTTTTCTCAAATATTTCCTATAGCTAGGATTTAAATCCACACGCATGCCTAGGCCAAGGCTTGCTGCATTCTGAGTTTATATGGAATATGTAGCAACTTCTAATAAGGAGAAGGTGATAGAAACATTTGAAAAAGAAGCATTTTGAACCTAATATATCCAAAGTACCTAGGTTTCAGGGATCTAATAGCTGAGGCTAGATTGGAGAGGATATGGCCTTAAAGAAGACATTATATTAGAATTTATTGAGAAGAGAAATTCTGAATTTTTTAAAACAATCTTTTAAAGGGTTTCTAGAGTGTCATAATTTTAAGTTACATGAAACTTTGTTAAATTACTCTAAAACATTTGGATTAGGAATGAAGTAATCTGATTTTAATCTTGATTCTGTGACTACTTGGTCATGAAGTCCTTGGGGCAAATCTTTTAACTTTTAACAATCCCAGTTCTTACATCTAAAAAATGAGGAATCAAGCCTCATGTTACCCCTTTCTATAGTAAGAATGTTGGTACAATTCAGATTACTGTATGAGAAGGTACTTTGAAAAAATAAATTAAAGGGATTACTTCCCTCTTGTCAGCAGTATTATTTAGTATAAGAATAATCCTTTCTATTCTATCATTGACATAAAACTTAAAATTTGGCTTGTTGACACAATATAAAACAGAGTCAGGGACATATTTTTATTTCTTGAGGGAAGAAAATGTTCCTTCAGTAATGGTGTTTAACTGATGAAATGAATAAGAGTTTAAAATCTTATTATTTCCCACTTAAAGTTTCAGGTTTGAAATTATTTTTCTGAGAGCAAGCAATTGTAAAAAAGACTTAATGGAGACATAGGCACCTCCCAACATTGATCTTGTTTTCCAGCATAGTCACATGGAAACTTTAAAAACAAATTTCTTGATCAATTTGTTTAACACAGAGATTTTAATTTCCCATTTACATCACTGCCTGTATGTCCCTGAGCTTTACACAATACTTGTCATCTATTTGGTTTGTTCATTTATTTTTTTTTTAGCTAAGAGTAGAGAACATTTGGCGTGTGGGTGCTCAGTATTTTAAATTGAACTAAATTAGTCTAAGCCAGTTGTGCAAATGTAATTCCTCCTGGTAGTGATGGGTTTAGGAAGGTGTATGTGTTGCAGTTCTGGTCAATGAAATGTAAAAAGAGGAAGTCTCAGAAAAAAGAGACACCTGAGGAGTATCAGAAAACATCTTCTGCTGTCCTACCTACATGGTTTTTCCTGGATGTGATGCCTGTATGTGTGGCAGCCTTCTTGCCCCATGAAGGCTTATGGGTGACAGAGCAGAAAGATGGGAAGTACCTGTCTCTTCAATGAAACTAATGGATTAACCACTCAGACTTCTCTTTTTGT
Source organism: Bos indicus (assembly GCF_029378745.1). NCBI lineage: Eukaryota > Metazoa > Chordata > Mammalia > Artiodactyla > Bovidae > Bos > Bos indicus. Next base: position 46,650,887 of record NC_091780.1, read on the forward strand.
ACAATAACAAATGTCCCATTGTATAAGCCAGTTGAGTAGAAGTTTTCTGTAATTTGTATACAAAAGCAGCATAATAGATACACAGACCGTAACGATTAGCTTTTCTGGTTATTTTCATTCTCTTGATCATGTTAGTTATGCTTCTTGGCATTCCAGATCCCCCGAGTTTTCTTGAAAAGAAGTAACTGGGGCTGTTGTCAATGCAGTGTATAAGGACATATACTGCTTAAGCCTTCTGAGGGCACTAGTTCTACCTGTTTTGTGCATCACTATATACCCAGGCCCTTTATAGTGCTTGTTTTTTAATACAAGTTGAGTGAATAAATGAATTTTGAACAGTTCCTTTTATATCATAATGTTATATTAGGCTGATCATCTCAGGCAAGAGAATAAGGTTAACAGAATGTCTTTTCTATTCCTTTTTTTCTGATTTTGTTTATAAAGGCAAATAAAAGTAGAGGCCATGACTTTTCAAGCATCAGTCATGTTTTTTTTCTCCCACCAGATTTGTTAATTGGCACGAGAGGTCATCTATACTTGTCTTACTATTGAAACAGATAAAATGAGATCACAATTCCAATAACAAGGGATAAAAAAGAGGTGGTGAATAGAAGCTGTTTAATAGGCTGCCATATGAAGGCTGAAGTTCTTTAGCAACAGTGAATTTAAAAGGATATTTCCCATGCTGTTAAGCTCTAAATGTTTAAATTGACTAGAGTGGTACAAGAAGAAACAGAATTTTCACAGTTAAAAATTGAGCATATGTTTTATGCTTGGTTAAACTTTCCTGTATACCACTTGAAATATCTTGTTCTACCTATATTAAATAACTGGTTAACCTACATCCCTCTTTTAAAATTACATTCCAGCGTATCTCTAGGGGAGCTTGTTTTCCAAGGCTGGAAGCTATGTGTTTTGGAAACCTACCCATGCCAGAGGCTGCCACACGTAATTCAGGGTATCCGCCAAGACATGAAAAGAGTGGAAGCAATTTAGATAGCCCTCAGTTGGGAAATGAACATATAAACTCCAGTTTATTCATATATTTGAAATATTAATTAACAGTTAAAATAGGTAAAGTAGATATACATTAGTCAATATGGTTAAAACTCAAAACTGTGTTCAGTAAAATGCAGCAAGTTTTAAGTAGGATACCATTAACATAACGTGCTAAAAACAAATCAGTATTTTTGAAATATTATGAAAATGATGCATACCAATGTTAGGACTGTGTCACCCTCTGTGAGAGAGAGATTGATTTGATTTTCATTAGATCTCTACTTGGCCTTTTCGTCTAAAAGTAAAAACTTTAAGTTAGTATGGCAAATGTTAACTCCTATTGATTCTGAGCAGTGGGAAATGATTCATATATTATTGTCTGTATTTTTCTGTATGTTTGAAATAGTTCATAATTTTGGAATGACAAAGATCTATTATTATCTTAACCCCTTCTGTTTGATCGTCTAAACTTATATCAATATTACAACTTTTAATTATAACTTAGAAAATTTTTTCTAGTGGTTGGTAGCAGTGTAGATTAAGGTCATCCCAGAAAGGCCACTTAAAGACACGAAAATAGTACTTAGAATAAATCAAATTTCTCAGCCAGTTCTGTGCTTACCAGGAAGTGAAAGTTATAAAAAATAAGTAAAGAACATTTGAGGCATTTTGTCCAATAAGGATGGGTTGTTTTTTTAAAGTATCCCAACTTTTTCCATAGAGAAAGCAGTTTGCCAGCAACTTAAATGTTTACTATTTTAAAAAACAGAAGCATGTCAATATTTTGCAGTCCAAGGATTTTCTCATGATTTTATTCATTCCTCTTGACTACAGTTTCCTAGAGAAAGTATGTGGGAAAGTGACCTCATGTCTTTAAATTTCTTGGAACCATTTAAAAAACAAGCTTGTAAAGTGATTTTATATCCTTATCTAAATATCTGATTACTTTTTTTACTTTTGTACTATTATAAAGTTACCATTAGGCATATGAATTTTACAAAGCTCTTCATATTTGAAAAATATATCTTAACTTTCAGTATACCAGGAAAAAATACCATTTGCATTGATTAATCTTAAAATTTAACAATATATATTTAAGTCACTTTATGAATAATTTTACAGAAGTATAAAGGCATGGCCTAATTAGAACTTTGAAAATTCAAGCATAGTGAACACAATTTTTATTTCTTTTTTTTTTTTTGACTTTGAAGTTATAGACCCTTAAAATGGACAGTGTCAGTTGAAGGTAACTAACTGGTCATTACCTGCCATGCATGAATCTGGAAAATAGCCATCTTGTAAATAGTGACTCCAGATTTCAAATACATTTCAATTAGATGCTGGCTTATTGTTACTCTGATTCTTCTTGCATGTGCACTACCAAAGTGTAATACATTAAAACAACTTTGACATAATTTTTTGAAGAAGGATGGCAATTATTAGAAAAAAATTTAATTTTTAGATTTATATGTATGAATAATTAGAATGACAAGTCCAGTAATTTTTCATTTCTACATCATTTATTTATTTTTAGTCACGTTTGTGTTGTTCTTCAGTCACTCATTTGTGTCCAATTCTTTGCAACCTTATAGACTGCAGCATGCCTGGCTCCCCTGTCCTTCACTATCTCCAGGAGTTTGCTCAGACTCATGTCCATGGAGTCCAGGAGTTTGCTCAGACTCATGTCCATGGTTGGATGGTTGATGCCATCCAACCATCTCATCCTCTCTTTTCTGTCGCCCCCTTCTTCTCCTGCCCTCAATGTTTCCCAGCATCAGAGTCTTTTCCAATGAGTCAGCTCTTTGCATTAGGTGGCCAACATATTGGAGGTTCAGATTCAGCACCAGTCCTTCCAATGAATATTCAGGGTTGATTTCCTTTAGGATTGACTGGTTTGATCTCCTTGTTGTCCAAGGGACTCTTCAACAGTCTTCTCCAGCACCACAATTCGAAAGCATTAATTCTTTGGTGCTCAGTTTTTTTTATGCCAACTCTCACATCTGTACATGACTACTGGAAAAACCATAGCTTTAACTATTCGGACCTTTATCAGCAAGTGATGTCTTTGCTTTTTAATATGCAGGATTAATAATCTGTCTGGGTTTGTCATAGCTTTTTTTCCAAGGAGCAAGCGTCTTTTAATTTCATGGCTGCAGTCACCGTCCAGTGATTTTGGAGCCCAAGAAAATGAAGTCTGTGTCTGTATTTAGCGTTTTTCACCTGGGAACTATATCAAGTAAATTTTGGTGGCTAAACATCAAAAACAGTGGACAAATACTCCTAAACTATCCACTTAGCAAAATTAGATGCTCCAAGTCCTTGTCTTAAATTATTGCATAATGAAGCCCTTCCTATTGAGTAAGTGGATGAAAATACCATATTTCCTTGTTGCTCTTAGAAATATCTGATTCACTCATCTATTCTCGAGTTTGAGAAAACTTATTTAGAATATGCACCTGAAGGCTTATAGTCTGAGGCTTTGCCTCAATGATCACTTTTATCAACATCATTAGGATCTAGATAACACTCTGTCTTTTTGCATCCACCTCTGATTCTCTCAATAACTGTGGAGATTCCTCTATTGATTTTCTCCTATTCATATTTGTCATTATAGTCAAAATGAAATATTCTAAATTCTCAACTGTGGTCTAGGCCATACCACCCTAAATGTGCCCAATCTCATCTAAACTCTCAACTGGATTCATTGAAGGCCTTAAAAAAAAAAAAAACCTCAAAAGATGGTATCTTTCTAGAATTTTATATCTTATTAAAAGATGATGCTATATGGAAACTAAGGATGATGTAATAGTGATCATCATTTATTGTAAAATAGTTTCATGGGAATAATTGATTAGTAATAATTAAATAATTCCTGAGATAATGAATGGAGAAGGCAATGGCACCCCACTCCAGCACTCTTGCCTGGAAAATCCCAGGGACCGGGAGCCTGGTAGGCTGCAGTCCATGAGGTCGCTAAGAGTCAGACACGACTGAGCAACTTCACTTTCACTTTTCACCTTCATGCATTGGAGAAGGAAATGGCAACCCACTCCAGTGTTCTTGCCTGGAGAATCCCAGGGATGGGGGAGCCTGGTGGGAGGCCGTCTATGGGGTCGCACAGAGTCAGACACGACTGAAGCGATTTAGCAGTAGCAGCAGCAGAGATAATGCAAAAGTAAAATATTTCAAACGATGTAAGAAAAATTGAATAAAATTAAATCACTGAGATCCCATAATGTATCTTAGAGTAATAAAAGGGTCCAGTGGATTCTCATGGGGACTGAACGATATAATGGATTGTATCCTATTTATAAAAAATAAATTTTCTCTTTATCCCTGGGAGAAAAATTAAGAAAAACTAAAAGTCATGAAATACCAGTCCTTACAAATAGTTGCTCAAAAGAAACCAAAAAGCTACAGTTTTGTCTAGTGACCCCAACTAGTATCTCTAGGGTTAACAATCATAAAATGTTTTCAGTTAAAGTTACAGGATAAGAAGTATCTCTTAAAGAACTAAAAACTTTATAATGTGGCAGAGAACACAGGGGCAGAGTTCTGAGTCCATGTTTTCTTTCCCCATAAGGCTTGGCAAGTGTGTTTGTTCTTGGAAATCCTAATACTCAAACCAAAGAAAATTGGTCCAGGGTGGATAGCTGACCACCTTGAGAATGTGAACTCCTTTTTTCCCCAGGTTTTGAATCATACAAAACAAACTCAGGACACTGGAACCAAAGGGCTGGGTCAAAGCTAACAGCACCATGGAGCTCAAAGTCTCGGAGAAAACCAGATGGCAAAGGCATCTTTGAAGCCAAACTTCAAACGAAGCAAAGCCAGTATGCAGAATCCAGATAACAGGCCCGTGTGAGGGAGAGAGGGTGACCAATCCTGGGTGAACTTCCTGCAATTTGAATTATTCACATTCTTTATAACAACACCCTTTTACTTAAGTCGGAATTGGTTTTCTGTTTCTTGGAAACAACAAAATCCCTAAAACAGAAATCAGTGCCAGGAATAGGATTGTATTAGGCACTGAGTGAAAAATGTAGAACTGTCTGTGGAGTGGAGGCAGAGGGCTGGGGTAAAGGCGTGGGTGCAGAGATTCCCCAGTCCCATAGAAATCGGGTGGCATAAAGGTAAGCGGTGGCGAGATACCTGAACAACTGCCCCAAATCTCTTGAGCCCAAGCCACATCACTAAAGCCAAAGCCTCAGATATAAGTTCTCGGATGTTGAGATGCGGGAATGTGTTAATTCCCTATGGACGTGAAAGTCAGTGGCAAGGAGTTCTCAGTACCAGGTTGTTTGGCTAAAAGTATATTGGAAAAAGCAGGTAATTATGAGCAGTAAGCCAGGCTTTCTTCCTGCCAACTTATTATGTATCTATATTTCATATTCTTTTCTGCTTAGATTGTTGAAGGTAAGATCCAAATATTATTCATTAATTTGGAAAAAGTCAGGGCTCAAGAGCCTGGCAGTTGAAAGGACGATAGCTAGCAATAGCTAGACTGGTTGAGGAAGCTTAGCCTTTTTCCACAGGATGTTTGCCTATCACCCCCGTGGCCCCCAATTCCCAATCTCTAGTAAAACATGTCCCTAGACTGGAATGTAACTGTGGAGGGGGTGTTAAGGGTAGACTAGGGAAGAAGTGCTTCCTGCCCTGTAGTCCTCTTTCAGGTCACTTTTCCTCCTTTATTCTCTTGAGGACAGAGCCATTAAGAATAATGGGGTCTAAGGAGAGCTGAATAACAAAAATCCTGAAGGAATGGTCATTAGGTGGCCTGGTGATTAAGGGTGCAAGCTTACTCTACCCTCTATTTCCCTCAGAAATTCCTGGCATCACCTTTCAGTCAGTGACACACTCAAGAAAGACAATGATTGAGAGCCTGCTAACATACTGGGCAGTCACCACCAGAACTGTAGTCTTAAGCAGTTATACCAACTCATACCAACATGGTGCATCCTGGCCTCTTCTGGAGGCTCCAACTCAAGTAGGAAAGCATGCTGGCACCAGACAATACTTACTGGAGAGAGAAGGACTCTCTAATGCCCTTCTGAAGAGCAGGTCTGAAAGGACAATTGAAAAAGGAAATCCTTCTAATGGCCAGATCCTAGGACTGGCAGGTGTGAGTTAGGAACTTACTTTGCTAAGAGCCAAGAAACAGATTTGGGGTATTTATTTTAGGGGCAGACCAATGATCAGTTAATGATCCTATTTTCTAAGTTTCTTCGCCACCTCTTAAGTCATCCTCCTTTTTCAACTGATCCTTTTTGTTGAGGTTTCTCCTATTGTATTGCTGATGTAACGGTAGTAAAACATGCCAATAAACCCAGAGGTGGTCATTCTGGCAGGACGGTGATTATGAACACCAGATAGAGACTGAAGGGCAGGCATTTGTCACTGTTCCTGTAATACCGGATCACATTAAGCAAGATTATAGACATTAGTGGAAACAGTTCATCCACGTGTCGTTCTTGGGAATAGTTTTAAAGTCCCATTTTTTTTTTTAACCAGGTGACCCCATTTTTAAGGCCTCCACAAATGATGGTGCAAGGTCGTGTGTACACGGCATATTTCTATGAAGAGGTTCTGCCCCATCGACCTGGCCACAACTGACTGAGACCCCCGATCCCACTGACATTCAGCCTCTAAAGGACTTAAAGGTAAGAAACACAGAGACAGGTAAGCAAGCAGTAGTCCATGGAATTGTGAGGTTCTATAGAGCTGGGTTCAGAACATGCACCATGGAACTTCAAAGGTCATGGGTACAGGGCTCCAGGTCACCCATGTGAGGAAGCAGAAATGAAGAGGCCTTCAGGGGAACCAGTTTACAGAGAATACAATAGATGCATAGGTGATTGTGAGTAAGAGAAAAGGAATGAGGAGGAGGAAGACAGAGGGCAAAAGACAGAGAGGGAGAGCAGAAAGCAAGGAGGGCAGAGACAGACACAGAACTCGAAAGAGCCAGAGGCAGATAGAGACACAGCAAAAGAGATGAACAAATCTGCTGGGGACTTTCTGGACGCCACAATGTCGAGCTATATTTTCTGCAATAAATTCCGTATTTCTGATCCTTTTTAATAACTTTGCTTTACAAGCTTTTTAAGGCAGATTTCTGATTCTTACAACCAAACAATTCTTGAGCGAAATATCTGCTCCTTGATTATGGCTGCTTTAAATTTTTTTTTAGTTGAGGTATAGTGGATTTACAACATTGTGTTCTGGGTGTACAGAATAGTGATCATCTGCAAATTATATTTCATTATAGGTTATTACAAGATAATGGGTCTAGTTTCCTGTGCTGTACAGGGCACTTATCCTTATTGCTTCTGTTTTACACATAGTAGTTCCCATCTGTTGTTAATCCCACATCCTTAAATTGTCTCTTCTCACATCCCTCTCACCTTTGGTAACTGCAGGTTTGTTTTCTAGGTCCGTGAGTCTGTTTGTTTTATATATATTCATTTATATATTTTTTAGATTTCACGTAAGTGATATTATAAGTTTTGTCTTTCTGTGTTTGACTTCACTAAGCATAATATTCTCCAGGTCTTCAGTAAGCATAATATTCTCCAGGTCTACTCATGTTGCTGCAAATGGCAGTTACTCCATTTTCTTAGGGCTAATATTCCACTGTATATATACACGTCGTCTTCAGCACTGTTGATGGGCACTTAGGTTGCTTCCATTTCTTGGCTATTGTGTATAATGCTGCTGTAAACACTAGGGTGCATGTTATCTTTTTTGGTGTGTTTTCTCTGGAAATATAGCCAGGAGAGGAGTTACAGGATCATGATAGTTCTCAGGTTTTTTTAAGGAACCTCTGCAGTACCACACCAGTTTACATTCCAAACAAGTGTATGAAGGTTTCTTTTCTCCACAGCCTCTCCAGTATTTGTTCTTTTTAATGACAGCCATTCTGACAGGAGAGTTATCCCATTGTGGTTCTGATTTGCATTTTGCTAATTACTTAGGAAATAACAATGTTGAGTATCTTTCATGCACCTGTTGACTATCTGCCTTCTTCAGAAAAATGTCTGTTCAAGTTGCTTGCCCATTGTTTGATTGGATATTTTGATGAGTTCTATGAGCAGTTTGGATATTTTGAATATTAACCCGTCAGTCACATCCTTGTGCAAATGTCTTCTCCCATTCCATACGTTGTCTTTTTGTTGATGGTTTTCTTTGCTATGCAAAAACTTGTAGTTTAACTAGGTTCCATCTGTTTGTTTATTTCTCTTGTATTGGGAGATTGATCCAAGAAAACATTGCTATACAACTTATGTTAGACTGTTTCGCCTATGTTCTCAGAGTTTTATGGTTTTGTTTTTTTTTTTAACTTTACAATATTGTATTGGTTTTGCCATATATCAACATGTCTTATATTTAGGCCTTTTAACCATTTTTATTCTTGTATACTCTATGAGGAAATGTTCCAGTTTCACTTGGAGAGACTGGCTTTTCTCCACTATATATTCTTGCCTCCTGTGTCACTGATTAATTGATCATAGGTATATGGGCATTTAAATGTTTAATTTGGAACTATGGAAATATATGTACTGCCTAATATAAAACTGGGGCAGTCCAAAGAGGGGAGGTGCTCAAGGAAAAGGGACTATGTAAGTTGTAATATCTTAACTACTTTCCAAAGACTTAGTTTTAGTCAACAGTAATAACATTTACTAAGCACTTCCTTTATGTCAGACAGGCTCAAAAGCTGTACATGCGTATCTCAACTATTGTTCATTACAAATGTAGTTCATTACAAATTAGAACATTACAAACGAACATTTCATTACAAATGTATTGTTCATTACAAATGTATTATCCTAACATTTTACAGATAAGGTAATTAACGCCCAGTGAGATTAAGTAACTTGCTTAAGGTCACATAGTCAATAAGAATAAAAGATATGTGTGTGTGCTGTGCTCAGTCATGTCTGACTCTCTGAGGCCCCATGAACTGTAGCCTGCCAGGCTCTTCTGTCCATGGAATTTTCTAGGCAAGAATAGTGGAGTGGGTTGCCATTTCCTTCTCCAGGGGATCTTCCCAACCCAGGGATGGAACTCACCTCTCTTGAGCTTCCTGCACTGACAGGCGAAATCCTCACCACTGCATTACCTGGAAGGAGAAGGCAATGGCACCCCACTCCAGTAATCCTGCATGGAAAATCCCATGGACGGAAGAGCCTGGTGGGCTGCAGTCCATGGGGTCGCTAAGAGTCAGACCCGACTGAAGCGACTTCACTTTCACTTTTCACTTTCATGCATTGGAGAAGGAAATGGCAACCCACTCCAGTGTTCTTGCCTGGAGAATCCCAGGGACGGGGGAGCCTGGTGGGCTGCTGTCTATGGGGTCGCACAGAGTCGGACATGACTGAAGCGACTTAGCAGCAGCAGCACCACCTGGGAAGCCCCTAAAAGGTTTGATCTATTTATTTAGATTAAATTGACACTTGGAAAAGAATATATGCACTTAAAATTCATTTCAAACTTTTATTGAATGCCTATTATGTACAAATTACTGTTTTAAACTAAAACTGGTTAACATCAATGTTAAAAATATAAAGTCTTCTTAAACATCACTATTCAAAATAAACCTTTCTGTGATAAACACACATGCACACAAAGATGTACTTTCTAATTAAGGTTTTCAATTTTCAAAATACCTCCTTTAAAACAGAAGGGAATAAATTCCAACAATGCTACTTTCAACGCATTAACTATCTTAAAGTATACTGGAATATTTAAAGACTGCTTGCTGCAAAGTGGACTCACATGAAAATGAACCTTGATTTCAGAGGTAAGTCTACTATTAATAAAAACGCTGCAATTAATTAAATGGATATGTAAGTTACACATATCTAAAAAAAATAAAATGACAATGAGAATGAGAGGAGCTTTTCATGGAAGGTGACGTGTTGCCATGGATTCTGTTTCTCTTGATTTTCTGAGCAGAGCTTGTTTGAGGGCACTAATTTTCTCATCAAGTTCAGCCAGTGAATAGTTCTGCTGTAAACAATAACATAAATTGCTGAGTAAGACTTTTAATGCAGGTAAAGTGCTAAATGTACTATAAATACATAAAATATCCAAAAGCATGGTAAATAACTTTTCTCATGAGAATAATTTTTAAATTGAACCATATATGTTGACTATGCTATAAATTTAAAGACATAAGACAACAAGGCTTAAGTATTTCTTTCTTTTGATTTTCTAATGACTAAGCTATCTTGGACCTTTTATACTTTGAAAGGGTCATAAAAACATTTTTTCAACTGCCTATTCTCATAGTCAATAGTTAAAAAAAAAAAAAAGTTTAATTGCTTAAAGTAACTGGGAATTCTCTTTTAATAGCCAAGGTAGTTGACTGCAGTTAATCTGAAAAAAAAAAAGGGGGGGACATTCAAATTTCAAAGTTTTACAATTAAAAATAGAAGGAGATCAAGATTGCAAAGGAGGTGGAGCTCACCTCTGCAAACAATCAAAATATACATGTGGAAAAACTATCACAGAAAATTAACTTGAAATGGCAGAATTATACAACCAAAGCTGCAAGGAAGATCTCTACGAAACCAGGTAATACAGAAAAACCAAACATCAGGTCAGGACTTGTGCCCCTGGGATGGATATGTAAGGCAGAGAAGGTTTCCAAGGGAGGAACGCTGGCATTGGGGAGGGAGCAAGCAGGCTAAGCCATAATCTGGGAATTCCAGTCCTGGGGTCCTGCACAGGGGCGACAAGTCCCCACGCCTGCTGGGAAATCCACTGCGACAGACGGAAGGGCTGGTGAAGCCCAGACTCTATGGGGAGGAGCGCTTGTGCTGGCTTCCCGATAATCAGGGTGCAGAGAGCCTTACACTGGCAGATGCTGCCTTGCTAGATCTCTCATTCTAAAGGGGTGAACACCGCCAGCCTTGTTCACTCCATACCACAGCCTGCGCGATCTGGGCCAAACACACACTGGGGAAAGACCCTGTTCAGCTACGCAGAAACAGAAAAGGGTGCCAAGAGTATGATCGGGGTGGGAAGGAGGTGGCCACTGTCAGAGCACTCAGGAACACGGTGGTTTGTCTCCCAGTATGAGTCCAGCATGTCCACTCCACACTGCAGCTTAGAGGAGCTTTGGGCACTAACAGAAGAGCCACAGAGGAAGCCCAAATCCTGGACAGCAGAGCAGCCACCTCAGTTCCTACAATCACCATGCTCTGGCCTCCTCCATACCTTTGCACTAGATCTGGGACAAATACAAAAATAAGCCACAATAAAGGCTTCTGTGTATGAAATAAGCTACACTGATATACTACACAGCACATGGAATAGAACCAATATTTTATAATAACTAAGTGGAGTATAACCTGTAAAAAATAATTTATTAAATGTTGAAATGATAATATTGGATGAACATGAATTTTTAAAGATTCAATTAATACAGTAGTACTGTGAACAGGGGTGGACTAAAGTCAACTTTGCTAGACACCTTTTTTGACTTAGATGCTAATTAGCCGTATCTGCAGAAGGAAAGCAGATGAGATTTAAACTGAACATTTATTATTTTTCAGCATTTTGTAATCGACACTTTCTTCTACAGTTAACATCTGGATAAATTTTAATAATAGTTATCTGACCCTTCTGAGTCACTCCATGTCCTTAAAATGACACATTAATTTATGTTGCCCTTTTCTTCCAGTCCTAAATCCCAGGATATGACCTAAAAGCAACCACAGTAGAAACTTTTATTAACAAGAAAGGTATAAAACCAAACTATTTCAGAAACCAAAATAAAAATATAGTAACTTACTTGAGATGGTTGAACTTTTCTTCTTTTTCCAGAAAAGTTCTAGATTAAAAGTAAAAAAAAAAAAAAGTAATCAATACTTAGAAAATCTAAATAATTTTTCTTTATAGAAGAGTGAACAAAATAAGGAGAACCCTGGCAGAAATAAAGCCCACAAACTCACTGAGCACTATCTGTAACTGACACCTGCTTTTTTCTACTTTGGAAGTTACCCTCCAAAGATGGTATTAAAAGTATAAGCGGTAATGTCAGAACATGCTTGTCCCTGGCTATACACAACTATACTTTAGCCGTTAATTTCCACCTTGTATTGAGGCCTAGTGATTGTGGTAAGAGGAGCTCTGTGGATCTTCTACTTCGTTTCCTTTCTTAGAACATTCCTATCCCAGGATATTGAACAGGTAAGGCAGCAATAGTCAGAGAGAAACAGAATGTGGAATACCAGGCAGCAGGGTGAAAATAGTCAAACACACCCTTGACTATAATGGGCACTGTCTGCGTGACTCAGGGGACTAACGATTCCACCCCACTGGTCATCAGTGACCACAACAGGCAAGGGCCTCGTTCTGGCCAGCAATTAAGGAGAGGTCAGCTGGGAATTAGGGAAGAGCTTCTGCAGAAAACTTCCTCACTTCTAAGAGAAAGCCATCTAGGAGGCAGTTCTTCTGGACGCTGTTGTCATCTGGACAGGACACCAGAAAACACGGTAGGTAGCTATCTTACCATCTGCCTGGGGAAAAAGTCAGCACCAAGCAGAGCTGAGACGGGAAAGAGCTCAGTTCTTTGACAGTCATGATTTAGCCCAATAAATCAATTTACCGTGAAGACTGCATTACTGTTGAACTTCCTGTGTTATAAGATTATTTTCATACTGTTTAAGTCAGTTTGAGTATAAATTTCTATTACTTGAAGCTAATAACATTTTCACCAACATACTGCTGTGTGGTTTTTTAAACCCTGATCTAATAAATGATTGCTTGACTTTGTTCTTAGTTTCACAGACCTACGAGGCCTTGAATGGCAAATTATATTAGTACATTAGTACATCTGACAAAGAAATGTCAACACAGGCAGTAAAATTTTCTCGTGAACATCTGCAACCACGAAGATTTAAAGCTGTTTTCAAAGAATACTGAGGTATGCCTCTTGTGAGTAGTTTCTAGCAAGTGGGAAATCAGTAAGTGTTAGAATAAATATGGAAGTGCCTACATAAACACGCATCTTCCTGTGCCAAACTGAGCAGGATACTGTGGTGGGGCTTATGGGCAGGTAAGGGCTCAATTTTTAATTTGGTCCCCACCCAGTCTCAAACCTTCCCAAGAGGTGGCTTTTGACACAGCAATGAAAACACACTTCCCCTTGTTTTCCTAACAGCTTAACCTGTAAAATATGGCAAGTTTCCATGTCATTGAGCAATCAGATTAATGTATCATGAAACCAAAGTGAGAAGTATCAGAATAAGGCCATCAGTGGTTCAATGACTTAAAAGAAACCCACGCTCTGAGGAAACTTATTGGTAAGCAGACCTCTTTCATGACCAACCCCTTTCTTTACTTCTAATCTGTTGTAAAGGGTAACCGATTGTCAAGGGTGACAGGGGAGTGCCTTAAATGTTTCGTCCCTTCTAGTCCCACTGCCCTGTTTCAGACCTTCATTTCTCCCTGCTGTGGGCAATGATATGTTTCTGAACTTTGACTCCAAACTCTAACTCATGCTTTCACAATGCCACCAGACAGAAACCCATTCAAGGTTTCTCTTTCTCAAAAACTTAATTAACTCAGTGCTCCCTTCTCCCCACGCTTCCCTTTAGAACCAGGACTTAACCATTATGGACTAGAGTTATGATTCCATCTAATCAGTGCTTTCAAACAAAGTCAACATCCCTTTAAAAATCCAATAGCTAATTATCAGCCAAGTCCTATCCATTCATTTGCACATTTATGTAATGCCTACTAGATTCTGCGTTCAAAGATGAACAAGACAGTTCCTGCCCTTCAGAGGCTAAAAATTTAGTGTGAAAAACAGACACATAAACATGTAAGTGATAAATGCTATCAAATGAACAAAGTGCTATGGAAATATACTCGTGAAGAATGTTATACTTACCGTTTTCCAGGGTCATAATTTAAAAATCAGTAAGTAATTATCTGGACATACTCATAAAGATTGTACCTCTTAAATGGTCTGTTAAGCAATGCACTCAAAAATTTTAAAACCTTACTACCTTCAAATTTTTCCACGTTGAATGTGAAGGGTAAAGATCTTTAGAACTACCACATTAAAAGTTTAAACATATACTAATCTTTGTTGTAATTCCTGCTTTATATACATTAACTTTTTTTGAGTTTATGTGTGTTTCATAAATGAAAAAAACTTTACATAAGCTACTTTTTTTTTAGGAACCAAACATAATTTATATCATTTTTCTGTTTATGTTTCCCTTTTCATATGCTGTGCTGCACGGTTACCCATGATAATCTCATCCAACTGTGTTTAGAATTTACCTACATGTGAATCTGGATTAGATACATTTCATTTAAAAACTTTTCATAAATTTGATTTCTAACAAAAGTTCAATCCTTAGGAAATTTAATGGGTTCAATATTACTTCCTACCATTGGAAGCTAGAAGACTGCTACATATCTAGTCTATTCTTCAAGAGTCTACAGAAAAGACATGTAAAATTATGCAACTGCCATTATGAGTACTCTCAGCAAGAGGAAAGTAAGAGTGGTGAATAATGTGCGAGGTCATTTGCAGGATGTGTATCAATCTCTCACACACAACGACAGCTCTAGAGCTGGTTCCATTCTGAGAAAGGAATGCAGCTCCTATAGCTGGGACATTCCTCTGTTATGGAAGAGTGGGTATGAAATCTTTGCCTTTGAGTCTGTACCATACATATTCAGAGGCCTTAAGGACAAAACCAGTTTGTTTAAACACTTCAGTGTTTTGTGCTTGTAGCTCACTATTAACTTGGATATGTCATTTCAAATACTAATCCAGAAATGATCCCTCTAATCAAATACATGTTTAATATATTTGGAAAAAAAATTTTTAAAGCACTAGTTTTATTACAAGTATGACAACCCAACACATACAGGCCAATCCTGTTGACATTTATAATACTTCCTGCGTCTGAAGTTAGTTTCAGACTTCAGGCCTCTGACAGTCTCAATGTTCTTACCCATTCTACCTATCACGTCTATATTGTCTCTCCCAATTATATCAAGTATTAAGTCCTACCTACATCTTCAAAAGTTTACCTGATACTTCTAACTGCATATCCTGCTGATTGTAAGTCCACATTTCCTCCCAAAATATCTCCTCCTCCAGATTTTATTTCTACCAATGATAGTATTATTTTTCTAACCAAAGACTAGACTCATTCTGGCTATACAATCAATTATCAATCTTTGCCAACCTTTCTTTCCTACTGTCAGTGGCACTAATCTTTTCTATTCTTGCTCTCATGTCCTTGTTTCAGGATCGCACTTCACATTTAAGCTGATATAATACTGTCTTCTTTAGTCTCTCCCTTTTCATATATCTTATAGAGTAGTATCAGATGAATCTTCTACCATTTGCACAAGTCTTTTCCCTGCTCAAAAATTCTCACAGCATTTAAACCTTAAATTTCTTTTAAGGTCTTCTACAATCTATCTCTACCTCTTTAACCAAACGTTCTACCCCGTGTATAAAGAATCCCCCAAAATAAGATTATGATTTGAAGGGGTTGTCCTTTTGTTAATTAAATTTAGTAACAGAGCTATGTTAAGCTTTTAAAATCCAAATCAGAGAGAAAAAAGATTGAAGGGCCAAGATCCACTGAAGGTATGTAATTCTATAATACTCTCTTATAAGATGAGTTCTATTGTTAACAAGAATTATATTAACAAGATATGAAACTCAACTAGAAAAAATAACCTGCCTAAGGATTTCTTAGTGAAGGCAGCTTGAATGGGGAAAACTTATGGTGTGTTACTGTAGGAAAAGGCATACAATCTCTATGAAGTTTCCTAGGAAGAGGCAAAGGAAAATCCTCAAGATGGAAAGGCCTTTGCATTTATGTAGAACCACCAACAAATCTCAAATTAGAGGAGAAGGCCAGAGGAGTTGTACGACTTACCCGTGTTTATACAGCTACCTCTAAATGGTTTCTGAAATTAAATAAATGCTCATGTTTACTGAGGTTTTACCTTGCGCTACACAGCATGCTAGGTGCCTGACTGGCATTATCTCATTTAATCCCTGCTTCAGCCCTCAGTACTTTAATCAGCCTCATTTTATATTGGAGGTAAGTAAATCACTAAAACTCTCTAAATTATTGAGCTTTAAGATTCACTGCTCACTTTGGTTATTTGACTTACCTTCTTCATCTGGAAATATTCCTTTTTTGTACCTTACCCTAATACCAACTTGAAACTTTGGAAAGATCGCTGTTATTCCTAAAATAATCCTGTTTTCACCAGTGACTTATAATGATCCATGCTAATTGAGTTATTTTACATAATATTTCAGAAATAAGAGTTTTAGTAAATTTAAAACTTTAGTTCACTTTTACGTTAGTTCTTTCGAATATGGCATTGCTTTAAAACACACACACACACACACACCCCCAAAGCCCCAGAAAAGGCAGGTGTTATGTATAATCACCCCAGAAGACTGAGGAAAATAACACAATGAGCCCAGGATCAGTTGTCTGAAACATGCTAATATGACAAAGATACTTATCAGCACAGATTGTTTTTTAGTGTTCTTGGAAAAGGAGAAAAATGAAGACTAGTCTTTCAGAAAGTCTGCAGAGAGAGGGATTAAAGAGGCAGAGGGATAATGGAGAATAAGGCCCCAGAGGAAGCCTCTGTTTTACAAGACAGCAAGTTCAGAGCAATAGGGCTATTCAGGCTTATTATGCCACAAAAAAAAGGCTTGAATTTGGGTAATGTGCCATGACATAACTCTTCAAAAAAATTATGTCCATAATACAACATTAAAAATCTCAATCTTTAAAGAACTAGGTAACTCTTTACTCAGAACTATGTTCATTCATCACTGAACTATTAAAAGTTTTTTGCACACAGATCTATGAGTGAATTGTTACATGATAATCCTAAAATAACACTTATTTTTTCTTAAAGATACTTATACTTACTACAGATTGAAAATATTCAGGAGAGATGCCTTCTAATTCAAGGATTTTGTCCTCAAGTTTTTTAATTCTCTGATAAATGTCTCTTGGCACTGGACCGCCTAAATACATGAAAAGAAACTGAGACATTACTGGATAATTCTTACGGTTTTATCCTTAAAATACCATGCAAAGACACTTATGCAAAAGAATGGGAACTATTTAAACTTAAGAAAATAAATTAACAGGAGTAAAACAGAATGAAATCTTTAGCAAACATTTTCATATTATACACTATGGGATATATTATTGTACCACACTTCTCCCCAAAGCCCCATTTATGCTTCCTATGTGGCTAGGCATGTTGTTTTATGTTAAGTTCATCTGATAAAGATATTTAATAGTTCCCATACAGAACAACTTGTATCTCTGACAGACTCTGATACTTACTTAGGAGGAGAAAAATGCACAGTGACAACTGACAATTCAGTGGTCGCAATATGTCATATTTTCTTCAATTTAAACTTCTCCTTACATGCCGTATTTTCTCCTTTAACTCAGAAGGACTTTTTATAAAAAAGAGCTTTACCATAATTCTTAACTAACTTTCTAGGGAGTGGACTGGTAAAATTAAGGTTACTGAGATTTCAAGGTTATGATTATATCCCAAGTTCTTCCATTCCTCAGCACCCTCCAGTGCAAACATTCTGGTCAAAAGCACCACCTCTCCCTGGATTATCATAACCTCCAAATTGGTCTAGTTGATTCTGCCTTGCATGCCTCAAGTCTGTTTACAACACAGCTGCCAATGATCCTTTAAAAATGTAATTCAGATAGTGTTAGTTCTCTGCTCAAAACCTTTCAACACCTTCACACCTCACTCACATTAAAAAAAAAAAAAAACCTTTACAGTAGTCTACAAGGTCCTATACAATCTGGACACTGTCCCCACATACCATTCCAGCTATCTGACCTTTTTCTGTTATTCAACTAGGCCAAATACTCTTACAACTTCAGCACTCGTGGTTCTCTCTACCTCTGTATTCACAAGGCTAACTCTTGCCAACTTCAGGTCTTGGCTCAAAAGTTACCGTATCAGTAAGGCCTTCTCTGACCACTCTTTAAAAAATACCAGAGCTGCCACCTCCCCCTACCCAACACTCCCTCCCTTATTTTTCTCTAAACCCACTGACGTTCTATATATTTTGCTCATATATTGCCTGTTTCTTCACTCTAATAATATAGGCTCTAAGAAGGCAAAATTTTTTGTTTTGTTTATTGGGTATGGCTGTGCAGCCTGTGCACTGCACAAACCTAGGAAGCATCAGTTCACAGACTGCACAGGTACTCAATATGTACTGCATGAATAAATACCTTTGATAGTCATTATGCAATTAAGAATATTCACATCCAAAGTATCAACTTGTTAAATACAAAAACTCTAGAAATATGTTTTTTTCGGAAAACTAGTTTTTAGGAGCTTGGTTTTTCCTGCTCTTGAATAAAGGAAAATGAATAACTTACTCATCTGACTTTGCTCCTGCTGCTCCCTTTCGCTAGAATGTCCTCTGCTGCACCTCTGCACCTTTCAAGAACCAGTTCAAGCTTCACTGGGTCAACAAAGCACTGCCTGAATCTCTTCACAAAGAGGCTCCTTGAGCCCCACCATAATCTTCCTTTAACATCCCCCGTCACTATAAATCTTTCTTCCACAGATTATGAAGTCCTCGAAGCCAGGAACTGTGATTACATCGTCTCAGTTATCCCTCCTGTCTAAAACAGTGCTTTGCATATAGTAGGCATTCAACAGGTACTTCTCAAAATTAGCTACTGGATACTATTAGATTTAATAAACCAGTCAATCCTATTATACAGTTGTAGTTTTAGTTAGTTCTGGGAGAATTCATTTTAATGCTTATCTCTTATTATCCTCAATGGTTTACTCATTCTCTTATTATCTTCTACCTCCATCCACAAACACACCAGCTAGACTGGATTTAGAAATTCCCCGAACCGTATTTTGTGCCTCTGTGCATAATGATATTTATAAGATAGAACTGACAGGATCTGATGACTAAATGGGGAAGGATACTGAGGCTTTATAGCCAGTTAAGTTCTAGGTTTGATTTCCTGTTTCCACTTACTACATTGGGCTTGCTGCTTGAGTTCCCAGAACTTCAGTTTCTTTTTCTGAAAGGGTAATAGCACCAACACCTCACAAGGTAGCTAAATATTAAGTGAACTGATATACGTATAATACTTTCAGAGTGACTGGCACTTAATAAATGTTAGTCACTTCCCCAATGGCATGTCTTTATTTATATGCTTGTCTTCCCTGGAAAATCTTAAAGGACTAGGGTCACACCTTTTAATACTTTGTACCTAGCACGGTGATAAGAATGAGAGAGATGGTCATGAAATTGATGGAAGTGTAAGGGGAGGAAGAGGAACACAACCACATGAACTGTGAACTCCTTAGGAGTAGGGACTATGCTTTCTTCACTTTTCTACCCATCAGAACAATGCTTTGTACATGACAAACCCTCAATGAAAATTTGGTGAATAAATGAATTGGAATTCCTTTAACCACTTCCAAAGGTCCACTACAGGGCACTGCCAGGCACTCTGCTTACCTGTTTGCAATCGCAAGTGAGCCTCAATATTCTGCAGTCGTTCTTCTACAGCCTGATTACCACAATCTCGGAGCATGCTGTTAGGGTTATGGCCCGACCCCGGAATTCCTTCAGATCTAGTCTGTGGTCCATATGTATTCACAACTCTAGAAACTAAGTTCAAAAACTTTGAGTCTACTAAATTTACATTTCAAAACTCATAAACTCTCTCTCCCAAATAGTACTGTACGTTCTTTTCATACCACAAGTAGGAAGAAAGGCAAGATTTTTTTTAATAAATAAAATAAAATTTTATAGGAAAGTAATTTCTATTCCATTTTGCTTATAATTAAGAATAAGCGTCTGTCAATGATGAAAATATTATGTGGTGGATACTTACCTTTTACATGACTTTTAAACCCAGGGTAAGGAGTAAAAATCGCATCAGTTCTTGCACAACTATTTTCTAAGAAGAATTTAGATGAGTATAAGTTTAAGTATATTCTTAACTACAAATGTACATTTTGATAACCCTTCAATAATGCATATATTACTCATACGCATAATCAGAGAACATCTAATCTTATCTAATGTCTGATTTATATACAGAAAAGTCCTCAACATTCAGTGGCATAATTTAATTTTTAACAAATACCAACATTCCTAAAGACCATCTGTGTCTTTGGAGAAAATAATTTATATATTATAGAAAGTTAAAAATGTGTAATCTAAAGAGATATTCAATTTCAACATAGAAATAGGCAAAGCTCAGTTTTTTACTGAAATATAAAAAATACAGCATATAAAAAATACAGCATTTGTGACATTGCTTGCTCATCTAATTAGGGAACATCAAATATAAAAGATTATGCATTTAATACATTTGTATTTCAGAATACCACACAAAAAGACCTTGAAATCTACAACACATACTTTTACACTTGCCTAGATTTTCGATGCTCATTTTTTTAAAATCCCTAAACACAAAAGCTATCTATATCTTTCCTGACTATCCCTTTCAGAAAACACAATTTTAAGAAGGATACCATGTGAAAATTTGTTGCAAATTTTTTCTAAATGGAAAAGTATAATTTCTTTCAAGTTAGATATCAACAAATAAATTAGGGGGAAAGTTGGAATGATATTACTATATAAACAAAATAATCTTTAAAATGATGTTAAGTAAAACCATGTACTGCAGTAAAAATCCTAAAAAATTCTCCTTGATTATTTTATAATAAAAATGGATGGTAAAAGATACTGAAAGAAAGTTCTTTTCCCTAGGGAATCTGACTTTTAAAAAAAGCTAATGTATGTATGTTGGTCAACTGAGAGGTCCTGAAAGGAACACATTACAATACATCTGAATTTTTTCAGTCTAAATTTCCTTGAGATAGTTCTGCTGACACAAACCGTGGGAATAAAATTCCAAATTTGCTTATCTTTTATATATAGATACCAGACAGAGTCATTTTCTTTTTCTTTTTGAAACCTCAAAATATGTTTAAAGGGCCATCACCTCTCCATTCTCTTTCTACCATTTCATGGGGCTAAGGGTTAAAAAAAAGAAGCTATCATCCATTCCAGAGCTATATTCCAAATACATAGATTAACTGACCCATTAGAGAGAAATTCAGCATGGTGTGAAGACATTGAATGTATGAGTGCTAGTCACTCTCCACAGCAATTCTTCCCAGCACTGTTTGGAAGCCAGCAAGGGATTGAATGGGCCAAGGAATCCTGCTGAGCATTTCAATTCTTGTCAATTTCTATCCCCTGGTGGTTTATAATAATAGAGTTAGCAGGGAGAGCAGAGGAATAACATTAGTGACACATGTGCTTGCTCCCTCAACAAACCCTTGCTCATGGGTTGCCTGCAGTTTGATTGTCGTACCTGAGATTTTGCCACTGCCGCACCTGTTCTGAAAAGCTAACAGTAAAATATACCAAATCTAGAGATACGCGTGTATAATGTGAATAACAGGAAAGGCTGAATTTAGGACCCACCTTGAGCCTATTATTACTTCATTATGAAGAGAATCAGTGCACCAATGTGGTATGAGTCAATTCTAGGTTCATCTGACAATTCAGTATTCGTAATAATTAGTCAAGAGATATTAGAGGCAACAAGAAAATGCCTCATCCCAATTAGGAACGCTTCTCCACAATTTTTTCTAAGAACTACTTGTTCTGATTATTACTATGATGCCTGAATATGATCTATGCCAGTGCTTTGCAATTTTGTATTCTGCAGCATACCTGCAGATCTGTAAATACACTATAGCATCATGTGAAGAGGAAAGGAGATTCTGATGAAAAACAGCAAACGTATGCACAGTATGAAAGAAACGAAAGAAGCATAAGATACCACAGTCTTGATGACAAATTGGTTTTATCATGACATAAAACCTTCCAAACAGCTAAGGAGCAGTGAGAAAACTGCTCCCTCTTGAGGAGTATGAACTTTACTAAGTTTAACTTCATGTATTAATATCATAATTTCATAAGTACCTTTAGACTTAAAATTTATGTAGCTCAGCTCCTTACTAGTGTGACTAAGCAACCCTGTCATCCATACGTTATCTTCATTTCCTAAAGGAACTTTAAAACAATCTCTTCACCTGTGGTAAACATTTGCCTTTTCACGTTAGCATCTGATTTCTGTATAACCAAAATGAAAACCATTTTGCAATACATTCTATTATTAAACAGAAGAAAATTTTGCTGTCTTAGTTTCCAAATAAACCTGTGAAATAATTAAACTGTGTTCTTAATGTTATCCATTAAAAAAAAAAAAAGATCATTAAAATCCTAAATAAAACTAACTTCTTCTAGGTAGTTACCTTGATTACAGTCAATAACATTGCAAAATTCCCTGACGTTGTTTTCATTGATTTCAGCTTGCTTTCTTTCAATAAATGCAGATATTCGTCTGTCAATCTGCAAACAATAAGTATATGCATCTTAATTCAAACATAGTAAAATTTAAAAAAATACTCCCTTGGCCCCCCAAAACCCAACTTCTTACTTCTGCTTTTCCGGCCTTTATCTGAACTACTTCTGGATCAAAATGGACCTGTGTCTTTTTCACATCTCCTAAATCACTGTCTTTGTGCTTTTCTTCCTCTTCCAGGTCTCCAATGGGAAAGTTGGCATTTACTTCATTCTTGTTCCCTGTTTCTGTTTTTCCTATTTCTTCAGCAACAGTTGTATTCTCCTCTTTAATCAGAGGCTGAAGTTTTGCTAAAAAAGGCTGAGAAAAACACAATTCCATCTGCTGAGGTTCAAACTGATCAAAATTAATCACATTTACCATATTTATATAAATTTCAGCTAAGTAAAAGCAATATTCAGTATCAATTAACTAAATATAGAAGGTTGGCATCATACATAGATCTGACGACATGTAAGTGTTTTTGCTGTTCTCTATTATTGTGACCAATATCACTTGCTATAAATCTATTTAAAGAAAAAAGGAAAGAAGAGAAAGAAAACCTGAGGAAATTTAAAATTTTCTTTGAGGGAATCATTCTGTCACTCATCTTTTATTTTGTGCCAAATCAAAGCTTCAGCCTCTGGCACCAATGCCACTTAATTAACATGTCATTCAAATGCCTCCTCAGAACACTAAGGCTTAGTATTTTTCCTCCTTAACACAAGAGCCAGTGCTCTCACTCAGCAAAGCCCTGCATTAGCACTGTATCACTGGAGATTCTCCACTTGAAACTGCAGTTGGCCAAAGTGAATGAGAGAGCATAGACATGAAATATATAGGTGTTATGCTGAGTGAACACTCAGGCTTTTCCTGACATGACATCTTCTTGGGTCATGAATTTACATTTTTAAAAAGAAAATGAACAAGGGAAAAAAAAAAAAAAAACTACCAAGAGCCATAGCTGAAAGAGGTAGATGCCTACAATACTAGTGGGGAATACAACTCTATCATATAAATTATACTACCATCCCCTCCAACACACACACAAAACTAGGCCTCCACTGAGTCCTACAGCTCACTGCTTCCACCCTCAAAACTATGGTTAACTATTACTTTTAACATGAAACAGTTAAAATTTCCCATAAAGTCATTGAATAGAGGGCTGAAAATTGTCTACTCCACTAATCAAAACATACCAACACTTGTCAAAGTTCCAGTTATTTTTTCATACCACAATTTTGCTTCCTTTGTCTGCTATACCAAAAGTTCTTCTGAATCCTTGTATCTTAATGGCACTAAACTGACCAATCCAAACCTTTATGACACTTCATATTTTATACTTTGACTAGAGATAAACTATAAACTTCTATCAATTATAAATGCAAATATGTTCACGTGGAAACCAGTAAGGTCATAATACTGTTTGGTTATTGAACTGAAATATTAAAAAAAATATAGCAATACTATTATAGAGTAACAATTCAGTGTTGGCTTTTAATATAAAGAATGAATTATTTCAAACTCTTAAGATGATAAAATAGTGACCGGCTACTTACTAATATGAGACATTAATGTCACAGAAATTACTTTCTTTTTAAAAACTATGCTGAAACTGTTTAATTGCAATAGACACTCCAGGATGTGTCATGCTGGGATAATGCCACTTCTTGAACCACTGAAAGCACTCCATGAGCCTCCAAACTCACCCAAGGCATGGAATCATTATCATAGCATGACACACACCTGCCGTGTCTTATTGCTTAATTATAACCCACCATAGATGCAACTGTATTCAATTTTCAGTGCAAGTCTGGAATCGAATAGAATTGCATTCATTCAGTTGTCACACCTACATCAGCCCATTCGGCTATATTCCTGTAACTGTCCTGATCACTATGTAAATTAAAAGATTTGGATCCAATCTGGCTGAAGTAACCTTTTATTAATAACAGTATTAATAAGGTGTTAAGACAGAACCTACAAATACTTCAGTGTACAATTTAGCTACAATTAATTTCTAGTCTCAATATGGAGTTAACATTTTTAACAAGAAATTTACCTGTAAATATAAAACGTGTTGCTCAAGTGCACTAAAGAGAAAAGCGGGCTGGAGTGCCGAGAGGCTCTGGAGCTTGTTCCAATCGATTGTAATTTTCACCACATCGTCTCTGAGGTTAAGCTTTAAAGGGGCAAACCAGCAATATCACAAAAATTACATGATTAAGCTGTACATATGGGACTGTCACAAAAATAAGATTTCTATAGAGTAACATGCCATTTAGTTCAAAGTTCTCAAGTTTTTAATGATACATAAAAGTGCTCTACCTAGTTACCACTCCAAAAAGGCAAGAAAGGTCCAATTCTTAGAAAAAAGCAGATGACATCTCTTAATTCTTTTCTTGGGTCTGTGTAATGGGACCACCTCACAGGCAAAACTATCCAGGAAAGATGAAAAGGTGAGGCTTTTTTTTTTTTTTTTTTGATAATTCAGCATCTAAAAACTTTTGGATAGGGGCCAACAAATGCTTGCCCTATTCAAAATCCTACTGCTTCTAGCTAAGAGCATTAAATACAGGGGGGAGGTACATTTATGAAAGTTCTGATTTCAAAATTTCTGCATTTCTTTTTGTTAAATATGTACATAAATACGTAACAAATATATCATTCCTCTGATGTCTTCCGAATCACATTTTCATTGTTTTCAATTTTAATGAATTATTTTTAATTTAAAAATCAACTCATACGTTCATATTCATATATATTAGAAAGTCTGCGGATACGTGGCAGCATATATTTACTTCAAATAAAAATTAAACTATTATTTAGCTGTGGAAATCTGAAATTTAAAAACAAATGCTTTTCCACAATAGTGAAATAAACAGCCAGAGACTGGATGGAAAGGTCAGACTCACTGCTAAACAGTATTTTCTAGTAAAGTATAAGAGTTTATCATACGAAAATGTCTCATAAATTGGCTATGTATGACCTATTATGATAAAATTATATATAGAAAACTACCACAAACCTGAATATAAAATTAATATCAAGATGAGTGAACATTTTAGAGGGAAAGCCTCCATCTTTAGCATTTCAAGTGAATAAAAGTGAATCACTGTAAACATTTTTAGGGACACGTGTGTTATGGCATATATCCTGCATCGCAGGATCAAGTTAACTCTTATTTTTTCAGAAATCATTTATTTAAAATTACTCATGTTTTCTACAAAATAAGGACAAGTGTTCTATTAGTTAGGATCTTATGAACTGTGATTATAATAAAACAAAAAAAATCAATGTACCAAAGAGATCCAAAGTTCCCCAAAAGGCACTATACGAATGAACACTGTATGACCACCCTTTGACAGAAATATTTAAAGTCCATATTAGACAAGTGTAAAGAAGTTTTGTGTAGGATGCACTGGCAAAAATTAGTTTGTTATTTTAACTAAGGTTTTATATTAAGATAACCATATTAATCTTAATTTCTATTTTTAATGCTTATAAAGGTTTCCTTAGACAACAGTTTATGCATGGAAGTAACCCATCACTGTACTTTTACAGTTCTGAAGGAATCTATAGTTGATTATAACAAATTTACAAATACAGTTTGGGGATAACGCAGGCAAATCCTCAACCAAAGCAAAGCATCAAATTTTCTAGAGAAAATAACTTACAGAAATTAAATTGAATGTCTGGATTATAGTCTCATTTCAATTTATCAGAATTACGTAAGCTTTCAAGTGCAAGATACTCAGTCTTTGAAGAAACCACGTTAACAATGTCACAAATTAACTTTAAAACTATCCCCAATACATCCAACTATTATTCAACAAATTCCCTATTAGTAATATATGAATTCTGTGACTTGTAACCATTCAATCAAAAAGGTATTAGTCTGTCATTAATATGGACTATTTAAAATACACATTTCAGTAAAAACTTTATTACACTAATATAAAAATCCAAGTTAACAATAAATATTTCTTCAGCTTGGTAAAACGCAGCAACCAGAGGCAAAATCAGTATTCAATAAATTCAAAATCTGGGCTAGAAAAATTTTAACATCTGATTTTATGTTTCCTATTGAGGAGAGCTAATAACACAATGATACTATATAGAAGGAACTAGGCATTTTACAACATACAATTTTTTAAATTCCTTAATCTTGTTTCAAAAGGAAATACTTATTTCCACCAGGAACAATTTTATAAGTATAGTACTCTGGCTTTCATTATCTTTAACAGTACATCTCAAAATATAAAGAGTATCACCAAACTGGCTAGCATTTAATTGATGAGAGTCTTATTTAGTCTTATTTTATGGTCCCTTTACTCTGTCATGAAAACTAACCAAATATTTACTCTAAATATTTTTGACATGTGACATAAGTATATTTTAACATCACTATTTTTACCTACAGAATGTTTAAAATTTTTAAATGAGTTTTAAAAATTCATTATGCAAACTATTTCAAAAGATAGGTTTAAATTAATGTTTTTAAAAAGTATCTCATCAGTGGTGGGGGGGTACTTTTGTAAACTATAGGTGAGTATAAACTTTTTTCATCTTGATATTAGGATTAAAAAAAAGTTCCAATGTCCACGCCATAGAAAGTTCTCAAACTTTTAAACCATTTACAGGTCTTGAGTCTTCAGACTGAAATAATTAACCTAAGTCTTAAAAAATAAATAAATAAAAGTTCTAAGTCCTTGACAAACTAATGAGTTTAAAAGTTATAACTTTTAGCTGACTCTATTAATAATCATCCCATTACTCCAAAATGAATGTTTAACTAAGACCAATGCTCTTTGTAAGTCAGGACAAACACTGAAATTTTTTAAAATACTGAAATAACCTTTTAAAAGACTGATTCACCATCTACCCAAGGCTTTTAAAAATAATTTTCACAAATCAAACACTCTATTTTCAAAAAAGGAAGTTACCGTTATCTTCAACACAAATGCCTAAGTCCAAGATTTTTTTTTTAAAGATTTCTTTTTGAAAGCAGATAAACGTATTTTCAAGCTGTTTCTCATTTAAAATTTGCTTTGCATTTACATCAGTGAACAGTGCCTTCAGTGTAAGGAGTATCTTTATTTAAGCTCCATTTTATTATGACATTTCTACAAAAGCTATCTACCAGCCAGTTAAACTAATAAATAGTTGAATTACAAGTTAAACAACTTGTGATGCAAGCTGTATAGACCAAGGGTAACTCAGCCAACTTTATGCTAGAAACAGTATAGATTATTTTTTTTTTCTCTTCCTCCTCGTTTTAAAGGGGAAGAGATGCAAGCTACGGCCAGAAGGAAAAAAATAAACAAAAGCAAGTGAATCGTAAGAGCAAATCACCCTAAAGAGGCGGAGAGAGCGCTTTTCCAGAAATCTCAGGCCCCACGAACCTATCAATTTCTACAATGAATGAACTGGAAGAAAAACGATCCTGAGGCTCCAGGTGCCTCCCAAACCATCAGAAAAGCTCTTCCGTATCCATTCTCTCCAAGCCTGTTTCTTACTGAGCCGCGTTTATCACTCACACTAGCCTCATTCACTCTTGGTGAGAAGAGCTGCAAATCTAGCCTGTCACCGGTCATGATCTAACCTGCGCGGCCATCCTCACTCAGCCCACAGGCTACCGGGCCCACGCTCCTCCCCCAGCCTCTGCTACTCCAGCCGGGTCCCACACCCTGCAGGCCTCCGGTGCCCCCTGCCTCCGCGCACGGGAAAATGGGGGGAGGGGCAGGCCGCTTCCCAAACCCCTACTCCACAGAACCTCACTCACTTGTCCAGCCAGGTTATGCAAGGAGCGAAAGACTTCGCAGACTATCTCTCGGGAGAGGCTGGGGCTGCAGCTCCGCTCCAGGCCCCTGTCACCGATGGTCGGGCGACTAAGCTCAGCGGCAGCAGCCATGACACTTTCTGAGGCTGCCCCCGCCAGCACCAAAGTGCGCTCACAACCCACCCCTCCCTCATCGCCTCGGTCGCTCCGCGATGATGTCAAAGCACTGCGTCTCTTTTAGACCAAGGCTTTGAGGACCACTGTGTGACTGACAAGCACCTGCGCCAATCAGGTTCCGCTGAGGACCGCGAACGGATGATTGCCGACCTACGTGAGGCTGGCCACATTTCCACTGGAGATTGGAATCGGTATCCAAAGAGGGTTAGCTTCGTGAAGTGTACCTTGACTCACATGTTAGTGATGAGTATTGCTAGAGAAAACTTATAGTTAAATGTGATTTAGTCCCATATTAAAGGTTAAAAATTTTAACACGGCCCTGTAGAGTGGTCTGGAGAAAGATCCCTCATCAGGGATGCAGCGCTGCCAACGCTTATTTGTAAATATTGAGAACTTTTCCATACAGAATTGTCATCACTGGATAGAATATTTTCACCCGTATTCAAATTAACATCACTAATTTTTCATCAGAGGAAGAAGATATAAAACAATAAATTTTATGCCTCATTTACTATCAAGGGAATAAATATTATTAGATCTGCAAAATAGTTCGGTCAAGTTTTAAAACTGGTGAACCAGTTGTTTTTCTCTGGGTAACAGGATAGAGACACTCATCCTAAAACTGTTTTCAATAAAGGGAAACACTGTCAAGATGATCCCAACAGGAATTTAACCCAAGTAAGCAATCGCATGCAACACAATCTCTGAAATCAGAATATACAAATCTGAATTGAAAATTGACAAAATATTACTTATCAGGTAACTTTGTTAAAAGATGCTTAGTTTGTAGTATTACAGAGTCTAACATTAAAAAGTCTGTCCTATGCAATTGAAGAAAAAGGTTAGAAAGTTTTTAGTGTTAAAATTTGTTCATAAACACTTGAACAATAAACATTGTCAGTTTAGAGATAAGGGAGGATTTAATGTTCTAATAATCTAATGCCTTTAGAAGAAGCAGAGGTAGAAACGTGCCACAAAGTGTATTCTTCAGTTTTAGAGTAGTCTGAATGAAAGGAAGTGAATGTCTGAATGATGGCATCCGGTCCCATCACTTCCTGGGAAATAGATGGGGAAACAGTGGAACAGTGGCAGACTTTATTTTTCTGGGCTCCAAAATCACTGCAGATGGTGATCGAAGCCATGAAATTAAAAGACCCTTACTCCTTGGAAGGAACGTTATGACCAACCTAGATAGCATATTCAAAAGCAGAGACATTACTTTGTCAACAAAGGTCTGTCTAGTCAAGGCTGTGGTTTTTCCAGTGGTCATGTATGGATGTGAGAGTTGGACTGTGAAGAAAGCTGAGTGCTGAAGAATTGATGCTTTTGAACTGTGGTGTTGGAGAAGACTCTTGAGAGTCCTTTGGACTGCAAGGAGATCCAACCAGTCCATCCTAAAAGAGATCAGTCCTGAGTGTTCATTGGAAGGACTGATGCTGAAGCTGAAACTCCAGAACTTTGGCCACCTCATGCGAAGAGCTGATTCATTGGAAAAGACCCTGATGCTGGGAGGGATTGGGGGCAGGAGGAGAAGGGGACGACAGAATGAGATGGCTGGATGGCATGGGAGTTGGTGATGGACAGGGAGGCCTGGAGTGCTGTGACTCATGGGGTCGCAAAGAGTCGGATATGACTGAGCAACAGAACTGAACTGAATGAAAGGAAAGGAATAAGGCACCAAGGAACTGGGATTAAGAGCAATAGGGATTTTTAAAAAGCCTTTGACCTCTCCCTAGGGAGGCTCTTAATTAGGCTTTTATTTTCAAAGAGCATCAGGCTTGATAGGATCTTCAGTAATCTTATCTGGTCCCTGTTCACAGCTAGATATGCAGTTTATAATCCAGCCTATGTCTACAGATGTCAGATAGATTTCATAATATCTAATCCCAAATTAAGCAACCTTCTCATTCAAGCCACTCATTCTCATATATAACCTAAATTCAGGATTCTTTGCAATGTTAGCATATTTTCTCTGCCTTTGGTTCTCTTGTTAGAGAATCATTCTAATGAGGTAACTAGTTTCTGTTTGGTAACATATTAGCAACCAATTCCAGATCATTTGTTTTCATCTAGATGTGAGGTCTTTCTTTTATTCCCCCAATATTCAGGACACTGGTATGAAATACATTTGGGAATTGATTTGTATAAGAATACCATCTTTTGGGACGTCCCTGGTGGGCTAGTGGCTAAGACACTGCGTTTGCAGTCCATGGGGCCCAGGTTTGATCCCTGGTCAGGGAATGAGATCCCACATGCTGCAACTAAGACCCAGTGCAGCCAAATAAAACAAATAAAATATATATTAAAAAAAAAAAAAAAGAATACCATCTTTAATAAGATACTGCTCATCCTTTTCTTTTGGAGAAGGAAATGGCAATCTACTCCAGTCTTCTTGCCTAGAGAATCCTGTGGACAGAGGAGCCTGGGGACTGCTGTCCATAGGGTCACACAGAGTTGGACACGACTTAAGTGACTTAGCATGCATGCATGCATTGGAGAAGGAAATGGCAACCCACTCCAGTATTCTTGCCTGGAGAATCCCAGGGACAGGGGAGCCTCATGGGCTGCCGTCTGTGGGGTCGCACAGAGTTGGACACGACTGAAGCGACTTAGCAGCAGCAGCAGCATCCTTTTCTTTGCCGTCACTGATTTTGAAATTTAGAGTTTTACTTTTTCCCTTGAACCTCTAATATAGAACTGATTAGTGGCCACTGGATCTGTATATAAATTCCCTATTTCAATATGTAGACTTCCACTTATAGTATTGATTACTTAGCTAATACCTGAAAATTGACTTCTTGTGCATTATTTCTTCTTTCCAGGAACTTTTCTTACTTCTTTCTGAAACCTATTATCAGGAGGCTTCTTGAAGCCTACTATCCTGAAGCTATTCCTGAAGCTCAGTATATATATGCTTGTTGAGTTGAATTTATTTGCCTAAGTTGAACAGATTTGTAAAATGGAAAAACAAAAGCTCCTGCTCTTGAGGGGAAATTGTACAACATAGTAAGAATGCTATAAGCCATTCATTTCAAATAATGAAGCATGTCTGTTTATTCTCCCCTGGAACAGCAAATTCAAAGTGCTCAAATTTTCCTTAATGAATAAGCACAGCTAGCCTCCATAACCTTCTCATGAAAGACACACATAAAATTAATTGTACCAGCTGTATGCCAGGCACTCTGACCAGGTTTGAAGGTACAAAGATGAATCAGGCCAAGGACTGTCTTTCAAAAAGTTCCAGTTCTCATGGGTGAGGCATTTATGTAAACAAACAACTATGATATAATGTGACAACAATCATATTGGAGGTATGTATAAAGCAATACAACCAATTAGAGGTGTTTGGATTCATTATTAGGAAAAACTCAACACTTGATATAAAACATGGATTTTGAGGTTCAAATGATGAGTACAAATTCTCAATTTAGGTAAAACAGTAGCAGCAACTTTAACATGCCATGATATGTTTAAGGGAGGATACACTGAATAGAGAAGTATGGTGAAGCCAGCATTTCCCAAAGTTTGCTCTGCTGAATACCGGTCTTACAAGATGCTTCTTTTCAACAAAAGTTTCCATGATCAAAGAAGTTGGAATAAAGTTATCTGTGTTGCCATAGCATGCAACAGATCACAACATTCCACTTTCTATTAGCAAGGAGCTCAGCACCACAATCAAGTCCAAGGACACAGCTAAACCAATTTGAAAATCCCAGCTTTGAGGATTGGTTTACTAGGACTTCCCATACTGATTTGTGATTCATTCAAGGTTCAGAAAACATACTGCTACTTCAACAGAGAAAATTTTAATAGAAATTGTTACATATGATAAGTTAATTAACTGAAAAGATAACAAGAGAACAATATCTATCACACTGTTAGGAAATTTGGGAAATAGCTAACCCCTCTAGAGTTATGGGAACAAAGAGAAAAGTTTGAAATTATTAAAATTTAGGAGCTTACAGGTACATCCCTGTGAAGTCCCTCAGAGAAGGGGCTGCTGCTCAGCTTGGATTGGTGACTTAAGGATGGCAAGTTTTTAAAACTGAAAATAGAGCATCCAACTACCATAGAACAATATCATGGAGTCTAATATACATGTAATTGGAACCCCTAAAGAAGAATAGAGAGAGATTGGGGCAAAAGAAACATTTCAAAAGATGATGACCAAGAAATTTCCCAAACTAGTGAAAGCCAAACCACTATCAAATAGTGAAAGCATCAGATCCAGGAAACCCTGAGAACTCCACTATTATATACTGCTGCCTAACAAATATCCCCAAATTTAGTGACTTAAAACAACAAATATTTCTTATCACCAAATTTCTGTATGAGAAATTCAGGAGTGACTTTGAATGGTGGTTCTGTCACCCACTTTGGAGAAAGACAGCCAGAGAGAAGTCACAATGACTTTAGGACGGAGTCAAGTCATAGGCTTCCCTGGTGGTTCTGTGGTAAAGAATTTGCCTGCCAAGCAGGAGACGTGGGTTCAATCCCTGGGTCGGGAGGATCACCTAGAGAAGGAAATGGCAACCCACTCCAGTATTCTTGCCTGGGAAATCCCATGGACAGAGGAGACCGGCGGGCTACAGTCCATGGGGTCACAAAAGAATCAGACACAATGAAGCAACCAAACAACAACTCTCAAGACACACACTGTCATTTCCAGCTGATTCTACTTGTTAGTAGCAAGTTACTCTGTGTGGCCCATACCCAAGAAGAAGGAAATTAGGCTCCACATCTCCATGTCAAAGTTGAGGGAGAAATAAAGAATTTTTTTTTAAGGTAGACAAAATGAAGATAATTCACTATGGCAGATCTGCACTATAAGAAATGTTAAAGGAAATTTTTTAGGCAAAAGGACTGTGACAGCAGAAAAATATTGGTATCTACACAGCAAAATGAATATGTTAAGAAATGGTTAAAATAAAATGATATAGGAGACATTTTTCTTTTATTTGTTCTGAAGATAATTAACTGTATAAAGTAAAAATAGTAGCACATATATATAAAGGAAATGCGTGACCAAAATAGCACAAAAATTGGGAGGGAGGTATTATAAATATTCAGTTGTAAGATTTTTACCTTGCACATGAAGCAGCATAATATTTGAAGGTAGAATATGATAAAGATGTAAATTATAAACCCTAGGTTAACTAACAAAGCATTTTAAAAAATAAGTATAAATAATAAGCCAGCAATGGAGATAGGAAGGAATCATAAAAATATTTAATGAGAAAATAACAAGGTAATAGATTATAATCCAACAATATCAATAATTAAATGTGAATGATCTAAACACAGATTTAAAGACTGATTAAAAATTAATATCTAACTATATGCTGATTAAAGGAAACCCACTTTAAATATAAAGATAGAGACAGCTTAAAAGTTAAAGATGGAAAAAATATACACTGTGCAAGTACCAATAAAAATAAATCCATCTGTTCTCCATCAGCTATTCACCTGCATGGTATACCTTTGTTCTTTTCCTAATATCTGCAACCTATCCTAAATCCAAAAGCCAAATATTTCACTCTAACAGCCACTTTATATATTTCCACTGTACTGCCTCTAGTGCCTTAATTTCAGTAATCCTCTACACCCACAAAAAAGAAATAAAGCCAGAATGACTATTTTAATATCAGACTGCAGATATCACAAGAGCAGCAGCTGCTGCTGTTGTTTAATCATTAAGTTGTGTCCAACTCTTTGCAACCCCATGAACTGTAGCCCACCAGGGTACTCTGTCCATGGGATTCTCCAGGCAAGAATACTGGAGTGGGTACCATTTCCTTCTCCAGGGGATCTTCCCCACTCAGGGATCAAACCCTCGTCTCCTGCTTGATAGGCAGATTCTTTACCACTGAGCCACAGTGGGAAGCCCACAAGAGCTGTATGTAACGTTGAAAGCATCAGTTCACCAAAAAAGACTTAACAATATTGTCTGTACACCAAAAACAGATCTTGAAAATATTTGAGGCAAAAACCGATAGGACTGAAAGGAGAAAGATGCAAACCACAATATATTTGGAGACTTTAACACCATTCTCTCAGTAATTGGTAGAAAAAGTAGAAAAATGGTGTCGAAGTTGCTAATATTAGTAGAAAAAAGACCAACTAAAAGAAAATGGCTCATTCAAAGTTATAAAGCACATTTTACATTTCTTCTATTTTATTATAGTTGTTAATCACCTCATTTATCTTTATAAATGCTCACCTTATATTAAAAACATTTTTTTCTTGGAAAAATCATGTAAATCAAGCTTTACAAAATTAACCCCACTTTTCCCTTTTGATTTGTATTTTATTTTCAGAGGCAGTTGGTCTACATTTCTAATTCATTTTCATAAATCAGTAGTTCATAATATTTAAGATTCAGGTTTCCAAACTGATGTACAAAAATCTACCTAAACAAAACTATAAGGCACTTCTGAGAAACACAGAGTAAACTCGAAAAAATGGAAAGACCTGCTACATTCTTGGCTAAGAATTAAATATCATAAAGATGATAGTTCTCCCCATATTAATGTACAAAGTTAATATACTTTGAATAAAATAACAATAAATTTTTTTTCTAGATCTGGAGAGTTCATTTTAAAAGTTAAAGTTAATATGGAAACATAAACAAACCATCTACAGGAAAATCTACGCATGTTATGTGCTTGTCCTTAGTCGTTCAGTTGTGTCCGACTCTTTGAGACTCCATGGACTGTAGTCACGCCAGGCTTCTCTGTCCATGGGGATTCTCCAGGCAAGAATACTCTTGTGGGTTACCACACCCTCCTCCAGGGGATCTTCCCACTCCAGGGATTGAACCCAGGTCTCTGGCATTGTGGGAAAATTCTTTACCATTTGAGCCACCATGGAAGCCCTAGAATACTGGGGTGGGTAGCCTATCCCTTGTCCAGGGGAACTTCCTAACCCAGAAATCGAACCTGGGTCTCCTACATTGCAGGCGGATTCTTTACCAGCTGAGCTACCAGGGAAGCCCACACACGTCACATCTTCCCACAAACAATGATTATTATTTAGCCTTGAACCAACCATTTTTTTTTAAGACAAAAATATTTAAAAATTTATTTTCCATTAACTCATTTATTCAACATTTCTGGTGCCCTTCATTTCTCTGGGTAGATCCAAATTTCCATCTAGTATCATTTCCCCTTTGGTTGAAGAGCTTCCTTTAACTCTTTCTGTAGTGAAGATCTGTTGGTAATGACTTCTCTTAATTTTTATTTTTCTGAAATTTTGGTTTCAGTTTTTAATGTTTGCTGGGTAAAGAAATCTGCTATCTTTTTCTTTCAGTACTTTAAAGATGTGTCTCCATTATCTTCTGGCTTGCATAGTTTATTGAGAAGTGTGCTG
Organism: Bos indicus; assembly: GCF_029378745.1. Classification (NCBI taxonomy): domain Eukaryota; kingdom Metazoa; phylum Chordata; class Mammalia; order Artiodactyla; family Bovidae; genus Bos; species Bos indicus. Next base: position 46,686,680 of record NC_091780.1, read on the forward strand.
TAGTTACTAGCCTTGTTTCTCTGTGTCTCTGTTAACTGCTTTAAAATTTTTTCTTTTTATTGTTGGTTCTCAGCAATTTTGATTATACTGTGCCAAGGCATTGCCCACTTGAGCCCTTTGCACTCCATTTCCTTATGTCTTTATTTTTTTTTTCCTTTTTGGTTCAGTAAGTCGCTTCTTACTGAGAGGCGATCTTGAGAGTCCCTTGGACTGCAAGGAGAACAAACCAGTCAATCCTAAAGGAAATCAACCCTGACTATTCATTGGAAGGACTGATGCTGAAGTTCTAATACTGTGGCCACCTAATGTGAAGAGCCAACTCTTTGGAAAAGACCCTGATGTTGGGAAAAATTGAGGGCAGAGGAGAAGGGGGTGACAGAGGATAAGAAGGTTGGATGGCATCACCAACTCAATGGACAGGAGTTTGAGCAAACTCAGGGAGATAGTGAAGGACAGGGATGCCTTGGGTTGCAAAGAGTTGGACACGACTTAGTGACTGAACAACAACAGCAAGTCTCATCTGAGATTTAAGCTCCCTCCTTTTGGTTAAGCTTGCCAACTTTAATTCAGTATCTATTTTTGTTTTCATCAAAGCATCATTCTTTGGTAAGTATACATTTGTTTTCTGAACCACAGGCTTTAAAATGAAATCCCAATTTTCTAAATTCTCTCAAGAGGATCTTCCTTCTGGGAACCCAGCTAGTTTAGTCTCTCCTCATGTACATTTTTAGCTAAATGGACTAACCAAAAATAATTTAGAACTCCAATGGCCGTTATGGGGAAATTTCAACCTCCCCAAACTCATTTTTCTCAGCACTAAATTAGAAGACTGCAGCTCTAAAATTAAGCAGACTGAATGGGATTGCTACTAAATTGGAAACCGGAGGTTTATGAATGCATTCAATACTAAAATCTCCTCTCGCCAAAATACCATTTCTAAAGAAACCAACACAAGCCTATATTTGAAAGCAAACAAGAAAGCTTCTGAGGCCTCTTTTCCTCCTCGCCCACCTTCTTTGTCTCTGGTGCCATCTTCCTCTTTCCCTTCTGTGCCATCCCTACTTCTCTATACCCTTTGGTTCTCTATTCTAAATCTCTCATTGAACTTTTATTTCTCCTTGAACCTCTCCTGACTTTTTCCTTCCCTGGATCTATACAAATATGTCCCTTTAAAATCAGACCTTCTAAGGATCCAAATGTTTCTTATGTTCCCTGAACTAAAACTATGAGCCACAGTCAAAAATTTTCGTGAAGTATCTAAGTATCCCCACAGATTTGATGAGGAGTACAATATAGTCATTTAAACATATCAGTTTCATTTCTCTGACTTATATCAGCAAGTTCCCATGCATGTTCACTGAAGGCTAGATCCAACACTGAATGGAAATTGCTAATTGTGATGATCTCAGGAAGTCTTTAAAATTACAATCTGGGGGAAAAAAACACTGTTGCTTTATTATATGATTAGAATCAGGGAATTGCCAGATAACTCCATTTCCCAAAGCCAGCTGAGAGAAGCAAAATTCAAGCTTGTATCAAGAAGCCCAATGAGCTGTTCATGGTTGTTACTGTCAGCTCTAAATTGTATTAAAACAAAAACAAAAACAAAATTCTAGTCTTCCTTTGAATGTTGAATCCATTCAGGTGGCCTTTAACACTATGTTGGTTCATGGGCTGAACCAGGATCTTTCTCTTCAAGTTAAAAGGATCAGGATGAATGGGATATTACAGCTTCTCCATACTTAATTAATTTAGCCCATCAGCTCACCCACACCCCAGATGATTCAACTAAAAGCCCACTAAAATCCTCAATTTTCAACTCTAGCAAATAGAGGTCCCTAAACAAACTTTAAACCTTCTTTGTCATTATTACAAAGAGCAAGGATGTTAGAAGAAAGCCTATTACAAGGTGAGGTGCCAAGGTGCCTTCAGCCTTCTAACGAGCTTTTCAAATGCCCTCCTAACTCCCAATGATAAGACTCAGAAATTACAGAGGCTTTCTCAACACTTTCATTTAGTCAACTTGAAGAAACCGCTTTCCAGATTGGGAATGAATCTCTCTGTTATTTTACTGACTCTGGAGCTACACTCTTGGTGCTCAAACACTAAGATTTCTTACACAAATATCATGCTGGAATTTCTTTCTCCCAAAAGGGGAAATAATTCTAGAATTTGATAGCAGCAAGCAAAATGGACAACTAGCCAAAACAAATGATCCCTCAATATCTTTTATTTGTTCTGTTTCTGATGACTCTAGAGCTAAGTGTAAGGAGACTAGTTATTTCTCTATTGACCCACTACCACCCTTAAGGCTGACATCCTTAATAACAGTAGTACAATCCAAGGTGCGACTTCCATTAGATTGATCCCTCAAAGCCTCTCCCCAGAATTAATAGTGATAAATATTCTATAAATATGGAGGCCCTACATACCACTAAGCCAAAATCAGAATACTAGGAGGCAGGGCCTCATTTTTCCCCACACTCGTCCCTGCAGCACCCCTATTTTTACCTGTCAAGGAACTCGAAGGCTGAGAACAGAGATTTTCCAAGACTTCTGAGCCATAAACAATATTGCTACCCTTCATCACCTTGTTCCAGATCCCCATACTTTACTAGCCTCTATCCTCACCGAAAGCAGATTTTTCACTGTGACTGATTAATGCAGTGCTTTCTTTAGCATCTCCATGGATAAAGATAAGTCAATATCTCTTTGCCTTTAATGGGAATGACAACAACAGGCACGGACGGTAACGTCTAGGATTTTACTGAAAGTCCTTCTCAAACCTTAAAAACTGATTGAGATGATATAAAATTTCCTGGAAGCTCTACTTTATTACCATATGTAGACAATTTACTTCTCTACCTGGCTTCTCTGGTGGCTCAGATGGTAAAGAATCTGCCTGCAATGTCAGAGACCTGGGTTCGATCCTTGGGTTGAGAAGATCCCCTGGAGAACGGAATGGCTACCCATTCCATTATTCTGGCCTGGAGAATTCCATGGAAAGAGGAGCCTGGCAGTCAGGCTACAGTCCATGGGGTTGCAAAGAGCTGGACACGATTTGGCAACTTCCACTTTCACCATGTTTCCCAGGTCTCCTCTCTGGAAGATAGCAGTCACCTGTTAAAACTTTTAGCCTCAAAGGAACATAAAGTTTCTAAAGAGAAACTGCAGTTTATTCAGACCCAAGTTTGGCGTTTGGGGCCCTAGTCTCAGGAAAGAAGAGAAGAAAAAGGCAAAGGGGAAAGGGAAAGATACACCAAACTGATTGGAAATTTCCAAAGAAAAGCAAGGAGAGATAAGAAAGGCCTCCTAAGTGAACAATGCAAAAAAATAGAGGAAAAACAATAGAATGGGAAAGACTAAAGATATCTTCAAGAAAATTAGAGATACTGAGTGAATATTTCATGCAAAGATAGGCACAATAAAGGCAGAAACGGCGAGGACACAACAGAAGCAGAAGAGATTAAGAAGGGGTGGCAAGAATACACAGAAGAACTGTACAAAAAAAGGTCTTAATGACCCAGATAAACACGATGGTGTGATCACTCACCTAGAGCCAGACATCCTGGAATGCAAAGTCAAGTGGGCCTTAGGAAGCATTACTACAAACAAAGCTAGTGGAAGTGATAGAATTCCAGCTGAGCTATTTCAAATCCTAAAAGATGATGCTGTGAAAGTGCTGCACTCAATATGCCAGCTAATTTGGAAAACTTAGCAGTGGCCGCAGGACTAGAAAAGGTCAGTCTTCATTTCAATCCCAAAGAAGGGCAATGCAAAAGAATTTTCAAACTATTGCACAATTGCACTCATTTCACATGCTAGCAAGGTCATGCTCAAAATCCTTCAAGATAGGTTTCAATGGTATATGAACTGAGAACTTCCAGATGTATAAGCTGGGTTTAGAAAAGGCAGAGGAACCAGAGATCAAATTGCCAACATCCATTGGATCATAGAAAAAGCAAAATAATTCCAGAAAAACATCTACTTCTGTTTCATTGACTACGTTAAAACCTTTGCCTGTGTGGATACAACAAATGGTTGAAAATTCTTAAAGAGATGGGAATACCAGGCCATCTTACCCACCTCCTGAGAAACCTGTATGCCAGTCAAGAAGCAACAGTTAGAACCGGACATGGAACAATGGATTGATTTAAAATTGGGAAAGGAGTATGTCAAGGCTATATATTGTCACCCTGCTTATACCTATGCAGAGTACATCATGTGAAATGCTGCGCTGGAAGAAGCACAAGCTGGAATCAAGACTGCTGGGAGAAATATCAATAACCTCAGATATGCAGATGACACTACTCTTATGGCAGAAAGTGAAGAGGAACTAAAGAGCCTCTTGATGAAGGTGAAAAACAATGAAAAACTGGCTTAAAACTCAACATTCAAAAAACGAAGATCATGGCATCTGGTCTCATCACTTCATGGCAAATAGATGGGGAAACAGTGGAAACAGTGAGACTTTATTTTGGGCAGCTCCAAAATCCCTGCAGATCGTGACTGCAGCCATGAAATTAAAAGACGCTTGCTCCTTGAAAGAAAAACTATGACAGACCTGCTGCTGCTGCTGCTAAGTCGCTTCAGTCGTGTCTGACTCTGTGCGACCCCACAGACAGCAGCCCACCAGGCTCCGCTGTCCCTGGGATTCTCCAGGCAAAAACACTGGAGTGGATTGCCATTTCCTTCTCCAATGCATGGAAGTGAAAAGTGAAAGTGAAGTCACTCAGTAAGTGTCTGACTCTTCTTGACCCCATGGACTGCAGCCCACCAGGCTCCTCTGTCCACAGGATTTTCCAGGCAAGAGTACTGGAGTGGGTTGCCACTGCCTTCTCCAATGACAAACCTAGACAGCATATTAAAAAGCAGAGAAATTACTTTGCTGACAAAGGTCTGTCTAGTCAAAGCTATGGTTTTTCCAGTAGTCATGTGTGGGTATGAGAGTTGGATCATTAAAAAAGGCTGAGTGCTGAAGAATTGATGCTTCAAACTGTGGTGTTAGAGAAGACTCTTGAGAGGCCCTTGGACAGCAAGGAGATCAAACCAGTCAACCCTGGTTTGATCAGGAAATCAACCTTGAAGATTCATAGGAAGGACTGATGTTGAAGCTGAAGCTCCAGTACTTCGGCCACCTGATACAAAGAGCTGATTCACTGGAAAAGACCCTGATGCTGGGAAAGACTGAAGGCAGGAGGAGAAGAGGATGACAGAAGATGAGATGATTGGATGGTATCACTGACTCAGTGGGTATGAGTTTGAGCAAACCTGGGGAGATAGTAAAGGACAGGGGAGCCTAGCACGCTGCAGTCCATGAGGTCAAAAAGAGTCGGACATGACTTAGTGACTGAACAACCACTCAGAACAAGGGCTGAACTGAGATCCAGATATGCATCATGGCATCCTGAATCTCCCAAAACCCCAAATCAAACTCTGACTACAAAGTTTTTTCAGATTGGCTGACTCTTGGCAGAACCAACTTCTGAACTTTTCTCTCCTGGCCCAGCCTTTATATACATTACTAAAGAACACCAAACTTGACCATATTGACTGAAAAGATCAAAATTACCTAGCTTTTAATACCAGAAAGAAAAGCCTGATAAAAAATTGCCCTGCCCTTGAACACCTTAATTATCAACTTCCCCCCTTCCTCTTATAGATGAGAAGGATTGAAGCACCCTTGGAGTACTTACCCAAAAACAAGGGGGTTACCATTACCCCATAGAGTACTACAGTCAGCAGTTAAGCACTGCTCTTAAGTACACTATTAGGTACTAGAGTATAGCATTGGTTCAAGGATACCCCCTTCATTTCAGTCATTCCTGCCACTGTACTTTTAGTTAAGGCCACTGAAGAAATAGCCACAGGATCCTCTCTAACCATCTTTGTATCCCATGCA